>NC_092715.1:70407167-71089867 GCF_047496885.1 Scyliorhinus torazame | reverse complement strand
GGAGGACAGGCTATCCCGGTGGGTGTCAAGGTGACGGTTGCCCTCAACCTTTACATGACGGGGTCATTCCAGGCGCCGAACGGGGACCTGTACGGTATCTCCCAGGCATCAGTGCACTGGTGCATCCGAGCAGTCCCCGGCGCCCTGTATGCCATCGCTGACTGGTACATCCAGTTTCCAGAGGACTGCGCACACCAGGATGCCCGGGCAGCGGGATTCGCCTCCGTGGCCAGGATACCAATGGTCCAGGGGGTGATTGATGGGGTGTGCACGTCGCCATGCGTCCAGCGTCGGAGAACAGGGACGTGTTCATGAACAGAAAGGGGACCTACTCCATGAACATTCAGGTGGTCTGCGACCACCGCGTGAAGATTATGCACGTGTGCGCCCAGTACCCCGGCAGTGTGCATGGCGCCTTTATACTGGTGCAATCTTTCATTCCCGTCATGTTCGAGGGGACCCCCCCCCCCCCGCTGAGGGGCTGGTTGCTCGGCGACAGGGGTTATCCGTTGCGGTCGTGGCTGATGACGCCTATACGGAGGCCACAGACCAACGCGGAGACCCGCTACAATGAGGCCCATGCAGCAACAAGGGGTGTTGTCGAGAGGTGATTTGGCCTCCTGAAGATGTGCTTCAGGTGCCTGGACTGCTCTGGAGGGGTCCTCCAGTACCATTCAGAGAGGGTCGGTCGCATCATCGTAGTCTGCTGCGTCCTGCACAACATCGCCCAGCAGAGGGGCGATGTCCTGGAGGAGGAGGCACAGGGGGAGCTCAATGAGGGCGACACATCTGAACATGAGGAGGAGGAGGATGGGGAGGTGGGGGAGGCATAGATGTGACATGGGGGCTGGATATGGCCGGGAAGCTGCACGACGCCACCGGCCTGGCGAGCGAGCACGCGAAGCGTTCATCGCCGCATGTTTCACCAACTCGGGGGAGGGCATCGCTGAGCAAGGCACTTGCACCACCGTTCCGCCCAAACGCACCACCCAGCACCCCCCACCTCCCGCACCATCTGACAACCCTCGCTCCCACACCACCACATGCACAGCACCTTACACCTGCGGCACAACGGGATGGTCTCACACAATTGCTTGTGCAAACGGGTGTGATCAGTGCCATGTTGAATGATGACAACCCGCTCTGCAATGAGCTGTGAGCTCAGGATCGTTAGACAATGTCTGACTCATGGCCACAGCTACACCCTCCACCTGGGTGGTCCCTGTATGCGTCATGGACACTCCATCAGATGGCCATGTTGGCTAGCTGGCGTCGGTGTTCCGAGGATGACGGGGGGTTGGGGAGGGGGGGGTGAACACACACCCAACCTCACCGTTGTACTGACCTTCGACCCCAGCGCCACTTGGTCCCCTTCACAACCCCTCAGGCACCGGACATAGCACAGAGGCATCTAGGTTTGGTGTAACAGTGACTTTAATCATGACATTCACATACAAGTGCGCTAGCCCCTATAACTAAGCTGCACCCTCCACCCGTGCCAACTTACTACGTGTCAAACTTCTTTGCCTTACGGGCCCTACCACTATGCCTTGGTGTTTCCCCAGAAGGTACAGCAGGAATGGAGGCGGACTGCTGAGACTCCTGCCCTGCGACTTGGCTCTCCGTTGGTGTGCGTTTCCTGGGGCGGCCCGGCTTGGATGGGCCAGGCTGCTCAGCGGGCGTGCTGGATGGCATGGTGCCACCCTGTTGTGCCCACAGCCCATCAGATGCACCAGAGACAGGGCGGGGGGGAGTCCGAGGATCCATGGAGTTCCGGGACCTCCCTTGCAGGAGTCACTGGGACGGGCCCCAGAACCTCCTCCTCCCTCGGGGAGCCTGGTGGCCCCTGGGCCTCATTATGGGACGGTGGTGCGAGCGGAGACAAGCGCTGTGGCACCATCGCCACCTGGCGCTGCCAGTCCTGGAGGCCCACTGTGGCATCGACCAGGGTCTGAACGTTCACAGCGATGGAGCTCAGGGAGTGCGCCATCCCTGTCAGGGACTGTGCAACCTCCCTCTGGGCTTGTGCGACGCCATCCAGCATATGCGTAAGGCTGCCTATGCTCTCAGCGATGGCCTGTTGAGACTGGGCCATGGCCTGCTGAGACTGGCCCATGGCCTGCTGAGACTCGGCCATACCCCGGTGCGCGGCGGCAATGTCTAGCTGGCTCTGGGACATGGCTGCCTGTGAGAGGGCAGCCCTGTCCTGGGCCACGGATGACGCATGCACATGAAGCCCCACGCCTTGCAGAACCTGACCCATGGCCAAAACCATTGCCCCCATTGCCTCCACCGCGGACGCGACCCATGCGGTGTCGGCCTGGGTGGCAGCCATGACCGGCATCAATCTCTGCTCCAGAACGCAGATGGACTCCTCCAACTGCGTCTACAGATGCTGGAAGGCAGCCGTCATCCCATTGTCCACTCCCTGGGGTTTCCAAATGCATCGGGTCTGTGGGTGGATCTGGTAAGTCCAGGAACCCGGGAAACGTCTGGGCGGCAGCAGGGTGCTGGGGCTGGGTTGCCTCCGACAGTCCAGCCCCTCAGCTGCTCCTACCTCCACCTGCTGTACCGGTTTAGCTGTGTGGTGGGATGCACTATCAATTACCACAAAGACGAGAGTAGTGGAATAATCGAGGCTTTGTTGAGCAAAGGTGTTGTGCCTCCTGTAGCTGGAACCAGAATGGCTGCAGCACCGGCGAGCACACACATTTATACACCACCTACTGGGCGGAGCCAGCAGGCAGGGATTTACCCATGTACCTCTACTATACGGGCAGTGCCATAATACATGTAATATAACACTAGTAGTGACTACCACATTCACCCGCTGTGATCGCCTCAGTCCTGGTGGTGATGTGGGCACTGACTTGGTCACCTGTGACTCCGGGAGCGTGTTGTCCTTGTCTTCGTCACTGTGGTAGTCACCACTAAGTAGTATTACATGTATTACGGTAAGGCAGTATAGCAGAGGTACATGGGTAAATCCCTGCCTGCTGGCTCCGCCCAGTAGGCGGCCTATAAATGTGTGTGCTCGCCGGTGCTGCAGCCATTCTGGTTCCAGAGGCTACAGGAGGCTCAACATCTTTGCTCAATAAAGCCTTGATTATTCCACTACTCTCGTCCTTGTGATAATTGACGGTGCATCAATTTATTGAGCAAAGATTTTTTTCAACGATGGATCTCCGCATCAAGCCTGATCGGCTGCAGCTGAGCCCACAAGCAGCCAACGCTACGTCCACCTTTGAGCACTGGCTAGCCTGCTTCGAAAGCTACCTCCGAACATCCGCTGAGGAACCCGCGGACTCGCAGAAGCTCCAAGTCTTTTATTCACGGGTGAGCCCTGACATTTTACCTCTCATCCAGGATGCGCCCACTTACTGGGCCTTCCAGACCGTCCTGTTCTCCCTCTCCACCTGCCCGTTTACCCGGGGGTTGTAGCTGGTCGGCCTGCTCAAGGCAGGAACTGACGCAGCTCATCGCTCAGAAAAGAGGATCCCCGATCGCTGTGGATATAGGTGGGGAAACAAAACAGAGAGAAGATGCTGTGCAGGGCTTTAATTACCGTGGCAGAAGTCATATCGGGGCATGGGATGGCGAAAGGGAACCGGGAGTACTCATCAATCACATTCAGAAAGTACGTGTAGTGGTCGGTGGAGGGGAGGGGCCCTTTGAAGTCCATGCTGAGGCGCTCGAAGGGGCGGGAGGCCTTCACCAGGTGCGCTCGATCTGGCCGGTAGAAGTGCGGCTTGCACTCTGCGCAGACCTGGCAGTCTCTGGTGACGGTCCTGACCTCCCCAATGGAGTAGAGCAGGTTGCGGGCCTTGATGAAATGGAAGAACCGGGGGACCCCCGGGTGGCAGAGGTCATAGTGGAGAGCCCGGAGTCGGTTTGTGCGCTAGCACATGTACCGCAGGATAGGGCATCAGGGGCTCGTTGAGCATCCCCGGGCGATACAAGATCTCATAATTATAGGTGGTGGAGGTAGCGGCACGCGATGAACGGCTAGACGAGTAGGGGTCCTGAGACGCTGTCCAAAATGGCGCCAAAGATGGCGGCGCCCATGGGACGCACATGGCGGGCAACATCAAAGATGGCAGCGCCCACGGGCCGCACGTGGCTTGCGGTGAAGAAGATGGCGGCACCCACGGGCCGCACATGGCTTGCGAAGGGGAAAATGGCGGCGCCTGTGGGTCGCACATGGGGGGTGTAGGAACGCCGGGCCTGGAAACAGAGGCGACCGACCAGGCCTGGCAAACAGAAACAAAGTGTCCCTTCTTCCCACAGCCGTTGCAGGTCGTGCTCCGCGCCAGGCAGCGCTGCCTGGGGTGTTTGTTTTGCCCGCAGAACTAGCACTTGCGGCCCCCCAGAGTTGGCTGGCTGCCGCGCGGCGCAGGCTTGCGGTGAGCTGGAGTCGGCAGCTGGTGGGGCCCACGATGCCCACGAGGGTGCCGCGCAGTCGGGGGCGTAGGACTGGACATTACGGGAGGCCACTTCTAATGAATTAGCCGGATGTTCGGATGTAGCTTTCGAAGCAGGCTGGCCAGTGATCCAAGGTGGACGTAGCGTTGGCTGCTTGAGGGCTCAGCTGCAGGCGATCAGGCTTGATGCGGAGATCCATCGTTGAAAAAAATCTTTCCTCAATAAATTGATGCACTATCAATTACCACAAGGATGAGAGTAGTGGAATAATCAAGGCTTTATTGAGCAAAGGTGTTGTGCCTCCTGTAGCCTCCGGAACCAGAATGGCTGCAGCCCCGGCGAGCACACACATTTATACACCGCTACTGGGCGGAGCCAGCAGGCAGGGATTTACCCATGTACCTCTGCTATACGGGCAGTGCCGTAATACATGTAATATACTACTAGTAAGTCCAGGAACCCGGGAAACGTCTGGGCGGCAGCTGGGTGCTGGGGCTGGGCTGCCCTCGGACCGTCCAGCCCCTCGGCTGCTCCTACCTCCTCCTGCTGTAACGGTTTACCTGTGTGGTGCGCACTGTCAGTGTCCCAGAAGCCTCATCACTAATGTGCCCAATCGAGGTGAGGGTATCTGCGGTGGTGGAGGGTGTGGGTGACAGCAGTGACACAAGGTCTGGGGTTTCCTGGGTCGAGCCTTGGACCGATGGACATTGTCTCCGGCCCATGTGAGGGGACGTGTCCGGTCTGTCCATCATCTGGTCGGCCTTCCTCTGTGCGTCACTGTCCCGAGTCCCCGTCCTCTGTCCGTCACTGTCCTGGCTCTCTGTCCTCTCTTCGTCCGTTTCATGGCCGTCAGTGTCCTAACTGTCCATGCTCTGTTCGTCAGTGTCGTTTGTGCGTCCGTTTCCTGTGCCCCGGCCTCGGACGAGGGCCCTCCTGTCTGTCTTCCTTCCACTCCCTGGCGTGCGTCCCTGTGGGTGGATGGACATGGACCTGGACGGCGGTGGCTTGTCTGAGACGTGCCGGGATGATCGTCGGCTGGCACTGGAATACACTATAAAGCATGTATCGTTAGACACGCAGAGGGTGTGGAGGAGGCAGTGTGAGGGGGTGGAGTGTGAGGGGGATTAGGGGGTGGAGGGGGTAGTGTGAGGGGGTGGACTGTGAGGGGGGTTAGGGGGTGGAGGGGGCAGTGTGAGGGGGTGGAGTGTGAGGGGGATAGGGTATGGAGGGCGCAGTGTGAGGGGTGGAGTGTGAGGGAGGTTAGGAGGTGGAGGGGGCAGTGTGAGGAGGTAGAGTGTGAGGGGGGGTTAGGGGTTGGAGGAGCCAGTGTGAGGGGGTGGAGTGTGAGGGGGTTAGGGGGTGGAGGGGGCAGTGTGAGGGGGTGGAGTGTGAGGGGGATTAGGGGGTGGAGGGGGCAGTGTGAGGGGGTGGACTGTGAGGGGGTTAGGGGGTGGAGGGGGCAGTGTGAGGGGGTGGAGTTTGAGGCGGATAGGGGGTGGAGGGCGCAGTGTGAGGGGTGGAGTGTGAGGGAGGTTAGGAGGTGGAGGGGGCAGTGTGAGGAGGTGGAGTGTGAGGGGGGGTTAGGGGTTGGAGGAGCCAGTGTGAGGGGGTGGAGTGTGAGGGGGTTAGGGGGTGGAGGGGGCAGTGTGAGGGGGTGGAGTGTGAGGGGGATTAGGGGGTGGAGGGGGCAGTGTGAGGGGGTGGACTGTGAGGGGGGTTAGGGGGTGGAGGGGGCAGTGTGAGGGGGTGGAGTGTGAGGGGGATAGGGGGTGGAGGGCGCAGTGTGAGGGTGGAGTGTGAGGGAGGTTAGGAGATGGAGGGGGCAGTGTGAGGAGGTGGAGTGTGAGGGGGGGTTAGGGGTTGGAGGAGCCAGTGTGAGGGGGTGGAGTGTGAGGGGGTTAGGGGGTGGAGGGGGCAGTGTGAGGGGGTGGAGTGTGAGGTGGGGGTTAGGGGTTGGAGGTGGCAGTGTGAGGGTGTGGAGTGTGAGGGGGTAAGGGGGTGGAGGGGGCAGTGTGAGGGGGTGGAGTGTGAGGGGGGTTAGGGGTTGGAGGGTGCAGTGTGAGGGGGTGGAGTGTGAGGGCGGTAGGGGGTGGAGGGGGCAGTGTGAGGGGGGGTTAGGGGGTGGAGGGGGCAGTGTGAGGGGGTGGAGTGTGAGGGGTGTTAGGGGGTGGAGGGGGCAGTGTGAGGGGGTGGAGTGTGAAGGGGTTAGGGGTTGGAGGGTGCAGTGTGAGGGGGTGGAGTGTGAGGGGGTTAGGGGGTGGAGAGGGCAGTGTGAGGGGGTGGAGTGAGGGGGGTTAGGGGGTGGAGGGGGCAGTATGAGGGGATGGAGGGTGAGGGGGGTTTGGGGGTGGAGAGGGCAGTGTGAGGGGGTGGAGAGTGAGGGGGGTTAGGGGGTGGAGGGCGCAGTGTGAGGGGGTGGAGTGTGAGGGGGGTTAGGGGGAGGAGGGGCCAGTGTGAGGGGGTGGAGTGTGAGGGGGGTTGGGGGTGGAGGGGGCAGTATGAGGGGGTAGAGTGTGATGGGGTGTTAGGGGTGGAGGGGGCAGTGTGAGGGGGTGCAGTGTGAGGGGTGTTAGGGGTGGGGGGGGCAGTGTGAGGGGGTGCGGTGTGAGGGGGGGGTTAGGGGGTGGAGGGGGCAGTGTGGGGGGGTGCAGTGTGAGGGGGGGCGGGGGGGAGGTGAGGGGCTGAGGGTGTGTAGCCAGGCACGGGTGTCTCACTTGGCGATGTGCCTCCGATCTGGCATGGCGCTACCTCCCGGGTGGCGGCTCCCCCAGCGAGATCCAGAGCCCTCTGCTCATGGACGGTGAGGGGGCACAGAACAGGTGATCCCCCTCCGGTTCTTGTGCACTCACGACAGTTGTGGGCTGTCTTTCCGGCACTGCTCTCCAGAAAGTAGGGCGTGCCCTCAGCGCTAACGGCGATGCCCACATCACGCCAGTTGCGCCTGACTGTGTTGGCTAAGTGCCGGTGGCCACGTCTTGGGCACAGGGTCGCCCTCTGCTCTTCCACTGCATCCAGCAGTGTCTCCAGGTCATTGGATCACGCACATAAAGTTACGCGGCGCCGTGCGCTGACGGCGCCGCTCTGGTGCCACGCCCACTGCGTTTCCCGTGGCCCCGTTGCTGGCGCCTTTTCGGGGCCTGAATCGATGCTGCTGGCGGCCAGTTCTGCCATCGTGCAACGCAACGCGTTCACGACCGCGCGGACACTCTGACTCGCCATCGGAGAATCCCGCCCAATATATCTTGGTTTGCTTATGATACAAACCTAGGTGGGATAGCAAGCTGTCATTGACTAGTTCATTGACTAGTCACAAAGTCACCAAACAGCCAGATTTTGTCATAACAAATTGGCATGTCCACATAGGCAAAACTCATGTTAATTATGGACACAATGAGGAGGACTGAAGGAGGCTGCAAAAGGATCATGTTAAATGTCAGTAAGGTGACAAATGGAGTTTGATGCGAGGAAATGTAGGGAATGGGGAACAGTAGGCGCGGTAACATTTAGTCTTTAAATGGTGAAGAACTTTTAAATGTTGATGTTCAGATTTTTATAAATTTAGAGTACCCAATTCATTTTTTCCAATTAAGGGGCACTTTAGCGTGGCCAATCCACCTAGCCTTCACATCTTTGGGTTGTGGGGGCAAAACCCACGCAAACACGGGGAGAATGTTCAAACTCCACACGGACAGTGACCCAGAGCCAGGATCGAACCTGGGACCTCGGCAGCGTGAGGCAACAGGGCTAACCCATTGCGCCACCGTGCTGCCCTGTTCAGAGATATTTGAGTGTCCTCATACAGAGTTTGCAGGTACAGCTAACAATGACTTTACCATTTACTGCAAGGGTGTAACAAGGGGACGGGAGTCTAGTTACAATTGTACAGGGGTTTGGTGACAGTACACCTGGAGTAGTGGATAGTTTTGATCTCATTATCTAAGGAAGGATACACTTGCCTTGGAGGTGGTACAATAAAGATTCAGTCGATTAGTTCTTGGGAGGGGAGGGTTGTCCTATGATGAAAGGTTGAATAGGTTAAATCTATGCTCTTTGGAGTTTAAAAGGATGAGAATAAAATTCATAAGATTCTAAAGGGGCTCAAAAGGGTTGACAGCGGTTGGGCTAGGTTCTCCGTTTAAGCGGCTAAGTGCCGGTGCCAGCGGAGCATGTGTGGTCTTCTACGACCAAAAAATCAGCCAACCTTTCACCGATTTCATGATCGGTGAGGGGCTAACAGCAGCACCGGCTGAATCTCATGCCTCCCGTGCCGGAAACGGCCGGAGAATGGCTGGGTCCTCGGCCGCGCATGGCTGACAACCTGCAGCGGTTGCGCCATGTAACATGATGCTGGCCGTGCGCAGACTCGACTTGCCACCCAGAACCGCCCAGCGCACCCCCTCACCAGTTCCCCCAGCCCTCCCGAAGCCCCCCTGGCCAGCGGCACAGATCCTTGCCGAATGTGGTGGCACTGGACACAGTCCACAGCCGCCACACCGGATTCCCGCATGGCTGAGACCACACGTATCCCATGCCATCGGGAACTTGGCCCATCGGGGGCGGAGCATCACGGGACGGCCGGCCGATGATGCACCAACGCCGTTGCGACGGCACGTGACAGGATGACACCATTTCTTAGGGACGGAGCATGGCTGACCATCAAACCAGCGCTGGACCCGATTTTGCCGTCGGAGCCTATTCTCCGCCCGATCGTCGAACACGATTTTGGCATTGGGCAACGGAGAATCTCGCCCGTTGTTTTGCCTGACCGGACTTGGGTGGCATAATATTAGAATAAGGGATTGATCGTTTAAGACTGAGATGAAGAGGAATTTCTTCACTTGGAGCGAAGAATCTTTGGAATTCTTTACTCTGGAGGGCTATGAATGTTTAGGCATACATACAAGGTTGAGATAGATTTTTTGGGCTGTAAGGGGATCGAGAGGTATGGAGATCAGGCAGTAAAAAGTGGAATTGAGGCCCAAGTTCAGCCATAATCTTATTGAATGAAAAACTAGGTTGGAGGGGCAATATGATCTATTTCCACTCCTAGTTCATATGTTGGGAGCACGTAATTTCAGTGTGGCATGGGTAGTTTCCTTAATAAATGTAGACATAGGAATTTATACAGGATGACATGGGATAGAAGCACAGACCATTCAACCTAACCAGTTTTTATGCTCCACTCGAACCTCACATCTTTACTCATTTAAATCTATCTAAATTAATCTATCTTCCCCTTAAATTAATCTATACCTATTCATTTCAACTGCTCAGTGTGGTTCCAGTTCCACAGTCTAGCCACTCCGATTGGAATATGGTGCAGAAACTGCATGCAAACGTATGATTTTCAATATAAATTTGACAAAATTGCTCATAAATTAAAATAAATCCAGTTGAATTATGCATTTCATTACACTAATCTTTAGTGTTAGAAACTGGTCCATTTGACAAAAAGGTAGCATCTAAGCTAATATGATCTGCTATGTATGTTTACTCTTTACTTTATGGTAGCACAATGTTCAGAAATGAATATATATCATCCATGCAGCATTGTAGACAAAAATATCAAGGTTAATGGGAGAAATCCATTCAGCTGTCACATTGTACAGTTCTTTTCATCGCTCATGTCACTGCAGTCCTGAATGTTGTCTTTGCAGCGACTCTTAGGTATGCAGTCACAGTCACTGAAGAAGACGGTGACACATTTCCATCCAGAACAAGAAGGGCACTGCAATTCTTTAAAACAAACAAAATGTTCAAATTTTATCATTTTTAAATCCATTGTTCTATGATGCTCGTTAATGGTTTAAACCTAACCATGTATTTTTTTTTTAAACAAGTGAATATTTCCTATCACCTTGCTCAATGTCAGTTAGAAGAAATTGTATATGTTCTAGCTGCATTCGTTCTATTAGGCTCTTGGCTTGAATGCTATCGGCCCTCCCATTGATGTTCTTGCTGCCTGGCTTCATTTGCCTTTACCGACTCCAGCATTTTCTGGTCCTATTCTGTGGCTGCTAGGATTGTTTACTGGGGAGAGTTTGGCACTGAATCGTCTGCTCGCAACACCCTGGGGGATACCATTGACCAAAAACTGAACTGGACTAGCCATATAAATATTGAGGCTGGGAATAACTCACCTCCTGCCTCCCCAAAGCCTGCTCACAAGGCACGTATCAGGAGTGTGATGGAATAACCTACACTTGCTGGATGAATGAAGCAGCTCCAACAACACTCTCGAACCTCAAAACTATCCAGGGCAAAGAAGACTACTTGATTGGCACCCCATCCTCCATCTAGACTATTCATTCCCTCCACCAACAACGCACAGTAGCAGCAGTGTGTACCTACATGATACACGGTAGCAACATGCCAAACATTTTCCAAACCGGCAACCTCTGATACCTAAAAGGACAAGGGCAGCAGATGCATTGGAACACCACCAGCTACAAGCCACATGCTATTCCAACTTGGAACGATATCGCCCTTCATTGTTTCAGGATCAAAATCTTGGAACTCTCCTCCCAATAGCACTGTGGGTGAAACTGCACCAAATGGACTGCAGTGGTTCAAGAAGATACCTTTTCAAATACAATTAGGGATGGACCCCAAATACTGCCCTTACCAACGATGCCCACATACCAAGAAAAGATTTTTTAAAATACCACTCTTGCTCTCCATCTCCTGCATTAAAGCCTCCAGTGCAGCATCCCAAAATCTTGCAGCTCACATTCTGCAACATTGTGCCATCATTTAGCCGTTCCCAGATGAAACATGGTTTTACAATAACTTTCAGCACCTGCTCCAACCAAAATGCACCTCCCCTTTAAGAGATGCAGGCTGGCTTTAAGTAGAGCAGGCTAGCTTGAACTCACACTGGCCTCTCACGATTTTGTGCCCCTCGGTCTCGCATGCAGTGACTCAACAATGTGTTTCGCTGACTGCAAGCTGCAATTATTTAAATGAACATACAGCATAAGTTTACATAATGCCCACATCAGTAGCAACTGATATGTGTTAGTCATATGTTGTGATCCCCGCACCGTTTATCAGGGGCTAATCAATTTCCAGGCCTCTATGTACGAACACTCAGCAGAGGGTGGTGGATTTACTGGCATGTTCCCTTTTGAAATCGTGGTATTTCAGTTCTACACAATCATTTATTAACTTAGAAGCTATATAGATTGCAGTAAATTTTCCAAGGTTAAGTAAGATATTTGTTTGGTTCACCAAATCTTTCCTTCCATGGAAACCTACATCACTGTCATGATGAAATCGAAGTGCCTCTTGAAAGATTCTTGCTTTCTCTGATTATCACTTTAGGTATTAATCATTTTGTAGTCAATTGCTTCCTGACATTAGCCTTAAACTTGCATTTTACCAGTGAGTATTTGTGTTCTGCAGTCTTGATCTATGTTGAACATAATACTCAGGTTTACTTACTACCATATATCCTACTTGCATTCACTTTTTTTCCTAACTTTTCCCAGAACTCAGTCCTCAAACTTTCCAGGGTTTGAATGCTGTTTGTGGAGTTGTAGTAACCAGAACTTAACAGCATTCAAGCACAGCTCCATTATCTTTAAGTTCTGCTTGCTGACAAGCTGGGCATACAGTAAAATAAATCCTTTTAGATTCAGGAATACAGCTGGCTTGTAGGAAGGTGCAAGGGTATGTGCTCTTTTAGCACTTGTACTTGGGCGAAGCCAATGATTGCTAAAAAACCAACAACCTGAATGTATACAGAAATGTTTGCTAGCTGGGCTATGTATCATGATACCTTCTGAAATCTGGACTGACCTGAAAATAAAGTAGTTTTTTAGCTTTGAAACACTGGCATCACATGGTCTCCTTATCTGTTGGAGTCCAGACCAGAGCACAGTAGAAACAGCCTCGCAGCAGACTGCACAGGCCGGCGATGGGCAGCCTCGGCTAATGAGTGGCCACGAGAGGCCCTCCTTCATTTCAGTGGGCCGCATGATTGAAATCAGGCTTGTTTACTAAACATGACCCCATGAATAAAATCAAATACATTAAATAAGTGCTGAATATTTCATAATAATTTAGAAAATGTGTAATCATTTATATATCAATAGAACTGTCATCAACTTCAAAATTGGACAGAGGGAGCGCACTCAGTCAATGTTGAGTGCAATCAGCATGCACCTCACTTCACTTGCCCTTGTTTTAAGTACATATCACTTCAAAAACTACATGGACAGAAATCAACTGGAATGTGGCAACTGTATGTGTGGGCAGTGATCAACAAATGTCTCGTGGGTCACATGTGGCTGCCGGGCAGCAGGCTGCCCACAAGTAGCACAGGTATTGTTCTTCTGTGAGCTGGGTTCAATACAACATTTGTACATTTCGTTAGGATACTTAAGCAGTGACAAGGATCTTCCCCACACAATGGCACAAAGGCCACACTTGCCTTTACACCTAATTCAGTACAGCAATTGGCAAAGGCTTGGCAAAAAGTGCCTGTCCACTTGGAATATGTACCAGGAAGACTTATGGAACGTTAGGACAGAAGCCAATACATATTTGGAGAATTTTCATATCATTATATGGACTACCATTGTGAGCATGGATTAATTCCACATCCTATAGTAATGAACCGGTCATAAAATTATAGTGTGCGAGAACATTGAAAGGGTTAGATTACCTGATTCATCGGAGCAGTCTCCACAATGATTTTTTCCATCACATTTCCTGTCTATATAGGTCCAGGATCTCTGGTTGCCACACATAAAAACTAAATATTTGGGGAGGCTATGAGGTAGGTCTCCTGTTCAGAAAAGGTAAAGCACGGAAAACAAGGTGTGCAATGGTCAAAGCTCCTTCTATACATTTTTCATAAAATTTCAGGGAATGGAGTAGAATTTCTATGGAGGTTTTCCCAATCTGCCAGTAGACTTTCAGCAGAAGATTAGCAGAAACCCTGGAGAAATAGTAAAAATATAGGCCAGCTATCCCCACTGGCACGAGAGCCCCGTTGCCATTTTACGCTCTAACGAACGTTCATATGGCAGGACTTCTGCCCCTCACCCAGGAGGAAGTCCGGCCTTGGAGAAAAGCTGGCCAATCAGATTGGCTGCAGCTCTCCAGTCCTGCCAGCAACAGTGCTGCAGTGGGAGGCTGAGGTACTGCCTGGAGCTGCCAGAACCTAAGAGCTGGCTTCTGATGGAGATGCCCCCACCATCTCCCAAGGGCCTCAATTGGGGTGAGGGAAAACATCCCATCTAAGGCCTTGACCACCCCATGTAGAGTTGGGTGGGAAACCAGAGGGAATCCTGTCCATGCAATGTCATGCTCTCACCCTCCAAACCTGGCCACCATTTTTCTAGAGTTTCCATCAATCTTTATCTCTCAATATTTCTAAATTATTTGGTATAGTGATGTAGGGAAACACGAACAGTATCTATCCTTAGTTGATCTGAGGCAATTATGTGTCAGTCACATAGTGTGGCACTGTAGTCACATGTAGGTCAGGCCTGGGTACGTAGATTCCCTTCCATGGAGGGCATTGACAAACCAGTTTTTTTTAAAGCTAGCCTGCAAATTGTTAGATTTATTCAGTTGTTTTCACAACTTGCCACGATCTCCAGGTTACCAGTCCGGTATATAACAAAAAGCTATACAGGTTAATCTGAGTATACTTTATGTAGCATTTCTGATATTGTAGTGAATAGAGGTACACAGTGATGCACACTAGGCTGTGTTGTTTTCTCTTTTGCTTTAACTGGATGGCTTGGATGCGTAGTGTTGAACAAAGAACAACAAGCTTTGTTAATGAACAAAACGAATTTATTAACACTACTAAATAAGATTTGTACGTATTCCTAAAGTATAAGGTTACTGAATTAACTATGCTATCTCTAACTACAGAACTCTCAAATACACAACTAATCTCTTTCATGCCTAACCATCTTCTACCCAGAAACCCAGATGTCACATGATATATATATATGACTGTTCTGTGGTTCCCTCTAGAGGTAAGAAGCTTTATGATTAACTTGTTAACTCTTTACATCCCAGTCAATATACACATCATGGCATAGGCAACCATACTATCACAACTACTCTCAGCCCTCCTGTGCAAGTTAAGTCTGTCCACGTAAACACAGTACTATTTAAAACCTCTCTCTCCGGGAGAGTCTCCAAGCTTCCATAATAGTTCATAATAGTCTGATCATATCAACTATTAATTAAGAGAAACTACATTTGGGCTGCCAAATTAGTCAATGATTAGTTGTAATATTCAAACACAACAGTGGCCATCTTGTATCAAATGTTTATTGCTTCATAATTTTGCAAATTTAAAATGTGAACTTCTTCTACTTTCCCTTTGTGTTCTCTATTCCTTAGTTCTGACAGCAGGCTTGAAGGTCCAAATGGCCTCCTCCTGCTCCTATTCTCTATGTTTCCCATTCTATTAGTTTAACACATTTGAATTGGTTCTAGAGGCTTCTCTGTGTTACTATTGTGGATTTAGGGTAATAAATATCACAAGCAGCTGCACCCCATAGGAGGCAAACACTCAGAAATAAAGAGTTTAGACACACAGGCAACAGTGACAAATTCAGACCCACATGAGGGCAAAGAGAAGTCCAGGCAGAAATACGGAGGGAGCGCACAGCAATACAAAATATACATTTTGTCAAAGCTTTTCATCTTATACTCATCAGGACAATCGCAAGAATACCAATGTGGGAGAAACAACAACTTGATTCTGTATGAGAAGAGAGTGCTGATTGGTTGTCAAGTGAACTCTGATTGGTAGAGGTAGTACCATGGAGAATTCACCAGTTAATGATGACTGACAGTTAATTTCCAAACAATATTTGAAAATTCAAATGAGGCAGTTTGACTCTGATTGATCAAGGCATTGCCCTGAGGAATGGACCAGCAAATGGTTACCACTTATTTTGTTTAGCTGCAATAGGCACAATGTGTGTATGTGTCCTTCCTGGCTGCATGTATGTGTCTTTCCTGGCTGCAAATAACAGGGCCTTCTATTTTAATATATGTTGCTACAGTACATGCAAAAATGCCACACTGCGAGTCCAACTGATAATCTTAAATTGGTTGTCAGTGTAATTGTTAGCACTGAGGATTATTAACAAATGTCCAATTGCAAAATTGCATCTGATGTTGGATCCTGTTTTGAGTTTTACAGGCACAGGCTGGTTCTGTTCGTAATGGTCTTTATCATGCCTGTTGCGAACAGAGGAAGGGACATGCTGTTTGATACGATCCATCAGTCTTTGGGACGTATGGCCTATGTACCTAGCACCACACTGCCAGAGAAATTCATACACCACATTACTCATTTCTGTGATAGGCAGAATGGCCTTTTGGCTTTGTTCTGTTAGTGGCGAATTCTGCACATGTTGTTACTACATAGTAGCAACGTGTAACAGCTCATTTCACCTATTGCTCAAATCTTTGAGATACCTTGCCCTTCCAGGGTAATCAGTACTTTTCAGGGCCAGATGTGATGGCCATAGGCCTGTTCATGAGTTTGCACGATATACAGAACAAAATGATCTGATTAGGGTAGCCATTATCCCACAGGAAGTCCTTGATGTGACTCATTTCAGCAGCAAGCATGCATGGCGAGCAAATGACCCAGGCCCAACCTTCAACAAAATGTATTTTTTCAGCAATTCTATTCTGTACCACCAAATCACTACTTACATATAAAATAGATTAAAATGTGAGTGAAAAATAAGGCAGTAAAGGTTCAGGTACAAAGGGAGAGATACAAATTCAGACAGGGAAAGATAGATCAGATACACAAGACAAGCTCACAGTTAAGAAAACAGAACACTAAAAGAGTGTTCAATGCCACACAATATTAAAGCACAGTGCTATTTATTTCCTGTTAAAACTTTAATAGCAGAAGATAGTCAAGCGGTATATTCACTATTAAGGCTGCAAATCTACAGGTGAGAGCACCAAGTAAATGATGAGAATATTGTCATGTGAGAGTACTTTTAAGAAATGGGTGTTTATAAATGGGTGTGTGTATAAATATCTGTAGTGAGAGTACCTTTAAGAAATGGGTGTTTACTACTGCAGTGATGTCAGAGAGTGGGTGGAGCTGGGCTGCCTGTCAGCTTTTTACTTACATTTTTGAGCAGGCTGCAGGATCTGTTTGAGTTTAGTTTTCGGTGTTGGAGCTGAAGCCAGACAGAGCAAGTATACTGCTGATCTCTCTGCCATGAAAAGACTATCTCTTGATCATTTGGTGAATTCAGAATTTTAAATGTTCTCAGTAGTGAATGTAAACCTAATGTGCTTCTGTTAAAAGGTTTTTCTTTTGTCTGGCTGTTGTTTGGGAAGTTATGAAGGGTTACTTAGTGTTGTAGTCTTTGGGGGTTGTATTTGAATTGATGGTTCCTCAGATGTTCACTGTATGTTTTAAAAAGGTTAACTTGAGTTCATAGAATAAACATTGTTTTGCTTTAAAAAATACTTTTCCATTTCTGTTGTACCACACCTGTCGAGTGGGCAGTGTGCTCCCCATACCACAATCTATTAAAAGTTGTGGGTCATGGGGAACTCCAATGTACACTTTGGGTTTCTCTAAACCCTGGCCCATAACAAATTGGGGGCTCGTCCGGGATATCTATTGGATATGCTTAGTGAACTTCAAGCCAGTGAGGGGTGAGCATATTGTGGTTGCTTTTCAGGTGTGGTATTCTAGTTTAAGTGGGGAGTGTGTTGTGGACAATGGATGTTTCAGAGGCTCTGAAGTTTTTGGGGGTGGAGACGTCACACGCAGTACCTTACGGACAGAGACGACAAGCAGACTGTTAGATTTGGCAAAAACATTCCAGTTAAAATTACCTGACAAAATGCAAAAAGATGAGGTAATTATGGCAGTGGCTAAGCATTTAAAGTTGCCTGAGATACAGTTTGACTCATTGGAAATGGCAAAAATTCAGTTGCAAATTAAGCAAATGGAACATGAGAAAGAATTAAAGCAGCTTCAATTTGAAAGGGATAGAGAGGAAAAAGAAAGACAGAGAGAAGAAAAAGAAAAGGAGAGAGAAGAAAGAAGAAAAGAAAGAATAGCCCGAGCAGGACAAAAAGAAAGAAAAAGGGAGATACAGATCAGGGAAAAAGATAAAGAGAGAGAGTTTGAACTTCAGAAAATGGCCATGAAACATGACAGTCAGCTAAAATTGGCAGACGTAAAGGGAAACGTACAGTTGGATGGTAGTGATGAGGATAGTGAGAAAGAGCGTCAAAGTCGAAGGCTTGGTGGGAATCTATTTAAATATGTCCAAGCATTGCCAAGGTTTGATGAGAAGGAGGTAGATGCCTTTTTCATTTCATTTGAGAAGGTAGCTAAGCAAATGAAATGGCCACAGGACATGTGAGTATTACTGATTCAAACAAAGCTGGTAGGTAGGGCTAGTGAAGTGTTTACATCACTTCCGGAGGAGGTATCTGAGACATATGAGGAGGTGAAAAAAATCCATCTTAGATGCATATGAACTGGTGCCTGAAGCCCACAGACAAAGGTTTAGAAATTTAAGGAAAGAATTGGGTCAAACATACATGGAGTTTGAAAGGATCAAACAGAGTAATTTTGATAGGTGGATAAGGGCTTTGAAAATAGACCAAATCTATGAAGCTCTCAGAGAAATTATACTTTTGGAGGAGTTTAAAAATTCAATTCCTGATGTAGTGAGAACTCATGTGGAAGAGCAGAGGGTTAAAACTGCGAGATTAGCAGCAGAAATGGCAGATGATTATGAATTAGTTCATAAATCAAAGCTTGGTTTCCGACATCAGTTTCAGTCTGTGAGGGATAGAAACTGGGGACATGAGAAATACTCAAGTGGTAACGGTAAAGGTGATCTGATGGGAGATAATAAGGAGAGTGTACCTCAGATTAAAAAATAAATCCAGGAGGGTGGAAAAGACATGAAAAGTTTCAAATGTTTTCACTGTAATAAACTAGGCCATGTAAAGTCACAGTGTTGGTGGTTGAAGAAAAGCACTGGGAAGGCTGATGTGGTAAAACAGGATAAGACAGAGGGGTTTGTTAAAGTGGTAAAGGAAAGCCCAAGTGAAGCGAAGGAGGTGCAAAGGATTGTACAGCCTGATCAAGAGGTGATTGATAAGAAGGTGCCAGATGTATTTAAAGAATTTACTTGTGTGGGTAAAGTTTACTCATGTGTATCAGGAGGTAAAGAAGTCACAATTTTAAGAGATACGGGAGCTAGTCAATCTTTAATGGTAAGAGATGAGGAGTTATGTAGCCTGGAAAGAATGTTGCCAGAAAAGGTGGTAATATGTGGAATTCAGGGTGAGAGGAGTAGTGTTCAATTACATAAGGTAAGGTTGGAAAGTCCAGTGAAGAGTGGTGAAGTGTAGGAGAAGTAATAGAGAAACTATCTTGTCCAGGAATACAGTTTACCTTGGGCAATGATATAGCTGGGTCGCAGGTGGAAGCGATGCCTATTGTGGTTGATAAGCCAGTGGAAAATCAGACAACTAAAGTGTTGAAGGACGAATATCCTGGGATTTGTCCGGATTGTGTTGTAACAAGGTCGCAAAGTCACAGGTTAAGACAAGAGGAGAAATCAAAGAGTGAAGATGACGTTGAAGATGACGTTGAGGTGCAATTATCAGAAACGATTTTTGATCAGATGGTTGAAAAAGAACAAGAACAGGTGGAGGATGAGGCGGATCTACCTTACCTTATATAATTGAACACTAGTTCAGAAAAATTGGCAGAGTTACATCAGAAAGATATAGAAATACAATGGATGTATCAGAAAGCATATACGGAAGAGGAATCTGAGTGTATACCAGAGTGTTATTACCGTAATAGTGATGTCTTGATGAGAAAATGGAGACCTTTACATATGCAGGCAGATGAAAAGTGGGCAGAGGTTCATCAAGTAGTATTGCCGGTAGGGTATAGAAAGGAGATGTTGTGAGTTGCACATGAGGTACCAGTGGGAGGTCATTTGGGAATAAGGAAATCTCAAACTAAAACCCAGAAACATTTTTCTTGGCCTGGACTACATAAAGATGTAGATAATTTTTGTCAATCATGTCACACATGTCACGTGATAGGGAAACCTCAAGCAGTGATAAAACCAGCACCCTTAATACCCATTCCAGCATTTGAGAAACCTTTTACAAGGGTCCTAATTGATTGCGTAGGTCCGCTTCCTAAAACGAAAAGTGGGAATCAATATCTTTTGACGATAATGGATGTGTCTACTGGGTTTCCAGAGGCCATTCCAGTGCGTAATATTATAGCTAAAAATATTGTGGAGGAGTTACTTGAATTCTTTACCAGATATGGACTACCCACAGAAATACAATCGGATCAAGGATCAAATTTTACCTCGAGGTTATTCAAAGACGTTATGGATAGCTTAGGAATAAAACAATTTATATCAACTGCGTATCATCCAGAATCTGTAGCCACTTGGGTTGGCCACTTCCCGACTTTAAAATGGAGATCCGCTATGAATGCAGGGAAATTCAGCCAACGCAGGAAAAACAAGCAGGTGCAAAGTTTCCTGTAATCAGAACTTGCAGGAACCCAGGCAACACTGAAACTAACAACCATCTACATACTGATGAGCGATCCCCGGGATCAATTGGAAATAGAGTCCCCAAGTTCAATTCATCCTTCTTGGCAGGGTCTCTCAGCAGCTCGATACAACCCTTGACCGTGACCTGCCTAGTAGCTGCACCAACCAAGTAAGTATCCAGTCAACGCACGCTACGAGATATGCGCTCTTAGCTACCAGTCTATACCAGCTTTGAAGCCTGCAGACTCAGAATCAAATGAAAGGCCATTTGTTCCCCTGACCTGGTGGGCCAGTTCCAAAGCTAAGTATAGGCCTTTTAGTGTTAGAGATAGTCTAGTAAGTAGAGTTTTATGCATGAGTAGTGATTGACTGTGTATAATAAATGTGTTTTGATTTGAAACGTACTAACTGGTGTATTGAGTTATTGATCAGTACTTGAACTTGAACCTCGTGGCGGTATCATAAAGATACCTGGCGACTCTAGAGCAAAGGTTATAAAACAGAGCAAATTAAGTAAAGACACAACGAGCAACATTTACTAAGAGCCAACCAAAAGTTAGCAACATTTACTGGCGACATCTGACGGGAGTCGACTTAGAAGTGGCCTAACCACTCCGAGAGAACCCAAAATTTGAATTGAGAGTCCAATTGGGAACAGAAACGTTCACAAGTGTTCAAGCAGTTCTGATCAATCCTCATAATTCGGAAGCGTGTTAATGCATGCGTAACTAACAGGGCTATAAGGTAAAACTGATAGATTTTGTTGCGAAAAACTGTCGGGAGTTTGTATTCTGGAACATAGCGAACGCCGTACCCGTGTTTACAGCACCGCCTTAGTGCCCCTCATTCCAAATTTTAAAAGAGGGCATTCAGATAGGAAAAATGGCAATGAAGGCAATGGAATGCCTCATGAACCCTCAAGAATTTGTGGTCACAGCGACCAGCAGCAGAGTAGGTCAGTGTCCCATTTGGGAAGTTCAGATTAGAAGGTACCTCAAAGGAAAAGGTACCTTGGAGTGACTTTTGTTCAAATGAGGAAGCAGGTCCCGGGAGTATAGGACATACTTGGTGGGAGAACCTGAGTGAAATCCATAAGAAGAGCTTAGGGAAAGCTCGCAAGCCGATGGCAATTGTGTCCTGTCTGGCACAATTGTGAGGCACAGAGGAGGTCGTTCGGATGCTCCGCAAAGATAGAAGAGAGACATCGAATGCGCAAGGTCAATGTTAGTGAGATCGAGAGAGAGAATGTAGAATTGAGAAGGAAGTTGGCAGCAAAAGACAGAGAGGTGGATGATGCCAAGTGGGCATACCACTCTTGTCTAGCGCATCTGAGCAGCTTACAAACCCAATACGATAAGGCCTATCAGGACACGCAATGTGCAGTCCTGGTAAGAGAAGAGACAGAGAAACAGGTAGAGGCATTGCAAAGGCAGGGCAGCGATCTAAAAGCAGCATTAAGAGCACTCCATGCTGCCACCACGGAGCACAGACAAAGCTCAGTGGATCATGCAAAATGCCGGAAGCAGATTGCGGAACTGCAGTCTTTGCTTTCAGTGCAAAATGAGTTTCAAAGCACCTTTGGATCCCAATTAGATGAAGAAGACGGCCCTGATTGGCAAGAACTAAACGAAACCGCGCATAGATATGTACAGGGAACATGTGCGCAAGGAAAGCCCCAAAGGAGAAAAGCACCCCAACCCCCCACAGAGCAGATAGATCAGGCACCCATGAATCCAGTAACTACACACCGCACAGTCACATCGGACGGAAACGTGGAATTCCTTTAAATCCCCCCCTTAACCGTGACCCAATTACGGGACGTGTGCAAAAAGATCACACCGTTCCTCCCCACCTCAGACCCCCACCACTTCTTTGCTAGAGTGAAGCAGCAGGTGACCATGTACGGCCTGGATGAGCGTGAGCAAGTGAAGCTCACAGTTTTAAGCTTAGACCCTTCTGTTGTAGCAGCCCTTCCCGACCCACAGAATGTAGGAGGAGGCACCCTTGCAGAGATGCACACGGCGATCCTAGACACGATCGGTTATAACAGAGGTGACCCAGTAGAAGGCCTGAATAAGTGCAGGCAGAAGAAAACAGAACACGCCACAGCATTTGCTGGACGCCTATGGATCCATTTTACAGCCGTTTTCGGAAACTTAGACCGCGCCCATTTGTCCCCAGACAACATGGCCAATTGGACCCGCACCCTTATCTCCCATGCCACAGAGGCAGGACAAAAAGCTTGTACTAATTATGACCCCTCGGAAGAAACGCACAACGAAAAGTGGGTTTTAAAAACGGTTGTCCCGCTCCTGGGAGCAATCTGTCCACAACAAACCCACGATTAGAAAACCCGAAGAACAGCAGGCAGAGGCAGATATTCAAGCAGTTAAAGCGCACCAGAACCCTGCATGGGTGAATGAAGGCATGAACAGCCCCCCACAGAAACCACAGGAGTGTTACAACTGTGGACAATTAGGTCACTTTGCACGAGAATGCAATGCCCCACGAAAGCCACAGAGAGCCCAGCAGGCAGGCACTCTGAATAGAAACAGGACAAAGCCCATACATAGTGTAAGCACCCGTTCAGACCAGACAGACATGAATGGAACTGACTGACGGTGTTCGGGCTCCCCCACCTGGGTCTGCAACACCCTTTGGGATAGGTCCGGCTGACCAGTCGTTGCAGCAAAAATACGGGGATAGCCCATCGAATTTCTCTGGGACACAGGAGGGTCCCGCACCACAATTAATTCCTCCACCGTGTTCCAAAAAGACACGTGGCCCACTACAGCCACAATCACCCTCAGCGGCTTCACAGGCCACTCACAACAGGGACACATCACAGCCCCTGTACCCAGTCAAATTGGCAACATTACAACAAAACACCCCCTAGTTTTGGTTGATCTGCCCCACACTGCAGAACACATTTTGGGCATCGATTTCATGAACTCCCACAACCTGTCATTTGACCCAGTAAATCAATGTGTCTGGAAAATGACAAAGTCAGCAAGAGCCCCCGCAAAGCTCACAGTAGGTGAGTATGCTATTAAGATTAGCGCAGTCGGCGATTTTTGGTTTGACCTGACCATGATTAGCGCAGACAAACAGGTTAGGGCAGCTCTCCAGAAAAACAGGACTGCATTTGCAAGTCATAAACATGACTGCAGCAGGATGGCTGGTTCGGTTCAAATAACAGGACCTGACCCTAGACCCCAGAAGCAATATGGATTTCCCCAAGAGGCAGAGGGAGAAATCTCAAAAGTTATTGATAGTTTATTAGAACAAGGTGTACTTAGATCAGTAGCCTCTACTAATAATGCCCCGATTTGGCCAGTGGGAAAGCCCGATGGATCATGGCAACTGACCATCGATTACCGGGAACTCAACAAGGTCACCCCCGCAGCAACCCCCACGGTAGCCACAAGTCCTGAGACCATGCTCAAGCAGGGACTCAACTCACGATATTTTACTGTTTTGGACATCAGTAACGGATTCTGGTCCATTCCATTGGCAAAAGCGTGCCAGTACAAACTTGCCTTCACTTTTAAAGGTCAGCAGTACACATGGACATGCCTTCCACAAGGATTCCACAACTCCCCCTCCATTTTCCACCGACAGCTGGCCAATGGTTTATCAAAATTTTCTCGCCTCGAATGTCTGGTCCAGTATGTAGATGCCCTATTACTGCAGACAGACACCAAGGCAGAGCACATCGAGCTTCTGTCCGAACTCCTGGAACTCCTACAGCGAATTAGATGTAAAGTGAACCCCAGGAAGGCCCAAATTTTGGAAAACAAAGTAGTATATTTGAGAACGATTATCACGCATGGTAAACGCGAGATCGAGCATAAAAGAATTGACTCGATTGTCACATTGCCACTTCCCCAGAATGTTTCCGCCCTCCAGTCATTTTTAGGACTGGTTGGCTACTGCCGAAACCTTTTTGACGGTTTGGCCACCAAAGCAGCACCCCTCTCGGAACTCCTAAAGAAAGGAGCCCCTTGTTCTATGTTCTATGTTCTTGGGAATGGCTTCCACGGCACACAGATGCTGTCGATGCTTTAAAGCGCGCACTCATTGCAGCCCCCGCACTACAGGTTCCAGACCCGCTTTCCCCCTATGCTATAGAGATAGCTCGCACAGATCGTACCCTTTCGGCCGTGCCCGTCCAGGAACGGCACGAACAGTTAAGACCCGTGGCTTACGCCTCCAGAGTTTTAGATCCTGTGGAGCAGGGATTTTCGGCCTGTGGAAGGCACCTGCTCGCAGTTTTCTGGGCAGTTCAATACTTTTCATATATCACCGGACTAAACCCCATCACAATCCTCACGGAACACACCCCCACCCAACTTTTACTAGACGGACAA
Source organism: Scyliorhinus torazame (assembly GCF_047496885.1). NCBI lineage: Eukaryota > Metazoa > Chordata > Chondrichthyes > Carcharhiniformes > Scyliorhinidae > Scyliorhinus > Scyliorhinus torazame. The sequence continues at coordinate 71,065,500 of NC_092715.1, read as the reverse complement.
CTTAAGGACGGTACAGTAAGCCAGATCAGAGCTGCCAATTGGACCCTCCTTTTGCAGGGGTGGGACATCACTGTTAAAAGGACCAAGACCCACACTTTCCTAGCCGACAACCTTCAGTACCCAGGCACCCCCCAGGAATGTGAAATCATCTCACCGCACCACAACACAGGCCCCTTTATCATGAAAACACCCCCCAAAAAGATAGGTAGTTCACCCCAGAGCCCCCAGCACACAGACACGTGCGCACCCTTGAGAATATATGTGGATGGTTCTTCCACTATATTAAACGGGAAGCGCATTACAGGATGCGGCATCTATGTTGAGGACGTGCAGGGACGTGCCCTAGAAGAAATCTCGTTAAAACTGCCAGGACACTTAGGCGCGCAGGCAGCAGAACTAGCAGCCATTGCATACATTGTAGATCACCCAGGTTCCTTCCCCAGCCCAGCAGACATATACTCGGACAGCCTCTAGTCCTGTAACAGCCTCACAGAATTCCTTCCCCTGTGGAAAGGAAGAGGATTTGTTTCCGCAGACGGAAAACCCCTCCCTCAGCCCCATTGCTCCGGCACATTTTGGACAAAGCACAGGACAGGATATTTGGTGTTACTAAAGTACGAAGTCACCACTGTTCCAACCCACCTGAAAATGTAAAAGCCGACGCACTGGCTAAAGCAGGTTCCAGACATGGGTATATTTGGAACCCCCCCCGAAAGCGCCCCAGTGAATGCAGTCCAGGTCTCACAGACAAATATCGAAGATTTAGTGCAGGCCCAGAAGCAACATAGTAATCTCAGGGAGATTTTAAAAGGAAAATTTCCAGCCCCATACGATAATTTTAAAAATGCACTGACCCCACATGACGGTGTGGTCCTAAAAGACACCCTTTATGTGGTTCCTGAACAGGACAGGAATCAGCTTATTTTTTTGTTCCATGATAGTCATGGGCATCAGGGAATTGACCCCACTACAGCCCACCTCAGGCAGCTCTGTTGGTGGCCGAATTTAAAGGACTATGTTGAAAATTGCCTTATCTGTGTCCAAAACAATCCGGACAGATATGTGAAGAAAGATCAGCTTAGCCACACCCGCCCCATTAATGGCCCCTGGACTAACCTCCAGATTGATTTTCTAGGACCATTGCCCCCTTGCAGGAATGGTCACAAGTATGTGTTCGTTGTTATAGACACGTTTACAAAATGGGTAGAAGCATTCCCATCTAGAACAAACACGGCAAAGACTACAGCTATGATTTTAACCCGCCACATCTTTACGAGATGGGGACTCCCCCGCAGCATTGAATCCGACCAAGGTTCCCATTTTACGGGATGTGTCATGAAGAACGTCCTCACGATATTTGGCATTATCCAAAAATTCCACATCGCATACCACCCGCAGTCAAGTGGTATCGTGGAGCGAATGAATCGGACCCTAAAAGCAACCCTCAGGAAAATGGTCCAACAAAACAGCACCACTTGGGATTCAGTCCTCCCTTTTGCACTCATGTTTTTGCGTAACACTGTTTCGCCATCCACAGGATACACACTCTCATGACCCATGAAAGGCACAGAATTTTTATTAGGACTTGACTTGACCAGCCCCAAAGTGATGGCCCTCACACACGAGAATGCAGTGAAACAATTAGTAGAGAATGTCAAAACGGCTCAGCTAGCAGCCGCAGTAAAATTAGGCACCAGGAAGAAACAGAGCAAGGCCTGTTTCGACAAGACAGTGCATGCGACTGAGTTTGATGTAGGACAGCAGGTCATGCTATCCATTTACAACCCCAGCACGTTCCTGTCACCTAAGTATTCGGGTCCGTACTCCGTTGCGGACATAGTAAGCCCCTCCATTTATAAGATTAAGTACCCCAACGGGAACACATGGCTGAAAGAGTGGTGTGGGAAAGAGGGGTTCCTTTTCATGGGACACTGGCATCAGTTTTGGGACAGGGGGGACCTATACCATTGGGATGGTCTCCACCTGAACCGAGCTGGGACCAGTGTTCTGGCAAAAAGAGTAAATAGGGTGGTCAATAGGACTTTAAATTAGAGATTGGGGTGGAAGGGAAAGTCAGGGAACCAAGAGGTGAAGTAATCAGTGGAAGCGTAGTTGCTTAGGAATACAAAAAAGCACGAAAAGACAGAACTCAGGAGAGGTTACGATAGACCCCATCCCACAAAATATGACACCATGTATGGAAAGGCTCAGTAAATCAAGGTCCACCACACTAAGAAAACAAAAAGGGATGGTCAATAGAGAATTAAAGGTGCTATATTTAAATGCGTGCAGTGTACGGAACAAGGTAGATGAGCTTGTGGCCCAGATTGTGACTGGCAGGTATGATGTGGTAGGCATCACAGAGACGTGGTTGCAGGGGGTTCAGGACTGGCATTTAAACATCCAGGGATTCACAACCTATCGAAAAGACAGAGAGGAGGGCAGAGGGGGCGGGGTTGCCTTGTTAATTAGGAATGAAATTAAATCAATAGCACTAAACGACATAGGGTCAGATGATGTGGAGACTGTGTGGGTAGAGTTGAGGAACCACAAAGGCAAAAAAAACCATAATGGGAGTTATGTACAGGCCTCCTAACAGTGGTCAGGACCAGGGGCACAAAATGCACCACGAAATAGAAAGTGCATGTCAGAAAGGCAAGGTCACAGTGATCATGGGGGACTTCAATATGCAGGTGGACTGGGTAAATAATGCTGCCAGTGGACCCAAGGAAAGGTAATTTGTTGAATGTTTACAGGAGGGCTTTTTGGAACAGCTTGTGATGGAGCCCACGAGGGCACAGGCCATTCTGGACTTAGTGTTATGTAATGAGCCAGACTTGATTAAAGATCTTAAAGTAAGGGAACACTTAGGAGGCAGTGATCATAATATGGTAGAATTCAATCTCCAATTTGAAAGAAAGAAGGTAGAATCAGATGTAAAGGTGTTACAGTTAAATAAAGGTAACTACAGGGGCATGAGGGAGGAACTGACGAAAATTGTCTGAGAGCAGAGCCTACTGGGAAAGACAGTAGAACAGCAATGGCAGGAGTTTCTGGGAGTAATTGAGGACACAGTACAGAGGTTCATCCCGAAGAAAAGAATGGTTGTCAGAGGGGGGATTAGGCAGCCATGGCTGACAAAGGAAGTTAGGGAATGCATCAAAGCAAAAGAGAAAGCCTATAATGTGGCAAAGAGTAGTGGGAAGTCAGAAGATTGGGAAGGCTACAAAAACAAACAGAGGATAACAAAGAGAGAAATAAGGAAAGAGAGGATCAAATATGAAAGGAGGCTAGCCAATAACATTAGGAATGATAGTAAAAGTTTCTTTAATTACATTAAAAACAAATGGGAGGCAAAAGTAGACATTGGGCCGCTCCAAAATGACGCTGGTAATCTAGTGATGGGAGACAAGGAAATAGCTGAGGAACTAAATAAGTACTTTGCGTCAGTCTTCACAGTAGAAGACATGAGTTATATCCCAACAATTCAGGAGAGTCAGGGGGCAGAGTTGAATATGGTAGCCATCACAAAGGAGAAAGTGCTAGAGAAACTAAGAGGTCTAAAAATTGATAAATCTCCGGGCCCAGATGGGCTACATCCTAGAGTTCTAAAGGAGATAGCTGAAGAAATAGTGGAGGCGTTAGGTATGATCTTTCAAAAGTCACTGGACTCAGGGAAAGTCCCAGAGGATTGGAAAATCGCTGTTGTAACCCCCCTGTTCAAGAAGGGAACAAGAAAAAAGATGGAAAATTATAGGCCAATTAGCCTAACCTCAGTTGTTGACAAGATTCTAGAATCTATCATTAAGGATGAGATTTCTAAATTCTTGGAAGTGCAGGGTCGGATTAGGACAAGTCAGCATGGATTTAGTAAGGGGAGATCGCGCCTGACAAACCTGTTAGAGTTCTTTGAAGCGATAACAAATAGGTTAGACCAAGGAGAGCCAATGGATGTTATCTATCTTGACTTCCAAAAGGCTTTTGATAAGGTGCCTCACGGGAGACTGCTGAGTAAAATAAGGGCCCATGGTATTCGAGGCAAGGTACTAACATGGATCGCGATTGGCTGTCAGGCAGAAGGCAGAGAGTTGGGATAAAAGGTTATTTTTCGGAATGGCAACCGGTGATGAGTGGTGTCCCGCAGGGTTCAGTGTTGGGGCCACAGCTGTTCCCTTTATATATTAACAATCTAGATGACGGGACTGGGGGCATTCTGGCTAAGTTTGCCGATGATACAAAGATAGGGGGAGGGGCAGGTAGTATTGAGGAGGTGGGGAGGCTGCAGAAAGATTTAGACAGTTTAGGAGGGTGGTCCAAGAAATGGCTGATGAAATTCAACGTGGGCAAGTGCGAGGTCTTGCACTTTGGAAAAAAGAATGGAGGCATGGACTATTTTCTAAACGGTGACAAAATTCATAATGCTGAAGTGCAAAGGGACTTGGGAGTCCTAGTCCAGGATTCTCTAAAGGTAAACTTGCAGGTTGAGTCCGTAATTAAGAAAGCAAATGCAATGTTGTCATTTATCTCAAGAGGCTTGGAATATAAAAGCAGGGATGTACTTCTGAAGTTTTATAAAACATTAGTTCGGCCCCATTTAGAATACTGTGAGCAATTTTGGGCCCCACACCCCAGGAAGGACATACTGGCACTGGAGCGGGTCCAGCGGAGATTCACATGGATGATCCCAGGAATGGTAGGCCTAACATACGATGAACGTCTGAGGATCCTGGGATTATATTCATTGGAGTTTAGGAGGTTGAGGGGAGACCTAATAGAAACTTATAAGATAATGAATGGCTTAGATAGGGTGGACGTAGGGAAGTTGTTTCCATTAGCTGGGGAGACTAGGACCCGAGGGCACAGCCTTAGAATAAAAGGGAGTCACTTTAGAACAGAGATGAGGAGAAATTTCTTCAGCCAGAGAGTAGTGGGTCTATGGAATTCATTGCCACAGAGGGCGGTGGAGGCCTGGACGTTCTGTGTCTTTAAGACAGAAGTTGATAAATTCTTGATTTCTCAAGGAATTAAGGGCTATGGAGAGAGAGCGGGTAAATGGAGTTGAAATCAGCCATGATTGAATGGTGGAATGGACTCGATGGGCCGAATGGCCTTACTTCCGCTCCTATGCCTTATGGTCTTATGGGAAGACCGCGTGGTTTCATATTAACCAGCTCAAGGCATATGGCTCGCAGTCTAACCACGCACACCACGTCATGCTCGACGCAGCAGACCATGCCCCGCCCACAGCCAACGTATCCCTACCCTCCCCCAACACGTCTACCCCATCCACGGACTCGACCTCGACTCCACCCCCGAACTCTAGACTCCACCCCGGAACGCCCACAGACAGCAGCGACAGCGACTGTGACACAGCCAATAACCACAGCACGCCTCCCTACTATCCCCATGCAACAGGCCCCACACCCAGTGAAACTGAACACGATTCGAGTGATCCCTTCCTGATCACATTCCTTAACAAACCTCACCAAAGACCACCACCCTACGATGATGACCCCGACTCCATCTCCACAGAATTAGACACAACTATTTGGCACTGTGACAATTCGTACAGGCTCGTCCGAAACGACGTGATGAACCCTCATCCATTCAAGAGTATGGCATCCGGGAGAAGATGATGACATTGAGTCTGACTCCCAAAACGAGAACCCCTTTGCGACCCTGTTCGCAACTGATAACTGAGGTGTCCAGATGATGTTTTAAAAGGAATCGCTTGGGAGAAACGGTGTCCTTTCTGATGGAACCTGCACCATGTTTGTTGAATGTTTGTTTGTTAATGTTATCGTTAAGTGTTGTGTGTAAACTTGAAAGTTTTCACGGCCCCACGTGACCACTCCTTTAACGCCCCCCGGCTGTTAAAGGTACAAGTTTGTCCCAGGCAATAGTTCAGAGGAACTAGTCTGTTGACAGAAAATTGTAAAAGGTACAAGTTTGTCCCAGACAGTAGTTCAGAGGAACTAGTCTGTCGACAGAACCCGACTCATAGTTGCTCTCCTAATTCGAGAGGCAGCCCCCCACGACGACCACATTCTTACCCGTTCTTGCCGGTTGCTCAGGCAGTGGAGAAACGGCATTGGTCCCCGCCCTGCCTGAGGACCCCCTCTGGTCAGCTATGCTCAGGTAGAGCACGTATGGCATTGGTCACCGTCCTACCCGGGGATTCCACCCATTTCTTACCCGCCGCGGCCCATACGCACCCCATTTTGGCTCGTTACGTTCAAAATTCTTTTGTTTGGTTTTGGCAGCCCTTCGGTTGCTTCCCTATGCTATTTACATCCTCAGACACTGAGATGGATCACACAGGCTGCACGACGGCTCGCAGTACGGCAGTATTTCCTTAAATGTCTAGTCCAAATATTCGGTTTAAAACATTTTTTTTTTTAATGAGGGAGTCACACATGGTGACCAATTATAAAGGGAAATTGGCACTAAAAGACAGACATGCTAACGAACAAGATGTTGAACAAGATAGTAACAGAAACTATGCTTGATCCACAGAATTCCAGAAGCTCCAGGAAGAGAGAAGAGACGAAAAGGAAGAGAAGAGAAGAGAGAAGAGAACAATGAAGACATCATACGTGTTTTTCGTTATCATTATAATTTGTATTCGGTTACGCGCGAACGCGAAGCCCCTGACCCCAACCCTGCCGGCCATCAATGATTCACTTCCCCATAGCACCCAGAGCCCAGTGACAAGTAACAACACACCATTATGGTGTGATAGGTTTATAACGTGGTACTCCCTTTCATATGTCATTGAATCCCTTTTAGCATTGGCGATATTCTGCAGCATCGTGCAGACTATCCACATGAGAAAATGGCGAAGGAGAGCCTACCGCTCTCGCACTCCGGTATACAGGATAAGATCCCCTATTTTCGGTCTTCCCCAGGCCCCCAAGCCCCTTGATCTACAATAAAGGACATTTGTTTTGCGTCATTTGTAAATAAAGAAATATGTCTCATTTGCAACTGAAAGATTGTACAACTCTGTGCTTGACCGCCAAGCCAGAGGGAAATGTGAATGCTGCTATTATTGTTGTATTGTTAGGAAGTTAGTATGATTGAATATTTAAGTGAGTGTAGTTTATGGAAGATAGTTAGAGGTACTGTTTTAAAAAAATATGTTGTACTGCATGTCCCTGTTGTGACATAGCGCCACTTAGAATTGTCAGTTAAAATTTTCTTGCATAGTTATGGTCAGTGTAGAGGCCATGGAAGAGTGCTCGCTGGGTCAGGGAGTGAAGACGATGCAGTTATGTGATCCTTCATGCTTCACGTTAGTGATCACAAGGAGGGGGTGTAGCCACCTGGGTTGGCCACTTCCCGACTTTAAAATGGAGATCCACTAAGAATGCAGGGAAATTCAGCCAACGCAGGAAAAACAAGCAGGTTCAAAGTTTCCTGTAATCAGAACTTGCAGGAACCCAGATAGCACTGAAACTAACAACCATCTACATACTGATGAGCGATCCCCGGGAACAATTGGAAACTGTTAAGGTAAACAAGGCCAAGCCAGACGCCTCGGCGCCAGCAGGAGCCAAGACAAAGGAAGGCCAAAGGACACTTAGGAACCGCCCAGCCATCAGGGAACAGCTCCAGTATTGGAGAAATCGATCCAAGTGATCAGAACTTAGTCCAATCACTTGGAACCAGGTACGGGGTCCACCCAAAAGGGCGCGAAGCCCCTGGGGACTATAAAATAGAGTCCCCAAGTTCAATTCGTCCTTCTTGGCAGGGTCTCTCAGCAGCTTGAAACATCCCTTGACCGTGACCTGCCTAGCAGCTGCACCAACCAAGCAAGTCTCCAGTCAACGCACGCTACGAGATATGCGCTCCTAGCTACCAGTCTATACCAGCTTTGAAGCCTGCAGACTCAGAATCGAACGAAAGGCCATTTGTTCCCCTGACCTGGTGGGCCAGTTCCAAAGCTAAGTATAGGCCTTTTAGTGTTAGGGATAGTCCAGTAAGTAGAGTTTTATACATGAGTAGTGATTGACTGTGTATAATAAATGTGTTTTGATTTGAAACGTACTAACTGGTGTATTGAGTTATTGATCAGTACTTGAACTTGAACCTCGTGGCGGTATCATAAAGATACCTGGCGACTCTAGAGCAAAGGTTATAAAACAGAGCAAATTAAGTAAAGACACAACGAGCAACATTTACGAAGAGCCAACCAAAAGTTAGCAACAAATCGCAGGGAGCGTTAGAAAGGTGGCATCAGGCATTAAAGACAATGTTGAGGGCTTCGTGTCAAGATTATCCAGAGGATTGGAATAAAGGAATTCCATTCGTACTGTTTGCAATTAGGGATGCACCTAATGAGTCAACCAAATTTAGTCCCTTTGAACTAATTTTTGTCATGAGGTAAGAGGACCACTTAAATTGATTAAGGAAAAATTGGTGAGTGAGAAATTGGAAATTTCATTATTGGATTACATGTCAAATTTTAGGGAACGATTAAATAGAGCAGGTGAATTGGCTAGACAACATTTAAAAGTTGCACAAAATGTGATGAAACGGGTGGCAGACAAGAAATCCAAAGTTTGTAGTTTTACCAGTGGAGATAACGTTTTAGTGTTGTTACCAGTGGTAGGTGAACCTTTAAAAGCTAGGTTTTGTCGACCTTATCAGATTGAAAGGAAATTAAGTGAGGTGAATTATATGGTTAAAACACCAGATAGAAGGAAAACTCACCGAGTGTGTCATGTGAATATGCTTAAAAGGTACTTTGAAAGGGAAGGAGAGAAAAAGGAGGAGGTTTTAATGATTCTAACTCAAAGTGACGAACCAAATCCAGATGACTGTGAATTTGACATACCTCAAATTAAATTGGAAAACGAGGATGTTCTTAAAAATTGGGATAAATTGTTGAGTTACCTTCCAGAGGAAAAACGGACTGACTTGAAAGAGTTATTGATATCACGTGGACAAGTTTGTGGAGATAAATTGGGACGTACTAAAATGGCTATAGATGATGTGGTTGTGGGAAATGCTGTTCCAATCAAACAACATCCATACAGACTTAACCCTTTAAAATTGGCACAGGTTAAGAGATTGAGAATATGTTTAAAAATGGCATAATTGAAGTGGGTTGCAGCCAATGAAGCTCACCCATAGTGATGGTGCCTAAACCGGGCAGTAACCAATGGGTGTGTGTGGACTATTGAAAGGTTAATGCAGTTAGAAGAACAGACTCTTATCCTATCCCAAGTTTGGAAGATTGCATTGAGAAAGTGGGACAATCAGCTTTTATTTCCAAACTGGATTTACTTAAAGGTTACCCTTTATCCGAAAGGGTGAAGGATATTTCAGCTTTTGTGACTCCAGATGGTATATACCAATTCAAAGTTATGCCATTTGGCATGAAAAACGCCTCAGCCACATTTCAACGGTTAACTAACAAAAGTTGTTTCAGGATTACCCAATTGTGCGGTATACATCGATGATCTGGTAATTTTCAGCCAGACATGGAAAGAACATTTAAAACATCTGATGGAGTTATTCGATCGATTTCAGGAGGCGGGTTTGGTGATAAATCTAGCCAATAGTGGAATTGGAAAAGCCCAAGTCACTTTCCTTGAGGAATCTCCGATACCCTCAAGATGAAGGGAAATAATGCGATTTCTTGGCATCAGTAGATTTGATTGAACATTTGTGAAAAGGTTTTGTAGCATGATTGCTCCACTGATGGACTTGCTGAAGAAACGTCGAAAATTTCAATGGACAGCAGCGTATCAACAGGGATTTGACTGCCTGAAAGCTGTGATAATCAATGCTCCTGTGTTGGAGAATTACAAGGGACTCTGTGATCAGATTTAACTACAGTATCTGACTTTAAAGAGAAATGCCGAGGCGTAGAGAAATGGACGGATTGTGCGGAGACCTTCTTGTTCAAAGAGACTGTCAATCGTGAAGGATTTCAGTTGGAGGAAGAAAAACGGAAAAAAAGTGGACTATATTACTGTACCTGTTTGCGTGTGTTGCTTTTTGAAACGAAAAGGTATATTTACTGTGTGCATTTCTTAAAGGATAGTGAAAAGGTGAAAAATGAAACCATCTTGAAGTTGATGGTTGATTTTCTTTTGGGGGGGGGGGGAGGTGTCAAGTGAGAGTACCTTTATGAAATGGGTGTTTATAAATGGGTGTGTATATAAATATCTGTAGTGAGAGTACCTTTAAGAAATGGGTTTTTACTACTGTAGTGATGTCAGAGAGTGGGTGGAGCTGGGCTGTCTGTCAGCTTTTTACTTTCGTTTTTGAGCAGGCTGAAGGTGTGTTTTAGTTTTGTTTTCAGTGTTGGAGCTGAAGCCAGACGGAGCAAGTGTATTGTGGATCTCTCTGCCATGAAACGACTATCTCTTGATCATTTGGTGAATTCAGAATTATAAATGTTCTCAGTAGTGAATGTAAACCTAATGTGCTTCTGTTAAAAGGTGTTTCTTTTGTCAGGATGTTGTTTGATGTTGTCACAAATAGGCTTACATTAACAATGAAGTTACTGTGAAAGTCCCCTCGTCACCACACTCCAGTGCCTGTTTGGATACACGGAGGGAGAATTCAGAATGTCCAATTCACCTAACATGCACGTCTTTTGGGACTTGTGGGAGGAAACCAGAGCACCCAGAGGAAACCCACGCAGGCATGGGGCATGTAGATTCCACACAGACAGAGACCCAAGCCAGGAACTGAACCTGGGACCCTGGAGCTGTGAAGCAACAGTGCTAGCCACTGTGTTCCTGTGCCGCCCGAGTACTTGTTTCAGTGGTTCTAGGAGCGGGAAACTTCAGTTATGGGGATATGTTGGAGAACTTGGAACTGCTCTCTTTGGAGAGGAGATTTGATGGAGGGTTCAAAATCAAGGGGGACCTGGACAGAGTGGATAGGGAGAAACTCTTCCCACTCATATAAAGAATCAAGAACGAGAGAGCACAGACATAAAGTGATTTGCAAATGAGAAAAACTTGGTGAGTGGTTCGAGTCTGGAATGCACTGCCGGGATGTGTGGTGGAGGCAGGTTTAATTGAGGCATTCGAGAGGGCACTTGGTGATTATTTGAATAGAAACCATGTGCAGGGGTACGGGGGGAAATGCAGGAGGCTGGCACTATGTCATTTGGTGAGCTGATGCAGACAGGATGGGTTAATGGATTCTTCTGCACTGTAACAATTCTGTGATTCTATGTGAAAATGTGGATTGAGAATACTGGAGTGAAATACATACCACAGTACAAGTTTGATTCATCCTCTCCATTGCTGCAGTCTACTTTGCCATTGCACAGGTGTGTGGAAGTGAGACAGGTTCTGCGGTCATCACACAGAAAGCCATTCGTGCCAGAGGTGGTCTTACACAGACGGGTTACTAAAGCAAAGCGATATGGAAAAAATAAAAAAGCATTTAGACTATTGTTGTCAGCAAGTATAATCACATCACCTGTGAAGCAGACAGTTTCCTTATTTGGTTTTGTTATTTTAACTCCTTGGCATTAAGCTCAGAAGAGTAATGGGGTCAATTTTCTCTGAATACTTTATGTGCTAAACAGTCTCTGAGGTAACCAGGATGTAGTGATATCACGTTGTGTTGTAATTCACTGACTGACCACTAGGAGTCTCACTGGTGTATAAGTGAATGTTAAAGCCAGCTGACCTCAGTCTGACAGGAGAGCTGGGAGAGAGGTTGCTCATGTATGATTTTACTGTTATTAATCCATTGTTTTGTAAGTTTACCCATGGTTAATGTTTATAAATAGTTTTTAGTTTTAGCTACAAGTGTTCTTGTAATAAATCAGGCCATCCAACAAGAACATTACATAGGATGGGGTATTAAGTTGCAATACTGGGCTCACCTATATTTAGCTCAGGATGCAGTCTTGGCAAAGGGGTTGACGAACAATCTAGGAATGGTTGCCTGTAGGATCATTAAGCAACTGATCACCACTGCTAGCGCTCACTAAAAGGAGACCGCATGGCATCTTGGTGAAAAGATCTTTCGATTGCCCGCTCCTTATAGAGACCAACTGATTGGGAATCAGCAGGTTATTGCAGAGGATTTCAAGTGCCGTTTAAAGACAAAACACCTTTTACTGTTCACTTGCTGCTGGTGGCCTGAAGGAGGATTTTTGAAACACATTGGGAGACTTTGTGAGACCCTGTGCCAAGACTGCTCCAACACATATGGAAGGGATTTCCAGGGCCCAGCGACAGTGAAGGAATGAGGATATAATTCAAGTCAGGGTGGTGCACAGTTTGGAAGGTAACTTACAGGTGCAGGTGTTCCTATGCATCTGCTGTCTTATCCTTCTGGGTGGTAGAGGTTGCAGTTTTGGAGGGTGCTGTTGAAGGAGGCTTGACGAGATGCTGTAGTGCATCTTATAGATCCTACACACTGCTGTCATTTGCATCAGTGGTGGAGGGAGCAAATGTTTAAGGTGTGATGGGGTGCCAATCAATTGGTTGATTACAGTTTACCACATAAGAAGGACACACTTCCAAAGTCCTTCAATAAATGCATTACCTGGATAAGGTAGACACAGAAATTAAAAGCCCCTGGCTGAAGAATTTAGAACATGGGGACACAGCCTCAGGAAAACTGGGGACTCATTTAGGACTGGGAGGAGGTGAAATTCATCGCTCAGATGTTTGTGAATATCTGGAATTGTCTACGCCAAAGGGCTTTGGATGCCCCATTGTTGAATATGTTCAAGGCAGAGATCAATAGATTTTTTTCTGATTACGCAGGGAATCAAGAAAAATGGAGAGCGGGCAGGAAAGTAGAGTTGAGGTTGAATATCAGACATGATTGTCTTGAGTGGCAGGCTGAAGGGCCAAGAAACCTATTCCTGCTCCTATTTCTTATGTTTTTAAGTCAATTTAGTTATGGAGAGACCTTGCTTAGTGAGCACCAGCACCCCACACTCACAAAGGAAGGTCATCAAATTAGTTATTGCACAGTTTGATTTTGAATAGCAGAATGTAACAGAGGGAAAGTTATCATGAGTATTGTAATTCATTATGACTTTTACAAATGGAAATAAATAGAATAAATACTATAACGGGCGCACACAAATGTAATTTATTGAATCCAGTCATCCCAAGCACCGAAGCTATGAGACACAATAAAATACTTTCAAATGTTCATATTCGTGTGTGTAATGTACACAAGTGATCAATCAAGGCCTGTCTCTTAAGTGGAAGAACATATGCAAAACATAGTCATATGTGACACATTATAGCCCATTACTGTCAGCCCAGCTAGGTCCAGTACCTTACCACAAGCAAGATACTGAACCCAGGAGTTTCCTGCTCATATATAGCAGATAACCTCCCAACAATAATCTTCAATAATGACACCATCATTATTAATCATGTGTTCACACTTTCATACTTCCGATATATGCTGCCACCATTGAGATTGTGCAGTATTGGACCCCGAATAGAACAGCATGAAACTGCAAAGGGTGTACCACATCGTACAGGAAAGAAATTGCTTTCAAAGCTGTATCTAATCTCTGTGGAGGAGGGGGGAATACACTGCTCAAGTTTCACTCCCATGATTAATATCATCTGAACCTTCTATGTTGTAATGATTACCAGGTGATCATTCTTAATGTAACAATATTTATTTTAAACAAGCTGAACACATTTGTACTATGGTTACATACTTGGCTGTTTGGGTGGTATTCCAAATATGATTGCACAGGCTAAAACAACTGCCATTGCCCCAAGAATCAGCACGATTGCACATGAGATTAAAAGGCATCTCCTGGGACAGCAATTCCTGCAGTCTAAAAAAAAATGGGTTGTATGATAGGTCAGCTTTCAAATGTTCAAATTTATACATCGTAAATATGTAGGGGTCAACATACCCCCACCCCATTTCAATTTTAAAGTAATTGCAAAAATTATGTTAGTTAACAGTCACTCTATAATTGGTGAATTAAAATGTTAGTTGTACAAAGTATTTCCATTAATTTAGCTAGCTGAAATTAATATTGAAAGAGGGAATATTACCATTAGGATCCCTTTTTTTTAAAGTCAAAACGAGCTCAAATTAATTGTAACACCAGATTTTCACTCTATTTTCTCCAGTTCTTTACTGAATGAGTTAGGTTTTGGTGGAGGATAAGTTCCATGAACACCAGTCCTCTAGTCCCCCATCCTTATGACCATGAGTGTTCATAGTAGGCTATACTTCCAGAGAAGATGCCATCATATTTCATTGCACAATATAAACTGGAACTATTAATAATATTTGTCACAGTAGATTCTTTCAAACAGTCATAGATGTCTGTACATGTATAGAGACTGAAAATGCCTCCAGGGGTTTGGAGAATGGTGACTTTGATGTTTGAAGTACAGTGGCATAAGACCGGTTACATTGCTGATGGGTTCTTGAATAAATCAGCTTCACAGATCTCAACCTAAAGCTGACTATGACGATGCTTCATCAAGAAGAAAGTCTTCTTACTGAGCAGAATTGAAGTACAGAGCAGATTATTCTTTTCTGTACAATGTGCTCGGAGAGTTCGGGAGAAACACCCTTGACCAGCAAAGTGTCCTTTCACCGTACCATTAATGTGCTACATGATTGTAGTTTGAATTTTAAATTGTAACATTCCTCTTCTGCATTAGTGGTCCAACAGTAATTCATGAGCAAACACAGTATTGTGAAACCCTGGTGGCCAAGGAGCAATCTTGGGCATTCCTTGTGAAAGGGAACATGGACAAAAGTGTTAAGACAGCCATCTGCGAGGGCGGCACGGTGTGGTAGTGGTTAGCACTGCTGCCTCAAGGAGCCGAGGACCCGGGTTTGATCCTGGCCCTGGGTCACTGTCTGTGTGGAATTTGCACATTCTCCCTGTGTCTGCGTGGGTTTCACCCCCACAACCCAAAGATGTGCAGGATAGGTGGATTGGCCACGCTAAATTGTCCCTTAATTGGAAAAAATAATGGGGTACTCTAAAAAAAAGACAGCCAATTGCAAATCTGGCATTGCCATGCCTGCAGTCACAAAATCCCTCACAGTTAATGAAATGGTGAGGATTTAAGTCATAAATAGCTAGTTCCTTGCAGTTTTAAAAACATTTTTATTTGATTATTTACGGGAAGTGAGCCTCACTGGAAAGGGCAGCCTTTATTATCCTTGAGACAGTGATGACCGTCGTAATGAAGTGCTTCGAGAGGTTGGTCATGAAGCGCATCACCTCCATACTCCCTGAAAACCTTGATCTACTGCAATTCGCATACCACCACAACCGGTCCACAGCAGAAGCCATCTCCCTGGCCCTACACTCGGCCCTAGCGCATCTCGACAACAAGGACTCCTCCATCACTTCTATTTGAAATGAAAACTGCTTATTGTCAAAGTAGGCTTCAAATGAAGTTACTGTGAAAAGCCCCTAGTCGCCACATTCTGGCGACTGTTCGGGGAGCCTGGTACGGGAATTGAACCCCTGCTGATGGCCTTGTTCTGCTTTACAAGCCAGCTATTTAGCCCACTGTGCTAAACAAGCCCCAGATATTTATTGATTCCAGCTCCGCCTTCAACAACATAATCCCAGCCGAGCTCATATCAAAGCTCCAAAACAAAGGACTTGGCTCCTCACTCTGCAACTGGATCCTCGACTTTCTGACCCACAGACCACAATCAGTAAGAATAAACAACAACACCTCCTCCACAATAGTCCTCAATACCGGGGGCCCCTACTATACTCCCTGTACACACACGACTTTGTGGCAAAATTTGGTTCCAACTTCATCTACAAGTTTGCTGACGATACAACCATGGTGGGCCGGATCTCGAATAACGACCAATCAGAATACAGGAGGGAGATAGAGAACCTAGTGGAGTGGTGTAACAACAACAATCTATCCCTTAATGCCAGCAAAACTAAAGAGCTGGTCATTGACTTCAGGAAGCAAAGTACTGCACAAACGCCTGTCAGCATCAATGGGGCCGAGGTGGAAATGGTTAGCAGTCTCAAATTCCTAGGGGTACACATCTCCAAAAATCTGTCCTGGTCCACCCACGTCGACACTACCACCAAGAAAGCACAACAGCACCTATAATTATCCAGGAAACTAAGGAAATTTGGCATGTCCACATTAACACTTACCAACTTCAGAGAGTCGTGAACACAGCCCAGTCCATCACACGAACCTGCCTCCGATCCATTGACTCCATCTACACCTCCCGCTGCCTGGGGAAAGCGGGCAGCATAATCAAAAGCCCCTCCCACCCGGCTTACTCACTCTTCCAACTTCTTCCTTCGGGCAGGAGATGCAAAAGTCTGAGAACACGCACGAACAGGCTCAGAAAACAGCGTCTTCCCCGCTGTTACCAGACTCCTAAATGACCCTCTTATGGACTGACCTCATTAACACTACACCCAATGCTTCACCCAATGCTGGTGTTATGTAGTTACATTGTGTACCTTGTGTTGCTCTATTATGTATTTTCTTTTCTTTTCTTTCCATGTACTTAATGATCTGTTGAGCTGCTCGCAGAAAAATACTTTTCACTGTACCTCAGTACACGTGACAATAAACAAAATCCAAATCCAAATGATAAGTTGCCTTCTTGAACTGAGGCAATCTTTGTGGGAAGGTATACCCAAAGTGCCGTTAGGTGCAGAGTTCCAGGTTTTTGAGCAAGCAGCGATGAGGGAGCAGTGCTATATTTCCAGTCAGGATGGTGTGTGACTTGGAGGGGAACTTGCAGATGATAGCGTTGTCATGCATATGCTGCCTTTGTTCTCATTGTTAATAGAGGTCACAAGTTTGGAAGGTGCTGTCTAACGGGCCTTGGTGGGTTGCTGCAGTGTATCTTGTAGATGTTACACACTTCTGCCTTGTGCATCAGTGGTGGAGGGAGTGAATGGTGAAGGACGGTTTGCCGAATCAAGCAGGCTGACTTTGTCCTGAATGGTGTCTAGCTTCTTGTTGTTGGAGCTGTACTCATCCAGGCAAGTGCAAAGTATTGCTCATGACTTGTTCCTTGTAGATGATGGTGGAAAGGCTGTGGGAGTCAGGAACTGAGTAATTCACTCGGAATACCCTGTGCCTGATCTGCTTTTGCAGCCACAGCATTCACATGGCTGGTCCAGTTTGTTTCTAATCAAAGGTAACCCCCCAGAATATTGATGGTGGGGGTCTTGACAATGATAATACCATTGACTGGCAATGGGGTGGTCTTATGTTGAAACTGATCATTGCCTGGCACTTCTGTGGCATGCATGTTACTTTCCACTTTTCCACCAAAGCCTGAATCTTGTCTAGGTCTTGCTGCATGCGGTTTAGTATCTGAGTTGTCACAAATAGTACAGAATGCTGTGCAATCATCAGTGAGCACCCCATTTCTGACCTTATGGAATGAAAACCTTTGATGATACAGCTGAAAATGGTTGGTTCTAAGACACTGTCCTTAGGAACACCTGCAGTGATGACTTGGGTTTGAGATGATCAACAGTCTTCCTTTTTGGTAGAGATAATTGTAATGAGTGGAAAGACTTTCCCTTCACCCCCATTGACTCCAGTTTTACAAAGCTCCTCGATGCCAAACTCAGTCAAATGCCACCTTGATGTCAAGCGCAGTCACTCTCCCCTCCCCTCTGGAATTCAGCTCCTTTGTCCAAGTTTAGACCAAGGATTTAATGAGGCCAGGAGCTGAGTGGTTTGAGTGGAAAAGTTTGGGAATTGGGGAAAAAAACGAAGAGGGACTTGCATTTATGTACGACATTTCATAGCCATCAACCCAAAGTACTTCACAACCAAAACAGTAATTTTGAAGTGTAGCCACTCTACAGATTTGGATTTGGATTTGTTTATTGTCACGTGTACCAAGGTGCAGTGAAAAGTATTTTTCTGCAAGCAACTCAACAGATCATTAAGTACATGGAAAGAAAAGGAAATAAACGATAATACATAATAGGGCAACACAAGGTACACAAGGTAACTACCTAACACCAGCATCGGGTGAAGCATACAGGGGTGTAGTGTTAATCAGGTCAGTCCATAAGAGGGTCGTTTAGGAGTCTGGTATCAGCGGGGAAGAAGCTGTTTTTGAGTCTGTCCGCGCTTGTTCTCAGACTTTTGTATCTCCTGACCGATGGAAGAAATTGGAAGAGTGAGTAAACCTATTAGGAGGGGACTTTGATTATGAAAAGATTAGAACGATTGTAAGATAAGTATAAAGGGGATCTGTTAGGGAGAGCTCACAGAGAATCGCCACACTCCGGCACCATCTTATGATTCCTTCTCTTATAATGTAGGAAAAGCAGCAACCAATATGTGCACAGAAAGATCCCCAAAACAGCAATGTGATAATGACTAGATAATCAGTTTTCATGATTAAGGGATAGGATATTGACCAAGGTACAGAGGATAAATCCCCTGCTCTTCAAAATAGTCCCATGGGATCTTTTACATCCATCTGAAACGATAGATGCAGTTTTAGTTGAATGATTTATCTCGAAGATGGTTATTGGCATGTCATGAGGAGTAGACTGATGGGCAATAATTGACCCAATTGGATTACAGTAGTTCTGCATTTTGTGAACCGAACATAACTTTGTCATTTTCCATATTGTCTGGTTGATGCCAACATTGTTGTTGTATTGAGGCAGCTTGGTTCGACACGTGGCTAGTTCTAGAGCACACGCCTCAGCACTACACCCAGGATATTCTTGGGGCTCATAGCCTTTGTGCTAACCAGTGTGTTCAGCAATTTCTTGATTACACATGGGGTAAGTGAAAATTGGTTGAAGATTGGAATCCAAGATGCTGGAGACCTCAGGAGGAGGCCAAGGTGGAGTATCCACTTGCAACCGTCTTCAGCCAGAAGGGCTAATCTTGTCTTTCGCATTTTTGTGCTGGGCTCCCCACCATTGAGGATGGGAGTGTTCGTCAAGCCTTCTCCTCCTCTTAGCAATTCAATTGGTCACCACCATTCACGTGGGCTGCAGAGCTTTACGTGAATCCATTGATCCATTGATTTTGGGGTTGCTTAGCTGACTATAGAAATGAAAACTGAAATGAAATGAAAATCGCTTGTTGTCACAAGTAGGCTTCAAATGAAGTTACTGTGAAAAGCCCCTAGTCGCCACATTCCGGCGCCTGTTCGGGGAGGCTGGTACGGGAATTGAACAGTGCTGCTGGCCTGCCTTGGTCTGCTTTCAAAGCCAGCGATTTAGCCCTGTGCTAAACTAGCCCCTATAGCATGCTGCTTTTGCTGTTTAGCATGCTTGCGGTAATGTGTTGTTGCTTCACACCTCATTTTCTGGTACATCTGGCTTGTTCACCGACATGCCTTATTGAACAAAGATTGTTCACCTGGCTTGAATCTGATGATGAGGTCAATTATGGTTGAATACAATTCTGCTGCTGCTGTTGATGGTTGACAGCTTCTCATCAATGTCCAATTTTTAACCGCTAGATCAGTTCTGAATCTATCCCGTTTAGGTCAACGGTAGTGCCACACAATGCGATGGAGGGTGTTTTCAATGGGCAGACATGTCTTATCTCCACAAGGACTGTGCAGGTCATCCTAAACTGGGGATTGTGTGATGAGAAAGGGATAATTGGCAATCTAGCTGTGCGTGGCCCCTTTGGGAGGAGCGATCATAATATGATAGAAGTCTTAGATGGAGAGTGACATATTTGATTCTGAGACGATGGTCCGGAATCTAAATAAAGGAAACTACAATGATATGAGGTGCAAAATGGCTATGATGGATTGGGGAATGTGACTTAAAGGGATGACAGTGGATAGGGAATGGCAAACATTCAAAGAACGGGTGGGTGAACTGCAACAATTGTTCATTCCTGCCTGGCGCAAAATTAAAATGGAAAAGGTGGTCAAGGGAAATCAGAGATAGTGCTGGATCCAAGGAAGAGGCATACAAATTGGCCAAAAAACCCAGCAGACCCAAGGATTGGGAGCAGTTTAGAATTCAGCAAAGGGATTTATTAAGAAGGGGAAAATAGAGCACGAGATAAGCTTGCAGGGAACATAAAAATTGACTGTGAAATGTTCTATAGGTATGCAAAGAGAAAAAGATTGGTGAAGGCAAAGAGTCAGAAACAAGGAAATTTACAATGGGGAACAAATAGCTGACCAACTAAATACATACACTGGTTCTGTCTTCACAAATGAGGACACAAGTAACATTCCAGAAACATTGAGGAACACAGGGTTTAGTGAGTGTGAGGAACTGAAGAACGTCAGTATTAGTAGGGAAATGGTGTTGGGGAAATTGATGGGTCTGAAGGCGATAAATCCCACAGCCTGATAATCTAAATCCCAGTGTACTTAAGGAAGTGGCCCGAGGAATAATGGATGCATTGGTGTTCATCTTCCAAAGTTCTGTAGACTCTGGAACAGCTCCTATGGACTGGAAGGTGGCTAATGTAACACCACTGTTTAAAAAGGGATATAGAGAGATAATGGGGAATTATAGACCAGTCAGCCTGATGTTGACAGGGGAGGAAAATGCTATAGTCCATTATAAACAATTTAATAGCAGAGCACTTGAAAAACAGTAGCAGGATCGGACAGAGTCAGCATAAATTTACAAAAGGGAAATCATGCTTGTTAAATCTACTGGAATTATTTGAGGATGTAACCAGTAGAGTTGATGAGTGGGAGTTTATTTGGACTTTCAGAAGGCTTTCGACAATGTCCCACATAAGAGGTTAATATGCAAAATTAAAGTGCATGAGATTGTGGGTTGTTTATTGAGATGGATAGAAAATTGGTTGGCAGACAGGAAACTAAGTTTGAATATAGCCAAATGGCTGGTGGGCACCACAGTGCCAGGACCTCAGCTATTCACAATGTATATTAATGATTTAGATGAAGGAACTAGATGTAATATCTCCAAATTTGCGAATGACACAAAGCTGGGTGAGAGGGTGAGCTGTGAGGAGGATGCAGAGATACCTCAGTGTGTGATTTGGACAAGCTGAGTGAGTGGGCAAATGAATGGCAGATGCAGTATCTTGTGGATAAATCCGAGGCTATCCACTGGTAGCAAAATCAGGAAGACAGATTATTATCTGAATGGCAAAAGATTGAGAGAGGGAAATGTGCAACGAGACCTGGGTGTCCGTGTACACCAGTCGCTGAAAGTAAGCATGCAGGTGCAGAAGGTGGTGAAGGCAGGAGATGGTATGCTGACTTTATAGCGAGAGGATTCAAGTACAAGAGCAGAATGTCTTGCTGCAATTATACAGGGCGTTGATGAGTCCACACCTGAAATATTGTGTGCAGTTTTGATCTCCTTTATCTGAGGAAGGATGGTCTTGCTATAGAGGTTTAGCAGAGTTATTTCTGGAATGGTGGAACTGATGTATGAGGAGAGATTGAGTTGGTTAGGATTATATTCACTAGAGTTTAGAAGAATCTGTGAGGAATCTCAGAAACCTATCAAATTCTAACAGGAATAGACAGGGTAGACTCAGGACGTTTCCGATGGTGGGTGGGGGGGGGTCCTGAATTGGGTCAGAATCTCCGGGTTGACTATTTAGGATTGAGATCAGGAGACATTTCTGCACCCAGAGAATGGTGAACCTATGGAATTCTCTACCACAGGAAACAGTTGAGGTCAAAACATTGCATGTTTCAAGAAGGAGTTAGAAATGGCTGTTGGGGCTAAAAAGATCAAAGGATTTGGGACCAAAGGATATGGGTGGAAAACAGGAACTGGTTACTTAGTTGGATGGTCAGCTATGGTCATAATGAATGGAGGAGAGGAGCAGGCTCAAAGGATTGAATTGCCTACTCCTTACTAGGGTTTCGAACATTTGTTTAAAAGTTTTCCAGGTATAACTTAAATTGTGTTCAGCTGCAGTGGAGTTCCAACAAATTTAATTAAATCAGCAAAGTCTTCCCACGTCGAATGTCCAGTATGAGTTTTCTTGTCATTTTGATCTTTCTTTGTCTGCATCTTGTATAATCTTCTAGGAAGTGTTCTGAAGTCACCTGGTACCATGTGTTATTCCTTGTCTCTGAATAAAGCTCATAGTCTGACAGTTGAAGTAAATGCTTTATTGTGAGTTTGTTCTCTCTCCAGCGCTTATACTATATTACGTCTGAGCTGCCTGTCTGTATCCTGCTCACCAGCTGCCGTTCCTGTGATGCATCCCTGACTTCCCATCTGTCTGTATTTATACATCTCCCATGCTCCCTCTAGTGATTGCTTAGTTGTATTGCATTTACATTTACACCTTGTGTATATACACAGATATGCAGATCACTACAACCAGCTGGTCAATGGGGTTTCCCATTGTGGGCAGCCCCACGCCATTGGGAAGTCCCTAAGCTGCCGGCGCAAAGGCGAACCCCGACAGCGAAGAATCCAGCTCCATATGTCTACTTCACAACATACTTTCCTCCCGATCTTTGTGCCATCTGCAAATTGAGCTATCATGCCTTCACTCCCTCATCTAAGTCATTGATGTACATTGTAAAAGGTGGAGTCCCCAGCACAGACCCCTGTGGGGTCTCACCACATCCTGCCAATCAGACAAAGACCCATTTGTGTATATCCTCTTGTTTTCTGCCAGCCAGTCAATCTTTAGTCCAGGCCAATATGTTACCCCCTTACACCATAAGCTTTATTTTTTCAATAACCTTTGATGTGGCACTTTCTCAAATGCTTTCTGGAAATCCATGTGCAGTACGTCTACAGGCTCCCATTTATCAACAGACATGTGACTCATTCAAAGAACTCCAATAAATTGGTTAAACATGATTTCCCTTCCATAAAAGCTGCTAACCCTTCCCAATTACCTTTCTTGTCCAAGTGCCCAGCTGTTATCTCTTAATGATCGATTCTAACATCAGCAATATCAAAGCTGGGGACAGGGAGGGGAAGAGAGGGAAACAGAGTGAAAAGTCATAGACTCACAGAATCCCTGCAGTGCAGAAGGAGGCCATTTGGCCCATTGAGTCTGCACCAACCCCCCCCCCCCCCCCCCCCCCCCCCGCCCCGAAAGAACCCCACCCATGCCCAATGCTCCTCCCCATCCCCATATTCCGACCTAGGGGCAATTTAGCATGGCCAATACACCTTAGCTGTACATCTTTGGACTGTGGGAGGAAACCGTAGCACCCGTAGGAAACCCACGCACACACGGGGAGAATGTGCAAACTCTGCACAGTCACCCAAGGTTGGAATCGAATCTAAGCATTGTGCCACCGTGCCACCCAAAATGGGGGGAAAACTTGTACAGACTGTAAAACTGTGAGTTGGGGAGCATGTTCCTCAGATTATTTATGTTTTGTAACTGTTCAAATAAGTTTGCTGAATACATTTACTGACAGACTCAAAGGCGAGCTGGGACTCATGGTCAGAGGCACTGCACTTCTGCTGCATTGCTGGATTCAATTAGACAAATGGATGTGTTCTGTGATGCTATGAAACTGTAGCCTATGCCACGATACTGTATGGAACATGGGGCAATAAATCCATTAAATAAATTCCATAAAAATCCCTTAGGTATTTCACTTGTGTGAAAATTACCAACATGATTCTTCCATCAACCCAGTCACTAGTTTGTAGGAGTTACTGGTGGAAATAAATGCCCTTATTCCTCTGGGATCCATATTGAAATTGAGGCCATCCAGAATCCCTCACTGTAGAGCTCTTGTTAAAATGAGTTCAAGCAATCTTAATGTAGTTCCCAATGTGCAGGAGTTCACTGCACAAACCAGCTCATAATTCAGCTCTTGACAGTTAACCAACTGCCATACTCAGAAAGGCCATAAATATGTCTAGCATCAGAAATTCAAAGGCTTCAATAGTTCAGTAAGCAGTTAAAGCAGATTGAAGTGAGGTTTGGGGAGGTTTACTTTGCTGTTAGCACTTACTGCAGGGGAGTTACAATTGGTCTCAGCATTCCTGGAAAACTGACTCAGATTTCCCACTCTTAAGCACTATTCAGTTTAGATCCCAGAACTGTAAAGATGCAATTTATCTAATGATCTCTGCTGGAAGATGTTCACAAGTTGAATGAGGGCAGATATAGGTTGGCTATGATTCTCATCACAGTTGAATAGGCTGCCAATATTCACTTTTGACGAATAACAATTTGGTCCAACTGAGCAAGGAATTAACATCTTCCGGAGAGCGTTGCATTTTCAGATTTCCAGGTTCTGAAAATGTATACAATCACTTTGATGGCAAATTAAAATTAATTAATTTCACAATCCTTATTTGGAACACATAATAGACTACAATGTACCTTTGTGCTTATCATGATTTAAAGACATTTCGGATCCGAACTGAGAATATCCATCAGACAAGACTGAAGTCATATCCGCATCCTACAGGAGAAAAACACATCAGTTAACGAGTAGAATAGGCTTAGTGATTTGATTCAAAAATGTTAATTTGCATGAATCAGGTATGGACAAAATGTCTCTGTACTCAGGTTTGTGCCAGCAATGTGCTGCAGCATTTGTTAGGTAAGCAAAAAGAAAGCCTTGCCTTTATATAGGACTTTTCCAACCACCACACCACGCAGTTTTGATGAGATCAATGAAGCCTCTCACTGAGGGGCTGTTTAGCACAGGGCTAAAGAGCTGGCTTTGAAAGCAGACCAAGGCAGGCCAGCAGCACGGTTCAATTCCCGTCCCAGCCTCCCCGAACAGACGCTGGAATGTGGCGACTAGGGGCTTTTCACAGTAACTTCATTTGAAGCCTACTTGTGACAATAAGCAATTTTCATTTCAGATAGACACTGAAGCCAACTTAGGTACATATGCATGAAACAGAAAGGAGCTTGCCTAAGCCGAGTGGTATTCAGGAAGTGCAGTGGTGAAGGAGGCACCTTTGGGTCAAATTGGAGAGCTCAAATCAAAAGTCATGATGATTGTGGCTGCTCGTCTGATCCAACAAAATCATTTTAAAGAATCTCTGAGGCAGAACAAACACATTGGGTGCGATTCTCTGATCTCGTTGTACTCTCGCTCGAGTGAAACGGGGCCAGGGAATAGTGGCAGAGGCCAAAAACGAGATCTGCACCAGGTGCCAAACAGTTTGCGATGCAACCGGCCCCCTCCCATTGGCAAAATCAGGATCTAGCTATAGCGTGGCGAGAAACCAATCATCACCACTTAATCTCCATTTCCATACTATTAACGGGAGACACCCCATATCCAACGGCCTCCTGTCATTCAGTAGCCTCCCCAGCAAGTGGTCACGCTGGCGCCTGGAGCACTTTTGAAAAACATTAACCTGGCAGAAGGGCTCCTGTGGAAGCCGAAGAGGTAAGTAGCCATCTTTTCTCACAGGCAAAGAGCCCGGGGGTGCTGGAATTTCCACCCCAGTGCTTTTTAGGGGAGGGGGGGGGGGGGGGGCAACACCTACAACCCCCACCGGGCGGTTGAAGGCTATTGCTAATAGGGAATTGGCAATCGTGTTTAAGTGAGCACTTCACACAACCCAAGTGGACTCCCGTGGGCAGGCGGGTGCCTGGAGAGATGGGCAGAGGGACCCGTGGTCAGCCCGCTTTGCAGAAGGAAGTGACAGAGGCATCATAATGGTTGTGCAAAATGGTATTTAATGTGTTGTACAAAGCTCACTCTCAATGGTGCTGGCCCCACCCCAACCCACCCCCTCCCCTGGGGCCCTCAGTGATCCTCAACGTGCTAGGTTCTCCTAGCTCTACCTCTAGCTGTTTCCCCAGGTTGCACATATGAGATGGAAGCTGCCAGCTGCCTACCTCGTCCCATGACTTTCGATGCCCCTGCCGGATGTTATCTGGGAGCTCTGAGGCCGAAGGGCCCCGGTTCACTAGTCGACGGCACATACCCAGCCGTGCCATCCTGTCCCATGTGCTGACCTCGAGACACTGCCTCATCAGAGGGGTGGAACTCGGGGGAGCTAATGGCCACCTTCGCCACTCCACAATGGGTCCAGGTTGGTACTCGGCACCTCTTCCTCCCGAGGCCGTTAGGGTCCTGGTGTTCACCTTGGGATGGAGGGGCAGCTGGTTTAAGCCCCAGCTGCTCCTGCACATCTGGCTCTGCCAGCCCTGGTGCTTCCCCATGGTCTGCACCATTGTGCCAACGCCCTCAGCGATGCTCCTCAGTGACTGGGACATGCTCTGCAGTGCTTCAGCCATACCCACCTGCAACTGGGACAAACTCCGCAGAGCCGCTGCCATGCCCATCTGAGATCGGGACATGTACCGCAGAATCTCATCAAGTTCGGCCTGGTACTGGGTGACATTCCCCAGCGAGTCGGACATTCTGCCGAGACTCTCAGACATAGCCGATACCGACTGAGCGACGCCTTGGACACCTTCACTCATGTTGCCGACGTCGTGCACCAGCCTCTCCACTGCGGTTGTCACTCGAGCAGTGTTGGTCTTGGTGTCACACATTGCCGGCGACATCTCCTACGCCCGCAGCCTCTGGGACTCCTCCAAGGGCAGCACGGTAGCACAACATTAATTGGTCCACTTAATGCAGCCTCATGGGCTTCTATTGGTTAAGATGTATGGTAGCTCCGCCCTGCTAGGTGGGGTATAAGAGCCCGTGCCGCCCCAGCAGCCTTCATTCTCTACCTGAGCTGCTGGGGGAAACATCTAGCTTATTAAAGTTGGACGACAACCTCGCTTTAGTGGTCATTTGACGCCTACTTGTGACAATAAGCGATTTTCATTTCATTTCATTTTCACAAGTGGATAGCAGTGTGGCTTCACAGCACCAGGGTCCCAGGTTCGATTCCCCGCTGGGTCACTGTCTGTGCGTAGTCTTCACGTTCTCCCCGTGTCTGCGATGGCTTCCTCCGGGTGCTCCGGTTTTCTCCCACAGTCCAAAGACGTGCAGGTTAGGTGGATTGGCCATGAATAATTGGCCTTAGTGACCAAAAAAGGTTAGGAGGGGTTATTGGATTACGGGGATAGGGTGTAAGTGAGGGTTTAAGTGGGTCGGTGCAGACTCAATGGGCCGAATGGCCTCCTTCTGCACTGCATGTTCTATGTTCTATGTGGCTATACCTCTGCTGGAGTGACACTGACATCTCCCTTTGAATGTCCAGACGCACCCTCTCATCTCCATTATCTTTGTACCACAGGCTCAGCGTCAGACCTGGATCCTGGGATCCAGCAGTCCTCCAACTGCAGTTTCGCCAGGGGGTTCCTGCCTCCACCTGATGTGCATCAGCAGCAGTGTGGTGCTCACCAGATTGTGCCCCAGAAGCCTGTCCACTAACATGCCCCACTGAGGTGTGTGTATCTGCGCTGGTGGAGGGTGGGGATGACAACTGTGCCGCAACTATAACAGTTGCATCCTCGGAGTTCCCCACCGAGGTGTTCGCCTTGGAGTCAGGACAGGGTCATCCCCACCCTCCGCCGGGATGGGCCAGCGCTATCGGCAGGTGGACCTGCGGGAGAATGGATAAGTGAACAATGGGAGGGTAGGGTCAGTCAGTAAGGCAATAACAATTCACGTTTGACAGGTCCTCCGGGTGGAGCCTGGTGGTTCCTCACCTCTGTGGCTTCTGTCAGCCTCCGCTTCGGTGACCACCCTGTCCTCGGCCACACTGATCACCTCCAGGGCATGCTCCTCAAAGGTGGTGAGGATTCTTAAGTCCGGCAACCCACCGCCAGTCTGGGCCCTCTCCCGCCGATTATGGGAGAGCTTTTCCTGCGAAGACACAGAGAAGGCATCATTAGCCACACGTGGTTCACAGTGGTGGGGGCGGTTGAAGTGGGAGGGGATGGAGGGAGGATTGAGGGTTGCATGGTTAGCTGGGGTGTGGGTGCTCCCTTGGCGGGGGGCGGGGGGGGGCGAGGGGGGGGCCTTGTGGCATTGGTGTCTATTCGCTCGTGCTGCCTGGTGACCTTCTTACGGCACTGAAGTCCTTGGGGCAGGTCTCCTGGGCGCCTTTATTGCGAGCTGGCTGGGGTTGGCTGAGCAAGCACAGCTTAAATGCTGTTCGACCTTGTTAGCGGATGGCTGGCGAGCGCGGTCCTGTCGAATCAGCTGGCGAGCCTTCATTTGCAACAAGAAGCCCATGAGGCTGCGTTAAGTGGACCAATTAATGTTGAACAGTGTTGCTGGCCTCACTGGGCCGAGTCCCAGGAAGCTTGCGGCAATTCCCACTCGCTACCACTCTTCGAAATTTTTCCGGAGAATTGCACCCATTGTTGGCCCTCAGAATCTCGAGGGATACAATTGCTGAAAGTAAAGAATGTGGAGTCTCAGAAGATCGTTTTGGAGGTGTGGTAGTAGAGGTATTACGGTATCTGACAGGCTGGAGCACCATTGGTGGAAACTGTATGCTTGCTATTGGTTAAGATGTATGGTAGCTCCGCCCTGCTAGGCGGGGTATAAGAGCCCATGCCACCCCAGCAGCCTTCATTCTGTACCTGAGCTGCTGGGGGAAACATCTAGCTTATTAAAGTTGGACTACAACCTTGCTTTCGTGGTCATTGACTGTGCATCAATTTAATAAGCTAGATTTAAAAGGATAGAACTCCGAATTAAGCCGGAGTGTCTGCAACTCAGCCCCCACGCGGCGAACTCAGCGGCAATCTTCAAGCACCGGCTGGCGTGCTTTAAAGGGTATCTCGGGACGGCCGAAAACACACCCACGGGAGAACAGAAAATGCAAGTCCTGCACTCAAGGGTGAGCCCGGAGATTTCCACCCTCATCGAGGAAGCGGAAGACTTTGACGCAGTAATAGAGCTGCTAAAAGGACATTATATTCGCCCGGTAAACCCGGTCTACGCCCGGCACCTACCAGCAACAAGGCGACAAACCCCTGGGGAATCGCTGGAAGAATTCTACCGTGCACTCCTGGTGTTGGGGAGAAATTGTAGCTGCCGCAAGTTTCGGCGAGCGAACACACTGAACTCTTCGTCCGGGACGCTTTCGTGGCAGGTATGCTATCCTCACAAATCTGCCAGCGACTACTAGAAAAAGACACTCTGGGTCTCAAGGAGGCACGGGCCCTTGCAGGCTCCCTGGATGTGGCCTCCAGGAACGCCCGCGCTTACGTCCTCGACCGCGCGGCAGCCCCCTGGGCAGCGTGAAACCCCTCCGCAGCCAACCCCGAGACATCACCCATCCCCCCACAAGCCTGTGCTGCAAAGCGGCCTGGCAACCCCGGGGGGCCCCGCTGCTACTTTTGCGGGCAGGCCAAGCACCCCCGCCAGCGCTACCCAGCACGCGCATCCACCTGCAAGGGATGCGGCAAAAAGGGCCATTTCGTGGGGCTATGTCAGGCCCGTGCGGTTGCCGCGGTCTCCAGTGGCGAATGCGGACCACCACCACAAACCACTCCACGGTCCCCGTGCGGCCAGCGGTCGCCGCCATCTTCCTACTCCAGGGCCACGTGCGGACCCCGGGCGCCGCCATCTTGTCCCGTGGACGCCACGTTAGAGGGATGGCCGCCGCCATTTTGTGCACCCCCAGCCATGTGCGACCAATGGGAGCCGCCACCTTGGATGAACCCCCAGGACCCCAGCTCGGCTGACCACGCACTGCCCGACGAGAACACTCAACTGCTGCGATTAGCCTCGGTGACTCTGGATCAGTCCCGGCCTCGAACACTCTCAACTGCTACAACGACTGTATTTATCAACGGGCACGAGACGTCCTGCCTAATCGACTCTGGGAGCACGGAGAGCTTCATACACCCCGACATGGTAAGGCGCTGTTCTCTCCTCATCCACCCCGTTAATCCAAAAATCTCCCTGGCCTCCGGTTCACACTCAGTGGAGATAAAGGGGTTTTGTGTAGCAAACCTCACAGTCCAGGGAAGGGAGTTCAAAAATTTCCTTCTCTATGTCCTTCCCCACCTTTGCGCGGCTACACTCCTGGGTTTAGGCTTCCAGTGTAACCTCCAAAGTCTAACCTTCAAATTCGGCAGCCCAATACCCCCCCTCACTGTCTGTGGCCTCGCGACCCTAAAGGTCGACCCGCCTTCCCTGTTTGCGAACCTCACCCCGGATTGAAAACCCGTCGCCACCAGGAGCAGACAGTACAGTGCCCAGGATCATATCTTTATCAGGTCAGAGGTCCAAAGGCTACTGAATGAAGGGGTCATTAAAGCCAGTAACAGCACCTGGAGAGCTGTAGTAGTGGTGGTAAAGACCTGGGAGAAGCATAGGATGGTCATCGACTACAGTCAGACCATCAACAGGTTTACGCAGCTGGACGCGTACCCTCTCCCCCGCATATCTGACCTGGTAAACAGGATCGCGCATTATAAGGTCTTCTCCACTGTGGATCTCAAGTCCGCCTACCACCAGCTCCCCATCCGCACTAGTGACCGCAAATACACTGCCTTCGAGGCAGATGGGCGGTTCTACCACTTCTTAAGGGTTCCCTTCGGTGTCACCAAAGGGGTCTCAGTCTTCCAGCACGAGATGGACCGAATGGTTGACCGGTACGGTTTACGGGCAACATTCCCGTATCTCGATAATGTCACCATCTGCGGCCACGACCAGCAGAACCACGACACCAACCTCCGAAAATTCCTCCAGACCGCAAAATTCCTTAACCTTACATACAATAACGATAAATGCGTGTTCAGCACCGACCGCCTAGCCATCCTCGGCTACGTAGTGCGAAATGGAGTTATAGACCCCGACCCTGAACGCATGCGCCCCCTTATGGAGTTCCCCCTCCCTCACTGCTCCAAGGCCCTGAAGCGCTGCCTAGGGTTATTCAGTTACTATGCCCAGTGGGTCCTCAACTATGCGGACAAGGCCCGTCCCCTGATCCAATCCACAGCTTTTCCCCTGTCGATAGAGGCCCGCCAGGCCTTAAGCCGCATCAAAGCAGACATTGCAAAGGCCACGATGCATGCCATCGACGAGTCCCTCCCCTTCCAGGTCGAGAGCGATGCGTCTGACGTAGCTCTGGCGGCCACCCTCAACCAAGCGGGCAGACCAGTGGCCTTCTTCTCACGTACCCTTCATGCTTCTGAAATCCGCTACTCCTCAGTCGAAAAGGAGGCCCAGGTCATAGTAGAAGCTGTGCGACATTGGAGGCATTACCTGGCCGGCAGGAGATTCACTCTCCTCACTGACCAACGGTCGGTGGCTTTCATGTTCGATAATGCATTGCGGGGCAAGATAAAAAACGACAAGATCTTGCGGTGGAGGATCGAACTCTCCACCTACAACTACGAGATCTTGTCCCGTCCCGGGAATCTAAATGAGCCTCCTAATGCCCTGTCCAGTGGAACATGTGCCACCGCACAAGTGGACCACCTCCGAGCCCTCCACGAGGGCCTCTGCCACCCGGGGGTCACTCGCTTTTTACATTTTGTCAAGACCCGCAATCTGCCCTACTCCATCAAGAAGGTCAGGACAGCTACCAGGGACTGCCAAATCTGTGCGGAGTGCAAATCGTACTTCTACCGGCCAGAGAACACACCTGATAAAGACTTCCCGTCCCTTTGAACGCCTCAGCATGGACTTCAAAGGCCCCCTCCCCTCCACCGACTGCAACACGTACTTCCTGAACGTGATTGACGAGTACTCCCGGTTCCCATTCGCCATCCCCTGCCCCGACATGACCGCAACCACCGTCATCAAGGCCCTCCATTGCATCTTTTCACTGTTTGGGTTCCCCACTTACATACATAGTGATAGGGGGTCCTCCTTTATGAGCGATGAACTGCGTCAATTCCTGCTCAGCAAGGGCATCGCCTCAAGCAGGGCGACCAGTTACAACCCCCAGGGTAATGAACAGGTAGAGAGGGAGAACGGAACGGTCTGGAAGACCGTCCTACTGGCCCTACGGTCCAGGAACCTCCCAGTCTCCCCCTGGCAGGAAGTCCTCCCAGATGCCCTCCACTCCATCCGGTCACTGCTTTATACCACCACCAACCAGACACCTCACGAACGCTTCCTTGTCTTCCCTAGGAAGTCCTCCTCTCCCGACCTGGCTGGCAGCACCCGGACTCATCCTGCTCCGAAAACACGTGCGGGCGCACAAATCGGACCCGTTGGTCGAGAGGGTCCATCTGCTCCATGCTAACCCCCAGTACGCCTACGTTGACGGCCGACAAAATACGGTCTCCCTAAGAGTCCTGGCGCCCGCCGGAGCCCCACGCACACCCCAGCTCCACGCACACCCCAGCTCCACGCACACCCCAGCCACCAGTCCCACCCTCCCCTCCACCAGGGCACCTTACAGGAGGATTGGTCATTCCGCCGGCCCCGTCTATACCCCCCCCCCCCACCTCCCCCACCCACCGACGCACCCCGCAGGCGCTCCCTTCCCAGGTCAACCGTTTTCCCCACCAGCGCCGTCTAGGGGTGTCGAAGCTGCCATGGAGATCGAAGCCACGCTCCCAGAGTCACAGATGCCCTTGCCTCCACCGGAGTCACCGCCGAAGCTCCGACGATCACAGAGGACAAACAGGGCCCCCGACCGACTGATTGCTTCATTTTAAATTGTAAACTGTAAACTGTAAATTTACATCATCGATTGTAAATAGCTATCAGAATTGTAAATAGTTACAAAACGCTGTACGGAGGTATTCCGGTACCTCCATAACTAATTCTACCACGTTGCCATGTTTGTAGTATCAGGCCACCACCCCCGCCAGACTCTTTTTTAACAGGGGGTGAATGTGGTATTAGAGGTATTACAGTACCTGATAGGCTGGAGCACCATTGGTGGAAACTGTATGCTTGCTATTGGTTAAGATGTATGGTAGCTCCGCCCTGATAGGCGGGGTATAAGGGCCCGTGCCGCCCCAGCAGCCTTCATTCTGTACCTGAGCTGCTGGGAGAAACAGCTAGCTTATTAAAGCCTTCAGTTGGACTACAACCTCGCATTAGTGGTCATTGATCGTGCATCAGGAGGTGACACCAGCATGTGTACCATTTGTTAAAAGCACTTACCATTATGAGAACAATAAATCAGCAGGCAGCATCGAGGTGTTTTCAGCAGAATAGTTCAAATTGCTGAATTTGATAATTTTAAAAAGCATTAGGAGTAAAAGCAATTTGTGTTGCCCTCTGCTGGACAACCTGATATAATTGGATTGGATTTGTTTGGATTGGATTTGTTTATTGTCACGTATACCGAGGAACAATGAAAACTATTGTACTGCGCGCGGCTCAAAAATAGCATTCCGTACATGAAAAGAAAATACTTCGGGCAAACATAAAATACACAATGTAAATATATACACACAAGCATCGGGTGAAGCACAGAGGAATGTAGAATTTATCAGATCAGTCCATGAGAGGGTCGTTTAGGAGTCTGGTAACAGCGGGGAACATCAGAGTGAACATC
Organism: Scyliorhinus torazame; assembly: GCF_047496885.1. Taxonomy (NCBI): domain Eukaryota; kingdom Metazoa; phylum Chordata; class Chondrichthyes; order Carcharhiniformes; family Scyliorhinidae; genus Scyliorhinus; species Scyliorhinus torazame. Next base: position 71,032,208 of record NC_092715.1, on the reverse strand, counting down.
AGAGTGTTGAATAGGCCTGACATTGGGCAAAATGTGCCCTCCCGTCATGCCTGAGGATGGCCTGAAACCGATCATTGGGCCTTACTAACATTAAAAGATGGAGCACTTGGCATCTGTCAGGTATAGAATCATAGAATTTACAGTGCAGAAGGAGGCCATTCGGCCCATCGAGTCTGCACCAGCTCTTGGAAAGAGCACCCTACCCAAGGTCAACACCTCCACTCTATTCCCATAACCCAGTAACCCCACCCAACACTAAGGGCAATTTTGGACACTAAGGGCAATTTATCATGGCCAATCCACCTAACCTGCACACCTTTGGACTGCGGGAGGAAACCGGAGCACCCGGAGGAAACCCACGCACACACGGGGAGGATGTGCAGACTCCGCACAGACAGTAACCCAAGCCGGAATCAAACCTGGGACCCTGGAGCTGTGAAGCAATTGTGCTATCCACAATGCTACTGTGCTGCCCACTAATGTACAGGCTGACAGGTGGTGTGCTACTTGATTAACTTGATCAAAGTCTCACCCTAAGATTTGAATACATTATTTCCATTTATCAATTAAATTGAGGTCCAACAAATTTAGCATTATTTAGGAATATCCTGATATCATTTGACAAAAACATTTACATCCATTTTGCCTTTCCCAGAGGACACCACTCCTATATTTTGATTAATATAGAAAGGAGGAGGAGGAAGAGATGAAAATAACCCAAAAACTGAACTAAAACACAGTGCTGGAAAAACTCAGCAGGTCTGGTAGCATCTGTGGAGAGAGAAACAGAATTATTCAGAACATATGTTTTCATTTGGAACTCTCTGCCCTTTGGACTCTATTAATAACATTTGGACAGTTGTGCATTAAAATCTGTATAAAATGTATAAAAAAGACAATTTTTCATTAGACTCAAGGGCCATTCTTCCTGGGATTTGAGCCTGGGATGTTAATAGGTGTAAAATCTGGTGACATCTCCACCTCCTACACATTGCTATGGGATTTCCAATGCTTCTCCTGAAGGAGAGATGGTACTGGGCTTGCATCTACAATAGTTGTTGGATAGGAGGAGGCAGGAAAATGTTGCAGGACAAAGGTTTTCCTTTCACCCTTCAAATCACCAGTTTCATTGGAAGATTAAGGCCTCCAGAAAAAGGTGTGCTGGCTTTCAGATCTCCTTTGATAAGAGGGGCTGGGCAGCAAGGCAAGGGAGGCTGAAAAAAAGTTACTACCTTCCTGGCCCAGTTTCTTCATTGACTTTCAGACCTGAGACGCCTATAGGTTTATATTTTCCAACTGCAGCCAGAAGGTCCAAAGCTTGCACCCAGGCCTGTCAGCACACCTCTATTTATCATAACCCTTTGTCACATGCTATGTCCTAATTGAGAATGAGGAGAAGTTGATGATCTAATTCTAGACCTTCGCCTTTATATCCCAAGCAACTGCCAAGGAGCCAATGTATGCTGAGAATTGTGCTATCCAACTGAGTACAAGCTTAGCCATACCTGGACAGGTTCAGTGCACTTTAGATGAGCTGTGTCTGCCTAGCAGACAGTCAGTGCAGGAATCCCCTGTGGTTGTCCCCCTCTCGAACAGGTATACCGCTTTGGATACTGTCGGGGGGGATAGCCTATCAGGGGAAAACAGCAGCAGCCAGAGCAGTGGCACCATGGCTGGCTCTGATGTTCAGCAGGGAGGATCAAAGCGCAGAAGAGCAATAGTCATAGGGGACTCGATAGTCAGGGGCACAAATAGGCACTTCTGTGGATGTGAAAGAGACTCCAGGATGGTATGTTGCCTCCCTGGTGCCAGGGTCCAGGATGTCTCAGAACGGGTAGTGGGCATCCTAAAGGGGGAGGGTAAACAGGCAGAGGTTGTTGTACATATTGTTACTAACGACATAGGCAGGAAGGGGCATGAGGTCCTGCAGCAGGAGTTCAGGGAGCTAGGCAGAAAGTTAAAATACAGGACCTCTAGGGTTGTAATCTCAGGATTATTCCCTGTGCCACACGCCAGTGAGGCTAGAAATAGGAAGAAAGAGCAGCTAAACACGTGGCTAAACAGCTGGTGTAGGAGGGAGGGTTTCTGTTATCTGGACCACTGGGAGCTCTTCCGGGGCAGGTGTGACCTGTACAAGAAGGACGGGTTGCATCTAAACTCGAGAGGCATAAATATCCTGGCCGCGAGGTTTGCTAATATCACGCGGGAGGGTTTAAACTACTATGGCAGGGGGGTGGGTACCGGAGCAATAGGTCAGAAGGTGAAAACATTGAGGGAGAACTAGGGAATAGGACCAGTATGGCTCTGAGGAAGAGAAGACAGGGAGATGTTGCGGAAAACAGCGGGTCTGGTGGCCTGAAGTGCTTATGTTTTAATGCAAGAAGTATAAAGGGTAAGGCAGATGAATTTAGAGCTTGGATTAGTACTTGAAACTATGATGCTGTTGCCATTCCAGAGACCTGGTTGAGGGAAGGACAGGATTGGCAGCTAAACGTTCCAGGATTTAGATGTTTCAGGCGGGATAGAGGGGGATGTAAAAGGGGTGGCGGAGTTGCGCTAATGGTTAGGGAGAATATCACAGCTGTACTAGGGGAGGACACCTCAGAGGGCAGCGGGGCTATGTGGGTAAAGATCAAGAATAAGAAGGGTGCAGTTACAATGTTGGGGGTTTACTACAGGCCTCCCATCAGCCAGCGGGAGACGGAGGAGCAGATAGGTAGACAGATTTTGGAAAGGAGTAAAAGCAACAGAGTTGTTGTGATGGGAGACTTCAACTTCCCCAATATTGACTGGGACTCACTCAGTGAAAGGGGTGTGGATGGGGCAGAGTTTGTAAGGAGCATCCAGGAGGGCTTCTTAAAACAATATGTAGATAGCCCAACTAGGGAAGGGGCTGTACTGGACCTGGTATTGGGGAATGAGCCCGGCCAGGTGGTAGAAGTTTCAGTAGGGGAGCATTTCGGGAACAGTGACTACAATTCAGTAATTTTTAAAGTGCTGGTGGACAAGGATCAGAGTGGTACTAGGGTGAATGTGCTAAATTGGGGGAAGGCTAATTATAACAATATTAGGCGGGAAATAAAGAACCGAGATTGGCGGCGGATGTTTGAGGGTAAATCAACATGAAATGAAATAAAAATCGCTTATTGTCACAAGTAGGCTTCAATGAAGTTATTGTGAAAAGCCCCTAGTCGCCACATTCCGGCGCCTGTTCGGGGAGGCTGTTACGGGCACATCTGACATGTGCGAGGCTTTCAAATGTCAGTTAAAAAGAATTCAGGACTGGCATATTCCTGTGCGGAAGAAGGATAAATACAGCAAATTTCGGGAACATTGGATAACGAGAGATATTGTAGGCCTTGTCAAAAAGAAAAAGGAGGCATTTGTCAGGGCTAGAAGGCTGGGAACAGACAAAGCCTGTGTGGAATATAAGGAAAGTAGGAAACAACTTAAGCAAGGAGTCAGGAGGGCTAAAAGGGGTCACGAAAAGTCATTGGCAAATATGGTTAAGGAAAATCCCAAGGCTTTTTACACGTACATAAAAAGAAAGAGGATAGCCAGGGAAAGGGTTGGCCCACTGAAGGACAGGCAAGGGAATCTATGTGTGGAGCCAGAGGAAATGGGTGAGGTACTAAATGAATACTTTGCATCAGTATTCACCAAAGAGAAGGAATTGGTGAATGTTGAGTCTGGAGAAGGGTGTGTAGATATCCTGGGTCACATTGAGTCAAAAAGACGAGGTGTTGGGCGTCTTGAAAAATATTAAGGTAGATAAGCCCCCAGGGCCTGATGGGATCTACCCCAGAATACTGAAGGAGGCGAGAAAGGAAATTGTTGAGGCCTTGACAGAAATCTATGGATCCTCACTGTCTTCAGGTGATGTCCCGGAAGACTGGAGAATAGCCAAAGTTGTTCCTTTGTTTAAGAAGGGTAGCAAGGATAATCCAGGGAACTACAGGCCGGTGAGCCTTACGTCAGTGGTAGGGAAATTACTGGAGAGAATTCTTCGAGACAGGATCTACTCCCATTTGGAAACAAATGGACGTATTAGCGAGAGGCAGCACGGTTTTGTGAACATAGAACATAGAACAATAGAGTGCAGTAGAGGCCCTTCGGCCCTCGATGTTGCGCCGACCTGTGAAACCACTCTAAAGCCCATCTACACTATTCCCTTATCGTTCATATGTCTATCCAATGACCATTGAATGCCCTTCGTGTTGGCGAGTCCACTACTGTTGCAGGCAGGGCATTCCACGCCCTTAATACTCTCTGAGTAAAGAACCTACCTCTGACATCTGTCTTTTTCTATCTCCCCTCAATTTAAAGCTATGTCCCCTCGTGCTAGACATCACCATCCGAGGAAAAAGGCTCTCACTGTCCACCCTATCCAATCCTCTGATCATCTTGGATGCCTCAATTAAGTCACCTCTTAACCTTCTTCTCTCTAACGAAAACATCCTCAAGTCCCTCAGCCTTTCCTCATAAGATCTTCCCTCCATACCAGGCAACATTCTGGTAAATCTCCTCTGCACCCATTCCAATGCTTCCACATCCTTCCTATAATGCGGCGACAGGAATTGCATGTAATACTCCAAATGCGGCTGCACCAGAGTTTTGTACAGCTGCAACATGACCTCATGGCTCCGAAACTCAGTCCCTCTACCAATAAAAGCTAACACACAATACGCCTTCTTAACAACCCTCTCAACCTGGGTGGCAACTTTCAGGGATCTATGTACATGGACACCGAGATCTCTCTGCTCATCCACACTGCCAAGAATCTTACCATAAGCCCAGTACTCTGACTTCCTGTTATTCCTTCCAAAATGAGTCGCCTCACACTTTTCTGCATTAAACTCCATTTGCCACCTCTCAGCCCAGCACTGCAGCTTATCTATGTCCCTCTGTAACTTGTAACATCCTTCCGCACTGTCCACAACTCCACCAACTTTAATGTCATCTGCAAATTTAATCACCCATCCTTCTGCGCCCTCCTCCAGGTCATTTATAAAAATGACAAACAGCAGTGGCCCCAAAACAGATCCTTGTGGTACACCACTAGTAACTGGACTCCAGTTTGAACATTTCCCATCAACCACCACCCTTTGTCTTCTTCCAGCTAGCCAATTTCTGATCCAAACTGCTAAATCATCCTGAATTCCATGCCTCTGTATGTTCTGTAGTAGCCTACCGTGGGGAACCTTATCAAACGCTTTACTGAAATCCATATACATCACATCAACTGCTTTACCCTCATCCACCTGTTTGGTCACCTTCTCGAAGAACTCAATAAGGTTTGTGAGGCATGACCTACCCTTCACAAAACCGTGTTGACTATCTCTAATCAAATTATTCCTTTCCAGATGATTCTACATCCTATCTCTCATAAACCTTTCCAAGATTTTGCCCACAACAGAAGTAAGGCTCACTGGTCTATAGTTACCTGGGTTGTCTCTACTCCCCTTCTTGAACAAGGGGACAACATTTGCTATCCTCCAGTCTTCTGGCACTATTTCTGTAGACAATGATGACATAAAGATCAAAGCCAAAGGCTCTGCAATCTCCTCCCTAGCTTCCCAGAGAATCCTAGGATAAATCCCATCCGGCCCAGGGGACTTATCTATTTTCACACTTTCCAGAATTGCTAACACCTCCTCCTTATGAACCTCAAGCCCTTCTAGTCTAGTAGCCTGAATCTCAGTATTCTCCTCGACAACATTGTCTTTTTCCTGTGTGAATATTGACAAAAAATATTCATTTAGCACCTCTCCTTTCTCCTCGGACTCCAAGCACAACATCCCACGACTGTCCTTGACTGGCCCTACTCTTACCCTAGTCATTCGTTTATTACTGACATATCTATAGAAAGCTTTCGGGTTATGATCCTACCTGCCAAAGACTTCTCATGTCCCCTCCTGGCTCTTCTTAGCTCTCTCTTTAGGTCCTTCCTAGCTAACTTGTAACTCTTGAGCACCCTAACTGAACCTTCATGTCTCATTTTTACATAAGCCTCCTTCTTCCTCTTGACAAGTGTTTTGACTGCTTTAGTAAACCACAATTCCCTTGCTCGACCACTTCCTCCCTGCCTGACAGGTACATACTTATCAAGGACATGCAGTAGCTGTTCCTTGAACAAGCTCCACATTTCCATTGTGTCCATCCCCTGCAGTTTTCCTCTCCATCCAATGCATCCTAAGTCTCGCCTCATCGCATCATAATTGTCTTTCCGCCAGATATAACTCTTGCCTTGCGGTATATACCTATCCCTTTCCATCACTAAAGTAAACGTAATCAAATTGTGGTCACTGTCCCCAAAGTGCTCTCCTACCTCCAAATCTAACACCTGTCCTGGTTCATTACCCAGTACCAAATCCAGTATGGCCTCGCCTCTCGTTGGCCTATCTACATACTGTGTCAGGAAACCCTCCTGCACACATTGGACAAAAACGGACCCATCTAAAGTACTCGAACAATAGCGTTTCCAGTCAATATTTGGAAAGTTAAAGTCCCCCATAACAACTACCCTGTTGCTTTCGCTCCTATCCAGAATCATTTTTGCAATCCTTCCCTCTACATCTCTGGAACTTTTCGGAGGCCTACAGAAAACCCCTAACAGGGTGACCCCTCTTTTCCTGTTTCTAACCTCAACCCATACTACCTCAGTAGACAAGTCCTCATCAAACGTCCTTTCTGCCACCGTAATACTGTCCTTGACTAACAATGCCACCCCTCCCCCTCTTTTACCACCTTCCCCGAGCTTACTGAAATATCTAAACCCCGGCACCTGCAACAACCATTCCTGTCCCTGCTCTATGTCTCCGAAATGGCCACAACATCAAAGTCCCAGGTACCAACCCATGCCGCAAGTTCACCCACCTTATTCCGGATGCTCCTGGCATTGAAGAAGACACACGTTAAACCACCTTCCTGCCTGCCGGTACACTCCTGCAACTTTGAAACCTTACTCATGACCTCACTACTCTCAACCTCCTGTATACTGGAGCTACAATTCAGGTTCCCAGGCCCCTGCTGAACTAGTTTAAACCCTCCCGAAGAGCATTAGCACATTCCCCCCCCCGGGATATTGGTACCCCTGTGGCCCAGGTGCAGACCATCTTGTTTGAAGAGGTCCTACCGACCCCAGAATGAGCCCCAATTATCCAGAAATCTGAAACCCTCCCACCTGCACCATCCCTGTAGCCACGTGTTCAACTCCTCTCTCTCCCTATTCCTCGTCTCGCTATCACGTGGCACGGGTAACAACCCAGAGATAATAACTCTGTTTGTCCTAGATCTAGGTTCCCACCCTAGTTCCCTGAATTCCTGCCTTACATCCCTACCCCTTTTCCTACCTATGCTGTTGGTACCCATGTGGACCACGACTTGGGGCTGCTCCCCCTCCCCCTTAAGGATCCCGAAAACACGATCCGAGACATCACGCACCCTGGTACCTGGGAGGCAACACACCAACCGCGAGTCTCTCTCATTCCCACAGAATCTCCTATCTATCCCCCTAACTATGGAGGGGAGGTCGTGTCTCACTAACTTGATAGAGTTTTTCGAAGAGGTCACAAAGGTGATTGATGCAGGTAGGGCAGTGGATGTTGTCTATATGGACTTCAGTAAGACCTTTGATAAGGTCCCTCATGGCAGACTGGTACAAAAGGTGAAGTCACACGGGATCAGGGGTGAGTTGGCAAGATGGATACAGAACTGGCTAAGTCATAAAAGGCAGAGAGTAGCAATGCAAGAGTGCCTTTCTGATTGGAGGGCTGTGACTAGTTGTGTTCCACAGGGATCAGTGCTGGGACCTTTCCTGTTCGTACTATATATAAATGATTTGGAAGAAAATGTAACTGGTCTGATTAGTAAGTTTGCAGACGACACAAAGGTTGGTGGAATTGCGGATAGCGATGAGGACTGTGAGAGGATACGGCAGGATTTAGATCGTTTGGAGACTTGGGCGGAGAGATGGCAGATGGAGTTTACTCCGGACAAATGTGAGGTAATGCATTTTGGAAGGTCTAATGCAGGTAAGGAATGTACAGTGAATGGTAGAACCCTCACGACTATTGAAAGTCAGAGAAAGCTAGGAGTACAGGTCCACAGGTCACTGAAAGGGGCAACACAGGTGGAGAAGGTAGTCAAGAAGGCATATAGCACGCTTACCTTCATTGGCCGGGGCATTGAGTATAAGAATTGACAAGTCATGTTGCAGCTGTACAGAACCTTAGTTAGGCCACACTTGGAGAATAGTGTTCAATTCTGGTCGCCACACTACCAGAAGGATGTGGAGGCTTTAGAGAGGGTGCAGAAGAGATTTACCAAGATGTTGCCTGGTATGGAGGGCATTAGCTATGAGGAGCGGTTGAATAAACTCGGTTTGTTCTCACTGGAACAACGGAGGTTGAGGTCTACAAAATTATGAGGGGCATAGACAGACTGGATAGTCAGAGGCTTTTTCCCAGGGTCGAGGGGTCAATTACTAGGGGGTTTAGTTTAAGGTGCGAGGGACAAGGTTTAGAGTAGATGTACGAGGCAAGTTTTTTACTCAGAGGGGTAGTGGGTGCCTGGAACTCGCTGCCGGAGGAGGTGGTGAAAGCAGGGACGATAGTGACATTTAAGGGGCATCTTGACAAATACATGAATAGGATGGGAATAGAGGGATACGGACTCAGGAAGTGTAGAAGATTTTAGTTTTGACTTCCGGTTGCGGCTATGTCTAGGTAGGTCGCACGATCGGCAGCTCCCGCCGGGAGTGGACTTTTGGGCTCTCTAGTGGGGCCCCAACGGCAATTACAAGTGTGGGAAGGTGACAGCAAGGTCTCCCCGACATTATATGGATTGGACCAGGAGTGGAGCAGTGAAAAAAGTGATCTTGGAGCAGCAAAAAGTGAGAGGGAGAAAAAACAAGATGGCGGCGGGTGGAGACCAAGCAGCATGGGCGCAGTGGTCGCAGGAGCAGCAGGGGTTTCTTAGACGCTGCTTTGAGGAGCTGAAAACCGAGATGCTGGCGCCAATGAAGGCGGCGATTGAGAAGCTAGTGGAGACCCAGAAGGCCCAAGAGGCGGCGATCCGGGAGGTGCGGCAAAAAGCCTCGGAGAACGAGGACGAGATCTTGGGCCTGGCGGTGAAGGTGGAGGCGCACGAGGCGCTGCACAAGAGGTGGGCGGAAAGATTTGAGGACCTGGAGAATAGGTCGAGGAGGAAGAATCTTCGGATTCTGGGTCTTCCCGAAGGAGTGGAGGGGCCCGATGCTGGGGCATATGTGAGCACGATGCTCAATTCGCTGATGGGCGCAGGAGCCTTCCCGAGTTCTCTGGAGCTAGATGAGGCTCACCGGGTCCTAGCAAGGAGACCTAAGGCCAACGAGCCACGAAGGGCTGTAGTGGTGAGGTTTCACCGCTTTATGGACAGAGAGTGTCCTGAGATGGGCCAAGAAAGAGCAGAGCAGCAGGTGGGAGAACACTGAGATCCAAATTTACCAGGACTGGAGTGCAGAGGTGGCTAAGAAGAGAGCGGGTTTTAATTGGGCTACGGCGGTGCTCCATCGAAAGGGGGTGAAGTTCGGTATGCTGCAGCCAGCGCGATTGTGGGTCACGTTCCAGGATCGGCACCACTATTTCGCAACGCCTGATGAGGCATGGAGTTTTATACGGACTGAAAAGTTGGACTCAAATTGAGGGTTTGTTGTGGGGATGTTTACTGTGTATATCGTGTTTATTACGTTTAGGGAATGTTCCTCTGGTTTGGGTGCTGGATGGGGATGGGTGAAGGGATTGGATCGGGAGACTGTGGGAGAGTGTGGGCGTCGGTGTTGGAGGGGCAGACCCCCATGAGGGAAGAGGGGGAGTGGAGGCCCGGGGATGGGGAATTGGGGTAAGGCCGCAAATGGAGCTGCGCCAGAGGGGGCGGGGCCAGCTCAGGAAAGCGCGGGCTTTTTCCCGCGCGAGGGAAGGACGGGGGTGGGGGCCAGGGGGGATGGGCGGTGCTGGAGAGGAGCGCACACTGACTGCCAGGGAGGGGGAGGGGGGATTCTCAATTGGAGGGGGTCGATGGAATGGCGGGAGAGGCCGGGGTCAGCAGGAGTCAGCTGACTTACGGGAGTGTTATGGGGGGAGCAAAAAGGCTAGATGTGGATCTAGCAGGGGGAGGGGGGGAGAGGGGGGGGTATAGGGTTGCTGCTGCACTGGCCAAAGGGGAGTTGGAAGTAGGAGAGGTGGTCGGGGCGGGTGTCCGCCGTCTGGGGGTCTGGGGGCTGCGGGTGGCACGGGCACGTGGCTGGCCTAGAAAGGGAGATGGCTAGTCGGTTGGGGGGGGGTGGGGGTGAGCAGCCCCCAAATTCGGCTGATAACTTGGAACGTGAGAGGCCTGAACGGGCCGGTCAAGAGGGCCCGTGTGTTCGCGCATTTAAAGGGACTGAAGGCAGACGTGGTTATGCTCCAGGAGACACATCTGAAGGTGGCAGATCAGGTTAGGCTGAGAAAGGGATGGGTAGGGCAGGTCTTTCATTCAGGGCTGGATGCGAAGAACAGAGGGGTTGCAATACTGGTGGGGAAGCGGGTGTCGTTCGAGGCAATGAATATTGTAGTAGATAATGGAGGTCGATATGTGATGGTGAGTGGTAGGTTGCAGGGGGTGCGGGTACTGGTACTGGTAAACGTATATGCCCCGAACTGGGATGATGCCGGATTTATGAAACGCATGCTGGGTCGGATTCCGGACCTGGAGGTAGGAAGCTTGATAATGGGGGGTGATTTCAACACGATGCTGGACCCAGCACTGGACCGTTCTAGGTCCAGGACAGGTAAGAGGCCGGCTGCGGCCAAGGTGCTCAGGGGGTTTATGGACCAGATGGGGGGGGGAGTGGATCCATGGAGGTTTGTCAGGCCCCAGGCCAGGGAATTTTCATTCTTTTCCCACGTCCACAAAGCCTACTCCCGGATAGATTTTTTTATTTTGAGTAGGGCGTTAGTCCCGAAAGTGGAGGGAACGGAGTATTTGGCCATAGCCATCTCAGACCACGCCCCGCACTGGTGGAGCTGGAGTTAGGAGAGGAGAGGGACCAGCGCCCGCTGTGGGAGGGGGGATTCTCACATTGGAGGGGGTCGATGGAATGGCGGGAGAGGCCGGGGTCAGCAGGAGTCAGCTGACTTACGGGAGTGTTATGGGGGGAGCAGGTGTGGAGGTGTGCGGGCGGGTGCGGGGGGTGCATTGAAAGATATTTGGAGGCCAATGACAACGGGGAGGTGCAGGCGGGGGTAGTCTGGGAGGCGCTGAAGGCGGTGGTCAGGGGAGAGTTAATCTTCAGCAGGGCCCACAGGGAGAAGAGAGAGAGCAGGGAGAGGGAGAGGCTGGTGGGGGAGATCTTAAGGGTGGACAGGAGATATGTAGAGGCCCCCGAAGAGGGACTACTCAGGGAGCGGCGGAACCTCCAGACGGAGTTCGACCTGTTGACCACAGGGAAAGCAGAGGCACAGTGGAGGAAAGCGCAGGGGGCGACGTATGAGTATGGGGAGAAGGCGAGTCGGATGCTGGCACACCAGCTTCGTAAGAGGGAGGCAGCGAGGGAGATAGGTGGAGTTAAGGATAGCGGTGGGAATACGGTGCGGAGTGCGGTGAGAATAAATGAGGTATTTAGGAACTTCCAAGGGGATCTGTACAGATCTGACCCCCCAGCGGGGGAAGAGGGGATGCGACGATGTTTGGATCAGCTGAGGTTCCCGAGGGTGGAGGAGCAGGAGGTGGCTGGTCTAGGGGCGCCAATTGGGCTGAAGGAGCTGGTTAAAGGATTGGGGAGCATGCAGGCGGGGAAGGCCCCGGGGCCAGATGGGTTCCCGGTCGAGTTTTACAGGAAATACGTGGACCTGCTAGGCCCGTTGCTAGTGAGGACTTTCAATAAGGCAAGGGAGGGGAGGACCTTGCCCCCGACAATGTCCGAGGCGCTGATCTCTCTGATCCTGAAGCGGGACAAGGACCCACTGCAATGTGGGTCGGATAGACCGATCTCGCTCCTCAATGTGGATGCTAAGTTGCTGGCAAAAGTGCTGGCTACAAGAATTGAGGACTGTGCCCCAGGGGTGATTCATGAGGGCCAGACAGGATTTGTAAGGGGCAGGCAGCTAAACACTAATGTGCGGAGGCTCCTCAATGTGATTATGATGCCCTCGTTGGAGGGAGAAGCGGAGGTAGTGGCAGCTGTGGACGCGGAGAAGGCCTTTGGCCGGGTGGAGCGGGAGTATCTTTGGGAAGTGTTGCGGAGGTGTGGGTTCGGGGAGGGGTTCATCGGCTGGGTCAGATTGCTATATCGAGCCCCGGTGGCGAGTGTAGCTACGAATCGGCGGAGGACGGAGTACTTTCGGCTGTACCGAGGGACGAGGCAGGGGTGCCCCCTGTCCCCCTTGCTGTTTGCATTGGCAATTGAGCCTCTGGCCATAGCACTAAGTGAGTCCAGGAAATGGAGGGGTCTGGTCCGAGGGGGAGAGGAACATCGGGTGTCTCTGTATGTGGACGACCTGTTGCTGTATGTGGCAGCTCCAGTGGAGGGGATGGCGGAGGTCATGCGGATCCTAAGGGAGTTTGGGGACTTCTCGGGGTATAAGCTTAATGTAGGGAAAAGTGAGCTCTTTGTGGTGCATCCAGGGGACCAGGGAATGGGGATAGATGACCTGACGTTGAAGAGGGTGGAAAGGAGCTTTCAGTACTTAGTGATCCAGGTGGCTGGGAGTTGGGGGGCCCTGCATAAACACAATTGGGATGTGCTGCCACTCTCACTAGCAGGCAGGGTGCAGTCGGTTAAAATGATGGTCCTCCCGAGGTTTCTCTTTGTGTTCCAGTGCCTTCCCATTATGATTCCCAAGTCCTTTTTCAAACGGGTAGGTAGGAGTATCATGGGTGTCGTGTGGGCAAATAAGACCCCGAGGGTAAAGAGGGTGTTTTTGGAGCGTAGTAGGGACAGGGAGGGCTGGCTCTGCCGAATCTGTGCGGCTATTATTGGGCAGCCAATGTGGCGATGATCCGTAAGTGGGTAATGGAGGGAGAGGGGGCGGCGTGGAAGAGGTTGGAGATGGCGTCCTGTGTGGGCACGAGCCTGAGGGCGTTGGCGACGGCACCGCTGCCGCTCTCGCCGACAATGGGGCAGCACGGTAGCACAAGTGGATAGCATTGTGGCTTCACAGCGCCAGGGTCCCAGGTTCGATTCCCTGCTGGGTCACTGTCTGTGCGGAGTCTGCACATTCTCCCCGTGTCTGCGTGGGTTTCCTCCGGGTGCTCCGGTTTCCTCCCACAGTCCAAAGATGTGCAGGTTAGGTGGATTGGCCATGATAAATTGCCCTTCGCGACCAAAAAGGTTAGGAGGGGTTACTGGGTTACGGGGATAGGGTGAGGGCTTAAGTGGGTCAGTGCAGACTCGATGGGCCGAATGGCCTCCTTCTGCACTGTATGTTCTATGTTCTATGTTCTAAGGTACACCACGGGTCCGGTGGTGGCGGCGACGTTGAAGATCTGGGGGCAGTGGAGACGACACAAGGGCGAGGTGGGAGCCTCGGCTTGGTCCCCAATTCGGGAGAACCATCGGTTCGTCCCGCAAAGGATGGATGGGGGTTTTCGGAGCTGGCATCGGGCAGGGATTAGAAAAATGGGGGACCTGTTTATAGATGGGACGTTTGCGAGCCTGGGGGCGCTGGAGAAGAGGTTTGGGTTAACCCCGGGAAATGCTTTCAGGTATATGCAAGTGAGGGCGTTTGTGAGGCGGCAGGTGAGGGAATTCCCGCTGCTCCCGGCACAGGGGACTCAGGACAGGGTGATTTCAGGTGTATGGGTTGGAGAAGGCAGGGTTTCGACGATCTACCAGGAGCTGAAGGAAGAGGAGGCGGCCTCGGTAGAGGAGTTAAAGGGCAAGTGGGAGGAGGAGCTTGGGGAGGAGATAGATGAGGGTCTGTGGGCTGATGCCCTGAGTAGGGTTAACTCTTCCTCCTCTTGCGCCAGGCTCAGCCTAATACAATTTAAGGTTATTCATAGAGCGCATATGACAGGGGCGAGGTTGATAAGGTTCTTTGGGGTGGAGGACAGATGTGGGAGGTGCTCGGGAAGCCCGGTGAATCACGTTCACATGTTCTGGTTGTGCCCGGCACTGTATGGGTTTTGGAGGGGTTTCGCGAGGACTACGTCCAAGGTGGTGAAAGTCCAGGTCAAGCCGAGCTGGGGGTTGGCACTATTTGGGGTGACGGATGAGCCGGGAGTGCAGGAGGCGAAAGAGGCCGGTATCCTGGCCTTTGCGTCCCTGGTAGCCCAGCGGAGGATCTTGCTATTATGGAAGGATGCGAAGCCCCCCAGTGTGGAAGCCTGGATAAATGACATGGCAGGGTTCATTAAGCTGGAGTCAATAAAGTTTGCCTTACGAGGGTCTGTGCAGGGGTTCTTCAGGCGGTGGCAACCGTTCCTAGACTATCTCGCGGAGCGTTAGGAGGTCAGCAGCAGCAGCAACCCAAGGGTGGGGGTGGAGGAGGGGGGGAGTCTCTTTCGGGGGGGGGGGAATTCGGGTGGGTGGGGGGGGGGTGGGGGGCTTCCCTGTGAGTAGCTTTGAATGTCATATGGGGGGGGTTACTGTATACGGGGAAACCCAATGTAAAAGTTTTGTATAATTTTTGACTTGTGTTTGCGTTTCTTTCTTTTTGTTATTGGGGGTGGGGGGTTGTTAAAAATTTTGTTGGAAAATTTGAATAAACACATTTTAAAAAAAAAGATTTTTGTTTTGACGGGCAGCATGGTCGGCACAGGCTTGGAGGGCCGAAGGACCTGTTCCTGTGCTGTATTTTTCTTTGTTCTTTGTTCTTGACAATGTATATCTGCCAGTTTGGGACAGTTGACGATTTTTTGTGCTGCAAGTGATGAATCCAAGGCACTCAGTTACAAAAAGGATATTGCCAACCACAGGGTCCCTGGGACCAAGTCTGAAAAGTGGCCAAACGGTCAACAGAGAATGCCTTCTTTAAATAATCTAAAGCCGGAGGCACTAATTGCTCATCTACTGAGAACTAGCCACTGAAAACAGCAAAAACAGCTGTTAGCGAAACCAGACAAACTCTAAACTAATACTTGCTGGTTTTGATGTTAAATGTCAGCCATGGCTCAGAGCCACAACTCAACTGAGTCAGGCGGTTGTGAGCTCTTGTTCTAGAGACTGAAGTTCGTCATATAGCTTAACGTTTCAGTGCAGCACTTGCTCTCCTGGCAACCCTAGAATGAAGCCATATATTGTCCCCAATTTCCGTCAAGCCTCATCCAGTAGGTGCTACAGGATATGTTGTCCTGGGCAATGATGAGATGACAGAGCTCGTTGCCAACCTTAAAGAAAGCTGTTCACAAAGATCCAGCAATCCCTGTGATATGGATGCCCCCTTTCCCATGCAAGTGTGAAACTAGAGCTATGTTCCGGGAATCTCTAGGTATCCTCTAACAGTGATGGGATACAGCAGTGTAAGCAGTCGATCATATTCAAGTGATCTCAAAGACAACATAACAGCAAGTAAAGTAAATTAAATTTGTCATTTTCAATTCACGTTTTATGAAGAGTGAAATAAATGATTAAGACATATACAAGGGATTACGGTAGAAGGTGAAATAACAAACTGTAACATTTTAAAAATGTGATCTTGTTTATTGTAATGAAAATGTGTGACAAACATAAAATTAGGTTTTCAGAGTCAGTGACGTTGTTCAGTAATAATTATGAACGTTGGATTTAAATCCAGTTACACTTGATTCAGCAAGGTGTAACATTCTCAATGCCTTTTTACAGACAGACAAATAGCATATACGGGCCAGTTCTCATCAGTGCTGTGGTTCCGACTTGATTGCAGGCTAGTGAGACATCAATAGCGTATCCTATTGTGGAGAACAGAATCACTGGCAACAACTTCTGGATTTCCATGTTTTACTGCATATGTGCAGACCACTGAAGTTACTGTCAGTTTCAGAGGAGCATTGGCAAGAAATCCAACTGTTTTACCATGTAAAACCTGGACTATTATGTTATGTCAGTTTGGAAAATAATGTTGGAGGTTAAATTACTTTGTGATATTTTCAAGTGGTATTTGACACTAAAAACTAAAAATATTTGTTGGGACTTTGTTGCTTTGTAGCATTGAAGAATCATGCTACTCCATTGGTTTGGACAAATTAGGAGGAAGTGCTGCATTGTTAATGATGCTGGCTTTAGTAGGTCACAAACAAATCCAAACCGAATTGGTCAAAAGAAAACCTGGTTTATTGCAATGCAATTATATTTATAATATACAACAGATCCCAGCTGGTCTGCTCTGTCGGTTCGAAACTTGGTCAATTTTAACCAGATCTCAATCATGAATGTCCTCGGGCTTCCCCGTCCCCTTAGCGGAAGAGATCGTATTCGGTGTGATTCATGGGGAGTCTGATTGCTCCACCCCATAGGTCTTGTGTGGGTTATAACACTGGCTGAAGCACCCTCTGCTTTCCTTGCATAGATTTAGAAAAACATGTCACTTTTTGAGCAAAAGAATAATTCTCCTAATGTCCTGGCCAATATTTATCTTTCAACCAACACAATCTAAAACAAATTGTGTGGTAATTTATTATACTTTCATGGTATCGTACAGCCATGTTATCCTACTTTACAACAGTGACACCTTGAATGTATTTTATTGCCTATAAATTGCATTGAAACATTCTGGGTTCATAAAAAACACTATATAAACACAAATTCTTGCATTTTTAGAACAGTCACAAGCTTCTGTGAAGGTAGATTATGATGCATTAAGATGGAAAGTTATTGGTTCACATATATTGACCCAATCAGTGATGAAGGAACAGTACTCATCACACATCTTGAAAATAAGATGCCAACAAAGTTTTAGCCAGATCGAGAGTACAGACTTCTTCTTTTCCAGTTTTACATTGAATTTGTCACCTTTGGCAAGTATGTCTATGATGCGACCATCAATCCACACGAAACCAGGAGTAGAAGTAAACTGTGGCTTTAATCAACTAGAGCAGTGCCTGCCTGCGACTGATCTGTTAGTGGGAGCCGCCTACAGGGCGACTGTTCCTAAACCTCCCCACAAAGGGAGGAGCCAGGGGCGGAGCCCACACAGGCCCCAACATGCTACATCATAGGTAATACCTTACAATGGTCCATAGGTGGAGCCCACATGGGCAACAGCGTAATACAGATATGTACATGGTGAATTATATACCTCAATTTGATCTCCCCTCATTCTTCTAAACTCTAGAGAGTATTGGCCTAAACTGCTCAATCTCTCTTCATACAACATACCCCATCGCTGGAGTCAATCTAGTGAACCTCCTCTGAACTGCCTCCAATGCCAGTACATCTTTTCTCAAATAAGGGGACCAAAACTGTGCACAATACTCCCGGTGTGATCTCATCAATGCCTTGTATAGTTGCAACAACTCTTCCTTACCTTTATATTCTATTCCTTTAGCTATAAATTCAAACATTCCATTTGCTTTTTTTATTACCTGCTGAAAATGCATGCTAGTTTTCTGCGACTCATGCACGAGGATAATCAGATTCCTGAATCTCTTCCCATTTAAATAATGGCCGGAATACTCCGATATCGCGGCCAACTGTTGACGCCGGCGTCAAAACCGGCGTGAGCGACGCTGGCGTCAACGGGCCTCCAGGCCCAGTAACTCTCCTGTTCTTCGGCGGCTAGAATGGCGCCTGAGTGCCGTGCGCTGCTCCAGCACCGTAAGCTGGCCTGGACGGTCGGCGTGGGTACGGCCGTCTCCACGCCGGCGCATGCGCATGGTTGCTGTCTCCGCACTGGCCCCCGCGCACCATGGCGGAGCCCTACTTGGGCCCGGCGCGGAGGAACATAGGCCCCTCCCGGAATGAGCACGCCCGCCAATCGGTAGCCTCGGTCGCGTACCTGGCCACCATGAAGGCCCCCCCAGAGTTGGATCCCCCTGCCCCCCCACCCCCACCAGGACGGCCCCTGCAGCCAGAACGCTGAGGTCCTGCCAGGTGGAACTATATGTAAACCACGCCGGCGGGACTCAGAGGAACTTGGCGGGCACGCGGCCCGTCGAGGGTGGAGAATCGCCGCGGGGGGGCGTTTCAAGGGCACCCGACCGGCGATTGCGCGGGTGCGATTGGTGCAGATTCTCCGGTCGCTGGAGAATCGGTGGCCTGGTATCGGAGCGGCGTGGCAGGATTCTCGCGCCCCCCCCCCGGCAATTCTCCGTCCCGCCGCAGGCTGGGAGCATCCCGGCCAATAAATTGCCTTCCCATTTTTCCAACCAAACTACATGACCTCACACTTATCCACGTTAATCTCCATCTGCCACATTTTGGCCCACTCTCCTAACCTATCTATATCCATTTGTAAGGTTCCTATTTCCTCATTTCAACTTACTGTCCCACCTATTTTTGTGTTGTCTGCAAATTTGGCTGTAGAACCTTCTATCCCTGTACCCAAGTCATTAAGATAGAGTGTATATAGTTAGGTGCCAACAGCCGAACCCTGTGGTACCCCACTAGTTACATCTTGCCATCCAGAAAAAGACGCATTTATCCAACAGACCCAACTCTGTTTTCTGTCCGTCAGCCAGTCTATCCAAGCTAATAAATTACCCCTAACTCCATGTGATCTAACCTTGTATCCTAACATGCTGTGTGGCACCTTATCAAACGCCTTTCGGAAGTCCAGATATACTACATCTACAGGATCCCCATTGTCCACTTTGCTTGTTGCATCTTCGAAGAACTCTAGCAAATTAGTCAATTAGTTCCACTCCCGAGACTGGAAAACAATCCATTCCACTGGTTGAGGTTAAAAGGATGTGGGAGAGAGAGCGAGCGAGGCTCTACACAAAGTCAACTCCGCCTCCTCGTGTGTTCGGCTCAGCCTGATTCAGTTCAAGGTGGGTCATAGGGCACATCTGACCAGGGCACAGATGAATGTTTTTTTCTCGGAAGTAGATGAGAGGTGCGAGAGGTGTTCAGGGGGTCCGGTGCATCGCAAGCACATGTTCTGGTCTTGTTCTAGGCTTATGGGCTTTTGAGTCTCCTTCTTCAGCACCATGTCAGTAATTCTTGGGGTTGAGTTGGAACCTCGCCCTTTGATGGCTATCTTTGGATTTCAGACTTATAGGTGCTGCAGACTGAGGCAAAGGCAGATGCTTTCGCCTCACTAATAGCCCGAAGGTGAGTTATTTTCAGGTGAAGATCTCCGGTTCCGCACAGTATCTCAGTGTGGTTAAGCGACCTAATGGAGTTCTTACACTTAGAAAGGGTCAAATCTATCTTGAGAGGGTGGAAGGATGGCAGCTGTTCCTTTCCTATTTCAGGGAGTGGGCCACGGTCAGATGTCAGGGGGTGGGTAGAAATTGTAATTGTTGGATAAGTAGGTTTCTGAAAGTGTTATATTGGGAAAGAAATTCGTAATAAAAATATATTTTTTAAACTTAACTGAATGTCATAGAATCCCTGCAGTGCAGAAGGATGCCATTCGGCCCGTCGAGTCTGCCCCGATCCTCCGAAAGAGCACTCCGCCGAGTCCCAATCCCCTACTTTATCCCCACTTAACATTTGGACATTAATGGGGCAATTTAGCGGCCAATCCACCGAATTGATCATTTATAACATGGCGTTGCAAGTCTGCCATAGTGAAGGAATCCACTGATAATTATGTTCATTCATATATCAGCTCTGATTGAAACAGTAACACCTCTTCCAACACGGAAAACTTGTCCATCTTTGAAAGTTGTAAAATAAAATTCCGCGAATATTTTTGAAATAAAAGCGTTTTACCTTGAGTCGCGACGGGTAGATTCTGTTTGAAGTCATTTCACCTGTGTGCCGATGTACGCTGCCAAGAGTGTGTGGCACTAAGGAGAAATGAACAACATGTTACAAGTTCTTGTCAAAGTTGCTGTGGTACCGATTTGCGGGTTTTGAACTTTCAGCCGACTGGTAACCCCACCCAAGTCCGTTGACAAGAAACCTACTTTTATTCGTCGCCCAGCAACGCAAAAAACTTCTCCATAATATCACTTACCTGTACAAGGTCGTTAAAGATACGGTAAACATTGGAGAAAGAGGTGGCTGAAAAGAGCAAATATCTCCCACTGAGGCTTGTGACATGTCCGAGGTGTTGTCTACAAAGTTTGTTCATTAGGAGCATGAAATCCAAATTAAAACACTCGAACTTTTGCTTTTTAAACAAGCAGGACGGTAAATCTAATCCACAGATAAGAACTGTTGAGGAGACCTGGCCCTGATTTCTAGCCCGATCCTGTTAGTTCAGTTCATAATCCACAACCAGTAGTTGACAAAATAGTCTCAAGTTTATACATCTTAAATCAAAAGATGACATCTGTTTTAAAGATTACTGTATTGACAAAATCACAGTAAAAAAGTTTCAAAGAAGCAATAATTCAGTTATGTCTATTTTAATTTTATTATGCTCTGTTGATCCATTAATGCGATACATGTACTTTATTTATTATAGATGCAAATAATGCATTATACCAAAGACAGTTTAGAAATGCAGAACTTTCACCTTATGCGCCTCCCAGTAATTTCTACTTTAGTCAATTATTTTTTAAATGGCTCTTCAGGTGGGTTGCTGTCCCTTGTTTTAGCAGGACATTAGAAAGTTGCAGCACTTGTTTGAGATAACTTTTATCTGCATTTTTACCTTTCCATGCATCAGAAAGTAAGCTTGCAGAAAGATTTGTCTTTTTGTGGCTCAGTTTGTAGCATTTTGCCTCTGACTCAGAGGCTGTGGGTTCATATTTCACTCCCGAGGCTGGAGCACCAAACTATTAGAGGTGCCATCTTTTGACTGGGATGTAAACTGTTCGTTCTCTTCGGTGGATGAAAAAGATTCCTTTGCAAGATTTCATAGAGGAGTAGGGGAGTTAGCTCTCTTGTCCTGGTCAATCTTGTCTTGTTCTGGCATCCTTCAATCTTTGAAAATACAGAACAGCAAACAAATCTATTTCAGGTGGGGTGCCTTCATGTGCCTTCACCTTTGCTGCTGGCCGGAGAGGTTAATGCTTGTGAGACAGGTTCTACCACAAATGCCACACGTGAAGCTACCAAGTGTTTTTGTGGGTTGTTGTTTTCACCAATGGCAACTGTTGCCACACCCACAGGAGACATCACCATTTTCCTCAGCCATCAGTTAGTGGTCCCAAGTGCGATAATCAACATTTTCATGTCACCTTTGCAAGCATCGTTGAAGTGGAACATCAGACATCCTAGCTGGCTCCAGCTCCTCATCATACAGAAAGCCCTTAGGCACGTGACTGTTCTCAATCTAGTGGATGTGCCTGAGCCACTGTGCCATCATACTGTGCTGCACTGTCCTACTAAAGGGAAATGTCTTCTGCACTGAAGTCATTTTTTAAAAATTCATTCAAGGGATAAGGACTTCACTGACTTGACTGACATTAATTGCCCATCCCTAAACTCTCTTGAGAAGGTGGTGGTGAGCTGCCTTCTTGAACCAATGCAAATCATGTGGTGTAGGTACACCCTGTTAGTAAGGGAGTTCCAGGATTTTGACCCAGCAACAGTGAAGGAACAGCAATACATTTCTAAGTCAGGATGGTGAATGACTTGGAGGGGTACTTCCAGGTGGTGGTGTTCCCATGTATTTGCTGTCTTGTCCCTCTAGATAGTAGAAGTTGGGGGTTTGGAAGGTACTGCCTAAGAAGCCTTGGTGAGTTAGTTCCTGCAGTGCATCTTGTAAATGGCACACACTACTGCTACTGTGCATTGGTGGTGGAGGGAGGGAATGTTTGTGGATGGGGTGCCAATCAAATGGGTTGCTTTGTCCTGGATGGGTCAAGCTTCTTTTTTTAAATATAAATTTAGAGTACCCAATTCATTTCTTTTCCAGTTAAGGGACAATTTAGCATGGCCAATCCACCTACCCTGCACATCTTTGGGTTGTGGGGACGAAACCCACGCGAACACAGGGAGAAGTTGAGACCTCCACACGGAGGTGACCCAGATCCGGGGTCGAGCCTGGGACCTGCGGCCGTGAGGCAGCAATGCTAACCACTGCACTACTGGGCTGCCTGTTGTCAAGCTTCTTGAGTGTCCTCATGGTAGTGCTCTAGGCCCAACCATCATCAGCTGCTTCATCGATGATCTTCCTTCCATCATAAGGTCAGAAGTGGGGATGTTTGCTGATGATTGTTGGAGCTGCACTGATCCAGGCAAGGGGTGAGTATTCCATCAAACTCTTGACTTGTGCCTTATGGATTGTTGGCAAGATTTGGGAAGTTAGGAGGTGAGTGACTCACTGCAGGATTCCTAGTCTCTTACCTGCTCTTGTAGCCACAGTAATTATGTGGCTCGTCCAGTTTCGTTTCAGGTCAATGGTAATCCACAGGATGTCGATAGGGGGGATTCAGTGATGGTAATGTCATTGAATATCAAGGAACAATGGTCAGATTCACTCTTGTTGCAAATGGTCATTGCCTGGCACTTGTGTGGCGCAAATGTTACTTGCCATTTGTCAGCCCCCAGGTATTGCTGCATTTGGACATGGACTGCTTCGCTATCTGATGAGTTGCGAATGGTGCTGAACATTGTGCAATCATCAGCAAAATTCCCTACTTCTGACCTTATGATGGAAGGAAGATCTTTGATGAAGCAGCTGATGATGGTTGGGCCTAGGGCACTACCATGAGGAACATAGAACATACAGTGCAGAAGGAAGCCCATCAAGTCTGCACCAACCAACTTAAGCCCTCACTTCCACCCTATTCCCGTAACCCAATAACCCCTCCTAATCTTTTTGGACACTGAGGGCAATTTAGCATGGCCAATCTACCTAACATGACCGTCTTTGGACTGTGAGAGGAAACGGAAGTACCCAGAGGAAACCCACGCAGACACGGGGAGAACGTGCAGACTCCACACAGACAGTGACCCAGTGGGGAATCGAACCTGGGACCCTGGTGCTGTGAAGCCACAGTGCTATCCACTTGTGCTACCGTGCTGCCCACCTCCTACAGTAGGAACTCCTACAGTGATGTCCTGGAGCTGAGATGACTGACCTCCAACAACCACAACCACCTACCTTTGTGCCAGGTATGACACCAACCAGTGGAGAGTTTCCCCCTTGATTCCCATTTACTTCAGTTTTGCTCGGGGCCCTTAATGTCACACTAGGTCAAATGCGGCCTTGATATCAAGGGTAGTCACTCTTACTAGGGGTGAATAGAGATGAACAAGAACTAAAACTTATTTATGTGAAATATAATTCCTGTACTTGCATCTAGGTCCAAATTAAAATAAAGTCAGTACCGTCTAGTTGTCTGCAGTAAGGCTTGATATATTGCTCAGTGTGGATTAATTACTCCGTTCGAGACACTTTGTGAAAATAAAGCATTTCATCAGTTTATTAATTCATTCTTTATGCTTGCTCTATCTGATCCATTGTAATTTGTTACTGCATTCCATCTAAAAATCCTGCATATATTTATATAGTACCTTAGCATTATCAAACAAAATCAACATGAAGCTACAACAGGGATATTAGAATAAGTGACCAAGCTTTTAAAAGCCCAGAGACGTGTAAAGGTGGAGTTGTTTATGGAGGGGAAACCAGAACTAAGGGTTTAGGCAGCTGAAGACAGGACCATCGAGGGTGGGGTGAAGGAAATTGGGAATGCTCAAAAGATCAGAATTCAATGAGTACAGAAAATTGAAGGTGTAGGAGAAAGTCGAAGAGACGAGGAGTACAGTCACAGAAGAACCTGAAAACAAGGTTGAGAATTGTAAAATTGAGGCGTTGTTGAACCGGGAGCCAATGAAAGTTTGCAAGCCCAGTGGTGATGGGTGAACAGATCTTGGTGCTAATTAAATTCACATTTTTGTGTGAACTCAATTTTACAGAGATTGCAAGATGGGATTCTGGTCAGGGAGCAATGGAAAAGTTGGGTTTAGAGGTGATAAAGGCATGGATAAGAGTTTCAGCAGCTGACAAGCTGAGGCAGGCAGAGATCAATATGTTAGCAAGGCGGAAGTAGGTGGTTTTGGTGAAGGAGAGGATATAGGTTCAGAAGCTCAGCACAGGGTCACATTGGGTGGGGAAGTTGAAAATAGTCTGTTCAGCCTCAAAGAGTGGCCAGAGGGGAATGGAGTCAGTGTTCAGGGAACAGAGTTTGTGATCAGCTCAATAATTACCTTCTAATCTGTCAGATTTACTTTTAATAAAGACTTGCTTGTTTGAATTTGCTATTCAAAAACCCTCTGTTAAAACAGCACATCAATACAGTTTAACTGCCGAGAGAGAGGGAGATTGTGGGATAATCTTTCTCCTCACCTTTCAGTTGTGCTCAACAAGATGCATTTTAGAGGATGTGTTTTAAACCTTTTGAGTATTCAGGAATAAACATGAAGCAGACTTGTGGGCAGCATGGCTGCACAGTGGTTAGCACTGTTGCTTGACAGCATCAGGGTCCCAGGTTCGATTCACAGCTTGGGTCACTGTCTGTGCGGAGTCTGCACGTTCTCCCTGTGTCTGTGTGGGTTTCCTCCGGGTGCTCCGGTTTCTTTCCACAAGTCCCAATAGACGTGCTGTTAGGTAATTTGGACATTCTGAATTCTCCCTCTGTGTAACCGAACAGGCGCCGGAATGTGGCGACGAGGGGCTTTTCACAGTAACTTCATTGCAGTGTTAATGTAAGCCTACTTGTGACAATAAAGATTATTATTATTTTACACAAACTCCAAGATCCAGCCACCAATTTCCATAGTTACTTAATTCACGTTCCAAAGAGTTTAGTAAAATCTCACAAACCTGAAAATCAGTTCAGATATCTTTCTGGTGTCTCAGTCTTCTAATAATAATCTTTATTAGTGTCACAAATAGGCTTACATTAATACTGCAATGAAGTTACTGTGTCAATGTGGTCCAGAATGCACATAGAGACTGCTTACATATCATGAGCGCCTGACCCGGTATTCTCCAGGGCCTCCGCCATGCTCTGCCTCTGATGCGGCGGGTTCCCGATGGCGTGGTTCACTTTTGCTTTTAAGAATTGTGAAACCAGCGTCGTGGCTGTTGAGGGAGAGGGGGTACAGAAAGTGTCCAACATCGCCATAGTTTGCTCACAGTTGTGCCGCAGGCCGGGGGGCTTTTGCCAGGGCTGAGGGAGTAGCAGGGGGTGGCCAGGAGGTGGGCCGTGGAGTTGGGGTGGATGGGCACGGGACACAATTGCTGCAGCTGGAAAGGCAGCCATGCAACTGCGCATGCCGCTGTAAGTCTACTTTGAACTTGGGGCCATGGGTTGTATAGGTACCCACCCCCCCCCAAGCCACCTGCCTAGATGCCCTCCGGCCCCAGCCGACCCATCAGCTGTATGGGCGCGCTCCAGCACAACCAGGGCATTTGTCGGCTGGGATGAGTGTGTGTGGGGATTGTAATGTGTATATGCGGCAGCAGCTTGTCAGCCACCCGAGTGTCAATCATGGACCCTCCAAATCCATCACTGTTTTTCATTGGAATCGATTGTGTTCCAAGTGGCACCAATGCTAGACTGGTGCTGAATCGATTCAGGTTCGGCACCAGTTTTGTTGTCGTGAAACTCCATGAATACTGCGTCAGCGTCAACACTTAGTCTCAGAAACGGAGAATCCCGCCCAAGGTCTCAACTCCTCTCCAGTTAGTTTTGATCATGCTTCAGTGCCTCTCATTGTCCACATATTTGGTTGGAGCTGAGGGGATTTATACAAAATGGTGAAATGATTCATAACCCATCAATATATAAGTTACAATTAGGTCACAAGAAGATTTTACTTGATATTCCATCTTCATGACCCTGCCACGACTGCAACCATCGTCTGTTAAATCTCTTCCATTGAACTGGTGAAAGTGATCAATTTGCATCTGGAAAATTCATTTACATTTTAAGTAACCTCCATGCATTTTTGCTCTCGTGTCAGATGACCAGGGTCAGGAGAATTTCCGTCTCCATGAACGTGACTCCTGAAGAACTGACCCAGATGGTCACATTTTCAGTCCGTGGATGGGAGTGCAATAGTAGTGGTGGCCGCTGACCTTGGAAATACTTTGGAGGTGGAGACAGGCCCAAAGTTGGTTGGATGATTCAGTCGGATATGAGGAAGGCCATTAGGAAGGTTAATTTGAGAGCCTGGAAATCGGTGGTTTTGCTTTTGTGCATTGGGGCTGTATTGAGCAGTCAGGTGAGTGCAAAATCTTAAATGTTATCCAACTTACCCCTGGAACAGATGGCCCATCATGGGCTTTCCATTGGAAAATGTAGTCATTGGTGCTGCCTATTCATGTTGGGTCGAATCTTCTGTGAAGGATGGGTCGGGGGAGGTAGTTAGATGGGTTGTGGGTACGGGGTTATAGTCAGAGTATAGTCAGGGGGTGGGGATATGGATACAGGGGGGGGGAGGTAGTCAATTGGTGGGGGTTGGGGATCAGGAAGTAGGTGCTTGTCAGGGGGTCACAGGGAGTGGTCCAAGGTGGAGGATGGTCAGGTGGTAGTTGAGGTAGTAGAGGGGAATCAAGATGTGTGGGGGGGCATCTGGTGATAGTTGAAGCATTATGAGTTAATAGCGCAAATAGAGAAAAAGGGGTATGATTTTGTGATGATTTGCATAAGCAGTTATGTAAATATTAACAGATATGACCTCCAACCAGCAGGTGGCAGTAAAGAACAAACACCTGACACTGCAACCTCAGGGTGTCTGGAGATAGTCGTCGTCGTGGATAGTCGCATTTGTAGTAGCTCTTGGATAATTGTATTATAGTAATTTAATGGTTAGTGATTTTAGTAGTTTTCATATTGTTATCTGACCCATGGTATTGTTCATCAATAAACATTCAACTCGTCATGAACTAGACGTTCTCTAGTGCACTAATTCCGTTCGGCCAAGCACCAGAATGTAACATGGTACCAGGATTGGTGATCTGAAGATCTGAAAGACCAAGGTAACAAAGAAGAATTTCTACTAACCACTAAGAGCATTTGACAGATATAGCTCAATGCACTACTAGTCATCAAAGTCAATGATGGATGGTGTGAAGACACACAGCTTCGAGTTACTGGTACTGTAGATGTGAATAAGCGCGCTTTTAAGCAGCAATTTACATTCTACATGGCAGCTCTAGATCTTCAGGCACAGCCCGATGAAGAGAATAGCATTGCTACTCACTGTAGCAGGTTCACAGGTGATCAAAATCTTTAATACCTTTACATTTGATAGCGAAGCTGATAAGAAAAATTTTGACGAAGTCATAAAAAAATTTGATCAACATTGTACACCTAAAAAGAACGAAATGTTTGAATGGTACATTTTTCAAACATGCTCACAACGGGCAGGCAAATTGTTCAACAGCTTCCAAACAGACTTGAGGTTAAAGGCTCAAACATGGAAGTTTGCAAGCCTCCATGATCCCAGATCAGATTGTGTTCGGTATCAGCAATGACAATGGTCGTGAAAGATTGTCTTAACAGTGGCGCCCATTTTAAATGATTACCCGATGCCACCATTTTGTGCAAACGATGCGGCAACAGGCATGTGCAAAGGCAATGTCCAGGTTTTGAAAAAGTGTGTGCTAATACAAAGGCTAGAATCACTTTGCAAAACAGTGCTTTACGAATAAAAAATAGAAGTGCACACGTCGATAAATGTTGTTGATGAGATAAATCTGGAAGACACGTTTTTTATCAATGCTGTATCTAGCGAAGACAGGTTTATAAACCGAAGCAAACTGAAAAATCTTTGAACCAAATCTGCAGTAATAGTAATGAAATTGCGATTGTTCATAAAGATAACTGGATAGTTTCTCTCATGATTAATCAAGCATTAGTGACTGTTAAACTCGACACGGGAGCGAGAGATAATCTTATACGTTTGTCAGACATTCAAGAAATTAAAGTTAAACCAAAAATTTAAATCGGTACTTTTGCAAGATTATAATGGTAAACAAATCAACACTCTTGGTGTATGTGAAATGGACGGTGAAGTGAAGGACAGGATTCATAAAGTAAGATTTTCGATTGTGGAAGCAGATCGTGAATCACTACTGGGTGTGGAAGCATGTGAAGCACCTGAATTGGTAAAGAGAATATATTGTTAAAGCTGAATGTACTTTAACCACGCACAATACATTGGTGGATTCAATCATTAAAGCGTTTCCAGAAATATTCCAAGGATTTGGAGTTTTGCCATCACTTATCGGATCCAACTGAAAGAGAATGCGCAACCCATTATACATGCTCCAAGGCGAGTACCAGCACCATTAAAGGATCAGCTGAAAGCTGAACTGGAGAGGATGACAAATCAGGGGATGATAAAAAAATTTGAAGAGCCAACAGATTGGGTGAACAATACGGTGTGAGTGAAGAAACGAAACAAAGACTTGAGAATCTCCATGGATCCTAAAGACCTCAACTTAAATACAAAGCGAGAACATTATCCAATTCCGAAACGTGAAGAGATTATGAGTGAGATGTCAGGAGCGGTGTTAGCAAACTAAATGCATCGCAGGGTTTTTGGCAGCTTAAATTGGATGAGGAAAGCACAAAGCTGTGCACATTTAATACTCCATTCGGGTGCTACTGTTTTCTCAGAATGCCATTTGATATTATTTCAGCATCTGAAATTCTTCATAGGGCAAGGACAATGGAACACATTGTAGAAGGAATTCCAGGTGTTCAGAGTATAGGTAGATGATATCATCATTTGGAGTTCAACAAAAGAAGAACACAACAATAGGCTCATTACAGTATTAAGAAGCATTAAAAAAATGGTCTCAGGTTATATAAAGCCAAATGCCAGTTTGATGTTGAAGATATTACATTTTTGGAAGACATATTATCTGCTCGAGGTGTACAACCAGCCCAGTTGAAAATTAAGGCGATTTTAAACATGCCACGTCTAACAAAGCAAAAAAGCTCTCAGGATGCTAGGTATGATAAATTTCATAGGTAAATTCATTCCTAATTTATCAGCAGAAACGACATGCTTGTGGGAAATAGTCAAAGAGGCTACTATTTTCCAATGGTCCGAAAAACATGAGCAAGAGTGGCAAACTCTGAAGATAGCATTGACAACAGCTCCAGTGCTGACACTCTTTGACCCTACAAGCAAGATGAAAATCTTGACTAATGCGTTGAAATATTTATTAGGAACAGTGTTATTGCAGCAAGACAGTGATGAAAATTGGAAGTAAATTGCTTATGCTTCTAGGTCAAATGACTAACACAGAGTGTAGATACGCTCAAATAGAGAAAGAATGTTTAGGTCTGATCAATGGCTTGAAAAATTTCACAATTATGTATATGGCCTACCAACATTCTTGGTTGAAATAGATCATAGACCGCTAGTAGCAATTATTTATTCATTTAATAAATTTAGTGGACCCAATTTATTTATTTTCCAATTAAGGGGCAATTTAGCATGTTCAATCAACCTACCTTGCACATCTTTATATTGTGGGGGTGAAATCCACGCAAACATGGGGAGAATGTGCAAACTCCACAAGGACAGTGACCCAGAGCCGGGATCGAACCTGGGACCTTGGCGGTGTGAGACAGCAGTGCTAACCACTGCGCCACTATGCTGCCCTTCACTAGTAGCAATTATAAAGAAAAACTTGAATGCGATATCACCGCGAATACAGAGAATGATGGATAAACTCCAGAGGATGACTTCAATTTTATTCATACTCCAGGAAAAATTATAGTCGCTGATGCACTCTCATGAGCTACGGATATGGTGGAAGAACGATGACGGATGAGGATGTCCAAGTACAAGTAAACCTTGTGACAGAGACACTTCGTTTAAAAAAAAAATCATTTTTAGTCAAATTTTCACAAAATATCAACAATCAAATACAGAAAGAAAAGAACAAACCCCCCCCCCCTCTCCCCCCCCCCCCCCCCCACCCCATATACATAAAGACAGAGACACTTCCAATGACCAAAGCAAAATCAAAGTTGATCAAAGAAGAAACCAAGAAGGATGCTACAAAGGGCAGCACGGTAGCATTGTGGATAGCACAATTGCTTCACAGCTCCAGGGTTCCAGGTTCGATTCCGGCTTGGGTCACTGTCTGTGCGGAGTCTGCACATCCTCCCCGTGTGTGCGTGGGTTTCCTCCAGATGCTCCGGTTTCCTCCCACAGTCCAAAGATGTGCAGGTTAGGTGGATTGGCCATGATAAATTGCCCTTAGTGTCCAAAATTGCCCTTAGTGTTGGGTGGGGTAACTGGGTTATGGGGTTAGGGTGGAGGTGTTGACCTTGGGTAGGGTGCTCTTTCCACGAGCCAGTGCAGACTCGATGGGCTGAATGGCCTCCTTCTGCACTGTAAATTCTATGATCTATGATCTATGAAAACATCTCAGTGAGGGATGGCCAAAAGGATCCTGTTCCAAATGTCACAACATTCGAGCGGAACTAAATGCAGTCAATGGGTATTTGCTCAGGCAAAACAGGATTGGCATACCACAATCTTTAAGATCTATCATTCTATAGAAAATTCATGAGGGGCACTTAGGCATTGAAAATGCAAACTAAGAGCTAGAGACATGGGACGCGATTCTCCGATGCCGCGCCGGTTGGGAGAATCGCCTGGCGCGCCATTTTTCCACGCGACGCCGGTCCGACGCCCTCCCGCGATTCACCCAAGCGGCGAGATCGGCCCCGTCGAGTTCTGCGCGGCGAAGGCCAGAGAATCGCCCGAGACACCCAAAATGGCGATTCTCCGCTACCCCCGCTATTCTCCGGCCTTGATGGGCCGAAGTCCCGACGGCGTGACCCCAGTTCACGCCGTCGCCGTTCACACCTGGTAAATAAAGTCGTCAGCCAGCACTGAGCAGTGAGGAGGTGAGCGGACTATTCTGGAGCTCCTGCAGACCGGGTCGGCTTCCCCGAGAACACTGCGGCCAACGGGGGGTGGGTGGGGTGGGGGTGGGGGGTGGGGGTGGGGGGTGGGGGGTGGGGGGGGGTGAGGGAGGGAGTGGAGGTGGGAGGGGGGTGAGGGAGAGTGTGGAGTTGGGAGGGGGAGTGAGTGGAGGTGGGAGGGCGGTGAGGGAGAGTGTGGAGGTGGGAGCGGGGTGAGGGAGGGAGTGGAGGTGGGAGGGGGGTGAGGGAGGGAGTGGAGGTGGGAGGAGGGGTGAGGGAGGGAGTGGAGGTGGGAGGGGGGTGAGGGAGGGAGTGGAGGTGGGAGGAGGGGTGAGGGAGAGTGTGGAGGGTGTCGTCCATCCGCGGATGCCACATGTCAGCCGCCCTGATATGGCAGGACGGTGACGAGGACACGGCCGCAGGTTGTCGTGTCGCTGATGGGCACAGGCGACTGGCACACTGGTGAGGAGGACGGTGTGAACTGACCGTTGGACGCACACAGTGACCAGGTGTTAGGCTGGCTGCGTATCTGCAGCGCGACCAGGCCACCGGGACACACAGGTATCCCATGCAGCCCGGCTGACGAGGTGTGGAAGAACCTCCGTGTAACATGTTGTCTCTCTGCCCCCCCACCACCCTCCTGCAGGTCACCATGTATGCCAACCAGACAGCGATGTTCACTGCCGTGGTTGGAGCTGCAGCACTGCAGGTGGCCATCCGGCAGCGTAGACTCAGACGGCCCACAGTGGCTGCCATTGCAGCGGTTGCTGCTAGCAGAGGGGATGGCCCGTCATCGCCGTGCAGGCCACAGGCACCAGGCCCGGAATGTCCAGGGGGATGCCGAGGGGAACATTGACCCCCCGACGGCGTGGAATGCACAGGAAGCGGGCACTGATATCGAAGTCCTTGGGGGGGAGGAGGAGAAGGAGGAGGAGGAGGAGGAGCCACTGATAGTGGTGCCAGGGCGCCACAGGCATCCAGCAAGGCCTAGGGTGTACGGTGACAGAATGTCGTTCGAGGCCCTACCGGACATCACATACAGGAGGAGACTTCGGTTCAGCAGGGAGACGGTCGCACATATATGCCACCTCGTGGCGCACCTCACACCACTTTTAACGGGTGGAGGACATGCTATACCAGTCTCCGTCAGGGTGACGGTGGCCCTAAACTTTTACGCTACCGGTTCCTTCCAGGCGCCGAGCGGGCACCTATCCGGGATCTCACAGGCATCGGTCCACAGGTGCATCAGGGCTGTGACCGACGCCTTGTACGCCATCGCGGACAGGTACATTAAATTCCCCGAGGACCGAACACAGCAGGAAGTACGGGCACGTGGATTCTCCAAGGTGTCCAGGGTTTCATCGATGGTGTGCACGTCCCCATGCGCCCACCTGCAGACAACAGGGAAGTGTTCATGAACAGGAAGGGCGCATACTCCATGAACATTCAGGTGGTCTGCGCCCCCCACATGAAGATCATGCACATGTGTGCAAGGTTCCCCGGGAGTGTGCATGACGCCTACATTCTGGCACAGTCGTTCATCCCCGCAATGTTCGATGGATGCCCCACCCAGCTGAGGGGCTGGTTGCTGGGCGACAGGGGCTATCCGTTGAGGTCATGGCTGATGACGCCAATACGGAGGCCTCAGACCAACGCGGAGAGCCTATATAACGAGGCCCAGGCAGCAACCAGGGGTGTGGTGGAGCAGTGCTTCGGCCTGCTGAAGATGCGATTCAGATGCCTGGACCGTTCCGGAGGGGCCCTGCAGTACCGGCCTGACAGGGTCAGTCGCATAGTTGTGGGCTGCTGTGCGCTGCACAACATTGTCATGCAGAGGGGAAATGCCCTGGTGGGGGAGTTGGAGGGAGGACCCGACGGCACCGGAGCTAATGCAAATGAAGAGGAGGAGGAGGTGGAAGTGGAGGATGGCGTGCATCAGGGTGAGGGGAGGGGCGCAGGACCCAGACACTGCCCGGGTGCTGGTTACGTCCAGGAGGCTGCACGACAGCACCGTCGAGGACAGCGTGCACGGCTCACGCACCGTGGGGGAGGGATTCGCTGAACACTGCCACTTGCACCATCAGTCCTGCACACAGGCACCACACAGCACCCAACCCCCCCCCCCCCCCACTCACTCCGCACTCCCGCACCACTGCGGCACTACGGGATTGTACAACATTGATGATTGTGTTAGCGGTTGTGATCAGAGCCATGTTGAACGATGACAGCTCAAATTCGCCAGCCAAGGTCTGACTCATGGCTATA
Source organism: Scyliorhinus torazame (assembly GCF_047496885.1). Classification (NCBI taxonomy): domain Eukaryota; kingdom Metazoa; phylum Chordata; class Chondrichthyes; order Carcharhiniformes; family Scyliorhinidae; genus Scyliorhinus; species Scyliorhinus torazame. Next base: position 70,999,034 of record NC_092715.1, on the reverse strand, counting down.
GCTGAACCATGAACTCGGGTGGTCACAGCCTTCGTAACGGACATTTCATCACGTGCCCGTGTGGGGTAGCTGCTGTCGGAGTGCCGAGGACTACGGTGTCATATTTTGGGAGGCAGGGGGGAAAGGGACAGCACATCCGGCACTGACGTTGAACCGCTCGTTAACCACAGCGCCACTCGGTCACCCTCACGAGCCCCCTGGCACCGGACATAGCACAGAGTCTTACAAGTTAAGTGCAACAGTGAGTTTATTTGTGACATTCACATACAGATGTCCTACCCCCGACAACTAAACTGTGCCCTGCACCTGTGCCAACTTATTATGTTCCTAACTTCTTTGCCTTACGGGCCATACCACTACGTCTAGGTGCCTCCCCAGATGGTACAGCAGGAGTGGAGGCGGACTGCTGAGAATCACGCCCTGCGACATGACTCCCCATCGGCATGCGTTTCCGTGGCGGCCTGGCTTCGATGGGCCAGGCTGCTCAGCGAACATGCTAGATGGCGTGGTGCCACCCTGTCCTGCCCGCTGCCCACCAGATGCGCCAGGGATGGAACGGGGGGAGGCCGAGTGTACCGGGACGTCCCTTGCTGGAGGTACCGGGACGGGCCTCAGAACCTCCTCCTCCCTCGGGGGGCCCGGTGGCCCCCGGGCCTCACTATGGGATGGAGGTGCGATCGGAGACATGCCCCGTCGCACCACCGACATCTGGCGCTGCCAGTCCTGGAGGCCTGCAGCGGTATCGACCACGGTCCAAATGTTCGCAGAGACGGAGCCCAGGGAGTGCGACATTCCTGCCAGGGACTGTGCTATCTCTACCTGTGAGCGCGCTACGACATCCATCACGTACACAGGTGGTCTATGCTCTCCGCGACTGACTGCTGGGACTGTGCCATCGCCTGCTGGGACCGGGCCATGGCATGGTGAGACTCGGCCAGGTCCCGGAGAGCGGCGGCAATGTCGTATTGGCTCTGGCGCATGGCTGCCTGTGAGAGGGCAGCCCTCTCCTGGGCCATGGATGACGCGTGCACATGAAGCCCAACGCCTTGCAGAACCTGACCCATGGCCAAAACCGTTTCACCCATTGCCTCCACCGCGGACCCCACCCGTGCGGTGTCGGCCTGGGTGGCTGCGATGAGCGGCACCACTCCCTGCTCCTGGACGTGAATGGACTCCTCCAACTGTGTGTGCAGGTCCTGGAAGATGGCTCTCATCCCGTTATTCAGTCCCTGGGTGTCCACATGCATCGGTTGTCCGGGTGGGTCAATTACATCCAGGAACCCGGGAACCATCTGGGCGGCAGCTGTTTGCTGGGCCTGGGCTGCCCTCTGACCGTCCAGCCCCTCGGCTGCTCCAAACTCCACCTGCTGTACCGGCTCGGCTGTGTGGTGCACACCAGACCGTGACCCGGGAGCCTCATCACTTATCTGCCCAACCGAGGTGTCTCTGCAATGGTGGATGGTGTGGGAGACAGCAGTGCCGCTAGCTCGAGGTCATCGTCCGTTAGGAAGTCTGGTGTGTACTGGTCCCCCTCATGGCCCAGCGCAAGGTGTATGCGGCCCATGTCATGTTGCCCTCCAGGTGATTCCGTGGACTGTGTGGCCGTTCTCTGTGTGCCATTGTCACTGTCCGTCCTGTGCCCCTCAGTATTGTCTCTGTCCGTCGTATGTACGTCCCCGTCCAGCGTCCCATACTGAGAGGATGGCCCTCCTGTCCGACCGACTGCCACACTCTGGCGTGTGTCCCTGGGTGCGCTTGAGGTTGGAGATGGTCGGCTGTGTCTTGGCCGAGACGACCCTGGACGTTCGGCGGCTGGCCCTGGGGGACACAACGATACGGGGTTCGTTAGACACGCTGGGCCGGGTGTATGATGGTGGTGGGGGCAGTGTGTGGGGGGGGGGAGGGGACCAGGGGTGCAGTGGCCGGAGTGTGAGGGGGGAGGGGATCGAGAGTGCAGTGGCCAGAGTGTGAGGGGGAGGGGATCGAGGATGCAGTGGCCAGAGTGTGAGGGGGGAGGGGATCGAGGGTGCAGTGGCCAGAGTGTATGGGGGGAGGGGATAGAGGGTGCAGTGGCCAGAGAGTGAGGGGGGAGAGGATCAGGGGTGCAGTGGCCAGGGTGTGAGGGGGGCGATGACAGGGTTGCTAACTTTTGGTTGGCTCTTAAATCGTAATTTGCTCTGTTTGTTTAACCTTTGCTCGAGAGTCGCCAGGTATCTTTATGATACCGCCACGAGGTTCAAGTTCAAGTAATGATCAATAACTCAACGCACCAATTAGTAAGATTCAAATCAAAACACATTTATTATACACAGTAAATCATTACTCATGCATAAACTCTACTTTCTAGGCTATTCCTATCACTAAAAGGCCTATACTTAGCTTTGGACTGGCCCACCAGGTCAGGGGAACAAATGGCCTTTCGTTCAGGTCCTGAGTCTGCAGGATTCAAAAGCTGGTATGGACTGGTAGCTAGGAGCGTCTATCTCGTAGCGTGCGTTGACTTGAGACTTACTTGGTTGGAGGCAGCGAGGCAGGTCACTGTCAAGGGTTGGTTCAAGTTGCTGAATGACCCTGCCAAAGAAGAACGATTTGAACTTGGGGGCTTTAGTTTCTAGTCCCCAGGGGCTTCCCGCCCTTCGGGGCGGACCCCGTACCTGGTTCCAAGTGATTGGACTACGTTCCGATCACTTGGATCGATTTCTCCAATACTGGAGTTGTTCCCTGATCGTTGGGCGGTCCCTAAATGTCCGTTGGCCTTCCTTTGTCTTGGCTCCTGTTGGCGCCGAGGAATCTGGCTTGGCTTTATTCACCTTAACTGTTGCCATTGTGCCCTGGAATCGCTCAGTACTATGCAGATGGCTGCTGGTTTCCGTGCTGTCTGGTTGTTTTGCAGATTTCAATATACATGATTTCTGCACTTGCTAGTCTTTGCCTGTGTTGGCTGGATTTCCCTTCAGCCTTTGCAGTTCTCCATTTTAAGTCGGGAAGTGGCCAACCCAGGTGGCTACACACCCTCCTTGTGATCCTAACGCGAAGCATGAAGGATCACATAACTGCGTTGTCTTCATTCCCTGACCCGGCGTGCACTCTTCTATGGCCTTTACACTGACCATATCTATGCAAGAAAAATTTTAACTAACAATTTCTAAGTGGCGCTATGTCAAAACGGGGACATGCATTACAAAATTTTTAAAAATGGTACCTCTAACTGTCCTTAATAAACTACACTCACTAAACATTCAAGCATACTAACTTCCTAAACAATACAAAATAGCCGCATTTACATTTTTCCTGGCTTGGCATTCAAACACAGTGTTGTACAATCTTTCCATTTCTTTATTTACAGAAAAACGCAAACGAATGTCCTTTATTATAGATCAAGGGGTTCGGGGCCTGGGGATAACTGAGCATAGGGGATCTTATCCTGTATACCGGGGTGCGAGCGCGGTAGGCTCTCCTTCTATATTTCCTCATGCGGATAGTCTGCACGATGCTAAAGAGTATCGCCAACACGAATAGGGATTCGACTACGTAGGAAAGGGAGTACCACGTTATGAGCTTATCACACCATGATGGTGTGGTGTTGCCTGTTACTGGGCTCTGGGTGCTATGGGGAAGTGAATCATTAATGGCTGGGGGGTGGGGTTGGGGTCAGGGGGTTCGCACGCGACCGGGTACACATTATGACAAAAAACACGTATGCCGTCTTCAATGTTGTCTTCTTCCTTCTCTTCTCTTCTCTTCCTTTCCGTTTCGTCTCTTTTCCTGGAGCTTCTGGGGTTCTGTGGGATCAAGCATAGTTTCTGTTACTATCTTGGTTAATATCTTGTGCGTTAATATGTCTGTCCTTCAGTCCCAATTCTCCCTTTACAATTTGTCACCATGTGTGACTCCCTCATTTAAAAAAAAACCGAATATTCAGGACAAGACACACTTAAAAATACTGAAACAGTGCGAGCCGTCTCGCAGGCTGTGCGATTTACCATCCAAATGTTTGAGGATGTAAATAGCATAGGGATGGCAACCTAAGGGTCGCCTGAAAACAAAACACAACTTTTTGAACCAAAAGTGCAGAAATGAAGTGCGTATGGGCCGCGACGGGTAAGAATTGGATGGAATCCCCGGGTAGGACGGCGACCAATGTGTTCTCTATCCAAGCGTAGCTGACCAGAGTGGGGGGTCCTCAGGCAGGGCGGAGACCAATGCCGTTTCTCCACTGCCTGAGCAACCGACAAGAACGGGCAAAAAATGTAGTAATCGTGAGGTGTTGCCGTAAAGGTTCTTCCTTCGAACCAGAAGAGCAGTTATGAACGGGGGTTTGGCAAGCTCTCAGCGGTTTCTGCCGATGAGCATGCGGGTAAGTTCTCAAAGGTTTCGTCCGAAAAATATGGCGTGGGGCCGTGGAAAAAAAAAATTCCGATCTTACGTACAACATTTAACACTAACAGTAACAACATTAAACAACATGCTGCAGGTTCCATCAGAAAGGACACCATTTTCTCCCAAACGGTTCCTTTTTAAAACATCATCTGGACACCTCAGTTATCAGTTGCGAACAGGGTCGCAAAGGGGTTCTCGCTTTGGGAGTCAGACTCAAAGTCGTCATCTTCTCCCGGATGCCATACTCTGGAATATGTAAGGGCTGATAGGGCTGCATGGTGCGATTTGGGGTATATCTCGTCGTTCTGGACGAGCCTGAATGAGTTGTCGCGGTGTCAAAAGGTGGTGTCTAGTTCTGTGGGGACGGAGTCGGGGTCGTAATTGTAGGGCAGTGGTGTCTGGTGGAGTTTGTTGAGGAACGTGATGAGGAAGGGATCACTCGAATCGTGGTCAGATTCGCTGGGTGTGGGCCCTGTTGCCTGGGGATAGTAGGGAGGCATGCTGTGGCTGTTGTCTGTGTCACAGTCGCTGCTGCTGTCTGTGGGCGTTCCGGGGCGGAGTCTAGAGGTCAGGGGTGGAGTCGAGGGTGAGTCCGTGGATCTGGTGGGCGTGTTGGGGGAGGGTAGGGATACGTTGGCTGTGGGCGGGGCGTGGTCTGCTGCGTCGAGCATGACGTGGTGTGCGTGGTTAGACTGTGGGCCATATGTCTTAAACTGGTTAATATGGAACCACACAGTCTTTCCGTTGGGGTACTTAATTTTATAGACGGAAGGGCTTACTTTGTCCGCAATGGAGTACGGACCTGAATACTTCGGTGACAGGATTGTGCTGGGGTTGTAAATTGAGAGCATGACTTGCTGTCCTACCTCAAACTCAGTTGCATGCACTGTCTTGTCGAAACAGGCCTTGCTCTGTTTCTTCCGTGTGCCTAATCTTACTGCGGCTGCTAGCTGAGCCGTTTTTACATTCTCAACTAGTTGTTTTACTGCGTTCTCGTGTGTGAGGGCCGTCACTTCGGGGCTGGTCAAGTCCAATCCAAATAAAAATTCTGTGCCTTTCATGGGGCGTCCGATCATGAGAGTGTGTGGTGTGTAACCTGTGGATGTCGAGACAGTATTTCTCAAAAGCATCAGCGCCAAAGGGAGGACTGAATCCCAAGTGGTGTTGTTTTGTTGGACCATTTTTCTGAGGGTCGATTTTAGGGTCCGATTCATGCGCTCCATGATACCACTTGGCTGGGGGTGGAATGCAATGTGGAATTTTTGGGTAATGACAAATATCGTGAGGACGTTCTTCATGACACATCCCGTAAAATGGGAACCTTGGTCGGATTCAATGCTGCGGGGGAGTCCCCATCTCGTAAAGATGTGGTGGTTAAGATCTTTGCGGTGGTCTTTGCCGTGTTCGTTCTGGATGGGAATGCCTCTACCCATTTCATAAAATTGTCTATGACGACTAATACGTATTTGTAACCATTCCTGCAAGGGGGCAATAGTCCTATAAAATCAATCTGGAGGTGAGTCCAGGGGCCGTTAATGGGGCGGGTGTGACTAAGCTGAGCCTTCTTTGCGTATCTGTCCAGATTGTTCTGGGCACAGATAAGGCAATTCTCAACGTAGTGCGTTACGTCTTCTTTTAAACTTGGCCACCAACAGAGCGCCTGAGGTGGGCTGTAGTGGGATCAATTCCCTGATGCCCATGACTGTCATGGAACAAACAAATGAGCTGATTCCTGTCCTGTTCAGGAACCACATAAAAGGGTGTCTTTTAACACCACACCGTCATGTGTGGTCAGCGCATTTTTAAATCTATCGTAAGGTGCCGTAAATTTTCCTTTCAAAATCTCCCTGAGATTGTTATCCTGCTTCTGGGCCTGCACTAAATCCTCGATATTAGTCTGCGAGACCTGAACTGCATTCACTGGTGCGCTTTCGGGGGGGGGGGGGGGGTCCAAAAATATCCATGCCTGGAACCTGCTTTCGCCAGTGCGTCAGCCTTTACATTTCCAGGGGGGGAGGAACGATGGTGACTGCGAACTTTAACGATTCTGAATGTCCTGTTCTGTGCTTTTTCTAAAATGTGGCGGATCAATGGGGCTGAAGGAAGGGGTTTTCCGTCTGCGGAAACAAATCCTCTTGCTTTCCACAGGGGTAGGAATTCTGTAAGGGTAATGCAGACATAAAGGCTGTCCAAGTATATGTCTGCTGGGTTGGGGAAGGAATCTGGGTGATCCACAATGTACGCAACGGCTGCTAGTTCTGCCGCCTGCTAGTGGCCTGGTAGCTTTAGTGATATTTCTTCTAGGGCGCGTCCCCGCGCGTCCTCGACATAAATGCCGCATCCTGTAATGCGCTTCCCTTCTAATACTGTGGAAGAACCGTCCACACATATCCTTAAAGGTTCGCACATGTCCGTGGGCTGGGGCTCTGGGGTGAACTACCTATCTTTCTGGGGGGTGTTTTTGCAATAAAGGGGCCTGTGTTGTGGGGCGGTGAGATGATTTCACATTCATGGGGGGGTGCCTGGGTACTGAAGGTTATCTGCTAAGATTGTGTGGGTCTTGGTCCTTTTTACAGTGATGTCCCGACCCTGCAAAAGAAGGGTCCATCTAGCTGCTCTAATCTGACTAACTGTACTGTCCTTGAGTCGTCCGTTAAGTAAAAATTGGGTGGGGGTGTGTTCTGTGAGGATTGTGATGGGGTTTAGTCCGGTTATGTAAGAAAAATACTGAACTGCCCAGAAAACTGCGAGCAGGTGCCTTTCACAGGCCGAAAATCCCTGCTCCACAGGATCTAAAAGTCTGGAGGCGTAAGCCACGGGTCTTAACTGTTCGTGCCGTTCCTGGAGGAGCACGGCCAAAAGGGTGCGGTCGGTGCTAGCTATCTCTATAGCGTAAGGGGAAAGTGGGTCTGGAGCTTGTAGTGCGGGGGCTGCAATGAGGGCTCTTTTCAAAGCATCCACAGCCTCCGTATGCTGCGGAAGCCATTCCCAAGGGGCTCCTTTCTTTAGGAGTTCCGAGAGGGGTGCTGCCTTGCTGGCGAAACCGTCAATGTGGTTTCGGCAGTAGCCAACCAGTCCTGAAACACTCTGGGGAAGGGGCAATTTGGCAATCGAGTCAATTCTTTTGTGCTCGATCTCGCGTTTACAGTGCGTGATAATTGTACCCAAATATATCACCTTGTTTTCCAAAATCTGGGCCTTTTTGGGGTTTACTTTACAACCAATTTTCTGTAGGAGTTCCAGGAGTTCGGCCAGAAGCTCGATGTGCTCTGCCTTGGTGTCTGTCTGCAGTAATAGATCATCCACATACTGGACCAGACAGTCGGGGCGAGAAAATTTGACAAACCATTTGCCAGCTGTCGGTGGAAAATGGAGGGGGAGTTGTGGAATCCTTGTGGAAGGCATGTCCACGTGTATTGCTGATTTTTAAAAGTGAAGGCAAATTTGTATTGACACACTTTTGCCAATGGAATGGACCAGAATCCATTACTGATGTCCAAAACCGTAAAGTATTGTGAGTTGAGTCCCTGTTTGAACATGGTCTTGGGACATGTGGCTACCGTGGGGGCTGCTGCAGGGGTGACTTTGTTGAGTTCCCGGTAATCCATGGTCAGTCGCCATGATCCATCGGGCATTCTCACTGGCCAAATCGGGGCATTAGTGGAGGCTACTGATCTGAGTACGCCCTGCTCTAATAAGCTGTCGATCACTTTTGTGATTTCTCCCTCTGCCTCTTGGGGAAATCCGTATTGCTTTTGGGGTCTAGGGTCAGGTCCTGTGATTTGAACGGAACCAGTCATCCGGCCACAGTCGTGTTTGTGGGTCGCGAATGCTGTCCTGTGCTTCTGCAGAACTGCCCTAACCTGCTTGTCTGTGCTAATTGTGGTTGGGTCAAACCAAATTCGTCGACTGCACTAATCTTGTTTGCATATTCTCCTATTGTGAGCGTTGCGGGGGCTCTTGCGGATTTTGCCATTCTCCAGACACCCTGGTTTACTGGATCAAATGAAAGGTGGTGGGAGTTCATAAAGTCAATTCCCAAAATGTGTTCTGCTGTGTGGGGTAGATCGACTAAAACTATGGGGTGCTTTGTCGTTATATTGCCAATCTGAATGGGTACAGGGACTGTGATGTGTCCCTGCTGTGAGTGGCCTGTGAAGCCACTGAGGGTGATGGTGGCTGTAGTGGGTCACGTGTCTTTCTGGAATATGGTGGAGGAATTGATTGTGGTGCGGGGCCCTCCTGTGTCCCAGAGAAATTCAATGGGCTGTCCCCGTATCTTTGCTGCAACTACTGGTCAGCCGGACCTATCCCAAAGGGTGTCGCAGATCCAACTGTGGGAGCCCGAACACCATCAGTCCATTCCGTTCAGGTCTGCTTGGTCTGAACGGGTGCTCACACTATGTATGGGCTCTGTCCTATTCTTATTCAGAGTGCCTGCCTGCTGGGCTCTCTGTGGCTTTCGTGGGGCATTGCATTCTCGTGCAAAGTGCCCTAACTGTCCACAGTTGTAACACTCCTGTGGCTTTTGTGGGGGGCTGTTCCTACCTTCGTTCACCATGCGGGGCTCTGGTGCGTTTTAACTGTGTGGATGTCTTCTTCTGCCTGCTGTTCCTCGGGTTCCCTAACTGCGGGTTTGTTTTGTACAGACTGCTCCCAGGCGCGGGACAATCTTTTTAAAACCCATTTCTCATTGTGGGCTTCCTCTGAGGGGTCATAATTCGTACAGGCTTTTTGTCCTGCCTCTGTGGCATGGGAGATAAGGGTGCAGGTCCATTTGGCCATACCATCTTGGGACAAATGGCACGTTCTAAATTGCCGAAAACGGCTGTGAAATGAATCCACAGGCGTCCAGCAAACGCTGTGGGGTGTTCTGTCTTTTTCTGCCTGCACTTATTCAGGTCTTCTACGGGGTCACCTGCGTGCATCTCTGCAAGGGTGCCTCCTCCTACATTCTGTGGGTCGGGAAGGGCTGCTACGATCGAAGGGTCTAAATTCAAAACTGTGAGCTTTACTCTGGCAAAGAAGCGGTGGAGATCTGAGGTGGGAAAGAACGGTGTGATTTTCTCGCACGCGTCCCGTAATTGGGTCATGGTTAAGGGGGTGGTATAAAGAAATTTTGTACCTCCGTCCGATGTGACTGTGTGGTAGGTGGTTACTGGATTCATTGGTGCCTGAACTATCTACGATGTGGGGGGGTGGGGCGCTTTTCTCTTCTGGGGCTTTCCTTGCGCACATGTTCCCAGAACATAACTATGCGCGGTCTCATTTAATTCTTCCCAATCCGGGCCGTCTTCTGTATCTAACTGGGATCCAAAGGTGCTGTGGAATCCATTCTGAACTGAAAGCAAAGACTGCAGTTCTGCAATCTGCTTCCGGCACTTTGCATGATCTAGTGAGCTCTGTCTGTGCTCCATGGTGGTAGCATGGAGCGCTCTTAATGCTGCTTTCAGGTCGCTACACTGCCTTTCCAATGCCTCTACCTGTTTCTCGGTTTCCTCTCTTACCAGCACTGCATGTTGCGTGTCCTGATAGGCCTTTTCGTACTGTGTCTGGAAGCTGCTTAAATGCGCCAGACAAGACTGGTGTGCCCCCCTTGGCATCATCCACCTCTCCGTCCTTTGTTGCTAACTTCCCTCTTAATTCTATGTTCTCTTTCTCAACCTTACTTACATCGACCTTGCTCATTCGATGTATTCCTTCTATCTCTTTACGGAGCGTCCTAATGACCTCCTCTGTGCCTCGCAATTGTGCCAAATAGGACTCGATTGCCATCGGCATGCGAGCTTTTCCCAAGCTTTTCTTATGAATCTCGGCCAGGTACTCCCACCAAGTATGTCCTATACTCCCGGGTCCTGTTTCCTCATTGTCACAGAACTCACTCCAAAGGGGCCATCCTTTCCCTTTGAGATATTTCCTGATTTCCTCTTCCCAAACCGGACACTGACCTACTCTGCCGCTGGTCGCTGCGACCACAAATTCTTCAGGGTTCATGAGGCATTGCATTGCCTGCATTGCTATCTTTCCTGTCTGAATGCTCTCTTAAATTTGGAACATGGGGTATTAAGGCGGTGCTGTAATTACGGGTACGACTTTCGCTATTTTCCAGAATACAAACTCCCGACAGTTTTTTCGCAACAAAAATCGATCAGTTTACCTTATAGCCATGTTAGTTACGCATGCATTAACACACTTCGAATTATGAGGTTTGATCAGAACTGTTTGAACACTTGCGGTTTTTTCTGTTCCCAATTGTATTTCTAATTCAAATTGTTGGTTCTCCCGGAGTGGTTAAGCCACTTCTAGATCGGGTCCCGTCAGGATGTCGCCAGTAATATGTTGCTAACTTTTGGTTGGCTCTTAAATCGTAATTTGCTCTGTTTGTTTAACCTTTGCTCTAGAGTCGCCAGGTATCTTTATGATACCGCCACGAGGTTCAAGTTCAAGTAATGATCAATAACTCAACACACCAATTAGTAAGATTCAAATCAAAACACATTTATTATACACAGTAAATCATTACTCATGCATAAACTCTACTTTCTAGGCTATTCCTATCACTAAAAGGCCTATACTTAGCTTTGGATGGGCCACCAGGTCAGGGGAACAAATGGCCTTTCGTTCAGGTCTTGAGTCTGCAGGATTCAAAAGCTGGTATGGACTGGTAGCTAGGAGAGCCTATCTCGTAGCGAACGTTGACTTGAGACTTACTTGGTTGGAGGCAGCGAGGCAGGTCACTGTCAAGGGTTGGTTCAAGTTGCTGAGTGACCCTGCCAAATAAGAACGATTTGAACTTGGGGGCTTTACTTTATAGTCCCCAGGGGCTTCCCGCCCTTCGGGGCGGACCCCGTACCTGGTTCCAAGTGATTGGACTGCGTTCCAATCACTTGGATCGATTTCTCCAATACTGGAGTTGTTCCCTGATCGTTGGGCGGTCCCTAAATGTCCGTTGGCCTTCCTTTGTCTTAGTTCCTGCTGGTGCCGAGGAGTCTGGCTTGGCTTTATTCACCTTAACTGTTGTCATTGTGCCCTGGAATCGCTCATTACTATGCAGGTGGCTGCTGCATTACTATGCAGATGGCTGTTGGTTTCCGTGCTGTCTGGTTGTTTTGCAGATTTCAATATACATGATTTCTGCACTTGCTAGTCTTTGCCTGTGTTGGCTGAATTTCCCTTCAGCCTATGCGGTTCTCCATTTTAAGTCGGGAAGTGGCCAACTCAGGTGGCTACAACGGGTTGGGGGGGGGGGGGGGTCAGGACATGCAGGGTTGTCTCACTTGCTTCTGCGCCTCCGACCTGGCATGTCACGACCTCCCAGGTGGCGGATCCCCCAGCAAGGTCCAGGGCCCTCTGCCCGTGAACGTTTAGGGGGTGCAGCACAGGAGAACACCCTCCGGTTCTCAGACGCTCACGTTGGTTGTGAGCTGTTTTGTCCTGGGGGAGGGGGGGGTTGGATAAAGCATCACAATTAGGCGGGTATCATCAGGACATGCAGATATAGGCTATATTAATGCTGGGTGGGGAGACAGTTGGAGCTACGCCATGGGATCTCTCCGGGGGGGGGGGGTCCCGGTGCTCATGTGTGTCGAGTACAATGTTGTGCACACTGAACCCCCCCCCTCCCCCCCCCACTCGTGCCCGAGGGGGATTGGTTGTGACCCGGGGGCACCCTCATGGCACTTACCCTGGCAGCCCGACTGAGGTTGTGCAGCTTCTTCCTACACTGCTCCCCGGACCAGGGGGTATGCCCACAGCGGTGCCAACTTCACGCCTCACCGTGCTGGACGGCTGGCAATGCCCACATCTTGGGCAGAGGGTGGCCCTTCGGTTTTCAACCTTATTGAAGAGAGTGTCCAGGTCCGTGCTGAATTTGGTGCATTTGAGTGCTATAGTGAGAGTTTGGTGACTGAGGGAGTATAAGGATTCATTTTTATCGAAAGTCTAGTCTTTCTTTTATTTAGTTAATTCACTTAAAAGTTGCTGTTTGGTTTAGAAGGTGAATTTTCAATCAGCTTTAAACAAAGGTTCTACTTGTAGGTACTTGCAGCTGGAGCTTGTTAATTAGTTAATTGGATTAGGCCAGTTTTCAGAGGCTAGATTCACAGTATAAAAGTGATCCTCTGCACTGAGTGCTGAATTTGGTGCATTTGAGTGCTATAGTGAGAGTTTGGTGACTGAGGGAGTGCTGAATTTGGTGCATTTGAGTGCTATAGTGAGAGTTTGGTGACTGAGGGAGTTAGGTGAGGACGGAGTAAGGTGCTCCTTTCATTTTGTTTCCTACATTTCCGCAAAGAGTGAGAAGAGAGCCAGGAGTTTACCGAGAGTGCAGCTGACTGAGAGCAGAGTCGGAGGGCGGAGATCCAGTTGGTCCACAGGGCAGCTATATTCTGTAAGGTAAGAGGGGATGGAGGCTAGGCCAGTTGCATGCTCCTCCTGTAGGATGTGGGTAGTGAGGGATACCACCGGTGTCCCCGCTGACTATACCTGCGGGAAGTGCACCCAACTCCAGCTCCTCAAAGACCGTGTTAGGGAACTGGAGCAGAAGCTGGATGAACTTCGGATCATCCGGGAGGCAGAGGGGTGATAGAGAAGAGTTACAGGGAGGTAACCACACCCAAGGTACAGGACAAGAATAGCTGGGTTACAGTCAGGGGAAAAAAACAAACAGGCAGACAGTGCAGGGATCCCTTGTGGCCGTTCCCCTTCAAAACAAGTATACCGTTTTGGATGCTGTTGGGGGGGGGGATGACCAACCGGGGGAAGGCCCTAGCGGCCAGGTCTCTGGCACTGAGTCTGGCTCTGGGGCTCAGAAGGGAAGGGGGGAGAATAGAAAAGCAATAGCTGTAGGAGATTCAATGGTTAGGGGAGTAGATAGGAGATTCTGTGGTCGCGAGCGAGACTCCCAGAAGGTATGTTGCCTCCCGGGTGCCAGGGCCAGGAATGTCTCGGATCGTGTCTTCAGGATCCTTAAGGGGGAGGGGGAGCAGCCAGTAGTCGTGGTGCACATTGGTACCAACGACGTAGGTAGGAAAAGGGGTGTGGAGGTAATAAACGGGTTTAGGGAGTTAGGCTGGAAGTTAAAAACCAGGACAGACAGAGTTGTCATCTCTGGTTCGTTGCCGGTGCCACGTGATAGCGAGGCTAGGAATAGGGAGAGAGTGCAGCTGAACACGTGGCTGCAGGAATGGTGTAGGAGGGAGGGCTTCAGGTATTTGGATAATTGGAGCACATTCTGGGGAAGGTGGGACCTGTACAAGCAGGACGGGTTACATCTGAACCAGAGGGGCACCAATATCCTGGGAGGGAGGTTTTGTAGTACTCTTCGGGAGGGATTAAACTAATTTGGCAGGGGAATGGGAACCGGATTTGTAGTCCAGCAACTAAGGTAGCCGATATTCAGGACGCCAAAGCGTGTAATGAGGCAGTGGGGAAGGGAACACTGACAAAAGAGAGTACTTGCAGGCATGGAGATGGGTTGAAGTGTGTATACTTCAACGCAAGAAGCATCAGGAATAAGGTGGGTGAACTTAAGGCATGGATCGGTACTTGGGACTACGATGTGGTAGCCATCACAGAAACTTGGATAGAAGAGGGGCAGAAATGGTTGTTGGAAGTCCCTGGTTATAGATGTTTCAATAAGATTAGGGAGGGTGGTAAAAGAGGTGGGGAGGGGTGGCATTGTTAATTAGAGATAGTATAACAGCTGCAGAAAGGCAGTTCGAGGAGTATCAGTCTACTGAGGTAGTATGGGTTGAAGTCAGAAATAGGAAAGGAGAAGTCACCTTGTTAGGAGTTTTCTATAGGCCCCCCAATAGTAGCAGAGATGTGGAGGAACAGATTGGGAAACAGATTTTGGAAAGGTGCAGAAGTCACAGGGTAGTAGTCATGGGTGACTTTAACTTCCCAAACATTGAGTGGAAACTCTTTAGATCAAATAGTTTGGATGGGGTGGTGTTTGTGCAGTGTGTCCAGGAAGCTTTTCTAACACAGTATGTAGATTGTCCGACCAGAGGAGGGGCAATATTGGATTTAGTACTTGGTAATGAACCAGGGCAAGTGATAGATTTGTTAGTGGGGGAGCATTTTGGAGATAGTGACCACAATTCTGTGACTTTCACTTTAGTAATGGAGAGGGATAGGTATGTGCAACAGGGCAAGGTTTACAATTGGGGGAAGGGTAAATACGATGTTGTCAGACAAGAATTGAAGTGCATAAGTTGGGAACATAGGCTGTCAGGGAAGGACACAAGTGAAATGTGGAACTTGTTCAAAGAACAGGTACTACATGTCCTTGATATGTATGTCCCTGTCAGGCAGGGAAGAGATGGTCGAGTGAGGGAACCATGGTTGACAAGAGAGGTTGAATGTCTTGTTAAGAGGAAAAAGGAGACTTTTGTAAGGCTGAGGAAACAAGGTTCAGACAGGGCATTGGAGGAATACAAGATAGCCAGAAGGGAACTGAAGAAAGTGATTAGGAGAGCTAAGAGAGGGCATGAACAATCTTTGGCGGGTAGGATCAAGGAAAACCCCAAGGCCTTTTACACATATGTGAGAAATATGAGAATGACTAGAGTGAAGGTAGGTCCGATCAAGGACAGTAGCAGGAGATTGTGTCGTGAGTTTGAAGAGATAGGAGAGGTCTTCAACGAGTACTTTTCTTCTGTATTTACAAATGAGGGGCCATATTGTTGGAGAGGACAGCGTAAAACAGATTGGTAAGCTCGAGGAAATAGTTGTTAGGAAGGAAGATGTGTTGGGCATTTTGAAAACTTGAGGATAGACAAGTCCCCCGGGCCTGACGGGATATATCCAAGGATTCTATGGGAAGCAAGAGATGAAATTGCAGAGCCGTTGGCAATGATCTTTTCGTCCTCATTGACAACAGGGGTGGTACCAGGGGATTGGAGAGTGGCGAATGTCGTGCCCCTGTTCAAAAGGGGACTAGGGATAACCCTGGGAATTACAGGCCAGTTAGTCTTACTTCGGTGGTAGGCAAAGTTATGGAAAGGGTACTGAATGATAGGATTTCTGAGCATCTGGAAAGACACTGCTTGATTAGGGATAGTCAGCACGGATTTGTGAAGGGTAGGTCTTGCCTTACAAGTCTTATTGAATTCTTTGAGGAGGTGACCAAGCATGTGGATGAAGGTAAAGCAGTGGATGTGGCGTTCATGGGTTTTAGTAAGGCATTTGATAAGGTTCCCCATGGTAGGCTTCTGCAGAAAGTAAGGAGGCATGGGAGAGTGGGAAATTTGGCCAGTTGGATAACGAACTGGCTAACCGATAGAAATCAGAGAGTGGTGGTGGATGGCAAATATTCAGCCTGGATCCCAGTTACCAGTGGCGTACCGCAGGGATCAGTTCTGGGTTCTCTGCTGTTTGTGATTTTCATTAATGACTTGGATGAGGGAGTTGAAGGGTGGGTCAGTAAATTTGCAGACGTTACGAAGATTGGTGGAGTTGTGGATAGTGAGGAGGGCTGTTGTCGGCTGCAAAGAGACATAGATAGGATGCAGAGCTGGGCTGAGAAGTGGCAGATGGAGTTTAACCCAGAAAAGTGTGAGGTTGTCCATTTTGGAAGGACAAATATGAATGCGGAATACAGGGTTAACGGTAGGGTTCTTGGCAATGTGGAGGAGATGAGAGATCTTGGGGTCTATGTTCATACATCTTTGAAAGTTGTCACGCAAGTGGATAGAGTTGTGAAGAAGGCCTATGGTGTGCTAGCATTCATTAACAGAGGGATTGAATTTAAGAGCCGTGAGGTGATGATGCAGCTGTACAAAACTTTGGTAAGGCCACATTTGGAGTACTGTGTACAGTTCTGGTCGCCTCATTTTAGGAAGGATGTGGAAGCTTTGGAAAAGGTGCAAAGGAGATTTACCAGGATGTTGCCTGGAATGGAGAGTAGGTCTTACGAGGAAAGGTTGAGGGTGCTGGGCCTTTTCTCATTAGAACAGAGAAGGATGAGGGGCGACTTGATAGAGGTTTATAAGATGATCAGGGGAATAGATAGAGTAGGCAGTCAGAGACTTTTTTTCCCGGGTGGGACAAACCATTACAAGGGGACATAAATTGAAAGTGAATGGTGGAAGATATAGGGGGGGATGTCAGAGGTAGGTTCTTTACCCAGAGAGTAGTGGGGGCATGGAATGCACTGCCTGTGGAAGTAGTTGAGTCGGAAACATTAGGGACCTTCAATCAGCTATTGGATAGGTACATGGATTAAGGTAAAATGATATAGTGTAAATTTATTTGTTCTTAAGGGCAGCATGGTAGCATTGTGGATAACACAATTGCTTCACAGCTCCAGGGTCCCAGGTTCGATTCCTTCTTGGGTCAGTCTGTGCGGAGTCTGCACATCCTCCCCGTGTCTGCGTGGGTTTCCTCCGGGTGCTCCGGTTCCTCCCACAGTCCAAAGATGTGCAGGTTAGATGGATTGGCCATGATAAATTGCCCTGAGTGTTGGGTGGAGGTCTTGACTTTGGGGAGGGTGCTCTTTCCAAGAGTCAGTGCAGACTCAATGGGCCGAATGGCCTCCTTCTGCACTGTAAATTCAATGATAATCTATGATTAATTGAGGACAAAGGTTCGGCACAACATCGTGGGCCGAAGGACCTGTTCTGTGCTGTATTTTTCTATGTTCTATGTGTCCCGGAACCTCGGTGCGGCTCCTCGGGGCTCAGCCATCTCTCCTCCCTCTCCTGGGTCCTTCCGTGCATGGATCGCGCCAATTATGGTGCTGCGCTGTGTCATTCGGGCGTCGCGCGCTTATGGCGCTGCTTTCGCACCACGCCCCCCCCGGGTTCCTCGCGGCCCCACTCCTAGCCCATTTTCGGGCCCTGAATCGATCGCAATCAGGGTCGTTTCGCGCCGTTGTGAAACTCGACGGCGTTCACGACGGCGTGGGCACTTAGTCGCGGGAGCGGAGAATCGCGCCCCTGGTATACTGGCCAGGCATAAATCAAGACATTCAGAGGATGGTAGAAAACTGTGCAACTTGTCAGAAATTTCAGTAGAGGCAAAGAAAAGAACCAATGCAACTGGGCAAAATAATAACGATCCCACGGCAGAAAGTGGGAATGGATCTTTTTCATCAAGCAGGAAAAGAATACTTTTTTTTTTTAAAGGGACAATTTGCCATGGCCAATCCACCTAGCCTGTACATTTTTGGGTTGTGGGGGTGAAAACCATGCAGACATGGGGAGAATGTGCAAACTCCACACAGGCAGTGACCCGGGGCCGGAATCGAACTCGGATCCTCAGCGCCGTAGGAAAAGAATATCTCTTAGTGATCGACTATTTCTCTAAGTGGTACAACTATCCAGCTCGTCAGCCAGGTGTGTCATCAAACATGCCAAGGATATTTTTGCTCGTCACGGCACACCACAAGTTGTCATGAGCGACAATGGCCCATGTTTCAGCAGCCATGAATGGACATAGTTCGCACATGACATCGAATCCTCTTTATCCTCAATCCAATGGGAAGGCTGAAAAAGATGTTCACATTGTGAAGCAACAAAAAAGCAATGGACAGCCAGGAAGATCCATATCTCGTGTTACTTAGCGATAGAGCATCACCATTGATTAATGGGTTATCACCTTCACAATTGTTAATGAATCAACAACTCAGAACCACCGTACCACGTATTTCAAAGCAGCCAACCAATCGGAAACTCGTGAAGAAGCTTTCATTTCAAAAAAGGAGGCAGAAGAAATATTATGAAAGATCTACAAGATGTCTTCAGCTGTTAGCAAAGAATGATACAGTCAGGATAGAAGATCCTGATGGATGATTGAAGTATGCAAAGGTAATACAACCATCAGGTCCATCGTCACGGATCAAGGGCAAGTTCTACGAAGAAACAGGAAAGCCTTGCTGAAGGTTCAGCAACCCATTGTCTCAGAATCACTAAATGATGTAGGGAACAATCTCAGGACACCTGAACAAATGCTACCTCAGCACACAGAAACAGAACAAGCTGAAGATGTGCTAAGCACAGAAACACAGCAAGAACCATTTTCAGAAACATCTGAATGCCAGTCAAATTCACAAGCTCAAACAGTGCTCAGAAGTCGACAAGACACAGAAGAAAGTCAGACAGACTGAATTTGTGATGGACATTGAATATGTAAATAATTGAAGTATTATGCATATCATATGTATTGTGTATTGAATTTAAATAATGCATGTAAATATTGTTCATTCCCAAAAGAAAGGGATGTTATGATATGCATAAGCAATTATGTAAATATATTAACATATATGACCTCCAACCAGCAGGTGGCAGTAAAGAACAACCACCTATCACTGCAACCTCGGGGAGTCTGGAGATAGTTGTCGTTGTGGATAGTTGCATTTGTAGTAGTTCTTGGATAATTTTAGAATAGTAATTTAATAGTTAATGGTTTTAGTAGTTTTCATATTGTTATCTGACACGTTATTGTTAATCAATAAACATTCAACTAGTCACGAACTAGACATGCTTTAATGCACTAATTCCGTCTAAGACATGAGCAATGTAACCATTGCTGAGACATGGTTACATGGAGACTAGGTCTGGGAGTTGAATATCCAAGGGTACTCAGTATTTTGGAAGGATAGACAGAAATGAAATGGAGGTAGTGTATGTTTGCTAGTAAAGGAAGGGATCAGTGCTGTAGTGAGAAATTATATAGTCACTGGAGACCAAGATGTGGAATCAGTCTGGGAAGAAATAAGAAATAGCAAGGGCAAGAAATTCCTGGTGGGAGTAATCTATAGGTCCCCAAACATTAGTTTCGCAGAGGGGCACAGTATAAACCAGGACATACTGGGGACTTGTAAGAAAGGTACGGCATTGATCATGGGTGATTTTAGTATGCATAAATAATGGGTTAATCAAATTGGCACGGCTAGGGTAGCTGAGAGAGAGAGAGAGGGAGAGAGAGTTCATTGAATGCATTAGAGGATGCTTCTTGGAATAATATGTTGTGGAACCAACTAGGAGGCAGGATTTTTGGATCTGGTATTGTGTAATGAGGAGAGATTAATTAATGACCTCATAGTTAAGGATCCCCTAGGAAGAGTGATCATAGCAGGATGAGAAACTGGAGTCCCACACTAGTGTTCTGGAGTTAAACAAAGGTAATTACATAGGCATGAGGACAGATTTGGCCCTAGTGAACTGGGCAGGAAGACTAAAATGAGCATTGGCAGTTGTATGTAAAATATTTTGTATGTGGATGTAAAATATTCCCTGGCATTATTTCAAGAAAGAGCAGGGGAGTTATCACCAGTTTTCTGGTGATTTACCCCTAAATTAGCATCACAAGAATAGATTATCTGGTCATTTTCACCATGCTGTTTTTGAGAGCTTGCTGCGCACAAATTGGCTGCTGGGGTTCCTATGTTGTGACAGTGACTACATTTCAAACGTATTTAATTAGCTGCAAAGAACTTTGTGATGTCTGCTGGTCATGACAGACACTAAGTCTTTCTTTTTTATATTTGGTAATCTGAGGAGGGAAGAAAAACTTGAGAGATTGGCAATTGGAAGAGAAGGTGGAATCGAAAATTGGCCATGCAAGCAGGAGATGATGATAGCAGCTTTGATGGAAAGAGCATAAACAGAAGAAGCAATCATGTGCCAAGCAGCAAGCTCTGTGGTGCGGCTAGATCGGAAGGCATTACAGTATATATGTTCTATCTTAAACAGAATGGTCGGTGATGTTTGATTGCATGCATATTCCTTATTGTATAGCACCTTGGTTCAGAAAACTCAGAACTAAAATTGTTCCTCATTTCAATTTTTGAAAATGTTTTGAAGCTTAATACAGATTACAATACTAATAAGCATCGTTTAAGTACATAATACTATAAAACAAGATGTGTACAAAATGCAAACTTCCAAACACACTCTTTTTATGTCGCTTTCAAAGACAGTTTGAGTCAATTAGAGAATGGGACAAATTTACAACTCTTCAATAATGCAACAGAATAGTCTGGTTTGAAATCTTTACTGGACCTGGTGTGAGAGATACCACTCTAACCTAAATACAGATGAGTGCAACTTACATAAACATTTCATCTTATAATTCCCCCGATATAAACAATATAGCTGCTACATCTTTTCTTAACTCCAAAATCAACTTGTTCAGTAAGCAGATAAGCAGGACTGCTCTCAGGTCAAATAGACATGGCCCACTTTGAGAACAACACTCGATTCCAAAAACAAGTCACAATAATGTGATGGAGAACTGACCTTCTTCCAGCCTTAGATGATTGCATGCTACTTAGGAGAGCATAATAAGAAGTTATGACAACAATTTTGAAAATAGAACCAAAATTCCAAATGTGCAATTTTTGGGTGTCAGTCAGATGGCTGAAATGATCAGAAAGTCCAAATTAAAGAAATTCTAAGCAAAGTTCAATTTTTGTTTGGCCAGAATGGGAACTATCTTTATAGGCAAACACCCTTTCCAGATACCTTTGACCTAGAGTGAAGGTTTTGAGCTCGGCATAATACCCCTGGCGAGTGTTGTTGATTGACCAGCCAACCCAACTTCTTAATGGAATTTGGGAGGAATAGGCCTGCCACTGGGAACTAGAGTTCTTCTGGCGATGGTTACCAAGCCTACCAGCATAAGTTGGTAAACTTCTCACTGCTTGTCCAGCCAGGTCCAACCTATACATTAGGGTACTGGCTTATGGGACTTTCTGGAGCAGTGTTGAGAATGCCAGTTTCTGCCCTCTCCAACTGTTATAGGTTTATATCCAGGGAGAAAAGCTGACTGGTTAATATTGCAGACTTGCTAAGCTCACGTATCAGAATACCTGTCTGACACTGATGGACGAATTAGCTCTAAATTTCTATTCCCAGATTTATCTGTCTGGAGCCACCTCAAACCTATAGACCCACTACACCTCACTCGGAACCTGAAAGGAGATACAGGGATAGTCATTCCAATGCTGTTCTTGCCCAAAATTTAGTTCAGAGGTCTTCTAAACTTCACGCATCCTTAGCAGCTTACAAAATAATTTGATAATCATTCAATAAGGTTCCTACTCATTAATGAATCAGGCAGGATGAAGGAAATTCCTTCTCCTGTAGAAAGTATAATCCCTTTTTCCACGCCAGTTATCTTGGTGTCTAACTAATCCTTCTGTCCCTTAACAAGTGGGATTCTTTATGGAATTCTCTAATCTACTGATGTTGGTATATAAAATAAATGTATTATAAAGCCAACCTTTAACCATGTTCACCAGCAGCGAGTCTATCACCATCACAAGCAAACCTGGATCAGGAATCATCTTTTCTTTCTTTTACCATGTATAAATTACAACAATCAGTATGTCGCTTGATATATTGTCAAACATAAACCGTTTGGATAATTCCCTTGAGGAAGTGTGTAATGGTTCAAGTAATTTATTCTTATTTGACTGCCAGAGGTGTCAGGCCATCAGTCCCGAATTTTCAATAGCAACTTCAGCAAATGAGCCTCTATAACCTGTTGAACTGAGAGGAACATTCTTGAATTAGAAAATGCATTAATCCCCATTTCAAGGTAGATAAAAATGCAACATTGCTTTCATAAGCAAGAATAAATGAATAAGCAGGAAGACAAGACTTTGAACAGTGATTTAGTTATATCTGTTTAACAATATTTACCAACAAGAAAGAAACAACACCAAACAAAGCACTTTAGAGTGAAATGAAAGTAATAATCGTCCCAGATGGCCTCAGGCTGCTCTCCCTTTTTGAGAGAGAGAGCTAACTGGTGGTGATTTAACTTTTCTGCTGAGGTCTGAGGGGCAAGGTTTAGAGGAGATGTATGAGGCAAGATTTTTTACACAGAGGGTGCCTGGAACACGCTGCCGGAGGAGGTGGTGGAAGCCAGGACGCTAGTGACGTTTAAGGGGCAGCTTGACAAATACATGAATAGGATAGGAATAGAGGGATACGGACCCCAGAAGTGTAGAAGATTTTAGTTTAGATGGGCAGCATGGTCGGCGCAGGCTTGGAGGGCCGAAGGGCCTGTTCCTGTGCTGTACTTTTCTTTGTTCTTTGTTATTGAAAAGATTAATTTTACATCCTGTAGTTTATAAACTAACTAAATGGCTCAAATTAAACCATAGTTCAGATTATTTTCCTTGATGATACTAAATACTGAAAACATACCCCAAATTTTTGCCAGGCATTTGGAAATGTGGTCGTGCAGGACTTTACTTGCCATCCACTAATTTACCTTGGCATTCGATTGCACCCCAAATTCTTGAGGTGGATTAATTAATATAAAGCATGTCGGCACCCATTTTAATAATCTTTATTAGTGTCACAAGTAGGCTTACATTAACACTGCAATGATGTTACTGTGAAAATCCCCAGTCGCCACACTCCGGCGCCTGTTCGGGTACATGGAGGCAGAATTCAGAATGTCCACCTAACAAGCACGTCTCATGGGACTTCTAGGAGGAAACTGGAGCACCCGGAGGAAACCCACGCAGACTCAGTGAGAACGTTCAGATTCCACACAGTCAGTGAATCCCAAGCCGGGAATCGAACGGGGGACCCTGGTGCTGAGAAGCAACAGTGCTAAACACTGTATTACCGTGCCGCCCATACGGTGCTTTTGGGATGAACATCTTCTGAGGACCGGAAATTTCCAAAGGATATCTTTGCTACTGCATTGGGTGAATGTTTTAAGAAAAAATATTCCACCTTGCAGTTACTGCTTGCCCAGCTCTACGATTGAGTGCCATATGGACATTAACTTTTAAACAACTGCTGGGTCCAGGGCTGGCCTTACCAGTGGGTGTTGCAGTTCGTTGCCCATATTGCTGTGTTCCAGAGGGTTTATATTAACAGCATTGACATCTGCAAAGAACTTGGCTATCTCCAAAGTCTGTTTGTCAGAAATACATAGAAAACTAGTGGAATTGGGTAATGTAGTGCTAAATCACACTTCCAAATTGAAGTAATCTAAGGACTAGCATTTTTTATTTGATTAATTCGTACAATTATACTTTCTAACTTTGGTGTGCACCATTAGGAAGCTTAAAAAAATAATTGAGGCTACACGTCCGAATTTATCTGAACGACTCAACAGACCACCTAGTTGTTTATTCCACTACTGTACTGAAGTCTGCATACTAATGACAGCAGCAAAGGACAGTACTTCTTGTAGTGTATCATATAACTGTAGCCACACCAGTAGGTGAAACCTGTGTAACATGAGGGCGGCACGGGGGCGCAGAAGTTAGCACTGCTGCCTCACAGCGCTGCGGTCCCGGGTTCGATCCTGGCCCTGGGTCACTGTCTGTGTGGAGTTTACACATTCTCCCTGTGTTTGTGTGGGTCCAACCCCCACAACCCAAAGATGCGCAGGGTAGGTGAATTGGCCATGCCCAAAGATGTGCAGGGTAGGTGAATTGGGCATGCTAAATTGCCCCTTAATTGGAAAAAAAAGAATTGAATATTTTAAAAATGGATAAAAATAAAAAAACACATGTAACATGAACTAAAAATGTTTGAATGGATGATGAACCAGCATTGTATGCTAACTTGTATGCTCTAACATTTAGAGGGGGAAAGGCCCTCAAATCCTGTTCAGATTCAAGTCCTGTTCAAATTAATTCCTGAGTGAGTCATATCATATGCAGAGGTGTCAAATAAAGTTTGTGGCATCTCTGGCATGGGAAAGAAATTGGAGAGCAAAAATAAAATCGCCACCCTAACCCTTTCTTGATGTCACCTGCAGTTGACCGTAAAGCACTGACCCTGACCTGGAAATGTGTTGTAGTTGTCCCGTTGGATACAAAGGTGTCAAGCTATGTGGATGAAGAAGGGAATAAAATATCCCATAAGATTTGAGTCAAGAATTATGTTTTGTAAAATGGATATTGAACAGTTATATTTTAAAAAGAAAAGTGCATCCAAAAGTGATGTAATCTTTACTTTAACTACATTGAAATAAAAATGCATTGATAAAATGAAACTTAGTAATTACCATTTTTAAAACCTAAACCTACAGCCATATCCATAGCATTGAATCCTGAATCAGTTTCAACAGTTGGATCAGCGCCATATTCTGTAAAAAGAGTAAGAACTTGTCAGATCAAACAATAACTTCATTCATGGGATGTTGCATTTTTATATCTTTAGAACTAGTTATTTGAATAGTTTTTATTTATGTGATGCATTATATAGAGGACAGCAGAAAAGTTCTAAAGGTTTGCTCATCAACTGAAAATGAAGCACGCTCTCTGCTAAATATCCAGTATTTTTGCATTAGATTTTCTGGACGATACTCTGGCTGGAGGATGAGGCAACATGTTTGGACAGGGAGACTGAGGCTAGGAATTGTTTGAAAACAGCAATCCCTAGCATTGATAGACAAAAGATTCTCAAATGCTTGACAGGACATGGCACTACATGTGGGCATCACGGTAGCAGAGTGTTGCTTCACAGCTCCAGCGTCCCAGGTTCGATTCCCGGCTTGGGTCACTGACTGTGTGGAGTCTGGATGTTCTCCCCGTGTCTGCGTTGGTTTCCTCCGGGTGCTCCGGTTTCCTCCCACAAGTCTCAAAAGACATGCTGTTCGGTAATTTGGACATTCTGAATTCTCCCTCTGTGTACCCGAACAGACGCCGGAATATGGCTTTTCACAGTACCTTCATTGCAGTGCTAATGTAAGCCTACTTGCGATAATAAAGATGATTACATTTCCTCAAAACTGTTGAATAGTGAAAAGTGTGCAAACAGCTGCTGATTCAGCTCACTGCACTTTTCCTCCCTGCGCTGAATAATAAAGGAAAGATTATGCAGTGAAACGTCACCTGTGAATTTCATAAACGTAGGGAAAATGTGACAAGTCACTGGCTCAAGCTTTCATGATGAGCATTTCATATAATAATCAAAAGCAGAAGCACTTGTGAGTGGAATACTACATTTTGTATAGTATTTAAATGCTTTAGTAGATATTTATGCAGACATGGCAACCCAACTGTGGAGGCACTTTGCTTTGATGCAGACAATGTGAATCAGAAATTAAGGGAACTTTGTACAGCCCAGCCTCCTTGTTCTGGAACACATTTCCGATAGCAAGAAGTTATCTGTCCTAGGCACTTTCAGTGCACATGCTGTACTGGATAGAGATTAATGGCCAACAAGCCTTGGGCAGCACGGTAGCATTGTGGATAGCACAATTGCTTCACAGCACCAGGGTCCCAGGTTAGATTCCTGCTTGGGTCACTGTCTGTGCGGAGTCTGCACATCCTCCCCGTGTGTGCGTGGGTTTCCTCCGGGTGCTCCGGTTTCCTCCCACAGTCCAAAGATGTGCAGGTTAGGTGGATTGGCCATGATAAATTGCCCTTAGTGTCCAAAATTGCCCTTAGTGTTGGGTGAAGTTACTGGGTTATGGGGATAGGGTGGAGGTGTTGACCTTGGGTAGGGTGCTCTTTCCAAGAGCCAGTGCAGACTCAATGGGCTGAATGGCCTCCTTCTGCACTGTAAATTCTATGATCATCAGGGGGTGAGCAAGATCAATAACAATGGGTAATGACTGAACTCTGTGTCCAGAATGAACGCTGCATCACCAATGCTTTCTTTTATGGTAAATGTGGTGATATGCATCACTGTATATACACAAGGGGTCAATGTAAATACACTACAACTAAGTAACCACTAGAGGGAGCACCAGAGATGTCATGACATGCAGACATACAGCCAATGGGTCATTACAACAGAACACAACCAATGGGTAATCAGGACACCCAGAGGTGGCATTACCACAAGGGGACACTTCACAACCCATATAAAAGGACAGGGCACACATGCTCTGCCTCTTTCCACAGACAGACATCTAGAGAGTACATCAGGGTTGATCAGCAGCATCACACCCCAGCATATGGCTTAGAGTAGGCTGGTAAGATAGACTGAGTTACTACAGCTAGATTAGCAGAGAGTCAAACTCATTTAAGAACTGTGTTAATAGTTCAATAAACACGTTGAATTCACTTCATAGTCTGAAGCATCCTTTCATAGCGACTAAGGAAGCAGGTTATGTTACACAAAGTAGCATAGCACAACAGTAAACATCAGCCACAAGACACTGTGGCTGCCATCATCCACGATCTGGCCATTAGCACCAACTTGGTATGCATTACTGCACCTACCACAGTGTAGATTGTGATACTGACCACTCTCTTTTCAATAGCAGAGCGAAAGTGCAATCCAAAGATTTCACAGGTGCAAACACAGTGGCTTGTCATGCATCAACATCCCTGTTGCAAGAAATGTTGCCAAATACCAGCAGTTAGCTTTGGCATTCAAACAATTGCTACCTGCTAAAGGCTCACCAGGAAATGCCAAGGTTGATACTGATGAAGTTTGGAAGTCACAGAGTTCAATCATCCACAACACAGTATGAGCAAAATTTGGTGCAGGTAGAACCCGCAACAGAGACTGTTTGCGACCGATTCAGCAGAGGTGACATCTACCATTGAAGCAAAAAGCAAAGCCTGTCTGATGTACAACAAAAATCCAACAAGGTGACTTGAAAGTAGCCAAGGCAGTTGTGCAAAAGACAGGTAGGTTCCATGCACATAAATACCGATCAACCTATATCAAGAAATCCAAACTGTTGTGTCCGCATGATTGATGATAGGAGGAACGGAGGCGGACAAACTAAAGGAGCTTTATTACAGATGTATGTTCAGTACAGGCTGCTTCTTTACTCTGCACAGTTATCCATGCTAGCAATTGGTGACGTCCACTACTGGTGGCGCCATGCCTTCATGTATATATCATGATACAGTGCTCAGTGCAGCTGGTCCATCAATTGGGGGAATCTCTTCACTCCACGATAATTTCTAAGGATTCTCTTTCAATTTGTGCATAGTTACTTTCAGCTTTCCTCAATGTTCTGGACAGAAAAGCAATGGGGTTCTCTACACCCGACAGCATGATGTGGGATACCATTGTTCTAACACTATAGGGAGATACATCACATGCTAACGGTAGAGATAGGTTTGGTTCAAAATGTGTCTGGACTTCAGATTTCAGCAAAGCCTCCATGGCTTGCACAAATGCATTGTTGCACTGATCTGACCACTTCCACTTCTTATTTTGGTAAAGCAGGTTATGCAACCGTTTAAAAATGGTCATCAAATTTGGAACAAATCTTCCGCAGTAGTTCAATAATCCTAAGAAGGATCGCAATGTGTTAACATTGAGGTGCTTGCTGCGATTGGTTTTTGTTATGTATATATTTGAAAATGCGTCCACTAAAAATAATTTTTTAAAAAAACCTCGAGGTGTAGGCACCTCTGTAATAGCCTTGACCTTCGAAAGAGATTTGTAAAGGCCTGTGGCATCTATCACATATCTCAAATATTCGTCTGAAGACTGGAAGAATTCGCACTTGGTCTTGCAGACTTTCAATCTGTAGTCCTCCAATCTTTGAAGAGGGGCATTCAGTTTCTGAAGATGTTCTTCTTCATCTTTACCAGTTACCAGAATGTCATCTAGGTTACACTGGACTCTGGGTTAACCCACTCAGGATTTGGTCCATTGCTCTTTAGAACAATACTGGAGCTGATGTGATACCAAATGGTAATTTTCGATACGGAAAACAAATCTTTGTGTGTCACAATCATCAGAAGTTCTTGAGATATCTGGTCTACATTCATTTGCAGATATGTTTTTTCCTTCAATTTGATACTCTCCCTTATTTTCTTAGATATCCACGGTCGATTTTCCCTCTTTTTACCGTCCTTCCTTTTTGTTGGTATAAACCTTTGCTGAGCACTGTGAAAAATCACTTGGAAGGTTCTCCACTGTTCCTCAACTGTTTCACTATAAAGTCTTTGCTCCCAGTCTACATTAGCTAGTTCTTCTCTCATCCCATTGTAATCTCCTTTGTTTCAGCACAAAACACTAGTGCTTGATTTTACCTTCTCACCCTCCATCTGTATTTTAAATTCCACCATATTGTGATCGCTCCTTCCGAGAGGGTCCCTAACTATGAGATCCTGAATCAATCCTGTCTCATTACACAGGACCAGATCTAGGACCGCTTGTTCCCTCGTAGGTTCCATTACATACTGTTCTAGGAAACTATCGCGGATACATTCTATAAACTCCTCCTCAAGGCTGCCTTGACCGACCTGGTTAAACCAATCAACATGTAGATTAAAATCCCCCATGATAACTGCTGTACCATTTCTACATGCATCTGTTATTTCTTTGTTTGTTGCCTGCCCCACCATAATGTTACTATTTGGTGGCCTATAGATTACTCCTATCAGTGACTTTTGCGCCTTACTATTCCTGATTTCCACCCAAATGGATTCAACCTTATCCTCCATAGCACCGATGTTATCCCTTACTGTTGCCCGGATGTCATCCTTAAATAACAGAGCTACACCACCTCCCTTACCATCCACTCTGTCCTTCCGAAAAGTTTGATACCCTCAGATATTTAACTCCCAGTCGTGACCATCCTTTAACCATGTTTCAGTAATGGCCACTAAATCATAGTCATTCACGATGATTTGCGCCATCAACTCATTTACCTTATTCCGAACACTACGAGCATTCAGGTAAAGTACACTTATGTTGGCTTTTTTTTTTTACCTCTGTTCTGAATCTTAACACCTCGATCAGTAACCTCTCCTAAGTTATATTTCCTCTTAACCTTTCTCCTAATTTTCCTTGTCGTTGAACCCATATCTTCATGTAACAACCTGCCGCGTCGCTTACCATTAATGTTTTCACTTCCTGTTTTATTTCTTTTAGTATTCCTGGTCCTATTCACTGAGCTCCCCTCAGTCACTGTACCTTGTACTGTCGCCCTTTTTGATTTTTGACTATGGCTTCTCTGCCTTACACTTTCCCCCTTACTGCCTTTTATTTCTGTCCCTGTTTTACTACCTTCCAACTCCCTGCATCGGTTCCCATCCCCCTGCCACATTAGTTTAAACTCTCCCCAACAGCTCTAGCAAACACCCCCCCTAGGACATCAGTTCTAGTCCTGACCAGGTGCAGACAGTCTGGTTTGTACTGGTCCCACCTCCCCCAGAACCGGTTCCAATGTCCCAGGAATTTGAATCCCTCCCTCTTGCACCATCTCTCGAGCCACGCATTCATCCTCTCTATCCTGACATTCCTACTCTGACTAGCTCGTGGCACTGGTAGCAATCCTGAGATTACTACCTTTGAGGTCCTACTTTTTAGTTTAACTCCTAGCGCCCTAAATTCAGCTTGTAGGACCTCGTCCCGTTTATTACCTATATCGTTGGTGCCTATGTGCACCACGACAGCTGGCTGTTCACCCTCCCCCCCACAGAATGTTCTGCAGCCGCTCCGAGACATCCTTGACCCTTGCATCAGGGAGGCAACATACCATCCTGGAGTCTCGATTGATTCCGCAGAACCGCCTGTCTATTCCCCTTACAATTGAGTCCCGTATCACTATAGCCCTGCCATTCTTCTTCCTGCCCAGCTGCGCAGCAGAGCCAGCCACGGTGTCATGAACCTGGCTGCCGCTGTCTTCCCCTGGTGAGCCATCTGCCTCAACAGTCTCCCTCAACAGTATCCAAAGCGGTATATCTGTTTTGCTGGGAGATGACCGCAGAGGACACCTGCACTGCCTTCCTACTCTTGCTCTGTCTTTTGGTCACCCATTTTCTATCTCCCTCAGTACCTTTCACCTGCGGTGTGACCAACTCGCTAAACGTGCTAGCCACGACGTCCTCAGCATCGCGGATGCTCCAAAGTGAGTCCATCCGCAGCTCCAGAGCCGTCAACCGGTCTAACAGGAGCTGAAACTGGACACACTTCTTGCACGTGAAGGAGCCAGGGACAGTGGACATGTCCCTGAGCTCCCACATCGCACACGAGGAGCATGACACGAGTCTGAGATCTCCTGCCATGTATTAAACCTTCGGTTAACTTCAACAACTACAATTTCAACAAAAAAAACAACAAAGAAAAAATAAATAAATATACCAATGAAAAGAAACAGAAAAACAGAAACACTACTTACCAGTCACGTACCAGGGATAAAAAGCACTTCCTCCCTACCCAGCTTCGAATTCCCACCTAGATTCAAATTCCCAAACTCACTCTTAGCTGTGTCTCACTCCTGGGTCTGTCTTCTTTGGCTCACTGGGAGAACTCCTTTGATGCCTTTCATACTTGCCAGCTCATTGTCAAACATGCTGTTGTGTTTCTTAAGAATTTTTCTATGGCCTGATTCTGCATTAGTCATCAGGTTGACTTCGGCCCAATTTATTTGAAACTTTTCTAACCATGTTTAATCCAACAATGGCGTATAATTGCCTATTACTTTTTGTAAAGACAAATCTGCTGTCCATCCATTCAGTTATACAGGTACGTCAGTACAGCCCTGCAATGGCACCACTTCACCAGCGTTTGTTTTCAATACAATTCTCGAAGACTTCAAAGGAATGTGTCTAAATGTTTCCTTATACACAGTCCCGGTTATCAGCAAGACTGCTGCCCCAGTGCCGGCTTCCATCCTTACTGGCTGTCTGTCCAGCAGTGGAGCGACCCAGTATCTGTTCGTAAAACCAGTAATGGCTCGCACATTCAGTGACAGTTCGTTCTCAGACTGCGAAATGTCTTGTTCCTCTCAACTCTTTTGCAATGTTTGATCACTTTCTTTTGTTTTGTTTCCATGGGAATGCTCGCTGTGCTCGCTTTTTCCACAGCTTCTGCATGAAATATCCCTGCACCAGCATTTTGCAGCTGAATATCCTGTCTTCGCACACCTGTGGCATGTACGTGTTTGAGTTTTGAAACTGTTAGGCAGTGACTCAGCCAACATTGTGTGTACCCTCAAACAGTTTCTGACCTTCTTTGGCTGCCAGTTCCATTGACACAGCAATTTCCATGGCCTTTTTCAAAGTAAGGATATTTTCGGTTAGCAACCATTTCTGTATTGCCTCACTCTCGGACCATAGATCAGTCTTGTATCATTTAATACATTATCAAACTCACAATACTCTGCAAGTCTTTTTAATATAGCCACGAATTGTGCAATTGATTCCCTCTTCTTGATTCTGGGGCGGGATTCTCCAATATCGGCGCGATGTCCGCCGACCGGCGCCCAAAACGGCGCAAATCACACCTGCATTGCGCCGCCCCAAATGTCGCAAAGTCTCCGGCCTGGAATAGGCTAGCAGCGACGTGACACTATCCGCGCTGGCTCATGTGGTTCACGCCGTGCGGCGTCATGCACGCCGCACGGCGTGACGGCTTATAAGGCGCGCTGCTCCCCCCACCCGACCAGAAGACCCGACCGGATGGCCGCCCGCCGCTCAGCCCCGAGGTTCCAGTCCCGCGACATTGAGGCGCTCCTGTACGCAGTGGAGCAGAGGAGGGAGGCCCTGTATTCCGGACACGGCCGCAGAATCGCCCCACGCCACAGCCGGCGTCTGTGGAGGGAGGTGGCAGAGGCCGTCAGTGCTGTGGCCCTGACACCACGGACAGGCACCCAGTGCCACAAGAAGGCAAACAACCTCGTCAGGGCAGCCAGGGTGAGCCCCCCCCCCCCCCTGCTTGATATCCATATCACCCCTCCTCATATCCCCCATATCCCCCCTCCCCACAGGGCAGCCAGGGTGAGCCCCCCCTGCTCGATATCCATATCCCCCCTCGCCATATACCCCATATCCCCCCTCCCCCCGATCCCCCCTCCCCCATATCCCCTCTCCCCCATATCCCCCCTCCCCCATATCCCCCCTCCCCATCTCCCCTATATCCCCCCTCCCCCATATACCCCTCCCCCATATCCCCCTCCCCCATATCCCCCTCCCCATATCCACTCCCC
This sequence comes from Scyliorhinus torazame, assembly GCF_047496885.1. NCBI lineage: Eukaryota > Metazoa > Chordata > Chondrichthyes > Carcharhiniformes > Scyliorhinidae > Scyliorhinus > Scyliorhinus torazame. Next base: position 70,966,817 of record NC_092715.1, on the reverse strand, counting down.
CATATCCCCCTCCCCATATCCCCTCCCCCATATCCCCCCTCCCCCATATCCCCAAGTGAATCCAGCCCTAACCTTAACCTCTGCAATACACGTGCAACCGATGGCGTGCATTCATATACCTGTCTAACACTGTTGCCTTTTACCCCTGCCACCACCCCCCACAGGAGAAGCGCGCACACAACACCAGGACGCATGTGAGGACTGGAGGAGGCCCAGCTGATGAGAGGCCACTGGATCTGGCTGGCGGACCTGAGGACCGGGAGGTTGCTGATGCAGAGGTCGGGGGCCCACCAGCAAGTGAGCCACCGACGGCCCGTCCCCATATCCCCCCTCCCCCATATCCCCCCTCCCCCAAATCACCTGATCACTGCCTGCGTGTCTAACCATGCATGCTTCATTGTGTATCGCAGGAGCAAATGTCGAGGCACCCATCCCCGCAGATGCAGACCGCCCGCATGATGTCCCTCGGAGACCACGGGAGACGGAGAGACCCGGACGCTCTGGCATGCGACGCCCGCACGATGCCCCTCGGAGACCACGGGAGACGGAGAGACCCGGACCCTCTGGCATGCGACGCCCGCACGATGCCCCTTGGAGACCACGGGAGACGGAGAGACCCGGACCCTCTGGCATGCGACGCCCACACGATGCCACTCGGAGACCACGGGAGACGGAGAGACCCGGACCCTCTGGTATGCGACGCCCGCACGATGCCCCTCGGCGACCACGGGAGACGGAGAGACCTGGAGCAACAGGGAGATGGCGCCCCCATCTCATGTGCCACCCAGCGACGAGAGGGGCACCACAGGCCCCCGTTACAGCCGAGCCACGAAACCACAACCCAGGACAGAGGTAGGTTCTTTACGCAAAGAGTAGTGAGGCCGTGGAATGCCCTACCTGCTACAGTAGTGAAGTCGCCAACATTGAGGGCATTTAAAAGTTTATTGGATAAACATATGGATGATAATGGCATAGTGTAGGTTAGATGGCTTTTGTTTCGGTGCAACATCGTGGGCCGAAGGGCCTGTACTGCGCTGTATTGTTCTATGTTCTATGTTCTATGACACCCCTACCCAGGAAACCGAAATACAGTAGTGACACAGATTGGATGGGTGGAGACGAACTGCCACCCCAAAGTGCCATGGACTCAGAGTCGGACGATGCGCACGACACAACGCCACTGCTGTCACCAACACCTTCCACCGCTCAGCTCGGTTGGGCACTTTAGTGATGAGGCGTCTGGTACACTCACTGGTGCGCACAACACAGCTGTCCCGGTACAGCAGGTGGAGGTAGGAGCAGCAGAGGGGCCGGGCGGTCGGAGGGCAGCCCGGCGCATGCGAACATCTGCCGCCCAGATGGATCCCGGGTTCCTGGAGTTACCACACCCACCCATAGGTCCGATGCAACCACCGAACCTGAGACGAGCGAAGAGGGTGACGGCCAGCTTGCAGCGGCTGCAGTCGCAGGTGGAGGAGTCCACCCGCGTCCAGGAGCTGGCAGTGGTGCCGGTCATGCGTGCCACCCAGGCCGACACCGCACGGGTGACGTCTGCGGTGGAGGCAATGGGTGCGACGGTGTCAGACATGGCGAGCGGTTTGCGGGGCCTGGGGCTTTCCGTGCAGGCGGCGTCTGTGGCCCAGGACATGAGCCAGCGCCAGCGGCAGATGGCAGAAGGGGCTCAACTCCGTGGCACAGTCTCTGAAGGCCATGGCCCAGTCTCAGCAGGCCATGGCCCAGTCTCAGCAGTCCATGACCCAGTCTCTGCAGGCCATGGCCCAGTCTCTGCAGGCCATGGCCCAATCTCTGCAGGCCATGGCCCAGTCTCTGCAGGCCATGGCCCAGTCTCTGCAGGCCATGGCCCAGTCTCAGCAGGCCATCGCTGAGGGCATCGGCGCCATTGCCCATGTGCGAGCCGGCATCGCACAGTCACAGACAGGGTTTGCCAACCCCCTGAGCTCCATGGCTGCAAACCTGCAGACCCCTGTCGATACCAGCACGGGCCTCCAGGACTGGCAGCGCCAGATGTCGGGGGGGGCGTCGGATGGCCAGTCCGTTCGCATCCCCCACCCATGTAGAGGCCTGGGGGCCATCGGGCACCGTGAGGGAGGAGGAGGTGCTGGGGCCCATTCCGGGTCCCATTGTCGGGGAGGACCCGGAACACCCCAACACCTCGGGCTTCCCCCCTTCCGTCCCAGGTGCATCGGGTGGGCAACGGGCAGGAGGGGCTGGCAGCTTGCCATCCCAGTTGCCCGGGCCGCAGCCTGGCCCATCTAGGCCAGGACGCCCCAGGAAACGGCCGCCAAAGGGATCCCGTGTCAGAGGGCAGGAATCGCAGGAGTCCACCTCCAGTTCTGCTGTACCGTCTGGGGAACCACCTAGGCGTAGTCAAAGGGCCCGTAAGGCCAAACAATTAGACACTGAGTAAGCTGGCACGGGTGCAGGGCACAGATGAGTTTTAGGGGCCAGGGCACGTGTCATGAACTCCTTTCGTTATTAAAGTCAATGTTACACCTACAGAAGCTGCCTTTGTGCTCTGTCCAAAGCGTGCGGGGGTGTCATGTACATTGAGCGCAAGTGCGTGTGTGAGGGGTGGTCTTATCTCAGCCCCAGGTGAGTCTGCCCCCTTCCCCCTGGGCCACCATCAACATCCCCCCGGGCAGAGGACGGGACCGTGCGCTGCAGTGTCACAGCCGCATGCAGGGATGGTCCGGGTGGATGGTGGTACTGTGGCCATGGGTCAGACATCGTCCAACAATGTGGAGCCAGGAGCTCATCGCAGAGCGGGTTGTCATCATCCTCCATGGCCTGCAATAGACACGCGCCCACCGGCAACTGTGTGAGCGCGGCCGTTGTGCCGCAGGTGGATCGGCAATGGGGGGGTGGTGTGCATGCGGGTGGGGTGGGGGGGGTTGGGGAGGGGGGTGAGGGTGCTGGGTGGATGGGTGGGGGGGTGTGGGTCGTCGGGTGTTGCCATGGTGTGCGGTCTTTGGCCATACTACCCGATTCCCACGCCCATCTAGTCAGTGAAGCGGGCGTCGATCAGCCTGTCCCGTGCCCGCTGGCCCAGCCGGTAACGGTGGACAGCCACCCGCCCATGTCTAGCCCGTCTGCCCTGACCATTGCCCCCATCCCCCTCATCTGGGGAGGACTGCGCCTCTTCCTGCTGCTCCTCCACTCCGCCGTCCTCTGCCTGCGGCACATCGCCCCTCTGCTGGGCTATATTGTGCAGGACGAAGAACACTACAATGATGCGGCCGACCCTATCTGACCGATACTGGAGACCGATACCCAGAGAGGTCCAGGCACCTGAAACGCATCTTCAGCACGCCAAAGCAACTCTCTATCACTCCCCTTGTCGCTACATGGGCATCATTGTAGCGGTTCTCCGCCTCATTGCGTGGCCTCCGTATAGGCGTCATCAGCCTAGATCACAATGGGTAGCCCCTGTCGCCCAGCAACCAGCCCCTCAGCCGGGAATGGCGTCCCTCGTACATGCCGGGGATGTATGACCGCGACAACACGTATGAGTCGTGTACACTGCCCGGGTAGCGGGCGCAGACGTGCAGGATCATCATGCAGTGGTCGCAGACCACCTGTATGTTCATCAAATAGGTCCCCTTCCTATTGGTGAACACGGCCCTGTTATCTGCAGGTGACCGCACGGCGACGTGCATCCCATCAATCGCGCCCTGGACCATGGGGAACCCGGCCACGGCAGAGAAGCCCACGGCCCGGGCATCTTGGCTGGCCCGGTCCACAGGGAAGCGGATGTAGCAGTACGCAATGGCATATAGGGCATCTGTCACCTCCCGGATGCACCGGTGCACCGATGTCTGCGATATGCTGGACAGGTCCCCACTCGGTGCCTGGAATGACCCCGTTGCATAAAAGTTCAGGGCCACCGTAACCTTGACGGACACGGGGAGAGGGTGTCCCCCGCCAGTGCCACGCAGTGACAGGTGTGCCAGCTGGTGGCAGATGTGTGCCACGGTTTCCCGGCTCATCCGGAGTCTCCTCCTGCATTCCCGGTCCGTGAGGTCCTGGTACGACAGCCGGGGCCGGTACACACGGGGCGTCCTCGGGTGCCTCCGTTGCCGTGGGGCCGCGACGTCCTCCTCCCCCTCCTCGTCCTGGTCGGGCGGGTGTCCTTCCAGCCTGGTCGGCTGCCGCCTGCCCCTCTGCGGCAGCCTGCGCCGCCTCTCTGGCACGCTCCTCCTCCTCCTCATCCAGGGCAACATAGACATTAGCGGCTGCCGCCACGGCGGCCAACATCGCTGGCTGGGTGGGGGGGGGAGGGGGGGGGGGGCGGGGACATGTCATCATTGCCCATACCCCCTCCTCCCCCCAGCCAGGTGGCATGGACTGCATGGGTCCGACTGTTGGAGGCTGGCACCTGGCCAGGTGGACCAACTCACTTGCCCTCGCATCCCCCCTCCCCGGCACGCACCTCCCCGTCCCCCGTCCCCCCCGGCACGCACCTCTCCGTCCCCCTCGCCGGCACGGACCCCCCCACCCCCCCCAGGCCACCTCCCCAGCATGGACAACCCCCCCCCCCATCCCCGACCCCCTCCCCGGCACGAACCCCCCTCCCCCGGCGCGATTGACACCCCGCCGACTTTTCTCCCTTCGGAGAATTCGGCGGGCGGCGGGGGCGGAATTCACGACAGCCCACGGCGATTCTCCAACCTGGTGGGGGGGTCGGCGAATCTCGCCCAAGTTTGTGAAATCTGCAACAGATTTCCGGATTTCCTGCCTGCCCCCCATAATCTCTTGATTCCTGATAGATCAAAAATGTATCTGTAGTAATATCATGGTTGTGTTGTAATTCACCGACTGACCACTAGACGTTCCATTAGTATATAAGTGAATGCTAAAGTCAGGTGACCTCAGACTGACTGGAGGGAGTTGAAGAGAGAGGTTGCTTGTGTATGTTCATACTGTTATTCATCTGTTGTTTTGTATATATTTGACCCACAATTAAGGTTAATAAATCATTTATAGCTTTAGCTACAAGTATTCTTGTAATATAAATCAGGCCGACAAGAACATTACATGGTACCAGGATAGATAGGTATTCAACACTGAGAAAAAACTATCAGCCTTCCAGGAGGTCCACATATATTTGAAGCTTTTATTTTGAAGCAGACTGCAAGAATGAACCACATGGAGTCTTTGAAGCCACCAATAAGTCTCAGATTTCATGGTATTTTGGACAGGAACTGGCCTGTGTTTAAACAACAATTTAATTTGTTTCTTACTGCAGTAAATTTAGGAGATCAATCAGATTCACGTAAGGTAGCGATGCTCCTAACAGTGGCAGGGCCCAAAGCAATTGCTGTGTTTAATGCATTTAAATTTACAAACGATGAAGATAGTAAAAATTATAATGAAGTAATTAGAAAATTTGATGAAAATTGTACCCCCAGAAAGAGTGAAATTTATGAACGTATGTGTTTCAATCACGTTTCAGAAGAGTCCATAGATCTTTTCATCACTGATTTAAAGTTAAAAGCTAAAACCTGTAATTTTTCTGCCATGATTCGGGACCAGATTGTGTTTGGTGGGAATGAAAATAAGCTGAGGGAACGGTTACTGAGGGAAACGGAGCTGTCTTTGGAACATACAGTTAAGATTTGTCAGACTCACGAGCTAGCAACGCAGCATTCTAAAATGTTTGTCAGTAATGGCGACGTCTTCTTGGAGGGAAGCACTCCGGTTGCCGCCCTTTTTCCAAACAGGCGGGAAACTTAAAAAAAAAGACGGGAAAGTTCCTGCAGCTCCTCGCAGACCAGCAAACTGGTTAAAGATCAGGATAAAGTATTTCTGTGTAAAAGATGTGGTCAAAGGCACAAATTAAGGCAGTGTCCAGTGTTTGGCAGGTTTTCCTCCAGATGGTAAAAGAGAAAATCACTTTGCTCACAATTGTTACTCTAAGCTCAACCCCAGATCAGCACAGTGGAAGACACAGGCTCCAGTGATGAATCATCACTGTTGGAGTAATAACAGAGAATAATAATGTTTTGGAGATTTAAAAAAATTCACCAGCACTTAAAAAAATGCAAACTGATGCTCCATTTAAAATAAATGCGGTTGATGAGAACAAATAGCTGCTACCACTTGAAGTGAACGGTAGTGGTCCAATTGAAGCTAGACACTGGTGCCAAAGCCAATTTAATCAGCATGACTGATTTTTTAAAAATCTAAAAATTCAGCCGATTAGAAGAAATCAGAAAATATCTGAGTGATTATAATGGTTCAAGCATAAATGTTGTGGTGCTTGTGACCCAAGTATGGTGGTGAAGAAATGTATTCTATTCCATTCTGTATTGTATCGGATGGCTTGTATTCATTATTAGGTGATTAGTCCTGTGAAGAATTAGGTCTAGTGCAATTAGTACACAGCATCCACAAAGGATTGGATCAAGATTTCAACGATTCTGAGAACATTAACAGCAAATTCAGCGATGTGTTCACTGATTTTAGTGCACTACCATTTGCCAACGGGATACAATTTTAAAAAGATGCATTATCTAAAGCATCGCTACAAACTATTGGTCGTGAAATTGCTTCAGATATCAATCTCGTTTCTACCCTACCACATGTATCAGATATGAAACCACAAGTTAACAAGAAGATAGAAGAACCTACCATTGGGGTAAATTCCATGGTATGTGTGAAACAAAAAAATGGTGATGTTCGTATACGCATGGATCCCAAAGATCTTAATGAAAAAAGTGTACATATTGTAAAACAACCATTACAGAAAGCAATGACCAGCAAATCTGATCCATATTTGCAGAATCACGTTACAAAGCATTACCATTGTCACATGGTAGATTGCCAGCAGCGTTATTCATGAATAGAAGGTTGTGTACCACACTTCCATATTGGAAAAGGAGAAGAATATAGTGATACTGCAGGAATTGCAAAACATTAAAGCAAAACAAAAGCAGTTCCATGATAAGAGTGTCTAGAACTTTCCACCTCCGAGTAGTGATGACATTGTGAAAATAGAAGATTCAGGTAAGTGGTCAAGAAAATCCATTGTACTTGAAGAAGTAGCACCTTGTTCCTAATATGTACAGAGAGAGGAAGGGTTGGTTTTAAGAAGAAATTGTCGCGCGTGGGTTGGTTTTACGAAGAAATCGTCACGCACTCTTGAAAACCAGAGAATACTTTCGCAACAACGTGATGAATGACGAATCTATATCAGAATCAACGTCAGCTGCAGTGTCAGATAGTTCAGCAGTTCCAAAGCATGAGAATGTCACGGTGAACATTGAATCTACAAGTTCTGAGCACCAAGGTCAAACTTTGAGAAGATCAACCAGAGTCAGAAGAAAACCTGATCGACTCAATTTGTACATACTATGCTTGCTGTTCTTGTATGTATATTATATATATATATATATATATTTGTTAACCAAAGAGGAAATGCTGGAAATTCTCAGCAAGTTTGACAGCATTTATAGGGAGAGAAACGAGCTAACGTTTCGAGTCCAGATGACCCTTTGTCTTTGACAGGCTAATGATATGACATGTAAATATACTGATGATAACGTATTAATTTATTTCTTCAAAGAAAAGGAGAAGTAGTGATATCATCATTGTGTTGTAATTCACTGACTGACCACTAGAAGTCTCATTAGTATATAAGTAAATGTTAGAGTCAGATGACCTCCGACTGACCAGGGAGCTGGGAGAGAGGTTGCTTGTGCATGTTCATACTGTTATTCATGTGTTGTTTTGTACATATTTGACCCACAGTTAATGTTAATAAATTGTTTAGAGATTTAGCTACAAGTGTTCTTGTAATATAAATCAGGCTATCCGACAAAAACATTACGGTATCTGTCTAAGTCTTAAATATACTGAATGAGGGAGCATCCACAGCCCCGAGGTGGAGAATTCCAAACATTCACAACCTTCAGAGAGAAGAAATTCCTCCACATTTCAGTTTTAAATGATCAATGTCTTGTCCTGAAAGTATGCACCACCCCCCCCACCCCTGCCCCCGCCATGCTCAAAGTTCCCGAGCCAGGGGAAGCAACCGTTAAGCCTCTATCCTGTCAAATCCTTTCAGAAATCTTGTATGTTTCAACTTGATCAACTATCATTCTTCTACACTGCAGCGAGTAAACCGGGCCAAATCTCTTCAGCCTCTCATCATAGGACAATGCTCTTATCCCAGGCACCAATGTAATAAACCTTCATTGTAGTGCCTCCAAGTTAAGTACATCTTTCCTTAAATATTGAGACCAAAACTGTGCACAGTATTGCATGTGTGATCATCATAAATCCCTGTACAAATGTAGCAAGGCTTCCTTATTCTTCTACTCCAATTCCCTTGCAATAAAGGTCAACATGTAATTTGCCTTCCTAATTGCATGCAAACGTCCTGTTTGTACCTTGTACAAGTACACCCAAATCTGACTGAACATCAATAATTAAAAGTTTTGGGGAAGCATGGTGGCCCAGTGGTTAGTACTGCAGTCTCACAGCGCTGAGGTCCCAGGTTCAATCCCGACTCTGGGTCACTGTCCGTGTGGAGTTTGCACAGTCTCCTCGTGTTTGCATGGGTTTCGCCCCCACAACAGAAAGATGTGCAAGGTAGGTGGATTGGACGTGCAAAATTGCCCCTTAATTGAAAAAAAGGAATTGGGTACTCTAAATTTTTTTTAAAAAAAGAATTAAAAGTTTAATGTCTTTTAAAAGGCGTTATGTCTTTGTTATTTCTAAACTTACTTTCAAAATGAAAAACCTCACAATTTCCCACATTATACACTACTGGTCACCTTTATTACCTGCATACTTCACCTGTCCATATTTCTTTGCAGCCTTTATGTGTCTTTCTCACAACTTACATTCCCACCTGACTTTGCTTTGTCAGCAAACATAATAATAATAATCTTTATTTTTATAAGTAGGTTTACATTAACACTGCAATGAAGTTACTGTGAAAATCCCCGAGTCGCCACATTCCGGCGCCTGTTCGGGTACACAGAGGGAGAATTCAGAATGTCTAATTCACCTAACAAACACGTCTTTCGGGACTTGTGGGAGGAAACCCGCGCAGACATGGGGAGAACATGCAGATTCCACACAGATAGTGACCCAAGCCAGGTATCGAACCTGGGAGCCTGGAGTTGTGAAACAACAGTGCTACCCACCGTGCTGCTCATCCTTAGATACACTCCTCTCAATCTCTTTCTCGACTCTCAATCTCTTCCTCAAAGTCACCAATATGTAAATAATCTCTCCTCCTTGCTCCACTTTCTGAACCTCCCCTGATGCAACATCCCCAATCCAATTAAACTTCACTGCTTCGTGTCGGGGCGGGATGTATCTAAAGCCTTTTGGAAATCCAATTATAGTACATCTACTGGCCCCCTATATTTATTCTACGAGCTAAATTGTGTAAAAACAATTCCCTTTTCATCAGATATGTTGACCCTGTCTGATCATACCTTGTGAATCCTTAATAATAGATTCAAGCATGTTCCTGATGAATGATGTCAGGCTAACTGGCTTATAGGTTTCTGTTTTCTCTCCCCCTCTATTCTTGAACAAGTCTTATATAGCAAACCCACCAGGACTATTCTAGAATGCAGGGAATTGTAGAAAATCATAAGCAGCGCATACACAATCTCTCTAGCTACTTTGTTTAGAACTCTAGGATGCAGGTCATTGAGTCAGGAGATTTGTCGGCTTTTAGTCCCTTAAGTTTCTCTACAATCTTTTCTCTGCTGCTATTAATTACCTTATGTTTCTCATTCACCCCTTTACTTCCTACTTCTGTTATGTAATTTACGTTTGCTACTGTGAAGACGGATGCTAAATATATGTTCAAAATATCTGCCATTTCTTCGTTCTCCATGATAATTTCACCTATTTCTGCTTCTATGGGATCAACATTTACTCTCTTGTTACAGACACAGGAATAGATGATCTCAGTGATCAATGTGTGGTCAGAAGTTCTTCTCTAAATATGACACCAAAGCTGTGAACAGATTCTTTAGTCTCAGACTGTTGTCAGGGAAGGGCATGGAGTCCGTAGTGTGGACTGAAGACAATGGCTTTGGCTTTCCCAATGCTGGATTGAAGGAAACTCCTGCTCACCCAATGCTGGATGTCAGATAAATAGTCTGATAATTGAGCAACACTCGAGAAATTGATAGAGGTGATCAGGAGATCGAGTTGGTGTCATCACTATACGTGTGAAAACCAAAGCCGTGCTTTTGGATAGAGTTCTGAGGGGTAAGATGGGAATGAGAAATAGGAGGGCAAGGATAGATCCTTGAGGAACATTAGAGGTAATGGTGCAAGATCAGGAAGAGAAGCCACTGCAAGTGATACTCTGAATATGATCAGATATATTAGAATAGAACTGGGTGGACAACAGTGAAGAAGTAATGGAGGAGGATAGTGGGGTCAATCTTATCAAAGCCTGAAGACAGGAAAGTTGACTTTTGTCAGTCACATAGCATATCAGCTGTGACTTTGATAGGAATTGTTTTGGTCCTATTGCAGGTGCAGCAACTTGATTGAATGGATTCAAACATGGAGTTCCATGAAAGATTGACATGGTTTTGGGAAGTGACACCACGTTCAAGAGAGGAAATGGAGGTTAGAAATAGAATGATAGTTTGCAAGGATGATGGATCAAATTTGGCTTTTCTTTTTAGGAGAGCTGTGGCAACAGAAGATTTCAAAGGAAAGAGAGATAGTGCCAGCGATGAGAACTGTTAACAATACCGACTATCGTGGGGATAGGAAGGAAGGTGTGTGGTCAGCAGTTTAGAATGGGAATAGGGTCAAGGGAGCAGATGATGCGCCTCATGAACAAAATGAGCTTGGAGAATTTTTGAGGGACTATTGAAGAAAAACTTAACAAAATATGCAAGTTCAAGGCTAGGGCAGGAGACAGCTCTAGAGATGTTTGGCCCAGTGGTCAGATAGTCACAATCTTTGTTACAAAGAAGTCCATTATCTCCTCACACTTATTATTGGAGGTGAGGTTGGAAGAGCCAGGGGAAAGGTGTTCAAAACGAGAATTCCCATAGAAATTAAAAAGAAAATAGTTATGATCAAACATTTTTTTAAATTGTAACATTGTGTAATTTTAACAGCCATAAGCTCTATTTCATACAGGTGTATTAAAAACCTCAGATAAATAAATTTATTGGAGTAGAGTTTAAAAGTTACATTATCAGATATTGTGTTAGCTCACCCAACAGAGTCTCCACACATTTCACATGATTTCCATGTACAGCATAAAGCAAAGGAGTTCCCCCATTCTGCAAAACAGACACAGAGCAGTAAATCTTTCAAAAAGGTTCCACTAGATATTTCACCTAAATTTAAGAACTAGAAAATTTATCATAATCATTGCTTATAAATGGAATAGGTCAGTGTGAATCCTTGGTATAAGTGACCAAGGAGCCATCGGATTGTTGTAAAATCTCAATTGGTTTAACTGATATCCTGAAGGAAAGAAAACCTGTCATTTTCACTTAGTCTTGCCTTTATATATCTCCAGTCCTAAACTAAATTGTTCTCGTTAATTAAAGCAAAATACTGCAGCTGCTGAAAACCTGAAATAAAAATAGAAAATATTGGAAATACTCAGCAGGTGTGGCAGCATCTGGAAGAGGAACAGAGTTAACATTTTTGTTCATGACCTTTCATCAGAACGTACTCCAATGGTCCTCTGAAAATGGTCCAGCTAGCCTTGATAAAATACAATAGTTCAAGAAGGCCCACCACTCGCTTCTCAGAGCATCTATGAATTGGAAAGAAATATTGGCCTGGCCAGTAACACCCAAGTATAGCGAATAATTTTTATGTCCTGATTCTTTCCACTGCCCTCAAAAAATGTAATTGGTTATTAAACAACTGCCCAGCATATTTTAAGCCCTTCCCCAAGTGGTCAGCCAGTTTTAAGAGTCCCTCCTGAGCAATATGGGGAGTGGGGCGGCATGTTGTCTCAGGTGGATTGGCCACGCTAAATTGCCCCTTAATTGGAATTTTAAAAAAAAACTTGGTATAATTTATAAAATGACAATGACCACAATTACTATTTAAAAATGCAAAGTTTCTATTGTGACAATTTCAATTTAGAAGTATATGCTTGGGAGACAGGTACTGAACAATCACATATTACTTATATCATCATCATTATGTATTCTATTTTGGATTTCAGAGATACAAAAGATATTTCAAAACAGTTTAGTTGCATTAAACAAAAACAAAGAATACAATTATATTTTCTGAGATAATTTAAGCAAAGCACATGGATATAGCTACTACATCAAATGAATTTTCCCATAAATTAGGAGCATTCAAAGAGAGACAATCTCATCATTTACAAATGAAAATTCTAAATTATCACAATCTATTTTCTGGGAATTGGTTTTCTGAATACTTGAAATTGATTAATGAATATCTTGTATGCACAAACCCGAAAAAGATAGTAAACTTGGCAATGTGGGGAAAGTTAATTAATATGTACATCTGAAATTAAAAACTGATGAAATAGGAGGTTAATGACCACCCTTACTGAAATTTCTTCAGCTACATTAGGTTGCCAGGCCCAGTAACTGCTTGCAAATTTCCCAATTATGTCATCAGAATATATGGTTTGAATGAACAGATAGAGGGGAACTGGAAGGGTATATTTGATAAATGACTATAAGTTCAACATTAATTGCTCCCAGCTGAAGGTTTTACCTTCTACTGAATTTGCTCTTGTGATTTTGTTGAAAATATTATTTCTATTTTATAAAGAAAAATATTGACCGATATGCCCTCGATGTTACTTACCCAGTCGTATTCATTCACATCACACCCATAGTCAAGCAGCATATTTACAATGTTAGAGTAGCCTTTACTGCTGGCCAATGACAGTGCACTCTCCCTCCCATTTGCTAAACGATGTGGATCACCTCCCTTTCAAAAATAAATACACAAGTTGCTGTTTAACTTCCAAAGCATGAAAATACTGCACTAATAGATGGCCTTTAGTCAAAATAGCACACAGTATAATTTTATAAGGATGAAGTCATAAATTAATTAAACAGGAGTAGAATTATTTACCACATATAAGAAACGGTTTGCATAGATTACAATTTCATGATGCAGCTATTTTAGTAGATTAGGAAATTTAAGATAGCCAGTGTGATATCAAGAAATGGCTTAGCCACAAGATACACCAAAGGCTCTGCAGCCCAGCAGCAGCTGTAGCCCTGAAGATTGGAGCCCCAGAAAGAAGGAGTGAAAGATAGACTGATAGACTTGCATTCACATCGCATCTTTCACGACTACTGAACATCTCAAAGTGCATTATCGCTAACAAAATACTTGTAAAAAAATAAATGTTTTTTATTGGATTTTTGAACAAAGTATATTTGCCGTTATGTACACAGGAGCTATATGAGTATATAAGTAGGCATCTGTTTGTGCCGGAGAGACAATTCCGGAGGGCAATCCTCGAATGGGTCTGGTGCCGGTGTTGCCCCTTGCTTCTCCCAGACGGATTTTGCTGCCGTTGCCCTCTCGTGCTCACTACCGCTTCAGTCGGCCCTCCCATCCTCCGCCTGTATTCTCCTTTTTCTCTGTTCCTGTGAATGTCAAGTTAGTTAACGTTTCCCTGTCTCTCCCCCTCCCCCCACCTACCTCCCTGGCTCTCCTCTATTGTTCCCTATCTCTCTCCCCCTCCCCCCCCCACTGTAGTTCGCCTTTCCTTCTTCTTAGATTGAGCTGTTCCCCCCCCCCCCCCCCCTCCCCTGGTCTATCTCTCCCTCTCATGCTTTTGCTGCTTTCCCCTGGTTTTTGCCTACCTGGCTATTCATCTGCTTGTTTGTTGGCCACAAACAAGTCCCGGAACAATTGGGCGAATGGCTCCCACGTTCTGTGGAAGCCGTCGTCTGACCCTCGGATGGCAAATTTGATTTTCTCCATTTGTAGAGATTCCGAGAGGTCGGACAGCCAGTCTGCAGCTTTGGATAATGCTGGTGACCGCCGGCCGAACAGGATTCTACGGCGGGCGACCAGGGAGGCAAAAGCAAGGGCATCCGCCCTCCTCCCCAGAAATATATCTGGCTGGTCTGAAACCCCGAAGACCGCCACTTTTCGGGCATGGCTCCACCCTCACCCCCACCACTTTGGACATTGCCTCGAAGAAGGCAGTCCAGTACTCCACAAGTCTGGGGCAAGACCAGAACATGTGGGCGTGGTTGGCCGGGCCTCCTTGCCACTGTTCACATCTATCCTCCACCTCCGGGAAGAACCTACTCATACGAGTTCTTGTTAAGTGGGCTCTATGTACCGCTTTTAGTTGCGTCAGGCTGAGCCTTGCGCACGTGGAGGTGGAGTTGACTCTATGCAGAGCTTCGTTCCAGAGTCCCCACCCTATTTTGATCCCCAGGTCCTCCTCCCATTTCATTCTTGTTGCGTCCAGTACAGTACGGTGTTGGCCCCTTCTACCAGTCGGTCATAAATGTCACTACAGTTTCCTTTCTCTAATATGCTTGCGTCCAGTAACTCTTCCAGTAATGTCTGTCGTGGCGGTTGTGGGTAAGTCCTTGTCTCCTTTCATAGGAGGTTTTTGAGTTGCAGGTACCTTAGCTCGTTCCTCCTGGCTAGCTGGAATTTCTCTGTCAGTTCGTCCAGTGTTGCGACCCTGCCGTTGGTGTATAGGTCCCTGTCAGTGTCCCCCGGTCCTGTCTCCACCTTTTGAAGGTGGCGTCAGTCAGTGCTGGTGTGAACCAATGGTTGTTGCAGATGGGAGCTTTGTCCGCCATTTTGGTCAGGCCAAATTGCTGCCGTAATTGGTTCCAGGACTGGAGGATGGCTATCACCACCAGGCTGCTGGAGTGTTTTTTGGGTGGGGATGGGAGTGTCGCCGTGGCGAGGGCCTGGAGGGACGTCCCCTTGCAGGAGGCCTCTTCAACGCGCACCCACTCGATTTCTGGCTCTTTAATGCATCCCCTTATTCGCTCGGCCGTCGCTGCCCAGTGGTAGAATTGTAGGTTTGGGAGGGCTAGCCTCCCCTTGATTTTGTTTTTTGTAAGACCTGCTAACAAAATACTTAACTGTTGTAATGTAGGAAACTCGTGGCCAATTTGCACATAGCAAGTTCCAAAAACAGCAGTTCTAAAACAGCACTATAGGCTTTTGTGATGCTAATCGAGGGATACATATTGCCCAATCTTCTTTAAAATATTTTCATGGGATCTTTTACATCCAACTGAAAGGCAGACAGGGCCTCAGTTTAACCTCTCATCTAAAAGACAGCACCTCCAGCAGTTCAGCACACCGTCAGTATTGCACTGAAGTACTGACCTTGATTTTTGTGCTCAAGTCCTAGAGTGGGCTTTGACCCTGGAACCTGCTGACTCAGAAATGGGAGTGCTACTGCCTGGAACTAGCCAAGCCCTTAGCCAAATTGATCCACGACACCTACAACACTGACATCTACCTGATGAAGTGTAAAATTGTCCAAGTGTGTCCAGTTAACAAAAACAAAAGAACAAATTCAATCAGCTATTTACTACCCCCTCACCTTACGCTCATTTGTTAGCAAAATAATGGAAGTAATGATATTAAGAGGTCATTCAGACTAGTGTGGCATCCAGCAGCCCTACTAAAGAGTGATCAGGCAAGGATGGGATGCGTCTCCAGTGGCTGGAGTTATGCCTGGCATAAAACCATGAAGGAAAATGGTTCAGATTGTTGGAGGCCAATCTTATCAGCCCCAGGACATTTCTGCAGGATTTCTTCAAATGTGCTCCATCAATTGACATGTCCTCCAACACAAGATAATTGATCAGCATTCCATCCACTGGCTTCAGAAAAATAACCCCCACCACAAAAGTACTGTGGCTACAGTGTGTAGTATATATGTAATAAATGCCAGCCTGCCAAGATGCCCACATCTCAAAGAATGATTAAAACAAGGATAGAACAAAGAAAAGTACAGCACAGGAACAGGCCCTTTGGCCCTCCAAGCCCGTGCCGACCATGCTGCCCGACCAAACTACAATCTTCCACACTTCCTGGGTCCGTATCCCTCTATTCCCATCCTAAAAATGTATTTGTCAAGATGCCCCTTAAATGTCCACCTCTTCTGGCAGCGGGTTCCAGGCACCCACTACCCGCTGTGTAAAAAACTTGCCTCGTACATCTACTCTAAACCTTGCCCCTCACACCTTAAACCTATGCCCCCTAGTAATTGACCCCTCTATCCTGGGGAAAAGTCTCTGACTATCCACTCTGTCTATGCCCCTCATAATTTTGTAGACCTCTATCAGGTCGCCCCTCAACCTCCGTCGTTCCAGTGAGAACAAACCGAGTTTATTCAACCTCTTCTCATAGCTAATGCCCTCCATTCCAGGCAACATCCTGGTAAATCTCTTCTGCACCCTCTCTAAAGCCTCTACATCCTCCAAAGGATGTCCTTTGCACATGATCCTATTCCACATCACTGAATTGTGTTGACCGTTACAGTCTATTTTTCCTTCTCACTGCCTAATTGAATATTTAACAAATACCTGTACTCAATTGGGTCAAGAGGAAAAAAAGTACCATTACCAACATAAATCTCACTGCTCTTCAATGCCCTTGCAAATAAATTGCCCAATATTGTACAATTTCATAAAGATCATTAAATTTGCAACTGATTTCATTAACCTTAGTGGATGTGCAATTTTGACACAATTGCTGAGATAGACTTGGCCTTGAGCCATTCTCAGTTGTTTAAGGAGTGGACGGAGGTGGGGAAAGTCTCTCTTTTGTCCAAAAAGGGGTGGGTTAAATCATCTTCTGACTCTCATTGTTAAAGCTTACACATAGAAGGCTACCAGCCATTAAATCATACTTGGGACAGCACCTTCTGGACAGAACTGAAATTAAAAAGAAACAAAAATAAACCCCAGATTCAAAAATCGTAGGCAGATACACGACAAATCATAATCTTACACCGGCACAATAAACTACATAAATGGGACTTCAATTCTCTCTCTCTCACTGACCACTGCGTTTTCCCCCATTTCCTCACGTTCTCGTCCTGGATTATCTTATCTATCAGTGGTTGGATTTGATCTAACTATAATCTATTAGTGCAGTGGGATATTGGCTAGAGCCCACAGGCTGATGTTTTCAACCTGCAATTATCATCTATTAGTGGAGTGTGATGCTAACTTTGCCTTAGTTCAATTGCTCTGTTTTATTACCTTTGCTCTTGAGTCGCCAGGTATTTTTATGATACCGCCACGTGGTTCAAGTCCGAGTAATGATCAATAATCCAATACACCGATTAGTAAGGTTTAAATCAAAGCACATTTATTATACACAGTAATCGCTACTCATGCACAAATTCTACGTCTAAGCCACTTCTACAACTAACAGGCCTATATTTAACTTGGAACTGGCCCACCAGGTCAGGGAAACAAATGGCCTTTCGTTCGGGTTCTGAGCCTGCGGGATTCGAAGTAAGTACAGATTGGTAGCTAGGAGCGCCTATCTCGTAGCGAGTGTTGAATTAAACTTACGATTCAATCTTCACTGCTCCGGTCACGGTCAATGTTGGCTCGTTGTTGCTGGGTGACCCGGGCAGGACGAAGAGCTCGAAGAGGTGGAGAGGAAGAGAAGAGCTATTTGAACTTGGGGCTCATTTCTTATAGTCCCCAGGAGCTTCCCGCCTTTCGGGGCGGACCCTGTACCTGGTCCCAAGTGATTGGACTTTGTCCCAATCGCTTGGTTCGATTTTCTCCAATGCTGGAGCGGTTCCCTGATCGATGGGCGGTCTTGAGGTGCTCATTCACCTCCTTTTGTGTCGGCTCCTGCTGGCGCCGAAGAGTCTGGTTTTGCTTTGTGTGTCTAAATGTTGCTTATTGTTCCCGGGGATTGCTCATTAGTATGCAGATGGCTGGTGTTTTGTTATGCTGATGGTTGCTGGTATCGATAGTGTCTGGCCTTTCCAGAGGTAAATACACAGCCAACCTGCAGCTGCTCATTTTTGTATTGTTGGCTGACTTTCCCATCAGCCTTTGCCGTTCGCCATTTTGAATCGGGAGTTGGCCATTTTAAGTGGCTACAAGTGGGATATTGGCTAATGTGTTCAACCTGCAATTATAATCTATTAGTTCAGTGGGATATTGGCTAGAGCCCAAGGGCTGATGTTTTCAACCTGCAATTATCATGTTTCAGCATCCAGATCATGAACAGCATCAATTCCAACATCAGAAAATTAAGCAAAATACACCTTTTGTGTCTATTCCCCTTTCACATGCAAAGGAACATAAATCTTACCTTGCAGGTCATATTTTGTCTGTTCTAATAATTTTTGAATATATTTTTGATATTTATTAAAAACATTCCAGAAAGAAAAGAAGTAAATTGCTTACATTTTGTAACAGAAACTCCACCACTGCAATCTGTCCATGAGCTGCTGCCCACATCAGTGGAGTAAAGCCTTGCTCATCTTGCATGTTTAGCAGATTGTCTAGAAATGTAATAAAATAAAGGTGTTCATGCCAGTCTATGGTCATGTTACAAACTCAATGGGCATCAACATAATTTTGCAATTTCTGTATATCACTGGTGCATAGAACATAATAAAATAAACCGTTACGGTCTTACCTTGCTCTATACGGCTTGCCAAATGAATTAATTCCCCTTGCGCTGCTAGTTGATGTACAGACAAAGCTAGAAAAATACATTTAAAATTAGTGCACAATAGAAATCTGCTGATGTGATTTATTTCATATAGTTCACACCAGGAGCAAGTTTCATTAGAGCAGTAGTTTTCTTAAGAACTACCACTTATCAAAACTAACCACATCCCCCCCCCCCCCCAATTTTGTTTCTTTTCACTCCAATTGTTCCTTGTTTCACTGTGGAGCTGTCACCTCATGCCACTGCATGCACATCCTGGAAAGTAGTACAGATAGCACATTTAGAAGCCTGATAACAGTTTAACTACTTCCTCAACTGACGAAAAGACAAACAAGGGAAAGGAAATATGATATATTCATTTAAAAATATAGGGAAGGTGAAAACACACCATAAAATAACTTGATCCTTTCTTTTGTAAAACAACAACCGATTTAGACTTTGGCACTGGTGAGCTATCTAGTCTTCAAACATTTATGTAACTATTATCAAAGATTAAGTTTAGCAGTACATATTAAATCCAACATTACTTGCATGAAAATCAATTATGTTTACACGAGACTTACAGTGCAAGAGTAAGGGTGCCGCAGAGATTTCATTTCCACGATGTTTGTTCGTCAGGGTTGTTGACTGTTTAATGGGTGAGAAATGCTTGGTTACCGATGGCGTGTACACGTGTCTTACTTGAATTCCAGGAGAAGCAGAGGTGTGTATGTTGCATTCAGCTGCAAACAACAGAAGTAAATTTAACACCAGAAAATTGACAATATAAGAAACCTGACACTCCTGTTCACACACTAACGTTTACAATTCCAAGTAAATTGCAATTGTAAGCAGCCTTCCTAAACTCTTTTGCTTTAAATTGTTGCACGTCTCTGTGCCTCTTCCTTTAACTTAGTGATCAGGCCACAGAATAATGCAACAATGTTCCCTCTTTTCCCTACCCACAAAATGTTAGAAGATCTAACAAAGATAACAGGCTTCCTTTTAAATTTTGTGCATGTGAAACTATTTTGGATGAGTTACAATCTTTCCCAAAACGTCATCCAGTCGACTGAAGTTTGCTGTTGTGTTTTGAACTATATAGATTCAACAGGTACTCACTGGTACCATGTTGCCATGTTATGTTATGTTTCTTCATGTAAGGGCAGCACGGTAGCATTGTGGATAGCACAATTGCTTCACAGCTCCAGGGTCCCAGGTTCGATTCCGGCTTGGGTCGCTGTCTGTGCGGAGTCTGCACGTTCTCCCCGTGTGTGCGTGGGTTTCCTCCAGGTGCTCCGGTTTCCTCCCACAGTCTAAAGATGTACAGGTTAGGTGGATTGGCCATGATAAATTGCCCTTAGTGTCCAAAATTGCCCTTAGTATTGGGTGGGGTTACTGGGTTATGGGGATAGGGTGGAGGTGTTGACCTTGGATAGGGTGCTCTTTCCAAGAGCCGGTGCAGACTCGATGGGCTGAATGGCCTCCTTCTGCACTGTAAATTCTATGATAAATTCTATGTAGCATAAGCTGCTTCCTTGATGTATGCTCTGACAAAGGAAGGTTCAGACTTGGAGATAGGTTTAACACATTTATTGAACAGTTAACAATTCTCCTACTTGAGTTGGACTCTCCTGCTAATCTTGCTATAGTAACTCAGTCTAACTAACCAGTCTGCTCTAAGCCATGCGGTGGGTGTGATGCTTCTGATCTGCCCCTGTCCTTCTCTCCGAGTGTCGCCTGTGGAAAGAGAAAGAGCATGTGTGCCCTGTCCTTTTATATGGGTTGCCCCCTTGTGGTAGTGTCACCTCTGGGCGTCTTGACTGCCCATTGGTCGTGTCCTATTCTATGTGTTCATTAGCTGTATGTCTGCATGGCATGATGTCTCTGGTGCTCCCTCTAGTGTTTACTTAGTCTTAGTGTATTTGCATTAACCCCTTGTGTATTTACAGTGATGCATATCACCACAGTTTTGCCACTTTGGTACCCAATCGCTCCTAACTTGCTACAATTTTCAGAAGTTTGAAATAGAAGAATGTATTTGAGTTTATAGATGATGCTACAAAGATACAATGAATGGTAACACATAGAAAATTGTAAAAGTCTATAGCTTAACCAAGTGAACAGAATGATAGCAACATTTTGTACTGGAGTACTGACTTCAGAGTGCATTAGAGTCCGAAAGTGGGAGTTTGGTGACTGAGGAAGTTTGGTGAGGGGGAAGCGAGGTACCCCTTTCATTTCCTGCAGTACCTCAAGAGTGTGAGTCAGCTGACTGGGAGCAGAGTCGGAGGACGGAGTTCCAGCCAGTGAGTAAACACAGTAACTGACCTCAGGTGAACAAAAACAAAAAATGTGACATCACAGGAAAGTTGTGACCTGTTGGCTAGTAGGGAATCTGCACTCAATTTGAAAATAAAACCTAATTAATTAATTAATCATAAGTAGTGGGGTATCTAAACCAGAGGCAGGAGATTACTGTATTCAGCATTTTACATTTATAGCAGAAATCTGGTGCTAGGAAGCATGTAGCTAACTGTAACTTATTAATAATTTAATAAACATTTATTTAAAAATGAATGTATTAATTTGTTCTGGAAATGGCAGTTAGAGGGGTAAAATGCTTCACTTGTGAGACGAGGGAAGTTTTCAGCATTCCGGACAACTACATCTGCAGGAAGTGCACCCAATTGCAGCACCTCACAAACCGCATGAATCAGTTGGAGCAGCAGTTGGATGCAGTTAGGAGCATGCAGGTGGCGGAAAGCGTCACAGATGGAGTTTTAGAGACGTGGTTACACCCAAGGTGCAGGAAGGTAGATGGCTAACAGGCGTAGGCAGTCATTGCAGGAATGCCCTGTGACTGTCCCTCTCTTTATCAAGTATACAGTTTTGGATACTGTTGCGGGGGATGGCCTATCAGGGGAAAACAGCAGCAGCAGCTAGAGCAGTGGCACCATGCTGGTTCTGTTGTTAACCAGGGAGGGACAAAGTGCAGAAGAGAATTAGTTATAGGGGATTCTATAGTCAGGGGCACAGATAGGTGCTTCTGTGGACGTGAAAGAGATTGCAGGATGGTATGTTGCCTCCCTGGTACCAGGGTCCAGGATGTCTGAACGGACAAGGTGCATTCTGAAGGGGGAAGGTGAACAGCCAGAGGTTGTGGTACATATTAGTACTGACGACATAGGCAGGAAGAGTGATGAGGTCCTGCAGCAGGAGTTCAGGGCGTCAGGTAGAAAGTTAAAAACAGGACCTCGAGGATTGTAATCTCGAGATTACTCCCTGTGCCACGTACCAGTGAGGCTAGAAATAGGAAGATAGTACAGCTAAACATATGGCTAAACAGTGGTATAGGAGGGAAGGTTTCAGACATCTGGGTCATTGGGATCTCTTCCGGTGCAGTTGGGACCTGTACAAGAAGGATCGGTTTCGTCTCAACTGGAGGGGCATAAATATCCTGGCCTCGAGGTTTGCTAGTGTCACACGGGAGGGTTTACACAAGTGTGGCAGGGGGATGGGAACCGGAGCAAGAGGTCAGATGGTGAAATAACTGAGGGGGAACTAGAGACCAGGGCCAATAAGACTCAAAGAGCAGGCAGGGAGATGAAATGAAAATCGCTTATTGTTAAAAGTAGGCTTCAAATGAAGTTACTGTGAAAAGCCCCTAGTCGCCACATTCCGGCGCCTGTTCGGGGAGGCTGTTACGGGAATTGAACCGTGCTGCTGGCCTGAGAAGTATAACAGATAAGGCAGATGAACTTAAGAGCTTGGATTAGTACTTGGAACTATGATGTTGTTGCCATTAAGAGACTTGGTTGAGGGAGGGACAGGATTGGCAGCTAAACTTTCCAGAATTTAGATGTTTCAGGTGGGATAGAAGGGGACGTAAAAGGGATGGGGGAGTTGTACTACTGCTAGCACAGTTGGGCAGCACGGTAGCATAGTGGTTAGCACTGTTGCTTCACAGCGCCAGGGTTCCAAGTTCGATTCCCGTTATGGGTCACTGTCTGTGCGGAGTCTGCACGTTCTCCCCGTGTCTGCATGGGTTTCCTCTGGGTGGTCCAGTTTCCTCCCACAAGTCCCAAATGGTTTGTTAGGTAATTTGGACATTCTGAATTCTCCCTCAGTGTACCCGAACAGGCACCAGATTGTAACGACTAGGGGATTTTCACAGTACTTCATTGCAATGTTAATGTAAGCCTGCTTGTGACAATAATAATAAAGATTATTAAGATGGTTCAGGAGAAAATCACAGCTGTACTGTGGGAGGACACCTCAGAGAGCTCATGCAGCGAGGCAATATGGATAGAGCTCAGGAATAGGAAGAGTGCAGTCACAATTTTGGGGGTTTACTACAGGCCTCCCAACACCCAGCTAGAGATCGAGGAGCAGATATGTAGGCAGATTTTGGAAAGGTGTAAAAGCAATAGGGTTGTTGTGGTGGGTGATTTTAACTTCCCTATATTGACTGGGACTCACTTAGTGCTAGGGGCTTAATGGGGCAGAGTTTGTAAGGAGAATCCAGGAGGGCTTCTTGAAACAATGTGTAGATAGTCCAACTAGGGAAGGGGCTGAACTGGACCTGGTTCTGGGGAATGAGCCCAGCCAGGTGGTCGAAGTTTCATTAGGGGAGCATTTCGGGAACAGTGACCATCATTCAGTAAGTTTTAAGGTACTGTTGGATAAAGATAAGAGTAGACCGCAGGAGAAGGCTTATTGGGGAAAGGCTAATTATAACAATATTAGGCAGGAACTAAATCAAATATGGCATGCAGCAGGCTTTCAAATGTCGATAGGAATTCAGGACCGGCATGTACCTGTGAGGAAGAAGGATAAATATGGCGAGTTTCGGGAACCTTGGATAACGAGGTATATTGTGAACCTAGCCCAAAAGAAAAAGGAAGCATTTGTGAGGGCTGGAAGGCTGGGAACAGACAAAGCCCACAAGGTATGTAAGGAAAGTAGAAAGGAACTTAAGCAAGAAGTCAGGAGGGCTAAAAGGGGTCCCGAAAAGTCATTGCCAAACAGGATTAAGGAAATCCCAAGGCTTTTTATACATTTATAAGGAGCAAGGGGGTAGTCAGGGAAAGGGTTGGCTCACTCAAGGACAGGGGAGGGAATCTATGCGTGGAGCCAGAGGAAATGGGTGAAGTACTAAATGGGTACTTTGCGTCAGTGTTAACCAAAGAGAAGGACTTGGTCTGGGGAAGGGTGTGAAGATAGTCTGGGTCACATTGATATCAAAAAGGAGGTGGTGTTGGGCGCCCTGAAAAACATTAAAGTAGATAAAGTCCCCAGGGCCTGATGGGATCTACCCCAGAATACTGAGAGGCAAGGGAGGGAGGGGCTGGGCTAAACCGCTAGCTTTTAAAGCAGACCAAGGCAGGCCAGCAGCAGGGTTCAATTCCCGTAACAGCCTCCCCGAGCAGGTGCTGGAATGTGACTAGGGGCTTTTCACAGTAACTTCATTTGAAGCCTACTTGTGACAATAAGCGATTTTCATTTCATTTCATTTTTCAAATCGCTGTGGCCTTGGTAGAAATCTTTGTATCCACTGGCTGCAGGTGAAGTCCCAGTGGACTGGAGAATAGCTAATGTTGTTCCTTTGTTTAAGAAGGGTAGCAAGGATAATCCAGGAAATTAGAGGCCAGTGAGCCTTATGTCAGTAATAGGGAAATTATTGAAGAGGATTCTTCAAGTCAGGATTTACTCCCATTTGGGAGCAAGTGGACATATTAGCGAAAGGCAGCATGGTTTTGTGAAGGGTAGGTCGTGTCTCACTAACGTGATCGAGTTTTTCGAGGAAGTGACGAAGATGATTGATGAAGGTAGGGCAGTGGACGTTGTCAACATGGACTTTAGTAAGACCTTTGACGAGGTCTCTAATGGCAGGCTGGCATAGAAGGTGAAGTCACACGGGATCAGAGATGAGCTGGCAAGTTGGATACAGAACTGGCTCAGTCATAGAAGACAGAGGGTAGCAGTGGAACAGCGCATTTCTGAATGGAGGGCTGTGACTAGTGGTATTCCACGGGGATCAATGCTGGGATCTTTGCTGTTTGTAGTTTATATAAATGATTTGGAGGAAAATGTAACTGGTTTGATTAGTAAGTTTGCAGATGACACAAAGGTTGGTGGAATTGTGGATACCGATGAGGACCATCACAGGATACAGCAGGATTTAGATCCGTTGGAGACTTGGGCGGAGAGATGGCAGATGGAGTTTAATTCAGACAAATGTGAAGTCATGCATTTTGGAAGGTCTAATACAGGTGGGAAATATACAGAACCCTTGGGAGTATTGACTGGAAGAGAGATCTGGGCGTACAGGTCCACAAATCACTGGAAGTTGCAATGCAGGTGGATAAGCTAGTCAAAAAGGCATATGGCATGCTTGTCTTCATTGGTCAGGGCATAAAGTATAAATATAAGTTAATAACCTTTATTGTCACAAGTAGGCTTACATTAACACTACAATAAAGTTACTGCGAAAAGCCCCTAGTCGCCACATTCCGGTGCCTGTTTGGGTACACAGGGAGAATTCAGAATTCTCAGCTGGTGCGGGAATTGAACCCGCGCTTCTAGCTTGTTCTGCATCACAAACCAGCTGTCTAGCCCACTGACCTTGATGCTGCAGCTGTATAGAACCTTAGTTGGGCCAGACTTGGAATATCGTGTTCAATTCTAGTCACCACACTACCAGAAGGATGTGAAGGCTTTAAGGGGCGTCTTGACAAATTCATGACCAGGATGAGAATAGAGGGATATGGACCCTGGAAGTGTAGAAGGTTTTAGGTTAGATGGGCAGCATAGTTGGCGCAGGCTGGCGGGCCGAAGGGCTGTTCCTGTGCTGTACCTTTCGTTGTTCTAAGATGCCATTTAATGAATCATTAGACTGCAACTATGAAGGACTCTAAAGGAGGAAGTTGGACAACAATATTAGAGATTCAGACCCACAGATGCAAAGAACAATTAGGAGACTGATGGAGCATTGTAGTCTGTGCCTCTTGATAAAATCAAAGAGCCGCTCATTGCAGATTATACTGTTAAGATCTTAGTCAGAATATTATGTCAAATTTTAATCACTGCAAATCGAAAAGAGAACCTGTGCCAATTGACTGTCGCCTTTCGGTGGAATTCTCCAGCCCCCCCCCCCGCGACAGGTTTTTCCATTGTTACTGCCAGGGAACCCACAGCGAGGGTCAGGTTCGGCAGGACCGGAAGGAAGGGCTAGAGAATGCCGTCTCTTGTTTGTGCAAGGGTGACCACACTTCAAAAGGTATTTAGTGACTGTGAACCACTTTGAGATGTTATGGGCCAGGGTTTAGAGAACCCCAAAGTGTATCACGGAGTTCACCTGACCCACAACTTTTAAATAGATTGTGGTATGGGGAGTACACGGCCCACTCTACAGGTGTGGTACAGCAGAAATCAAAAAGTATTTTTTAAAGCAAAACAATGTTTATTCTATGAACTCAAGTTAACCTTTTTAAAACATACAGTGACCATCTTAGCAACCATCAATTCAAATATAACCCCTGAATAATACAACACGAAGTAATCCTTAATAACTTCCCAAACAACATCCAGAAGACAAAAGAAACACCTTTTAACAGAAGCACATTAGTTTTACATTCACTACTGAGAACATTTATAATTCTGAATTCACCAAATGATCAAGAGATAGTCTTTCCATGGCAGAGAGAACAGCAGTACACCTGCTTTGTCAGGCTTCAACTCCAACACCGAAAACGAAACTAAAACACACTCTGCAGCAAACAGCCTAAAACGAAAGTAAAAAGCTGACAGACAAGCCCAGCTCCACCCACACTCTGACATCACTGAAAGACACCCATTTCTTAAAGGTACATTTCTTAAACACCCATTTCTTAAAGGTACTCTCACATGACACCTCCACCCAAGAAAAAATAAATAAACCATCAACTTCAAGATGGTTTCATTTTTCACCTTTTCACTATCCTTTAAGAAATGCACACAGTAAATATACTTTTTTGTTTCAAAAAAACCAACACACGCAAACAGGCACAATAATATAGTCCATTTTTGTTCTTCTTCCTCCAACTGAAATCCTTCTCGATTGACAGTCTCTTTGAACAAGAAGGTCTCTGCACGATCCATCCATTTCTCTATGCCTCGGCATTTCTCTTTAAAGTCAGATACTTTAGTTCAATCTGATCACAGAGTCCCTTGTAATTCTCCAACACAAGTGCATTGATTATCACAGCTTTCAGGCAGTCAAATGCCTGTTGAAAGTGTGCTGTCCACTGAAATTTTTATCGTTTATTCAGCAAGTCCATCAGTGGAGCAACCACGCTACAAGAGTTTTGCACAAATGTTCAATCAAATCCACTCATGCAAAGAAATCGCATTATTTCCCTTCGTCTTGAGGGTATTGGAAACTCCTCAATAACTGTTGGGTTTCACATCCCGTGTGACCATTCGACCCTGTCCATTTGTATGGCCAAGGAAAGTGACTTGGACTTTTCCAAATTCACTTTTGACTAGGTTTATTCACCAAACCCGCCCCTGAAGTCGATCAAATAACTCCATCAGATGTTTTAAATGTTCTTTCCATGTCTGGATGATAATTACCAGATCGTCGAAGTTTACCGGACAATTGGGTAATCCTGAAAAGACTTTGTTAGTTAACCGTTGAAATGTGGCTGGGGCTTTTTTCATGCCAAATGGCATAACTTTGAATTGGTGTATACCATCTGGAGTCACAAAAGCTGAAATTTCCTTCACCCTTTCGGATAAAGGTACCTGCCAGTAACCTTTAAGTAAATCCAGTTTGGAAATAAAAGCCGATTGTCCCACTTTCTCAATGCAATCCTCCAAATGTGGGATAGGATAAGGGTCCATTCTTGTAACTGCATTAACCTTTCTATAGTCCACACACAACCATTGGGTACCGTCTGGTTTAGGTACAATCACTATGGGTGAGCTCCATTGGCCGCAACCCACTTCAATTATGCCATTTTTAACCATACTCTCAATCTTTTGTTAACCTGTGCCAATTTTAAAGGGTTATGTCTGTATGGATGTTGTTTGATTGGAACAGCCTTTCCCACATCTACAACATGTATAGCCATTTTAGTACTTCCCAAATTATCTCTACAAACTTGCCCACGTTATATCAATAACTCTTTACGGGAAGCACGGTAGCATAGTGATTAGCACAGTTGCTTCACAGCTCCAGGGTCCCAGATTGAATTCCTGGCTTGGGTCACTGTCTGTGTGGAGTCTGCACATTTTCCCTGTGTCTGCGTGGGTTTCTTCCAGGTGCTCCGGTTTCCTCCCACAGTCCAAAGATGTGCAGGTTAGGTGGACTGGCTGTGCTAAATTCCCTTTAGTGTCAAAAGGTTCGGTGGGGTTATTGGGTTACAGGGATAGGGTGGAGGTGTGGGCATAATAGGGTGCTCTTTCTAAGGGCCAGTGCAGACTCGATGGGCTGAATGGCCCCCTTCTGCGCTGTTAATTCTATGATCTTTCAGGTCAGTCTGTTTTTCCTCTGGAAGGTAACTCAACAATTTATCCCAATTTTTAACATCCTCATTTTCCAATTTAATTTGAGGTATGTCAAATTCACAGTCATTTGGATTTGGTTCATCACTTTGAGTTAGAATCATTAAAACCTCCTCCTTTTTCTCTCCTTCCCTTTCATTTTAAGCATATTCACATGACACACTCGGTGAGTTTTCCTTCTATCGGTGTTTTTAAACCACATAATTCACTTCACTTAATTTCCTTTCAATCTGATAAGGTCCACAAAACCTAGCTTTTAAAGGTTCACCTATCACGGGTAACAACACTAAAACTTTATCTCCACTGGCAAAACTACGAACTTTGGATTTCTTGTCCGCTACCCGTTTCATCACATTTTGTGCAACGTTTAAATGTTGTCTAGCCAATTCACCTGCTCTATTTAATCGTTCCCTAAAATTTGACACGTAATCCAATAATGTAATTTCCGATTTCTCACTCACCAATTTTTCCTTAATCAATTTAAGTGGTCCCCTTACCTCATGACCAAAAATTAGTTCAAAAGGACTAAATTTGGTTGACTCAGTAGGTGCATCCCTAATTGCAAACAGTACGAATGGAATTCCTTTATCCCAATCCTCTGGATAATCTTGACAATAAGCCCTCAACATTGTCTTTAATGTCTGGTGCCACCTTTCTAACGCTCTTACCACCTTTTCTGGCAACATTCTTCCTAAACTACATAACTCTTCATCTCTTACCATTAAAGATTGACTAGCTCCCGTATCTCTTAAAACTGTGACTTCTTTACCTGCTCCTCCTGATACACGAGTAAACTTTATCCACACAAGTAACTTCTTGAAAGAGATCTGGCACCTTCTTATCAATCACCTCTTGATCAGGCTGTACAATCCTTTGCACCTCCTTCGCTTCACTTGGGCTTTCCTTTACCACTTTAACAAGCCCCACTGTCTCGTCCTGTTTTACCACATCAGCCTTCCCAGTGCTTTTCTTCAACCACCAACACTGTGACTTTACATGGCCTAGTTTGTGACTGTGAAAACATTTACATTTTTCATTTCATTTCCACCTTACTGGATTTATTTTTTAATCTGAGGTACACTCTCCTTATTATCTCCCATCAGATCACCTTTACCTTTACCACTTGAGTATTTCTCATGTCCCCAGTTTCTATCCCTCACAGGCTGAAACTGATGTCGGAAACCAAGCTTTGATTTATGAACTAATTCATAATCATCTGCCATTTCTGCTGCTAATCTCGCAGTTTTAATCCTCTGCTCTTCCACATGAGTTCTCACTACATCAGGAATTGAACTTTTAAACTCCTCCAAAAGTATAATTTCTCTGAGAGCTTCATACGTTTGGTCTATTTTCAAAGCCCTTATCCACCTATCAAAATTACTGTTTGATCCTTTCAAACTCCATGTATGTTTGACCCAATTCTTTCCTTAAATTTCTAAACCTTTGTCTGTAGGCTTCAGGCACTAGTTCATATGCACCTAAGATGGATTTTTTTCACCTCCTCATACGTCTCAGATACCTCCTTCGGTAGTGGTGCAAACACTTCACTCGCCCTACCTACCAGCTTTGTTTGAATCAGTAATACCCACTTGTCCTATGGCCATTGTATTTGTTTAGCTACCTTCTCAAATGAAATGAAAAAGGCTTCTACCTCCTTCTCATCAAACCTTGGCAATGCTTGGACATATTTAAATAGATCCCCATCAAGCCTTCGACTTTGCCGCTCTTTCTCACTATCTTGATCACTATCCACCAACTGTACGTTTCCCTTTACGTCTGCCAATTTTAACTGTCATGTTTCATGGTCATTTTCTGAATTTCAAACTCTCTCTCTTTATCTTTTTCCCTGATCTGTATCTCCCTTTCTCTTTCTTTTTGTTCTGCAAGGGCTATTCTTTCTGTTTTCCTTTCATCTCTCTCTATCTCTCTTTCTTTTTCCTCTCTCTCTCTTTCATATTCAAGCTGCTTTAATTCTTTCTCATGTTCCATTTGTTTAATTTGTAACTGAATTTTTGCCATTTCCAATGAGTCAAACTGTATCTCAGGCAACTTTAAATGCTTAGCCACCGCCATAATGACCTCATCTTTTTGCATTTTGTCAGGTAACGTTAACTGCAATGTTTTTGCCAAATCTAACAGTCTGCTTTTAGTCTCTGTCCGTAAGGTACTGCATGAGACCGTCTCCACCATTAAAAACTTCTGAGCCTCTGAAAGAGCCATTGTCCACAACACACTCCCTACTT
This sequence comes from Scyliorhinus torazame, assembly GCF_047496885.1. NCBI lineage: Eukaryota > Metazoa > Chordata > Chondrichthyes > Carcharhiniformes > Scyliorhinidae > Scyliorhinus > Scyliorhinus torazame. The sequence continues at coordinate 70,936,368 of NC_092715.1, read as the reverse complement.
AAACTAAAATACCACACCTGAAAAGCAACCACAATATGCTCACCCCTCACTGTTTTTAAGTTCACTAAGCCAATCCAATAGATAGACTTTTATCCCGGACTAGCCCCCAATTTGTTATGGGCCAGGGTTTAGAGAACCCCAAAGTGTATCATGGAGTTCACCTGACCCACAACTTTTAATAGGTTGCGTTATGGGGGCACACGGCCCACTCTACAGGTGTGGTACAGCAGAAATGGAAAAGAATATTTTAAAGCAAAACAATATTTATTCTACAAACTCAAGTTAACCTTTTTAAAACATACAGTGAACATCTTAGCAACCATTAATTCAAATACAACCCTCAAAGAATACAACACGCAGTAATTGTTTAAGCTTTCCTTTTAACATCCATAAGACTTAAAACACCTTTTACCTGAGGCACATCAGGTTAAAGTCACTACTGTTATTAGTTTTAAATCACCAGGATCAATTTACAGTCTTTAGATTACAGAGAGAGACTCTGATACACCTTCTGGCTGTGACTGCAGCTATCCAGCTCCGAAAACGAAACTAAAAGCCTAAAACTAAAGTAAAAAGCTGACAGACAGCCCAGCTCCACCCACTCTCTGACATCACTGTAGTAATAAACACCCATTTCTTACAGGTACTCTCACTACAGATATTTATATACAAACCCATTTTATAAACAGCCATTTCTTAAAGGTACTCTCACATGACACTCTCTCCACAGATGCTGAAAGACCTGCTGAGTTGATCCAGTGTTTTCGATAATTTGTTTTGTTCTTTAACCAGGATAATACCTAGGCTAAAGGCACTTGGCTATAAGAAGGCAATCCATTAAACTAGAGTTGCATTCCCTTTCGGTGAGGAAAATAAGAGAGAGAGCGAGAGAGAGAGAAAGGGCAAGAAAAAGAAAGAGAGAGAATGAAAGAGAGAAAGAAATTTATATTTATTTTATGCCTTTCATGATGACAGGATGTCCCACAGCAGGGCAGCACAGTAGCATAGTGGTTAGCATAATTGCTTCACAGCTCCAGGATCCCAGGTTCGATTCCCGGTCTTTGGTCACTGTCTGTGCGGAGTCTGCACTTTCTCCCCGTGTGTGTATGGGTTTCCTCCGGGTGCTCCGGTTTCCTCCCACAGTCCAGAGATGTGCAGGTTAGGTGGATTGGTCATGCTAAATTGCCCTTAGTGTCCAAAATTGCCCTTAGTATTGGGTGGGGTTACTGGGTTATGGGGATAGGGTGGAGGTGTGGGCTTGGGTAGGGTGCTCATTCCAAGAGCCGTTGCAGACTCGATGGGCCGAATGGCCTCCTTCTGCACTGTAAATTCTATAATTCTATGAAAGCACTTTACAGCCAATGAAGTACTTCTGAAGTGTAGTCACAGTTGTAATGTAGGTACTACCAATTGCACATAGCAAGCTCTCGCAAACCACAATGTGATAATGACTAGATAATTTGTTTTGTGATATTGGTTGAGGGATAAATATAGGCTAGGACATTGGGGATAACTCCCCTACATGTCTTTTAAATAGTGCCAATGGGATATTTTACATCCACCTGAGAGGTCAGATGAGGCCTCAGTTTAACACCCAAAAGATAGAACCTCCGACAATGCAGCAATTACTCAGTACTGCACTGGATTGCTGGATTGTCAGCTTTGATATTTGTGCTCAGGTCCTGAAGCGGGAATTAAATCCACAATCTATGACTCAAGAGGAGAAAGAACTAAATTGAGCCACAGCTGATTACACAATCTCTTGAAGTTAGGGGTATTCAAAATAAGGAATGGAATTGGCATATATGACAACTATTCCTTCTAATGGGGGAAATCAGTGAGCAAAAGAGTTTCTTCCTAGTTGGTGCTGCTGTTCTGGAGCCCAACTAAATTGCTGATATATTACCTACCTTTAAATAACACAGAGGCGACTTCTAGGTCAGAGTTCACCTGATCCTGAATGTTTTTACTCTCTTCTTCATTTAGAGATTTCACAAATCGAGAGCAGACATTCATATCAAATCTACTGGGCAGGACAAATTTCATTCCCATGGCAACATTGTGGGAAGGGCCACCTTCCGTATGAATATCTGCATGTGGCTCCACCTTGATGTATGGAATTTCAGCAAAGGAGGAATGATTCCCGTTTTCACCTCCGGAAGGTTCAGCGTCAGTGGCTGGGTTTCCTACCTCAGCCATTGCTGCTCAATTCAGTTGGTACAATCTGCTACTCCATCTGTTGGTACAACATTGAATTACCTTTCGGTTAGCTGACATGAATTTGAACACTATAATAATCCTTTTATTGTCACAAGTATGAAGTTACTGTGAAAAGCCCCTAGTCGCCACATTCCGGTGCTTGTTGGGGTAAGCTGGTATGGGAATTGAACCTGCGCTGCTGGCCTTGTTCTGCATTGCAAACCAGCTGTCTAGCCCACTGAGCTAAACCAGCTCTCATAGATTAAAACATGATGTGGAGATGCGTTGGACTGGGCTGGGTAAGAAGTCTTACAACACTCGGTTAAAGTCCACAGGGGAAGATGAGGCAACACCCAGAGGGCAAGGAAAGCAAGTACAGAGGGACCAAACGATGCCGGGGGGGGTGGGGGGTAAGGGTCTGAAGGGAAACAATTTATAGGGATACGGGAACAGGGCAGAGTCGTGGGACTAGCATAGTTGGTTTTGCAAAGAACCAATATGGATGCTGCATTCTACTTCTTTAGGGCCATCTTGGTGCAGATAAAGCCACAGAAGCGGACGTGCAGCTAAATCAGCCCCCCCTCCAGGGGCTGTGTCCAATCTTATCTAAGGAAATATATAACAAGGGCAGCACAGTGGTGCAGTGGGTTAGCCCTGCTGCCTCATGGCGCTGAGGTCCCAGGTTCGATCCTGGCTCTGGGTCACTGTCCGTGTGGAGTTTGTACATTCTCCCGTGTTTGTGTGGGTTTCACCCCAACACAAAGATGTGCAGGCTAGGTGGATTGGCCACGCTAAATTGCCCCTTAATTGGAAAGAACGAATTGGGTACACTAAATTTCTTTAAAAAAAAGTAAAGAGATAACAGCATTGGAGGACGCCCAGAGATTTATTAGACTGATCGGGTGTATGGGCGGATTTTCTTATGAGGAGAGGTTGAATGGGTTGGGCCTATTCTCATTAGAGTTTAGAAGAATGAGAGGCATCTTATTGAGACATATAGGATTCTCAGGGGGCTTGACAGGGTCGATGCTGTTTCTTCTTGTGGGAGAGTCTAGGACCAGAGGGCATGATCTCAAAGTAAGAGGTTGCCCATTTAAAACGGGGATGAGGAGGAATCTCTTCTCTAAGGGTAGTGAACCATGTGGAATTCTTTACTGCAGAGATCTCTAGAGGCTGGGTTGTTAAGTATGTTCAAGGCTGAGATTGACAGATTTTTAATCAGCAAGGGAATCAAGGGTTATGGGGGTAAGATGGGAAAGTGGAGTTAAGGACTATTATACCAGATCAGCCATGATCTCATTGAATGGTGGAGCAGACTCAATGGGCCAAATGACCTTCTTCTGTTCCTATGTCTTATGGATCTGTAGATGGCTATACTGGGCAGACACCAAAGCAGACCCAGAAAGAAAAAAAGCTTGGGGCACAGATGCACCTGGTCTGCTCATTGTTGACAGCATTTTCTGTTTTTTTAGTTCAGATTTCCAACATCTATGGTATTTTGCTTTGGTATCATCAAGTTTAAATTTGTTCCACATATTGATTGACTTTAATATAATTAATTAAATTAAAATGTAACAAAATAATTTACATAATATATTGCCTTTAATATCAAAAAATATGTCCCAAACTACTTCAGAGAAGGATAAGAATAAAAGCTGAGCTAAATAGAGATAAGTTGCTAAAAGATGTGTTTCAATCAGGATTTTAAAGGAGGAAAGGCAGAAAGGTTTACGGAGGAGATTAAACAGTTGCAGACATAGTCCCAATAGTTGAATGAAGGGTGTGACAGAGATACACAAAACCAGAACAAGAGGAACGCAGAGTTCTCAGAGTGGTTACAAAGGCCACGAAATGTGAAAAATTAAGAATTTTCACCCGACATTCCTAATTAGGCTAAAAAGTTGGGGTTACACACTCAATTGATGTCTCACTGCTCACTCACCCTGACAAACATATCTATAGACTTTTAATAATTTTGGTTTAAAGGGTCTGTTGCGGTGTTTTCATATGTTAAGAATAAATAAGATTGGAAAAATGGGTTACAAGTTCTTTGCTCCTGACAGCTATAGAGCCATGGAGTCATAGAGTCTTACAGCAGAGAAAGAGGCCCTTCAGTCCATCGTGTCTGCACAGGCCAGCAAGTACCCATCTATTCTAATCCCATTTTCCAGCACTTGGTCCATAGCCTTGTATGATAAGATGTTTCAAAGTGCCCATCTAAATGATTCTTAAATATTGTGAGGGTTCCCGCTTCCATCACCCTTTCTGGCAGCGAGTTCCAGATTCCCACCACCATGTGGATTAAAGTTTTTCCTCACATCCCCTCTAAATCTCCTTTCCCTTACACTGTAAGCCCGCTGTTTATTGACTCTTCTACTAAGGGGAATAGTTCATCCTATCTACGTTATCTATGTCCTTCATAATTTTGTACACCTCAATCAGGTTCCCCGTCACACTTTTCTGCTCTAAGGAAAGTACCACCAGCCCAGTCAACCTCTCCTCATAGCTGAAACGTCCAGCCAGGCAACATTGTGGTGAATTTCCTCTGCACCCTTTTTAGTGCAATCACATCCTTCCTATTGTGTGCCAACCATAACTGCACACAGTCCTCTAGCTGTGGCCTAACGAGCATTTTAAACAGCTCCATAATAACCTAACTGCTCTTACATTCTATGCCTTGGCTCATAAAGGCAAGTATTTCATATGTATTCTTAACCACCTTTTCTGCCTGTCCTGTTGCCTTCAGGCATCTTTGGACATGCACTCCAAGGTCCCTCTGGTCCTCTGTACTTCCTAGAGTCCTACCGCTCATTGTGTGTTCTAATGCCCTATTAGTCCTCCCAAAATGCATCACCTCATACTTTTCAGGGTTAAATTCCAATGCCACTGTTCTACCCATCTGACCAGCCTGTCTGTGTCATCCTGCAATTTAAGGCTTTCTTCCTCGCTATTTACCACATCACCAATTTTCATGTTGTCTGTGAACTTACTGTTCACACCTCCCATTCAAGTCTAGAATCTTAGAATCTCTACAGTGCAGAAGGCCATTCAGCCCATCATGTTTGCACCAACCCTTGGGAAGAGTACCCATGCCCTGACTCTATCACCATAACCCAGTAACCACACCTAACCTTTTAGACACTAAGGGGCAATTTATTGTTGCCAATCCACCTAATCTGCATATCTTTGGACTGATCATTAATGTACACTAGAAACAGCAAGGGACCCAGCACCATTGGACACAGGCTTCCAGTCACAAAAACAACCTTCGACCATCATCCTCTGCCTCCTGTCACTAAGCCAACTTTGGATCCAATTTGCCCTGGATCCCATGGCTTTTTTATCTTCTTGATCAGTCTCCCCCACGTGGGACCTTGTCAAAAGTCTTACTGAAGTTGAATGTAGACTACATCCACTAATGAAGACCCGCCTTCTCAATCTTGCCCCTCGTCTGAGGTGCGGTGATCCTCAAAGGGGAAAGCAGTCTGTAGTCATCTGGGACGATGGCGACTTTACCTTTACATCAACTGCACTCTCCTCATCTACACAGCTAGTCACCTCCTGAAAGTCATGCTGATGATCACTGATTAATCCTCACCTCTCCAAGTGGTGATTCATTCGGTCCCTCAGAATTTTTTCCAATAATTTTCCAACTATCGATGTGAGACTCATTGTCTTGTAATTACCTGTTTTTCCCTACTTCCCCTCTTGAATAATGATACCATATTAGCTGCCTCCAGTCCTCTGGCACCTCTTCTGTGGCCAGAGAGCATTTGAAAATTAGTGTCAAGAGTCCCTGCAATCTCTTCCCTTGCCTCACACAGCAGCCTAGGATAATTTCACCTGGGTCTGGGGATTTATCCACTTTTAAGCCTGCTCCCTCTCTATGCTAATCTATTCAATTATATCTTAGTCCCCCTCTCTGCTTTCAATACCAACATCATGCTTCTCCATAATGAACAGAGATGCAAAATATTCATTTAATACGTCGCCTAAGTCTTCCCGCTCCACACCCAGGTTGCCACTTTGGTCCCTAATGAGCCAGTCTCTTTCCCTGGTTGCCCTCTTGCCTTTAAAATACTTATAAAAACACGGTGGGATTTTCCTTTATTTTGCCTGCAAATGTTTTTTCATACCCGCTCTTCGTTCTCCTTTCTTTTTTAGATACCCCCTGCACTTCCTATAGTCCTCTCGGGCTTCCACTAGCCCATGTATCTTTTGGAGGGTTGGTGCAGATTCGATGGGCTGAATGCCCTCCTTCTGCATGTAGGGGTTCTATGCATTTTACACTATCAGTCTCCTTTTTTTTCTTTAGCCAATCTGTATTTCCCTTGATTTCCAGGACATGTTGGTCCCACCCTTTACCTTCACGAGAACATGTTGGCTTTGTACTCTTTATTTCCTTTTTAAATGATACCCCTTGCTCTGCTGCGGATTTTCTTATAAGTAACTGTTCCCAGTCCATTTTGGCCAGATCCAGTCTTATCATTGTAAAATTCTCTCCCACTGACACTATCACCGGCCCAGCTTCATTTCCTAAAATTAGGTCTAGTACCTCACCTCTCTTGTAGAACCTTCTACGTACAGGCTCAAAAAGCTCTCCTGAATGTACTTCTGTCCCCTGTAAGCCTTCCACACTTTGCCCATCCCAATTAATATTGGGGAAGCTGAGATCCCCTACTATTATTACTCCATTATTTTGACACTTCTCTGAGATTTACCTCCACATCTGCTCTTCTATCTCTCTCAGACTTTTTGCCATCTATCGTGCACTCCCATTTTTCCCAGGGTGGAAGAGTCAATTACTAGGGGACATGGGTTTAAGGTGCGATGGGCAAAGTTTAGGGGAGATGTAAGAGGGAAACTTTCTTACACAGAAGGCACTGGGTGTCTGGAAATCGCTGCTGGAGGTGGTGGTCAAGCAGGTATGATAGTGACGTTTAAGGGACATCTTGACAAATACATGAATAGAATCGCTTGTGACAATAAAGATTATAATAAATAAATAAATAATAGAGGGATTGGGACCCCAGAAGTGTAGATGATTTTAGGTTAGAATGGCAACATGGTCAATGCAGTCTTGGAGGGCCTGTTCCTGTGCTGTACTTTTCTTTCTTTTGTTCTTTGCGATTGTCCCTTTTTTGTTGTTAGGTTCCACCCATTTTGTCTCAAGCCTGCTAAGATATCATTTCTTTGCCCTCCAGACAGTCTCGGTTTTTATTTGGCTGTGCATCATCCCCTACTCTATCGCCACTCCGAACACACCCCCTGCTAAATTAGCTTAACCCCCACTCCCCCAAACAACATTAACAAACCTCCATGAAAGGATGTTAGTCCCATTTCAGTTCAGGTGCAATTCGTCCAACTTGTACAGGTCTCACCTTCCCCAGAAATGGACCCAGTAATCCCTCTCTCCAGCACCATCACTTCAGCCACGTATTCATCTGCTCTATCCCCCTATTCCTATACGCTCTAGCACGTGGCACTCGGAGTAATCCAGAGATTAGAACCTTTTGAGGTCCTGCTTTTCAATAGACTCATAGATGTTTACAGCATGAAACTGGCCCTTCGTCCCAGCTTGTCCATGCATCCCAGTTTCAATCTGCTACCTAGTTCCATAAATATATGCTCTTCCCTCTTTCTACCTATGTCATTAGTACAAATGTGAACTATGACCTCTGACCGTTCACCCTTCCTCTTCAGATTATCCTGCACCATTCAGTAACACACTTGACCCTGGCACCAGGGAGGCAATAGACCATCCGGGAGTCACATCTGCGACCACCAGGAGTCATGTCTGCACCCCTCACGATTGAGTCTCCTACCATTATTGCTCTTCCACTCTTACTCCTCTCTCTTTGTGCAGCTGAGCCACCCACAGTGCCGTGAACTTGGCTCTGGCTGCACTTCCCAAAGTAACCGTCACTTTCATCTTTTTCCAACACAGAAAAATGGTTGAGTGAGATACACTCTGGGGCTTTCCTGACAACTAGTTTGCTCCCCCCACTCCTCTTCTTCCGACTGCTGGTCACCCATTCACTCTCTCACTGCACTTAAATGCGAGATGACCACGACGAAAAACGTGCTATCCACAAACTTCTCAACCTTGTGGATGCATCGCCGTGCTCAAGAACCGAAAACAATCTCTCAAGCTGGTCAAACCGGTGTCACTTCCTGTCATCCAGGCTGCAAGGACTGTGTAAGAATTCCAACATGTTGCAGGCTGTGCAAAACACAGGACTGGGCTCCCCTGATATACTTTTAGTGACAAGACTCTTTCTTAAATTCATGTCAAGTACAAAATTATTTTGGTTATTTTTTTTAAAAAGCTATAACTCTTGCTTTAAAGTGGAGAAATCAATTTACCCGTTACCTTCTCATTTATTTTATATATTTAAATTTTTTAAAATTTATAATCGTTTATTGTCACAAATAGGCTTCAACGAAGTTACTGTGAAAAGCCCCTAGTCACCATATTCCAAAGAACAAAGAAAAGTACAGCACAGGAACAGGCCGTTAGGCCCTCCAAGCCTGCGCCGACCATGCTGCCTGTCTAAACTAAAATCTTCTACACTTCCAGGGTCCATATCCCTCTATTCCCATCCTATTCATGTATTTGTCAAGATGCCCCTTAAATGTCACTATCGTCCCTGCTTCCACCACCTCCTCCTGCAGCGAGTTCCAGGCACCCACTACCCTCTGTGTAAAAAACTTGCCTCGTACATCTCCTCTATACCTTGCCCTCGCACCTTAAAACTATGCCTGCTAGTAATTGACCCCTCTACCCTGGTAAAAAGTCTGACTATCCACCCTGTCTATGCCCCTCGTAATTTTGTAGACCTCAATCAGGTCACCCCTCAACTTCCTTTGTTCCAGTGAGAACAAACCAAGTTTATTCAACCTCTCCTCATAGCTAATGCCCTCCATACCAGGCAACATCCTGGTAAATCTCTTCTGCACCCTCTTCAAAGCCTCCACAACCTTCTGGTAGTGTGGCAACCACAATTGAACACTATACTCCCAAGTAACTAAGGTTCTATACAGCTGCAACATGACTTGCCAATTTTTATACTCAATGCCCCGGCCAATGAAGGCAAGCATGCCGTATGCCTTCTTGACTACCTTCTCCACCTGTGTTGCCCCTTTCAGTGACCTGTGGACCTGTACACCTAGATCTCTCTGACTGTCAATACTCTTGAGGGTTCTATTCCTACCTGTATTAGACCTTCCAAAGTGCATTACCTCACATTTGTCCGGATTAAACTCTATCTGCCGACTCTCTGCCCAAATCTCCAAACAATCTAAATCTTGCTGTATCTTCTGACAGTCCTCATCGCTATCCGCAAGTCCACCAACCTTTGTGTCATTGCAAACTTACTAATCAGACCAGTTACATTTTCCTTCAAATCATTTATATATAGTGCGAACAGCAAAGGTCCCAGCACTGAGCCCTGCGGAACACCACTAGTCACAGCCTTCCAATCAGAAAAGCACCCTTCCATTGCTACTCTCTACTTTCTATGACCTAGCCAGTTCTGTATCCATCTTGCCAGCTCACCTATGATCCTGTGTGACTTCACCTTTTGTGCCAGTCTGCCATGAAGGGACCTTGCCAAAGGCCTTACTGAAGTCCATATAGACAACATCCACTGCCCTACCTGCATCAATCATCTTTGTGTTCTCCTCAAAAAAACTCTATCAAGTTAGTGTGACACAACCTCCCCTTCACAAAACCGTGCTGCCTCTCGCTAATATGTCCACTTGCTTCCAAATGGGAGTAGATCCTGTCTCAAAGAATTCTCTCCAGTAATTTCCCTACCACTGACGCAAGGCTCATCGGCCTGTAGTTCCCTGGATTATCGTTGCTACCCTTCTTCAACAAAGGAACAACATTGGTGATTCTCCAGTCCTCCGGGACATCACCTGAAGACCATCCAAAGATTTCTGTCAAGGCCTCAGCAATTTCCTCTCTTGCCTCTTTCAGTATTCTGGGGTGGATCCGGTGCCTGTTCGGGGAGGCTGGTACGGGAATTGAACCTGCGCTGCTGGCCTTGTTCTGCATTACAAGCCAGCTGTTTAGCCCACTGTGCTAAACCAGCCCCTGCTCTCCCCCTTGTAGCCTCTATTCCTGCAGCAGGGCAAGGCCACTTTCTGAAGATGAAAAAGCTGGAAAGCAAAATAGCAACTCTTTCCCCATGGCACCAAATTCCCAAATATGCATACTCTGATTGTCTCACTCAGGTGTTATCTCTTCCAATTGCTCGTGCGCCCACTTACTGGCCATTCTGCAAAAAGTTCAGGCCCCTCTGTGCGCACAAAACAGCGGCGATGAGGGATCCTACCGTCAAGTCTCTGATTTCAGGACCCACTGATGGAGACAGGGCGCCTACGATGTCAACAACCACTCCGTTAATTTAACCATAAGGTCGGCTGGCTGTTCAAATTCAATCTGTGAAGGCCGACGAGAGGGCCTGTGAATAGTTCGATTTAATGAGTGTTGCTTACTTGTGATCAGTGTTGCTTACTTGCGAGAACCCCCCCCAGTGGCTCCGCTGTTTAAATGTCATCAGCCGATTCCTCTCCCTCTTCCCATGAGTCCCAGCAGCAACCAATGTCGATGTCAATAAAGTTTGTTCAAAATTGGCAGCACTCGCCTCCGACAGAGGAAACTCCGGTTACTTCCCAAACTCATAGAAAACAACGTGACGAAAGTTAACTGCCCTGGAACATTAACTCTCCTTCTCCAGACAGATGCTCTCCTGAGCTTGCTGAGTATTTTCTGTCAAGTTCAGGAAATGCCTGTTGGTCTGGGCGCCATCTTTGTACGGGGCGTTCTCCCTCCTCCTTTTCTCCCGCCCCACAAAAGAAAATCATCTCGAGGCCAGAACTTTCATCATACACTCGAACATGGGAACTAGCACCGTTTCAATAAGGAGAACTCGGACACATCAAACAAAGCTCGAACTCTGCTTTTCGATGTGTCGGTATTGATAAAGTTGATTGAGAGGGGCGGACGTGACGTGTCGAGAGCGGCATGGCGGCTGTCGGTGGAGGAATAGGGTGAGTGGGGAGCCGCGTGAGTGGCAGCGCGGGCCGGTGTCCGGGTGACGGTTCGCGTTTAAAAGGCGAGCGGCGTTCGAATGACTTTCGGTAATTACAGCATGGCTGGGCGGCGCGAGCCCGGCCCCCTGGGGCCAGCGCTGCCTCAGAGTTTGCAAGATGCAGGCTGTGTGGCGGGGCTTAGACTGTTTTACTAGCATTACCCCTCCCCGCAGATTCCGCATCCCCTGCTTGGTAAAGGTGCAGCGATGGACATCTCCATTCTGTATGGAGAGGTGTCCAGTATTACTTCTCCCGCCCCAGACCCATGCGGTGCTAAAGGCGCACTGGGTGGTTGTGCAGCCCACAAAGAGGCCATTCGTCCACCTGTTCTGTATTTTCCGCAAGAGCAGCTCACCTCCCCCACCCCCCGTCCCCTGTTACTCATTTCCCTGTAATTTTTCCTCATGCTGCCTTTGGTGATTTGGCTATTCGTCTTAAATTTGTGTCCCCTGATTCTCGGCTCTTCTGAAAATTGGAAGTTTCTCTCTGCTCAGTCTAAATCCCTGTTGATTGTGGATACCTCTTTATCATGTCTCCTTTCAACCTTCTCTCTTCAGAAGACCACCCCCAGTGTCTCCAATCCATCCATGTAACCAAAACCCCTCTTCCTGAGATTCATTTTTGCGAACAGCACCCTTTCTATTTTTATTGCAGTGTTTTATTCTTTGCAGCTGCAGCTTAAAAGCCAGTGTTTGAATGAAAATGAAATGAAAATCGCTTATTGTCACAAGTAGGCTTCAAATGAAGTTACTGTGAAAAGCCCCTAGTCGCCACATTCCGGCGCCTGTTCGGGGAGGCTGTTACGGGAATCGAACCGGTCTGCTGGCCTGCGTTGGTCTGCTTTCAAAGCCAACGATTTAGCCCTGTGCTGGGGTTCAGCGGGTAAGCGGGGTTCCCACTCACTGGGCTCAGTAAAAATCATTCCCACCCTTGAGGCAGAAGGCTGTGGGAGCACTCTGGACACTTGAGCGCATAATCTAGGCTGATAAAAGCAAATTACTGTGGATGCTGGAATCCAAAACGAAAGAGAAAATGCTGGAAAATCTCAGCAGGTCTGGCAGCATCTCTAGGGAGAGAAAAGAGCTAACGTTTCAAATCAAATGACTCTTTGTCAAAGCTCCTAATCTAGGCTGATACTTTGATGCAGCACGGTCAGAGATGTTGTCTTTTGGATGTGACATTAACACAAGACCCCACCTGCATTCAGATGCATGTAAAGATTCCATTACTATTTCTGGTGGAACAGGGGCTTTTCACTGTCTTGATCAAAGTTTCAACCAACATCAATGGTAATATATTAGCAATGGACAGAGGATTGTTTAACGGACAGGGAGCTGAGAGTGCGGATAACTGGGGCATTTTCAAGTTGAAAGGCTGTGACTAGTGAGCACCACAAGGGCCACAGCTATTATAATCTACATTAATGACTGACGGATAGACTGCGAGTATTGTATCGATGTTTACTGATGATACACAGCAATGTGGGAGTTGTGAGAAAGACACAAGAGGCTGGAAGAAGATGCAGACAGGTTACGTGAGTGCGCAGTGAGGTGGCAAGTGGGGTATAATGTGAGGAAGTGTGACTTGGAACAAAAAATTGCATCCCATACTATCTTTAATGCCAAAAATGCTACAGGTGTTTTATCCAGGAAGAAATTAATTTTAACAAAAGAGTAGCAAAAGTGGGCCCAGTGAAAGCTAAAAAGGTGTCTGAAAGATGGGTTTTGAGAAATAGTTTTAAAGGCTGAAGTAATAAGAAGACGAATTGGAAGTTTGATTGGACAGTCCAGAGATTAGATGAAAAGCATTACAGCACAGAAACCAATCATTTGGCTAAACTAGTCTGTGGTTCTACTGTTCACGAGTATCCTCTTATTCCATCTGCATCACCTTAGCCTTTCATCTTTTCTTTCTATTCCCTTTTCTTCCATATGCTCAACATGTTTACTTTTGAAAGCATCTAAGCCTCTGGCCTTAACCATTTCTTATGATTGAGTTCCATATTCTAACCATTGAGTCAAGAAACTTCTCATTATTTCCCTATTAGATTTATTAGTAGCTATCTTGGATTAATGTCTGAGATTTCTGAATGCTGTGAGCTGAAGGGAGGGATGTCAACTTAATAAAGAAACTAAAGAAATTATGTAGACCGCATTGGAATGCATCCTATGCTCTCGGCTATCTAGAATCCCTTCACTAAACTAAATTCTCCTTACAGCCTCAAACTATTCTTTGAACTTTGCTTTTGGTTCTGCTAAACCCCTGCTCCATCTTAATTATTTTCATGTTGAAAGGTGCTATAATAAATGCAAGATGTTTGAAATGTCTGTGGGTATGGCAGAGAATGCTCAGAATCTCCTGGATGTTACGACCATTTTTAAAATTGGCTATTTGTTCTCTTCTCTAATGATGGACTGTTTTTAGGTACTTAAGCTTCTGTAGAATGGTTCAGGGAAAAGGAGCCCAAAAGTCCAAGTTCTTCTTGGTTAAAAGAGAGGCTGAGAATTGGACTGAGCAATTCATATTTATGACTCTACTGGAGGCCTCCAAAGATGGGGAACCTTAATTTATACTGAGCCATAACCAGAAACATTTGCTGCTGGAACTGCAAGATAATGTCCTTGTACTCTTTTAGTCAAATCAGGTGTTTACTGAGCTATTTAAAGGAGATGAATGATAATCATGATAAAATTAAAGGAGCTGCTTGTGCTGCTGGTCTGTTTGATCTCTTCAGAAAAAGACAAAATTAATACTAACTTGATTATTTTTCAGGTGTCAGAGTGAGGGGTGCAACTTCTGCTAGAACAAAAATTAGAAGAGATGGCTTCATACAAACCAGCTGTGATTTCCAGCTACCCAAAACTTGGAAAAAAGGTCACTAGAGACACGGTATATTGGAAAAATTACAAGGTAAGATCAGAATGGATGAGTTTTGCTGCTCATGAAGCAGAATTAGTACCTGTGAGGATATTATGTTGTGTCTTTATTTGTTGTTGGTGCAAATGCTAATTCATTAATCTTGTAAACCATTGCTCCTTATTTAAGCCAATTGGCCACCATCCCAATGTCATTGTTACACATACAGAGCAAAATTTTCCGCACTCCCTGTGGCATGTTTTGCTGTGGGGGAGGTGGCCTGCCTTTGGCAACACCCTGCCGTCGGCAATGGGGTTTCCTGTTGTTCGCACCCTCCGCCACGAGGTAACTCGTGCTGGAGGGGTCGCCATCGGCTGGACCGGAAGATCCCACCAGCAGGAGCAGCCGGAAAATCTGCCCGCTTTGTTGGAATTGAAAGATTTGTCATGTTTATTTACAGTATATGAGACTAGGAATTATGTGAGTAATGATATTTAAAACTCTGTCCACATCTCTGAATTTTGATATATTGCATATCTTATGCAAAAGAATCTATCTGTAGCCCTACATCACCAACAGATGAAACGGTCACCTGATGGAAATGCCAGTAATGGCTTAACTTTATCTTGTGTTTCAGGCTCCAGTTCAAATAAAAGAGTTTGGTGCTGTGACAAATATAGATTTTTCTCCGATTGCTCCCTACAACTATGCGGTAACTGCTTCTACAAGGGTGAGTCCAGCATTCTTTTAGATTAAAAATAAATAAGATTTGATCAATTGTGTCATTTGGTAGTACCAATCTGTCTGTGATTTTCAAAAGTATTCAGATCTGAAACAACATTCTCACATTAACCATTCCAATCTAGTGTTCCGAGAGGTATAGTTACACATGGTAGAGTATTTCATTTAAAAACTTTGTTTTATAACTTCTGTGTTTCCAGTATCTGTCGGTAATAGTTTATTTTAAAAAAGACAACCTGTACAGATAAATATATTGAATAAGTTTGAAGATTGTAAGGATAGAAATGAAAAGACATTTGAAGAACAAGTGCTTTTGCAATGGCGGAATAATTTGTGGAATGCAATCGGTCAGAAATGTTATATTAGCTTAGCATTAAGGTGTTTTTCTTGATTCTTTGGGAATTGGAAGAAATTTCACAGAACTTTAAAATAGAAATTGAATAAGTTGGATAGGATTTGTGACAGACCAAATATAATTTGCAGAAAGAAAGTAAATTTATATAGTATATTTCGGGACTTCAGGAGATCCCAAAGTGCTTTTCAGCCAATTAAGTGCAGTTGAGGTGTCGTCGATGTTGCAAAGTAAGGGAACATGGCAGTCAATTTGCACACAGCAAGATCCTAGAAACAGCAATGCGATGCGTTACTAGATTTTTTTTTTTGTGAAAAAACAGGTGTTGGTTGAGCGATGAATATTGGCCTGGCCACCTGGCAAACTCCCCCACTCTTGCAGAAGAACCCATGACAATTTTCTTTTATAAAAAAAAATAAAAAAAAAATTATATATATATGAAGCATTTGTAATTTTCAGTTTAACAATTTATTATTTCTTAAATAACCGAGCGGGCCAACACATGCAACAATATTAAAATAACATACCCTACTACCCCCCCGCCCAACTCCTGATTACCCATATATTAAGTTCCCTGTCCTTGTCTTACACTACCATTTCTCCCACCCGGCAACACAAACTCCTCCTCCAATGCTTCCAGGCTCGGGGAAACCCCAAATCTCTCAGTCTCTGCCCGCTGCCACCTCCTAAAGCCCCCCCCCCCCCCCCCCCCCGGAGCAAAACGAATATTATCACATCGGTGGCCACACTTGCTCCCCCTCCAATCGCATGTGCTGTCTCCATTGCCCCCACACCCTCAGTGCTGCCACCACCGCCGAGTACCGAGCCAGCAAGAACGGCAGGGGTGCTGTTAGTAAAGCCTTCAAGCTCGTGCCCTTACAAGATGCAGCCTCTACTCGCTCCCAAACCAACCCCTCCCCACTACCCACTTCCTGACCATCGATATGTTGGCCGCCCACTAATAGTTAAAACTCGGGAGGGCCAAGCCTGCCTTCCCCGCGACCCCGTTCCAGGAGTGCCTTCTTCACCCTCGGGGGTTTTACCAGTCCACACAACCCGAGGTCACCACATTTATTTCCCTAAAAAGGCCTTCGGGACAAAAATCGGGAGACATTGAGAAAAGAACAGCAGCCTGAAGAGGACTCATCTTCACTGTCTGTACACTCCCCGCCAGTGTCAGTGGCAGCATGTCCCACCTGCGGAAATCCCTTTTCATCTGATTGACCGCTCTACCCAAATTTAACTTGTGAAGCTGCCCCCAATCCTTAGCCACCTGAATCCCCAGATACCTGAAATTGCTCCCCACTACATTAAAAGGTAACTCCCTCAATCTTCTTTGCTGCCCCCATGCCTGAATTGCAAACACCTCGCTCTTTCCCATATTTAGCTTGTAGCCTGAAAACCGCCCAAATTCTTCCAGTGCCTCTATAATTCCAGCCATCCCCCAACGGGTCTGTGATATAAAGGAGTAGAACAAGACCCTATCCTCCACCCCCCTCCCCCCTCACTATCACCTGCCAGACATTCGATGACCTAAGGGCTATTGCCAAGGGCTCTATTGGCAGGGCAAACAGCAGTGGGGAGAGCGGACACCCTTGTCTTGTCCCCATACAAAGACTAACATATTCTGACCGGGCTCGGTTGGTTCTTGCATTCACCACCGGAGCCTGGTACAGCAACTGGACCCAATCCACAAATCCCTGGCCAAACCCAAACCTGCCTAGAATATCCCATAGGTACTTCCACTCCACCTGGTCAAAGGCTTTTTCTGCATCCATGGCTACTACCACATTAACCTCGCACCCCTCTGATTGCATCATTATGACATTTAAGAGTCGTCTAATGTTGGACATCCGGTGCCTACCCTTCACAAATCCAGTCTGATCCTCACCGATTACCTCCCCCCCCCCCCCCCCCCCCCCCAAGGAATCGGTTCATACCCTCCTCCCCGGCCGGGGGTTCCGATTTATAAAGTCGACTATAGAATTCACGAAACCCATTTACTGCTCTTGGGTCCACCACCACCTTCCCCCTCACATCCTTTACCTTCCCAATTTCTCTCGCAGCTTTCTGTTTCCTCAGCTGATGAGCTAACATCCGTCTAGCTTTCTCCCCATATTTGTACACCTCCCCTTTTACCCTCCTCAGCTGCCCAAATTCCATTTGAAGTTTTGACGCTCCTTCAGGAGCTCCTCATCCGGAAACTCCGCATATCTCCTGTCCACCTGTAAAATTTCCCCTACCAGCCTGTCCAGCTCCGCCCGTTCAGTCTTCTCCCTGTGGACCCGAATCAAGATTAATTCCTCTGTGATAACTGCCTTCAGTGCTTCCCAAACCACCCCTGCCATGTTCTCACTGTGTCGTTGCTCTTTATGTACCCTTTGATGGCCTCCCTCACCTCACAGATCTCATCCTCTGCTAACAGCCCTACATCTAACCTCCATTGTGGACGCTGGGTATTTTCTGTGCCATACTCATAGGTCTATCCAGTGTGGGGTGATCCGACACCACGATTGCTGAATATTCCGTGCCCACCACCCCACCGAACAGTGTTTTGTCCAGTACATAAAAGTCGATCCTGGAATACACCTTGTGCACATGGGAGTAAAATGAGTACTCCTTGCTCCTGGGCCTCCCAAATCTCCACGGATCCACCCCTCCCATGCGTTCCATGAACCCCCGCAGCTCTTTCGCCATTATTGACACCTTTCCCAACCTGGAACTCGACTGGTCTAGTCTAGGATCTAGAACCATGTTAAAATTGCCTCCCATAATCAGCCGGTGCGAGTCCAGGTCCGGATCCGGAATCTTCCCCAACACCCTCCTGAAAAACGTGACATCGTCCCAGTTTGGGGCATATATATTCACCAGCACCACAGCCATTCCCTCCAGTTTCCCACTAACCATAATAAATCTACCCCTCCCGGGTCTGCCTCTTATCTCCCCACCTCGAATGCCACCTTTTGTTAACCAGAATTGCTGCCCCCCTTGTTTTAAAGTCTAATCCTGAATGAAACACCTGCCCGACCCATCCCTTCTTCAATCTAACTTGGTCTCCCAGCTTCAAATGCGTCTCCTGCAACATGGCCATGTCTGCCTTCAGCTGCCTCAAGTGTGCGAACACACGGGCCCTTTTGCCTGGCCCATTCAGCCCACGTACGTTCCATGTGACCAATCTGGTCGGGGCACACTACCTCCTCCTCTGTCAATCAGCCATGACCTTTCCTCGGCCAGCCCTTGGCCCATGCCCCGCACCTCATCTGGCCCACCCCCCGGCAGCTACCGTCGTCCGCTCTCCTCCTCTAACACCTTGAAAGTCCCCTCCTCATCAACAGTGCCCCCCCCGCCCCCCCACTCGTATAGGTTCCCAGGACAATGGCAAAGAGCAAAAGACAAACAAACAGTCCCTCCCAAGGTCCGAGCACAAAGGCCTACCCCATCTCCCTTAACAAAATCTTATCTAGTCGAACACCTTCAAACAGAATCAAATTAAAAAGACCAGAAAAAAGAAAAAGAATACCATGACAATTTCCAATCCACCACAGGGGGCATTGATTTAATGTTACATTTAAAAGACTGCACCTCAGACGATACAGCGATACCGTTAACATTGTTAAGTATGTGCATGGATTATGTGCTCTAGAGTGGGGTTTGAACCCACAGTCTTCTGAATTAGAAATGAGCATGCTACCGTGAATCAAGCTGTAGTTCATTAGTTCAAAGACCATTACTTGTGCATGGTCTTTAACCTCTTGGTCGTTGGGAGTCGAGCTTTTGGCTCCTGAAGATGCTATGGTTGCAGTAATATGACCAGACCTTTCTCAGCCTCTCCATGTTCTCAGCAATTTAGTCTCAATGCCTCATGACCTGCAATTCCAGATGTAGGGTCAGTTGGTGCTAAATTAAGTTTCTAAAAAGGAAACTTGGTGAATTGCATAATTGGTACTTTTCATATGTTCTTATAACAGCTGCTGCACTGAGTTGTTCTCGATACATTTGATGGATAAGTTAATAATATCAATTATATTTTAGATCCACATATATGGTCGATATTCTCAAGAACCCATAAAAACATTCTCCCGATTTAAAGACACAGCATATTGTGGTACGTACAGAAATGACGGAAAGCTGCTTGTTGCAGGCAGCGAGGATGGTATTGTTCGCCTTTTTGATGTCGATGGCCGAGCAGCACTCCGACAGTACAGTGGACACACTAAGTAAGTTGTTTTCTAAGACCAGGCTTGGTGGAGAAGGTAGCTTATGTGGCTAAATGCTTTTGATGATGGACAATTGTCAATAAAGATTCTTAATGCCAGTTTTAAAAGGTTTCACTTTGGAAGAAATATTTTGCCTGGAGTGGAGATCCCTCTTCTGCACTTCCCTTCAGAGTGAGAATTCTGTTTTCTGTCCCATTGAAGATTAATTTTCATTGCCCTCCAACTTTCCCCGAGGAGTGGTGGCACAGTAGCACAGTGGTTAGCACTGTTGCTTCACAGCGCCAGGGTCCCAGGTTCGATTCCCGGCTTGGGTCACTGTCTGCGGACTCTGCACGTTCTCTGTGTCTGCATGGATTTCCTCCCACAAGTCCCATCGTCTGCTTTCAATGTTTATCGGAAATCTACTGGAGTTGCATTACAGAGTTATTATTAAGCCCCTTGGCCTCTTGGAAGTGGGTGTGCAATTTACAATCAGATAGCTTTTAATGTGCTTGTAAGTGTTTTTAGAAATTATTAGCTGTGCATAAATCTATATATATCCCATCCTATCCTTGCTTTCCAGCTTAATTTCATCAACTTTGCCACATGGTCTATCCTCCCTTCCTCGACATCTGTACTCCCATTTCTGGAGAGAGGCTGTCGAGGAATATTTACTAAAAGCCCACCTACTCCAACAGCTATCTCGATTACACATTCTTCCACTCCGCTCCCTTTCAGAACTCTTCTATTTTCTGAGTTTCTTCATCTTCATTACGGCTGTCCGGCACTGCCATCTTAAATACCAATGCTTCTGATATTTCTTCCTTTTCCTTAAATGTGGGTGTCCCTCCATTATGGTTGATGGGACCCTCAACCATGTCTGCTCCATTTTCCACACTACAGCTTTTGTCATTTCCCATTCTTGCCAGAACCACGGTTCTATTATCCGCGCCCTCCATCAAACACGCCTTGCGTGTTAAACAACTATCTACTTATGTTTTTAATTTAATATATCTTGTGAATTGCTGAAAAAGAACCATATTGTTGAAGCTTTTTGTGAATTGCTGAAAAAGAACCATATTGTTGAAGCTTTTTGTCTTGCCCTCATCAGGATGCGATGCAAGGATGCAATATTTCAAAGGAACAACAATTTTCACTGCATGAGAAAAAGGGTGCAGATTGGTTGACAAGTCAGCTGTGATTGTCCGAGACATTGCTGTGATTGTCCGAGACATTGCCGTGACAAATGCACCAAGGCATTGTTGTTGACCAATGCTTTGTTTGTCCAAAGAAGGTGCAATGTTTGGACATATTCCTTTTACCTGCAGAAGACAGACTCCTGCCTATGAACATATGCAGCTTCTAACGAGTATAATTTAGCTACATTGTGAACCTGACTGATGATCTTTAAAATGGCTGTTAGTGTAATTCTTAGCACATTCTGGATTATTCAACAAGTGCCAATCGCAGGATTACATCTATTGTTAGACATTGCATTCTAAATTTTGCAAGCTCGAGCTGGTTAAATACAGTCAGTACTCTCTGCCTCTTGCAAATTAATAAATTTAAAAAGTCCTAATCAGATTACATAGGAGAGACAGGAACAAAATAACGCAGGTGCTGAAAAATTGAAATAAAAACCAAAAATGCTCTGAATACTCAGCAGGTCAAGCCGCATCTGTGGAGGGAAATGAGGTACAGTTCCGGATCGATGACATTTCATCAGACAGAATGGAAAAAGTTTTGGAGCGAGCTTGATATTTGTAAATATAAACATCAACTGAGTTGCTAAAATCTCTTTTCCAGAGCAGTTCAAGTCACTGCGTTCACATCTGATGACTATCGTTTGATCTCTGGATCAGATGATTACTCAGTGCGGCTTTGGGATATTTCAACCTCAACAGAGCTTCTCTGCTTTAAAGAACATACTGAT
This sequence comes from Scyliorhinus torazame, assembly GCF_047496885.1. Taxonomy (NCBI): domain Eukaryota; kingdom Metazoa; phylum Chordata; class Chondrichthyes; order Carcharhiniformes; family Scyliorhinidae; genus Scyliorhinus; species Scyliorhinus torazame. The sequence continues at coordinate 70,914,989 of NC_092715.1, read as the reverse complement.
TATATACGGTGTGGCTGCACCAGCAATTTGAATGCAGACCTCTTTGTTACGGGTAAGTAGTTCCTATTGGTACAGCAATCTGTTGTCAAAGGTTACTGGGGGTAGGGAATGTGGATTTGAGGCAACAATCAGATCAACCATCATCTTATTGAATGGTGGAGCAGGCTTTCTAAATGGCCTACTCCTATGTTTATTCTTATATTTGTATGTAAATAGTGTTTAATAGCCATCTTTCTTTTTCAACTTGGGTGCCGCGATGAGGCTGCTGCCTGACAGCGCCAAGGACCCGAGTTCAATTCTGGCTTTGGATGACTATCTGTGTGCAGTTTGCCCGTTCTCCCCAGGGTTCCCTTCAGGTGCTCCAGTTTCCTCTCACAGTCCAAGATGTGCAGGTTAGGTGGATTGACCATGCTAAATTGCCCTTTACTACCAGGGATGTGCGGGTTAGATGGGGTTATGGAGTTGCAGGGATAGGGAGGGAGCTAAGGTGCTCTTTCAGCGGGTCGGTGCCGACTCGATGGCCCAAATGCACTGTAGTGGTTCTGTGATTCTAAATATGCTCTGTCTCTTGGGTGCTAGTGCATTCCAGCCTATATGGCTGTTTGCTAGTGCAATATAATTCAATGCTTATCTACTGTTGCTTAAGCTCTGATTTCTTGCGGTTATTGACATTGAACGTGGGAATTGAAAAAATATTTTCACTAGTCATTACTTGAACACATTTGTGATTTAAAGTGCATCAATGTTCACATTGCGCGCATTCAGTGCTGTACATTGAATCTGCTCTTCCAACAATTTATAATATTCTTCCTAATAATAGGTTCCTACGATCATACAGTGAAGGTATTTGATGCCCGAATAGATAAAAGTGTGATAACTATGGAACATGGGCAACCAGTAGAGAGTGTGTTGATGTTTCCATCAGGTGGTCTTCTGGTATCAGCAGGTCAGTATACTTTGGTTGTTCTAAACTAGTGGTTTTTATTTAGCTGTTGTCAAATATAAAGGAGCCGGCTCAGGTAGCCTCCTAGTTTTAATTGAGTTGACTGCCTTTCGTATCTTCTCCCTCTCTCCATGGTCTTCATTGACATTAGATCAATATATTGTGTCACGTACATCATTCGGTGCCCTGCAGCCTGGAGAGTAAACCAATTCTTGGTTAATATACTTTCCAATCTTTGCAGTCTAGAGAATATTTTTTTGTTTTTGTATCCGTAGTCACTTTTTCTATAACTGCAAAATTGTTGATGCAGCTGCTGACACGAGTTAACCTTTGCACTGGCTTTTTGAAATATATTCCTTTATAAAATCTATTTATTATTCAGCACATTTTTCTCCAAAAACTTTAGCTACTGGCTTAATAATAGCCAAAGCTTTTATGTATGTTTGTTAATTTTTCCTCCTAATCAACTTTTTTTTATAAAGGTGGCCGGTATGTAAAAGTCTGGGATATGTTGAAAGGAGGACAGCTGCTGGCTTCATTACGAAACCATCACAAGACTGTCACGTGTCTATGTCTGAGCAAGTCGGGACAGAGGCTACTCTCAGCCTCTCTTGATAGGTAGGAATCTCATTGGAATCAGCATGTAAATTGTGCTTTTTTTTTCTAAGATAGGTATTGGTTGGGATTCTCCGTCCCGCTGCACCCGTTTTCTGCTGTGGCGAGGCCCTGCCAGCAGCGGGACCCTCCGACCCGGTAGCCAGCCAAAGGGGCTTCCCATTGTGGGAACCCCCACGGCGTTTGGAAATCGGAGAGTGGGAGTGCGCTGCCGGCGAAGCGGAGGATCCCGCCAACGGAGAATCCAGCCCATTGAATTTGGTTTGGTTAAAATCTGATTTTCCATTTATGTTCATTCTGAGAGTTTATAGATTAAAATATTTAAAATTTAAGAGGAGCTAAATAGGGAACAGCATTTTACATTAGTCAGTAGTTGGGGGATATAATTTAAGATAATTGAAAGGAGAGACTCTCAGATTTATGGTGGTAGAATGGGCAAATAGATTTTAAAGTGGAGTGGGTAAATATTTTAAAAATGGGGAAGATATTGAATTGAGATAGGACAACTCTCATCGGACAGGGCAGTCCTAATGGTATTATTGTTGGTGCTCTTTGATATATGGGCTTTCTAGGTAGTGTTAAAATCCTCAGAAACTGATATCTTCAAGAACTTGAAGGAATTGCACAACCAGATTCGTAGTTTTAAGACTTGTTTCAACAAGTAGGTAAACTAAAACAAAATAACTAATAATAATCTTTATTAGTGTCACAATAGGCTTACATTAACACTGCAATGTGAAATCAAAATATCACGTGGGCAACTAATACTCTTAAGTATGGAAAATACATCCCTCATTAGTTTTAACCCACTCTAAAACCACATACCACATTTATACATTACAGCATATTCTCTGCAGAATTTCAGTGTTTACGTGAAACAGTCCAAAGTTACTCCCAGCTTCCAACAGGCTCCCTTCTCCTTGTTTCGCTGAGTCATAATGTAGAGTCTCTGTCAAAGATCCTTTCCATCAGTCTTCTGAAAAATCCCTGTACAATTTCCAGTAGTACATCTCCCTCTGGAGATTCTTTACTCCGGCCTCGCCAGGATAAATCTCCCAGGGTCATCAAATTTCCACGTCTCAATCAGAGAACATTTTCCCATCCACATTCTGTCTGGAAGTGAACAGATTAAAGACAGCCTTTTCCCCAGATCCCAATATAACTTCACACTATCCTCCCTTTTCCAGAGCATCCTATTTACCTTAAAATAAAAGAGACAGTCCAAAACAACCATCTTCTAAAACCGCACATTCATAACACTAGCATTAAGCTTTTTTGTGTCTACGCTGATAATATTTTAGAATCTTAATTTGCAGGCACGTCAAAATCTATAGTACATCCACGTACAAAGTGGTCCACAGTTTGGATTATGCAGCAGCCATCCTAAGCTTGGCTTTAGCAGTAAGTATATGTTTTGTTACAAAATGGGTGACGATGGCCTTTCCCCAGCATATTCAGAATCACTTAAATCCTTTTACTTATGCTTTTTGAAATTTGTACAGTTAGATGTATTGTGGTCGAGCAGTTCTTTTTGTGTGGTACCAAAGCTGAGATTGGTTGTTTGTAGCTATTATCCACACTTATTTAGATGTGTGTTTTACGTCACTAATTGCTGGCTCGTGATTAAGAGCGATAATGCAAAGGAAAATTTCTCCCCTCCTTCTCAAAGCTTGGGGACTGAGGCCAGTTGTCACATTTTCTGTGTAGTGTAAAGGTTCTAAAAATAATAAATGCTAGCGGTTAAGTCCGTTGATACAAAATACCTTAATTTATATTTTAATTCAAATTTAGCCTGAAGATGAAGCTATTGTTGTAGGAATGACCAATAGTGTCTTGAATATCCAGCATCGGAAATGCAATGAAAAGAAGCTTGACATTGCAAGTAAGAAGAGGGGACCATCTTACAGATATTTCGTAAAAGGGAAAGATTACATGCCAAAAAAGGTGAGATATTTGTAAAATGTATAATCATGGCTGTTTTATTTATGTGTCAACTTGTAGAAAGACCTGAAATAATGTACTTTATAAATGGGTGCTCTCATACGTGTCAAGGTTTCTTTTTATTTAGTGGTCAAATTTAATTAGTTTAATTTTATTTGTAAAATGTGCTGGAAATGTTGTCAATGGGGACAAATATCTTCAAGCAAAGGATAAAAAGATTTACAAATTAGCTTGTAGTACATGACTCCCCATAACTTTTTAAAAAAATGTTTCAGTGATCATCTAGATGTTCATTTTCCACCTTGACTATATTCCTTTACTGTTTTCATCTTCCCCACCCCATGCTTGACTGCTTTCAAATTTTAACTATTTTCTGTTATTTCGGCAGCTTGCATTGATCCTCTAATCTACCGTTTATTTTATCACATTAATTATTGGTACATGTTCTATACAGGTGTCAGCTTAGACTTGAATTTTACTCTGGCATTCATTGTTGCTGTTTAGATGGGAGTGATTTCTAGAAGCTGCTTTTCTTCAACAATCAGATATTTTGTATTTAGAAAAAATGGATCACTTTTTCATGCTGAAAATATGAATTCTTGCTTTAAGAATTAACCAATGTTATATATTTTTATCAATAATGCAACAAATTTATTTTCATGTTTCTTTTATTTTCTAGGATGATGTTTTGGTCAGTAATCCCGTGAGGTTGCAGCTGAAGAAGTATGACAAGCTATTGAAAAGTTTCCAAGTGTCCCTGGCACTCGATGCTGTATTGGAGGTAAAAAAAAAAAGCTCTTTGATTCCACAATACACAATCTTTGGTTTGCAACTCGTGCTTAAGTGGATTTTTGGCAATGAATCACACAACATAATGAAGGGTATTTGATTGCTTTTTCAACTTTGGAATATATCTTCAGCTTCAGTGTGTTTCTGCTGTAAAAGTAATGGCTCAGATTTTGCTGTTAAAATAATGGAACATGTAATAATGCGTGTTGCAACTTGTAGCAAATAAGAGCTACGTTCTGAGTCACCAAGTTGCTGATGGTTTGTGCGGCTTCCAAAAATAGCAGCTCGCCCTGAACCTCCCTGTCAGTTTCATAAAGTTGCTACATTAGTATATTAATTGCCAATTAAACTGACCTTGGAAAGTTAGGGCTGATACTTGACAGTGTAAGTACCCTTTTAATGAGATTTAGATTCTTGCAATGTGTATCAGCTACTCCAACTCTTAAAGTAACAATTTGAACTGGATTTTTATGTATTTGTTTTCTCTTAATGGTTCAGCACAAGGTCCCTGAAATGGACTTTGTCTTTTTGAATTAAATCAAGGCCCTGTCTTCTTGAATTAAATCAAGGCCCTGTATCATTTCGGTGTTCTCTACGTACAGAGTTGTATGTACGGAGAATTATCAGTTATCCTTCTTGCACAGACTGAGAACCTACAACTTTTTCTGTTCTGAGTAAACTCCTTGAGTGAATGCAGAGCGGGTCAAACTATATTTAAAATTCACAGATTGAACTCTTATTGTTTATATTTATATCTTGCAATGTGTGCAACATCTAAATTCACCACTTTATTAAGTCATAGTGTGTAGATTTAGTGAGTTTGGCATCCTGTGCTGTTCTGAACTGAGTAATATTATCTTGAAGTCAAAAATCAGGATAAAGACACCAGAGATTACCACAGGAGTTATGCAAGAACTTAACCGCCGAGGGACGCTTCAAAATGCACTTGCAGGAAGAGATGAAAAACAACTTAGCATTCTCCTTGGCTTCCTTATCAGGTAATGAGACTTCATCTTTGCATGTGCTTCTCAGAACTATACACCATAGGTATAAATTGTCAAAATTAAATTGCTGCTTAATTTTTGAATCTGACTTTTACTTTTTTTCTAACAAGTGTAATGCGTTTACCATGATGTAAATTGTGTGAACATGGGTTAACAGTACTCATGCTAATAGCAGAAGATTTGGCATTTGTAACATGTCAATTATTCATGCATGATGTGAAATCTAGAAATTGGACTCAAAGTGGACTTGAAGTTATGTTGGTTCATTTGCACTTCAGCGTTCTACTATTCATTTGTGTAAAACTCTTCAATTAATCCCAATTGACCAGCATAATCCTGCAGCATAATATAATTTATTTTATATTCTTTGATGTATTCAAGAATGGTTATCTGAATTGAAAATGGGTTTATCACCAAAAATAAGAATTTTCATTTGTACAAATTACTTTTTTAAAAATTCTGAAACTTTCAGTTTAATTGGTGAATTCAAAATAGTTTATGATTACATTGAATATTCAATATGCAAAGCATTCTAAAATGTGCCTGTGGGCCAAAGAAAATGAGCACCATTTGAAGAGCCATTTCTAACCAATGCAATTAGCAGCATATCACAGTTTGTCCTGCCTATGTGATCAGTTTTGCGGGCGAGCCTGATATGGGCAAATTGAACTTTGAACAAGCATAAAACACAAATGTAAATGACTTGGATCCAGCTCACTTGCATTTAAAATGTCATGGTCTTTTGTGCCCAGATTGTGGTAATATTACTACTAGGATCTCTACTCCCCATCTGAGTTTAAAGAGTATCTAATTAATCAATTTTCTTTCACATTTTCAGTGCTATTTTTGGAACCCCTAGCTGAGCAGCACAGATTAATGTTTTTTTTAAATTTAAACTGCCCAATTCTTTTTTTTCCCCCAATTAAAAGGCAATTTAGCATGGCCAATCCGCCTGCCTGCACACCTTTTGGTTGTGGGGGTGAGACCTACGCAGACACTGGGAGAATGTACAAACTCCCCACGGTCAGTGACCCGAGGCAGGGATCGTAACCGGATCCTCTAAGCCGTGAAGCAGCAATGCTAACCACTGTGCCACGCAAACAGCACAGATGACCATCTGACAGGCCTTTGTCGTTGAATTTTGAAATGTATTCACCGTTATAATGTAGAAATGCGGCAGCCAATTTGCACACCACAAATTCCTACAAATAGCATGGCTGTTAATGATCAGATAATCTGTTTTTTGTTATCAATTGAGAGAACCTTCCCTGGTTTACTTGGAATTATATTTACTTGGTATATCTTCTCCCTAACAATTTACTTGAGATAAGAATTACTGTATGCCACATCAAATGTTTAGTACCATGCTCTTGAGAACATAAGAACTAGGAGCAGGAGTAGGCCATCTGGCCCTTCGAGCCTGCTCCGCCATTCAATGAGATCATGGCTGATCCATTGTGGACTCAGCTCCACTTTTCTGCCCGAACACCATAACCCTTTATTCTTCAAAAAACTATCTGCCTTTATCTTGAAAACAGTCAATGAAGTAGCCTCAACTGCTTCACTGGGCCGGGAATTCCATAGCTTCACAACCCTTTGGGTGAAGAAGTTCCTCCTGAGCTCAGTCCTAAATCTACTTCCCCTTATTTTGAGGCTATGCCCCTTAGTTCTGCTTTCACCCGCCAGTGGAAACAACAGCAAATTAGAGCCATGGTTCATTGCATTAATATGAATTCCCAGTGTGTAAAGGTAATATATGCTTTAACAGCTGCTGAGACCATCCCTGCACATTTCACCTTTGTGCTCTACAATTGTTGTTTGTTGCTGTGTACTGAAATGAGGAAATATGAAACCTTGTACATCAAAAATATAAATATTGAGGTTTATTTGGCACAAAGATCAAGCTGCTGCTTCTTGTGGATTACTGGATACAATTATTGTATATCTTATTTTTAGAAATGTTGTCGATCCAAGGTTTGCATCTGTTCTGATGAATGTTGCAGAGATTGTAATTGGTAAGTTAGCTTTTTTTTCTTGTACCTTAGCTTTTAACGTTCATCTTCAGCTTCCTGCCTCTCAGTGACATTAATGGAAAACACAATGTCTGGGTTGGCCTGAAGACATCTACAATATCACCTCTTTTGATCACCGCACTTTGATATGCCATGCTGTTTGTCTGAAATCCAGTATTGAATAAGTAAATTCACACATTGAATATTGGGGAGATCAAAACTATTGTCTTTGGTCCTTACTATGAACTCTATCCCTCTTACTGGCCATTGGCTGTTGATTCAGACCTTTCACCAGTTTGACATCCAATTGAACTGAGCTTCTGACCCATATTTTGTCCATCACTAAATCTGCCTGCTTCCACCTCGAGCACTGCCTACTTCAGCTCATTCATGCCATTAATTATTGCCTTTGGATTCAATTATCCCAGTGAGCTCCCATCTTACATCTTCTGTAAATGTAGCTCATCCAAAACTCTGCCTGTATCCTAGCTCACACTAAGCGCAGCTCACTCATTTCTCTTCCCCCCCCCCCCCCCCCCCATGCACAAAAATTCCCATCCTTATTTACAAATCCTTCACTAACTCTGTAACTGCTTCCAGCTGTACAATCCTCAAATATCCTTACGCTCCTCCAATTCTGACCAGTGCACTTTGTTTTCTTTGGGTTGTGATTGGCATTCAGCTGCCTGGGCCCTCTGGAAGTTTTCCATAAATCTCTTCACCTCCGTCGCTCTTCTTTAGACACAGCTTGGAATCTGCCCCTGGCCTAATATCTCCGTATGTGTCTTGATATAGAACTGCATGCACTTTTGAAACACCTTGGGACATTTTCCTGATTCATTGTCTGTCATTCTTTTTGGGAGGGTGCAGGACAGCACATTATTGATCTGGCCACTAGAATGTATTCCATATCAGTTTGGAGTCATTTTCCTCTCCCTGCCAATAGCAAGCAACTTGTCCTAGTTTTCTCCTCCATCCCTGAAAGATCAGCAAGATGGCAACTTGCCTGCCTGGGGTGAAAATGACCCCACTCTAGAATGTTGTTATGCATTTTTATATTGTTTGAAAGAAAAAAGTTCACTCCTGTAAACGTATGCATTATTCATCTACCAATATAGTTCTGTGACACAAATGCATATATACGCTCCCATGTTGACTTTTTTAGTAGTTTTATTGCATCAGTCAAAATTTGCAGTTTGTCTATTATATATAAGCATTTCAATGTGAAATGGGCAATATTAAGTGTTGTTACTTGCAAGGCTACGGACCAAGTGCTGGAAAATGGGATTAAAATGAACAGCCAGCTTTATTAAAAAAACACTTTTTTTTGGCCAGTGCGCACGATGGGCTGAATGACCTCTTTCTGCAGTGTAACGTTTCTATGGTTCTAAAAGGTCTTTGAATCTGCATATTTGCAGTTCCATATTTTGCTGCCGCCTTCCCTGCTATGATCCTTGGCCAGACCCAAAGATGTTGGGGGAGATCTGGTTAGGGACCAATAATGAGATTCAAGACATTTAAATGAATAATGCCACAAGCTTCCATGAGTTTTGAACAAAAAAATAAATTTTACCATAAGTTCAGAAAGATAAAATTATTTCCAATATCTCTTATACTCTAACATTTAGGATAAGAATGAGGTAATGTGAATTAAAAGGTAAATTGTGGTTGGTTCACCAAGCTATATGAGGTAAATGTTTAAGTTTCTTAACACCCCCACCCCATTCTCTTGATAAGACGCATTTATCTTCTAGCACTGATCCTTTCAGGGTGTAGGGTAGGTGGGAGGGCACCTAATTAGTATGGAGCCATTGGGTGCATGCACCACTTAAGGCTTGTCTTGGATACCTGCAAGCCCAAACAAGATGATGATGCGTCCCTCTAGCCGAAATGTTTTTTGGGCCCAGTTTGCACATTTGGATTGTGCCTGTCACAATCCTACAGTAAGTCAGTGCAGCTCCTTTTCTAGGACATAGTGGTCTACAGCTACAGGTCACGTGGCATATAAGAAACCCTTAGTACTGAGAGTGCTGGCCTCCTCTGACATAGAGGACTGTGTATGGGTAATTGAAGGTTCCAACTGAAACAACATTCCCATCCAGAAACTGCCAGTGAAAGCTGGCAGCTGACTATTGAAGTATGGGCCCATTTCCTGGTCCTGCTTGTAATTCACCTGGAATTAGAACGTGTTAATTTTCAAGTTAATGCATTCACAACTGTGTACATGAGTATTTATAATAACTGATTTGAGTTGTGATTTTATTGTAGAGTAATTTGATGAATAAGTGATTGTTTGCAAACCCACTTATTAATACATTCACAAAGTGATGGGAATTAGGGAAAACAAAAAAAATGAACACCCACTTTTTCCAGCATCACATGACCACATCCCAAACTCAACAACATTGCAAGAAACCTAGGAGAAGGTCCATTTCAGTTGGGCTAAGACAGACTGGGTGTTGGAGAATACAGAAGAATGAACCCTCTAAGTGGCTTTGCAACTTCACAAAAAAGGTAGACTTTTTGAGTTGAAATCAAGAGAAAGTGCCTTCCTTTTGGAATGAAAGGGTTGATGGCAAAATTGCCTATTCACTTTAATCATTTATTTTTGCCTTCTTTAGATATTTATAGTTCTGTGATTGGTGAGTCATCAATAGTTGACAACCAGTTCCTGAAGTTGAAAGATCTCCTGGAGAAAGAAATTGATTATCAGGAAGAACTGCTCGAAGTCCTTGGAATGATGGATACAATTTTTGCAACCATGACAACCAAAAAAGTAGTTGTTCCTGGATATCAAAACTGTGCCGTAGTTGCTGGACCTGAGCAAGAAGAACCAATGGCAGTTGCCTAAAGGCACACTTCTTCACTAACATTAAAAACTGGATTAAGCACACTTGCATACAAATCTATCCTGAAATAATCCCCAATGAATTGAAAGTGAACATTGTAAATGCTAATGGAGCATTTACCTACTTATTTGCTATTCTGTTATAGCCAAAGACAAACTTGTTCATATTTGGGGTGATGCAAAGAGAATACAGGATATGTGAAATTCTATATGACCAAGATACTTTGGGGAATAAACACTGTGATGTTGTACAAGTTGAGGTAAAGAATATTTTCTAATTGTGGGGTTCTGCCATCAAACTCTCACAGCTCTAAGTGATGGGTAGAAAAAGAGACAATTGTATTCTGTAAAATTAATATTTTAGTTCAGAAACTTGCATTTTGTGCCCTGAAAATTATATATCTATCATGGGGGACAGTGAAGTTTTAAACATCAGTCTGCCTTGGTCACCCTGGGCTTTCACAGTACAGCATTCCTGTTTGACTGTCCCACAGGAAGACCAAGTTCATTTTGTACATTATTTATACTGAACTAGTCGCAAGAAGAGCCGTATATTTTAAGACAAGAATAGGAAGTTAACAATGTTTGTCACAAGGTGAATGGTTGTATATTGTATCAAATCTCATCTAGCAGTTCAGTGTAAGCATACTTGTGTGCCATGGTACTGAAACATAAAGGTCAGTAAATTGCAGGATATGTCTTAAGCTAGCTATTGTGATGGGAAAACTATAATTGGCTTCATCCTCCCCGGGTAAAGGAGAGAAAAATGTACCATTGTTCTCGCTCCTATTTGCTATCTATTAACTGCTGTTGAAGTGAATATTTAGTGAGGTAATTCAACTTTCCTATGCTCTCCGCTGCTGGTACTTATTGTCCAGACCCACATTTAAATTAACCACTCAATTAAAGGAACTTATGGAGTCGTCCCTCACACTAAGTGCTTCTTTCATAATAGAGGGATGGAGTCGTCCCTCACACTGGAAGTGCTTCTTTCATAATAGAGGGACGGAGTCGTCCCTCACACTGGAAGTGCTTCTTTCATAATAGAGGGAAGGAAATTTGTGAAGGATAAAAATTAACATCAGCTTTTGAAAAGTACGAGTAAGCATAGTGACCCAATTATAAAAGGTAGATTTGATTTATACGGTGAAATGATTATTTGTCAGGAAGTTCCTCTTTCATGTCATTTTATCTTGAGATATCTTTGTTGCTCTGTTTTCAATATAAGTTATTACAGAATTTTTGCACCTTTTTAATAATGTTCTGCATGGTAAGGGGAATTAGAAACAAGGATATGAAGTGACTGAAAGCGGTCAATATGAACAGAATGTTAATTATTAGACCACTAACGGCATTCAAGATTTAAGGAATTAACTGTCATTGGTAAAGTTCAATCAGATTGTCAAGGCTTTATATGTGTAACGTTTGATGTCATTTGCATCAAATTGTCCAGTGTAGACATTTGGATTTTAGTTTATTTCATAATTTTAATAAAACTGTAGCACCAGCAGGTGAGCACGTGAGCCATGATGTTCAATAGTGATCAACAGGAGCACTGATTCAGAAAGGGTTTTTTATTGTATGTCATTTCAATATGTCCTTGGCAACACATTCAATAATTTCTTGTGCACCTGATTTTAGCAGTTAGATGGTGGAAAGCAGTACAATTATCAGGAAATAATTGTAAACTTGTTTATGCAGCGCATCAGTGGATTTGTGATCATCTTGCCACAAATTGAATATTGAGTTATGATTCATGTAATGAGAGCTTGATCTCCTGTGGTCTAATTCTGAAGAAGGAAAAATCAGAAGTTGGGGTGAGCCCATGTCATTCTAATAGTACCTAGTACTAAGAGGTAGAGACCCAGAACCCATTGCCCTCCTGCTCTTAGCAACACAATGATGGAGTAGACAAATAACTACAGACAGCAAGTGCTTTGTAAAAATAATTGTCAGAACATTGTGGAATCATTCAGTGCGAGTTTCAAATGGTGTGCAACAGTGTTAAATCCAGCACATGTCAAAATATCCAATGGATGTTTTTTCTAAAGCATGGTTTTATTTAAAAATTAAAAATATAATTGGTTCAGTAAAGTATGACTAATTTATATGTATGAATGATCAATTAAATTCTTAACGAGGAAGAATGCTATACTTTTCATTGTAAGTACCTGATTCTTGTTTATGATCATCCTTTATAAATTTAGCTTCAGTATGGTGTCTAAGGCTGCTATTATTTTACCTTTTTTATTGTTTCCAGCTGTCTACATTTGGCTTTCAAATCACTGACTTTTCAATCCTGCCCTTGCTATATATGTCCTCTTTAATTTTCAAAGCTTAAATCTCTCCGATATCCTCCATACCGGAATCCTGCAAAACTACGTACTTAGCCCTCTACTATGCTCCCTATACACACACGACTGTGTGGCAAAATTCAACTCCATTCAGCTCCAACTCCACCTATAAGTTTGCAGATGTCACAACAGTAGTGTGTCGGATCTGGAAACACCGAGTTACAGTACAGGAGGGAGTTAGCGAATTTAGTGGCATGGTACATTGGCAAGCAAATTTAGTGGCATGGTACATTGGCAACATTCTCTCCCTCAATGTCTGCAAACTAAGGAGCTGGTCATCAACTTCAGGAAGCAAAGTGTTGTCCACGTCCCTGTCTGCATCAATGGTGCCGTATAGGAGATGGACAGCTTCAAATTCCTTGGTGTAAACATCAGCAATTTTTTTTTTTTTTAGTTCATCGGACTTGGGCATCACAGGCTATCCCAGCATTCATTGCCTATCCCTATTTGCCCTTTAAGGAGGCAGTTAAGAGTCAACCACATTGCTGTGGGCCTGGAGTCACATGTAGGCCAGACCAGGTAAGGATGGCAGATTTCTTTCCCTAAAGGACATTAGTGAACCAGATGGGTTTTTATAGTTTGCTTTCCAGAAGGGTTTAAATTTGCTGGTGAGACGGTCAGACTCCCTGGGAAAGCCAGTCTTATTCAAGTGCCAATGCAGAGTGTTGGGCCATGCCCTTGAAAAGGGGTTTTAATTCATTAAGTGTTATACATAAATTACTGTAGCTGGGTGGTGTCTTTATGTTTGTAATCGTACAAAACCATGCCGCTAATAAGACCATTCACTTCCAAATGTACATAGATTCTATCACTGAGAATCTTTTCCAACAATTTCACTATCACTGACGTCAAGCTCACTGGCCTATAATTACCCTGGTTATCCTTGCAACCCTTAAATAACAATATAACATTGGCTACCCTCAGGGATCTCTTCTGTGGCCAACGAGGCTAACAAAGATTTCTGTTAGAGGCCCAGCAATTGCAGTGTTAGAGGCGGGTACAATATTTGCCTTTTTTTTTTTTAAAAAGTTAAACCTTTCATTAGGCAGGGTGGGTATAGAGGATATGGGCCAAATGTGGACAAGTAGGCCTAGCTTAATGATAGAAACTTGGCGGCAGGGACAAGCTGGGCCGAAGGGCCTGTTTCCACGCTGTAAACATCTATCTTTATGATTTCATCTCTTGTCTCCTTCAGTAATCTGGGGGAGATGCCATCTGGCCCTGGGGGTTTCTCTACCTTAATGCTTTTCAGCACCCCCAACACTTCCTCCCTTGTAATAATGACCTGTTCTAAAGTGTTTACACATCCCTCTGAGGTGCCACCAATCAACATGTGTCTCTCCTTTGCGAATACCGATGCAAAGTAGTTTTTTTTTTTTAATAAACATTTTGTTGAGGTATTTTTGGTTTCACAACAACAAAATAAACTGTGCATGAATCTATAAACGTAGTGCAAAAGCCGTCACCCTCCCTTACAGGTCCCACCTTTATTAACCCCCTACTCCAAGCTAAAGTAACCACCCCCCCTTCTGGTGGCCATTAATTTTCCACAAAGAAGTGGATGAACGGTTGCCACCTCTGGGCGAACCCTAACATTGACCCTCAAGGCGAACTTGATTTTCTCCAAACAGAGAAAGCTAGCCATGTCGGTTAGCCAAATCTCTGAGTTCGGGGGGCTTTAAGTCCCTTCAAGCTAATAATATCTGTCTCTGGGCTACCAGAGAGGCAAAGGCCAGAACGCCTGCCTCTTTCTCCTGGATTCCTGGGTCTTCCGACTCCGAAAATCGGCACCTCTGGACTCGGCGCCACCCCTCTTTTTTCAACACCTTGGACATGACATCCGCAAACCCCTGCCAGAATCCCCTAAGCTTTGGACATGTCCAGAACATGTGGACATGGTTCGCTGGTCCTCCCGCACACTTTGCACACCTATCTTCTACCCCAAAGAACCTGCTCATCCGGGCCACTGTCATGTGAGCCCGGTGAACGACCTTGAATTGCATCAGGCTGAGCCTGGCACATGTGGACGCGTTGACTACTCAACGCGTCCGCCCAGAGACCATCCTCTATCTCTCACTTGTGCTTCAGCTCCCCAGCCTGCGTATCCTCTGACCCCATGAGCTCCTTAAAGATGTCAGAGACCTTCCCTTCTCCCACCCACACTCTGGAAACTACCTTGTCCTGTATCCCCCTTGATGGTAGGAGCGGGAAGGTTGAAACTTGCCTACGTAGGGGGTGCCGCACCTGCAGGTACCTAAATTTGTTTCCCCTCGCCAATCCAAATTTCTCCTCCAACTCCCTCAGGCTGGGAAAGCTTCCTCTATAAACGTAACCCCCATCCTCTCAATCCCTGCTCTCTGCCATCTCCGGAACCCTCCATCCAGCCTTCCTGGGCAAACCGGTGATTATTACAAATTGGGGACCAGACCGATGCTCCCTCCGCTCCCACATGCTTCCTCCATTGCCCCCAGACTCTCGGGGCCGCCAGCACCACGGGGCTGGTGGATACCGTGCCAGCGCGAATGGCAGAGGCGCCGTTATCAATGCCCCAAGCTAGTGCCCTTACAGGAAGCCGCTTCCATGCCGACCCTCCCCCACCACCCACTTCCTGATCATGGCTATATTCGCCGCCCAATAGTGGTTACAGATGTTTGGCAGTGCCAGTCCGCCCACTCCTCGGCTCTGCTCAAGCATCCCCCTCTTTACTCGTGGGGTCTTGCCCGCCCATACAAAACCAGTGATCCCTTTGTTGTTTTTTTATATTTAGAGTACCCAATTAATTTTTTTCAATTGAGGGGCAATTTAGCATAGCCAATCTACCTAGCCTGCAAATCTTTGGGTTGTGGGGGCGAAACCCACGCAAACACGGGGAGAATGTGCAAACTCCACATGAATAGTGACACAGAGCAGGGACCTCCGCGCCGTGAGGCAACAGGGCTAACCCACCGTGCTGCCCTTGATCACTTTGTTGACCCGTTTAAAAAAAGAACAGCGGAATAAAGATGGGGAGACACTAAAACACAAACAGGAATCTTCTCCGTCTGCACCCTCCCAGCTAGTGACAACGGGAGCCCGTCCCACCTTCGGAAATCGACCTTCATTTGGTCAACTAGTCAGGCCAGATTTAGTTTGTGCAGCCATTCCCATTTCCGTGCCACTTGGATGCCTAGATACCAAAAGCTTCCCCCTACCACTCTAAACGGCAGTCCGATACATACAGGAGCAGCTCGTCTGCATAACGCGAGTCTCTGTTCCATTCCTCCTCCTCCCCTCTTTTCCCCCCCCCACCCCTCTCTCCGTGGAATTGCCAGCGGCTCTATGGCTAATGTGAACAACAGTGGGGAGAGGGGGCATCCCTGTCTCGTTCCCCACTGCAGCCTAAAATAGTCTGATTTTGTCTGTACACCCGCCACAAGAGCCTGATGCAGCAACCTGACCCAGTCAATTAAGACTCGGCCAAATACGAACCGTCCCAGTACCTCCCACAGATATTCCCATTCTACTCGATCAAAGGCCTTCTCTGCGTCCATTGCGACCACCACCTCCATCTCCCTACCATCCAGGGCCATCATGATCACGTTTAACAGCCTTTTTACCTTGGCCAACAACTGCCTTCCTTAACAAACCCTGTCTGGTCCTCCACAATAATGTCCGGAACATAATCCTCAACGTAGAGGAAAACATTTTGGCCAGCAGTTTGACGTCCACATTCACTCGGGATATCAGCCTGAAGGACTCACACAGCTCCGGGTCCTTGTCCCACTTCAGGATCAGCGAAATTCTGGCCTGTGACATCTTCGGGGGAGCGGGGGAGGCACCCCTCCCTTGCCTCATTGAATGTCCTCATCAACAATGGCCCCAATATCCCAGAGAACCTTTTACAGGACTCCACTGGGTACCCACCCGGCCCCGGGGCTTTACCCGACTGCATAGCCTTCAGCCCCTCTGCTATCTCTTCCATTCCGATCGGGGCCCCCAGCCCTTTTACCAGCTCCCCGTCCACCTTCAGGAAATTAAGGCCCCCTAGGAAGTGCCTCAGTCCCTCCGGCCCAGGTGGGGGTTCCGACCCGTACAGCCTACTATAAACTCCTCAAACACCTTATTCACCCCTGCTGAGTCTTCCACCAGGTTCCTGTCTCCTTCCTTTACTTTCCCTATCTCCTTGGCTGCCTCCCTCTTTCTGAGCTGCTGTGCAAGCATTCTGCTGGCCTTCTCTCCATGCACATAAATCGCCCCCCTCGCCTTTCTCAGCTACTCTACCACCCTCCCTATGGTTAACAAGCCAAACTCCGCCTGTAGCCTACGCCGTTCCCTTAAAAGCCCTGCCTCTGGGGTCTCCGCATACTTCCTGTCGACTTGTAGTATCTCCTTTACCAGTCGGTCCGTCTCTGCCCTGTCTACCTTCTCCCTGCGGGCCCGTATCGAGATCAGCTCTCCTCTAACCACCGCCTTCAATGCCTCCCAGACCACCGCTGCCGAAATTTCCCCTGTCTCATTGACCTCCAGGTAGTTCTGAATACATTTCCTCAACCGCCCGCACACCTCTTCGTCAGCTAAAAGTTACACGTCTAACCTCCAGTGCAGGCGCTGGTTACCGAGCCATGCTCAGAATAAAGAAATCAATCCGGGAGTACACTTTATGCATGTGTGAGTAGGACAACTCCTTCACTCTCGGCTGCCCAAATCTCCATGGGTCCACCCCCACCATTTGCTCCATGAACCCTTTTAGTTCCTTTGCCATTGCTGGCACCCGGCCCGTTTTTGAGCTTGACCGGTCTAAACCAGGGTCAATAACTGTGTTGAAGTCCCCTCCCATGACCAGTTTATGCGAATCCAGGTCCAGTATCTTCCCCAGCATCCTCTTTATAAATCCACATCATCCCAATTTGGCGTGACACATTTACTAGTACCACCTGCACCCCCTCCAATTTCCCACTGACCATAATGTACCGGCCTCCCATACCCAAAACTATTCTTCCCGCCTCAAACACCACTCGCTTGTTGATCAGGATCACGACCACTCTAGTCTTTGAGTCCAGTCCTGTGTGAAAAACCTGTCCGACCCAACCTTTTCTTAATCTAATCTGGTCAGCTATTCGAAGGTGCGTCTCCTGCAGCATTACCACGACCACCTTCAGTCCTCTCAAATGCGCAAACACGCGTGCCCTCTTGACCGGCCCATTGAGCCCTCATACATCCCAGGTGATCAGTCTAGTTGGGGCGGCTCATCACCCCCCACCTCCCTTCGCAGATCAGCCATCACCTTTCTTGGGCCAGTCTCCAGCCCGCCCCCAGACAGCCTCCGCCGCCAACCTCCTTTCTGTCCCTCAGCAAATGTCCCTCCCTCATCAGCAGAACATTTCCCCACCTCCCCCCTAGTAACAGCACAATGGAAATCGACCCCTTTGATAAGCTTAACATCTGTTCACCCCCCCCCCCCCCCCCCCCCCCCCACTACACTTCCGTGAGCTCGCCTGCCCAGCTAGCAAAATAGTTATTAAGGATCTCACCTACTTCCTTTGGTTTTACACATTTCCCTCCTTTGTCCTTGAATGGACCAACTCTTTCCCTAGTTACCCCCTTGTTCCTAATATCCGTATAAAATGCTTTTGGATTCTCCTTAATCCTGTCTGCCAAGGACATTTCGTGACCCCCTTTTGCCCTCCTAATTGCCTGCTTGTGCTTTTTTCTACTTTCCTTGTATTCCTCAAGTGCTCCATCTGTTTTTAGTTGCCTGTATGCATCTTTTTTCATTTTGACAAGATTCGCAATTTCCTTTGTCAAAGAACAATACAGCACAGGAACAGGCCCTTCGGCCCTCCAAGCCTACACGGTCATGATACCAGCCTTTACCAAAACCCTCAGCACTTCCTTGTGCTGTATCCCTCTATACCCATGCTATCCATGTGTTTATCAATGCCTTTTGAATGCCATTAATGTATCTGCTTCCACAACCTCCCCTGGCAACGTGATACAGGCACTCACCACCCTCTGCGTAAAAAAACCTGCCTCGCACATCTCCTCTAAACTTTGCCCCACGGACCTTAAACCTATGCCCCCTGGTGACTGACCCGTGCGCCCTGGGAAAGAATGCCTGCCCATCCACTCTATCCACGCCCCTCATAATCTTGTAGACCTCTATCAGGTCACCCCTCAACCTCCGTCTTTCTAATGAAAACAATCCGAGTCTATTCAGCCTCTCCACATAGCTTACACCCACCAGACCAGGCAACATCCTGGTAAACCTCCTCTGCACCCTCTCCAAAGCCTCTACATCCTTCTGGTAGTGTGGCGACCAGAATTGAGCGCAATATTCCAAGTGCGGCCTTACCAAGGTTCTATACAACTGTAAACCATCCATGGTTCCTGAATCCTGCCTTTCCTGTTGTCACTTTTTACTGGCATAAACCTGTCCTGCACTCCCATCAACTGCTCCTTAAAAGACTCCCACATGCCAAATGTGGATTTATCCTCAAACAGCCTCTCCCAAACACCAGCCTCCAAATCGTGTCTAATCGGTTGTAGCCTGATGTGGAGATGCCGGTGTTGGACTGGGGTGAGCACATTCACCTGAGGATGGAGCAGTGCTCCGAAAGCTAGTGTTTAAAACAAACATATTGGACTTTAACCTGGTGTTGTAAGACTTCTAACTGTAATCGGTTATAGTTAGACTTCCCCTAATTTAGCACCTTTACCCTCGGACAACGCTTGTCCTTTTCCATGAGTATCCAAAAGATTACGGAATTGTGGTCACTGTTCGACAAATGTTCTCCCACTGCAACTTTGATGACCTGGCCAGGCTCGTTCCCTAGTACTTGGTCCAGTATTGGCCCCTCTCTAGTCAGACTATCCACATATTGTTCCAAAAAACCTTCTTGGACACATTTAACAAATTCCTCACCATCCAGACCCCTAGCCCTCGAAGATATCCAGTCAATATGAGGAACATTAAAGTCTCCCGTTACAACAACCGTATTATTTCTACACCTATCTAGAATATGCTTACATATCTGTTCTTCAACTTCTCATGGGCTGTTGGGAGGCCTGCAGTACACCCCCATCATAGTGACTGCCCCCTTCCTGTTTCTGAATTCTACCCACAGTGCCTTGTTACTTGATTCTTCCATGGTGTCCTCCCACTGTACAGCAGTAATGTGTTCTCTAACCAGTATTGCAACTGCCCCACCTCCTTTTACCTTCCTCTCTGTCTCGTCTAAAACACCTATATCCAGGAATATTTAGCTGCCAGCCCTGTCCCTTTTTTAACCAAGTCTCTGT
The DNA here is from genome assembly GCF_047496885.1 of Scyliorhinus torazame. Classification (NCBI taxonomy): domain Eukaryota; kingdom Metazoa; phylum Chordata; class Chondrichthyes; order Carcharhiniformes; family Scyliorhinidae; genus Scyliorhinus; species Scyliorhinus torazame. The sequence goes on along the minus strand of NC_092715.1, from coordinate 70,895,205 downwards.
TACAGCAGCCACATTCAAGTTCCACGCACGAATCAAGGCTTTAAGTTCATCTGTCTTACCTGTTATACTCCGTGCATTGAAGCAGATACACCCCAGACCTCCAGGCACACTGAGTTTGACCTCCCTCAGCCTGCCCTTCCTTTTAGCCAGCCTGGCCCTGGTACCATGCTCATCCCCAGTCTCTACACTGGCTGGTTTACTGTCCTGATTTCCACCACCCTGCCAAATTAGTTTAAACCTACCCGAACCATACTAGCAAACCTCCCAGCCATGATATTGGTGCCCCTCCAGTTGAGGTGTGATGCACGATCAATAACCACTAAAGCAAGGTTGTAGTCCAACTGAAGGCTTTAATGAGCTTGATGTTTCCCCCAGCAGCTCAGGTACAGAATGAAGGCTGCTGGGGCGGCATGGGCTGTTATACCCCGCCTAGCAGGGTGGAGCTACCATACCGCTTGACAAATAGGAAGCATACAATTTCTACCAAAGGTGTTCCAGCATTACCAGGTATCGTAATGCCTCTACTACCACATTCATCCTCTGTTAAAAAGGAGTCCGGCGAGGGTGGTGGCCTGATACTACAAACATGGCAATGTGGTAGAATTAGTTATGGAGGGTCCGTAATACCTCCGTACAGCATTTTGTAACTATTTACAATTCTAGTAACTATTTACAATTTATGATTTAAATTTACAATTTAAAATGAAGCAATCAGTCGATCGGGGGCCCTGGTCATCCTCTGTGATCGTCGGAGCTTCGGTGGTGACTCCGGTGGAGGCTCGGGCGCCTGTGACTCCGGGAGCGTGGCCTCGATCTCTGTGGCAGCTTCGACACCCCTAGACGGCGCTGGTGGGGAAAACGGTTGACATAGGAAGGGAGCGCCTGCGGGGCGCATCGGTGGGTGGGTGGGCCTAGACGGGGCCGGCGGAAGGCCCGATCATCCTCTAAGGTACCCTGGTGGAGGGGAGGGTGTGACTGGTGGCTGGGGTGTGCGTGGGGATCCGGCGGGCGTAGGTCTCGTAGGGAGACCGTATCTTGTCGGCCTTCGGGGTACACCACATAGGCGTACTGGGGGTTAGCGTGGAGAAGATGGACCCTCTCGACCAACGGGTCCGACTTGTGCGCCCGCACATGTTTTCGGAGCAGGATGAGTCCGGGTGCTGCCAGCCAGGTCGGGAGCGAGGTCCCAGAGGAGGACTTCCTGGGGAAGACCAGGAGACGGTCGTGAGGTGTCTGGTTGGTTGTGGTATAAAGCAGTGACCGGATGGAGTGGAGGGCATTCAGGAGGACATCCTGCCAGCGGGAGACTGGGAGATACCTGGACCGTAGGGCCAGTAGGACGGTCTTCCAGACCGTTCCGTTCTCCCTATCTACCTGTCCGTTACCCCGGGGATTGTAACTGATCGTCCTGCTCGAGGCGATGCCCTTGCTGAGCAGGAATTGACACAGTTCGTCGCTCATAAAGGAGGACCCCCTATCACTATGTATGTAGGCAGGGAAACCGAACAGTGCAAAGATGCTATGGGGGGCCTTGATGATGGTGGTTGCGGTCATGTCGGGGCAGGGGATGGCGAATGGGAACCAGGAGTACTCGTCAATCACATTCAGGAAGTACGTGTTGTGGTCGGTGGAGGGGAGGGAGCCTTTGAAATCCATGCTGAAGCGTTCAAAGGGACGGGAAGCCTTTATCAGGTGCGCTTTCTCTGGCCGGTAGAAGTGCGGTTTGCACTCCGCGCAGATTTGGCAATTCCTGGTGGCTGTCCTGACCTCCTCGATGGAGTAGGTCAGGTTGCGGGTCTTGATAAAGTGGAAATAGCGAGTGACCCCCGGGTGGCAGAGGTCCTCGTGGAGGGCTCGGAGGCGCTCCACTTGTGCGGTGGCACACGTGCCGCGGGACAGGGCGTCAGGAGGCTTGTTTAGCTTCCCGGGACGATACAAGATCTCGTAGTTGTAGGTGGAGAGTTCGATCCTCCACCGCAAGATCTTATCGTTTTTTATCTTGCCCCGCTGTGCATTATCGAACATGAAAGCAACCGACCGTTGGTCAGTGAGGAGAGTGAATCTCCTGCCAGCAAGGTAATGCCTCCAATATCGCACAGCTTCTACTATGGACTGGGCCTCCTTTTCAACTGAGGAGTGGCGGATTTCGGAAGCATGGAGGGTACGTTTGAAGAAGGCCATGGGCCTTCCCGCTTCGTTGAGGGCGGCTGCCAGAGCTACGTCAGACGTGTCGCTCTCGACCTGGAAGGGGAGGGACTCATCGATGGCGTGCATCATGGCCTTTGCAATGTCTGTTTTGATGCGGCTGAAGGCCTGGCGGGCCTCTATCGACAGGGGAAAGGCTGTGGATAACATACGATGAACGTCTGAGGATTCTGGGATTATATTCATTGGAGTTCAGGAGGTTGAGGGGAGATGTAATAGAAACTTACAAGATAATGAATGGCTTAGATAGGGTGGATGTAGGGAAGTTGTTTCCATTAACAGGGGAGACTAGGACCCGGGGGCACAGCCTTAGAATAAAAGAGAGTCACTTTAGAACAGAGATGCGGAGAAATTTCTTCAGCCAGAGAGTGGTGGGTCTGTGGAATTCATTGCCACAGAGGGCAGTGGAGGCCGGGACGCTGAGTGTCTTTAAGACAGAAGTTGATAAATTCTTGATTTCTCGAGGAATTAAGGGCTATGGAGAGAGAGCGGGTAAATGGAGTTGAAATCAGCCATGATTGAATGGTGGAGTGGACTCGATGGGCCGAATGGCCTTACTTCCACTCCTATGTCTTATGGTCTTATGGATTGGATCAGGGAACGGGCCTTGTCCGCATAGTTGGGGACCCACTGGGCGTAGTAACTGAAAAACCCTAGGCAGCGCTTCAGGGCCTTGGAGCAGTGAGGGAGGGGGAATTCCATAAGGGGGCGCATATGCTCAGGGTCAGGGCCTATAACTCCATTTCGCACTACGTAGCCGAGGATGGCTAGGTGTTCGGTGCTAAACACGCATTTATCCTTGTTGTCTGTAAGGTTAAGGATCTTTGCGGTCTGGAGGAATTTTCGGAGGTTGGTGTCGTGGTCCTGCTGGTCTTGGCCGCAGATGGTGACATTATCGAGATACGGGAATGTTGCCCGTAAACCGTACCGGTCAACCATTCGGTCCATCTCGCGCTGGAAGACCGAGACCCTGTTGGTGACACCGAAGGAACCCTTAAGAAGTGATAGAGCCGCCCATCTGCCTCGAAGGCAGTGTATTTGCGGTCACTCGTGCGGATGGGGAGCTGGTGGTAGGCGGAATTGAGATCCACAGTCGAGAAGACCTTATAATGCGCGATCCTGTTTACCAGGTCGGGGAGAGGGTGCGCGTCCAGCTGTTGATGGTCTGACTGTAGTCGATGACCATCCTATTCTTCTCCCAGGTCTTTACCACCACCACTTGAGTTCTCCAGGGACTGTTGCTGGCTTCAATGACTCCTTCCCTCAGTAGCCTTTGGACCTCTGACCTAATAAAGATCTGGTCCTGGGCACTGTACCGTCTGCTCCTGGTGGCGACGGGTTTGCAATCCGGGGTGAGGAAGGCGGAACAGGGAAACAGGGAAGGCGGGTCGACCTTAAGGGTCGCGAGGCCGCAGACAGTGAGGGGGGCTATAGGGCCGCCGAATTTGAAAGTTAGTCTTTGGAGATTACACTGGAAGTTTAAACCCAGGAGTGTGGCTGCGCAGAGGTGGGGAAGGACGGAGAGCCGGTAATTTTTAAACTCCCTTCCCTGGTCTGTGAGGTTTGCTACACAAAACCTCTTTATCTCCACTGAGTGGGAACCGGAGGCCAGGGAGATGTTTTGATTAACGGGGTGGAAGAGGAGAGAACATCGCCTTGCTGTGTCGGGGTGTATGAAGCTCTCCGTGCTCCAAGAGTCGATGAGGCAGGATGTCTCGTGCCCGTTGATAAATACAGTCGTTGTAGCCGTTGAGAGTGTTCAAGGCTGGGACTGATCCAGAGTCACCGAGGCTAATCGCAGCAGTTGAGTGTTCTCTTCGGGCAGTGTGTGGTCAGCCGAGCCGGGGTCCTGGGAGTCCTTCCAAGATGGCGGCTCCCATTGGTCACACATGGCTGGGGGTGCACAAAATGGCAGCGCCAATCTATCTAACGTGGCGTCCGTGGGACAAGATGGCGGCACCCGGGAGCCGCACGTGGCCCTGGAGTAGGAAGATGGCGGCGCCCGCTGGCTGCGCGGGGACCGTGGAGAGGTTTGTGGTGGCGGTCTGCATTCGCCTCCGGGGACCACGGCAACTGCACGATCCTGGCATACCCCCACGAAATGGCCCTGTTTACCGCATCCCTTGCAGGTGGATGCGCGGGCCGGGCAGCGCTGGCGGGGGTGCTTGGCCTGCCCGCAAAAGTAGCAGCGGGGCCCCCCGGGGTTGCCAGGCCGCCTTGCAGCACAAGCTTGGGGGTGGGGGGGGGTAGGGATGTCTCGGGGACGGCTGCGGAGGGGTTCCACGCTGCCCAGGGGACTGTCGCGCGGTCGGGAAAATAAGCGCGGGCGTCTCTGAAGGCCACATCCAGGGAGCCTGCAAGGGCCCGTGCCTCCTTGAGACCTAGAGTGTCTTTTTCCAACAATCGCTGGCGGATTTGGGAGAACAGCATACCAGCCACGAAAGCGCCCTGGACCAAGAGTTTGGTGTGTTCGCTCGCCGAAACTTGCAGGCAGCTGCAGTTTCTCCCCAACACCAGGAGTGCATGGTAGAATTCTTCCAGCGATTTTCCCCAGGGTTTTGTTACCTCGTTGCTGGCAGATGTCAGGCGTAGACCTGGTTTACTGGGCGAATATAATGTCCTGTTAGCAGCTCTATTGCTGCATCGAAGTCTTCCGCTTCCTGGATGAGGGTGTAAATCTCCGGGCACACACGAGTGCAGGACTTGCATTTTCTGTTCTCCCGTGGGTGTGTTTTCGGCCGTCCTGAGATATCCTTTAAAACACGCCAGCCAGTGCTTGAAGATTGCCGCTGAGTTTGCCGTGTGGGGGCTGAGTTGCAGACACTCCGGCTTGATTCGGAGCTCCATCCTTTTAAATCTAGCTTATTAAATTGATGCACGATCAATGACCACTAAAGTGAGGTTGTAGTCCAACTGAAGGTTTTAATAAGCTAGATGTTTCCCCCAGCAGCTCAGGTACAGAATGAAGGCTGCTGGGGCGGCACGGGTTCTTATACTCCGCCTAGCAGGGCGGAGCTACCATACCGCTTGACCAATAGGAAGCATACAATTTCTACCAATGGTGTTCCAGCATTACCTGGTTACCGTTATGCCTCTACTACCACAAGATGTAACCCGTCCTTCTTGTACAGGCCCCACCTTACCTGGAAGACATCCCAGTGATCCATAAAACTGAAGCCCTCCCTCCTGCACCAGTTATTTAGCCACATGTTCAACTGTACTGTATCCCTGTTGCTAGCACGGGAAGTAATCCTGAGATTACAACCCTAGAGATCCTGCTTTGTAATTTTCTACCTAACTACCTAAATTGCTGTTGCAGGACCTCGCTACCCTTTCTACCTATGTCATTCATGCCAATGTGGACAATGATCTCTTCTGATTTCCCTACTGTTTTAGGATGCTTTGCAGACGCTCAGAGACATCCAGGACCCTGGCACCAGAGAAGCAAACTATCATCCTGGAGTCCTTTTCACGGCCACGGAAGCGCCTATATGTGCCCCAAACGGTTGAATCTCCTACCACTATTGCTTTCTACGCTTTTGTACCCCCGTGTGTGCAGCAGGGCTAGTCATGGCGCCTTAGCTCTGGCCACTGCTGCTGTCCCTTGATGGACCTTCCCCCTCATCAGTATCCAAACGGCATACTTGTTAGATTGGGGACAGCCATAGGGAACCCCTGCACTCTCTGCCTACCCCGTCTGGCAGTCACCCATCTATATTCCTGTACCTTAGGTGTGACCACATGTCTGAAGCTATTATCCAGAACAATATCAGCTTATTGTGTGCTCCTCAGTGCTTCCAGCTGTTGCTCTAACCGATCCATGCGTTCGGTTAGCATTTGGAACTGAACGCACTTTCCACAGATGTAGTCCTCAGGGGCACTTGATGTGTCCATGTTGCCCCACATCGTGCAGGAGTAGCACAAGGCCCACCAATTGACATCTCTCTCCCACTTTTGATTGTCAGATTAAAAAGCTAAAAGGCCCTTAATAAAATTTTATGCTGCTGATTTCACGAATAAACACCCCAAAATTTATTGTGCCTTCTGGTTACGACAGGTTGTTATTCAATATTAAATCTAGCTTGCTACCCTCAAGTAAGTGTCTGAAGAGAAAAAAAAAAGAAAATCTGATCCTTACAAAATGTAGCTCAGAGTCTACTCCGGTGAGCCCAGGATTGAAAGGGTTAAGGACACGAGTCACCTGATTTATTGTGAACCAATCAGGAGCCGCGCTCTCTTTAGTACGTCTGACGTCTGCAGAAGGTTCACCTGGCGCTCAGTTTAAACCACCCAGCGGACACTGCTCCCGTGATTCCCGGCTGCTCCTGGGGTTCCTGTGAAGGTACGTTCCCGAGTGTGACAAGGCCCCAAATCTGCCCCGTGCTCAACTTAACCACATACTCGTCGCTCGGCTCTGCCCTCCAGACACTGCTCCTGCGATTCCCGCTGCTCCTGGGGTTCCTGTCAAGGTAAGTTCCCAAGTGAGACTAGGCCCGAAAACCGCCCCGCACTCAATTTAAACACTTACCGGTCGCCCTGCTCCGCCACTCAGGACACTGTTCCCGTGATTCCCGGCTGCTCCTGATGTTATGGGCCAGGGTTTAGAGAACCCCAAAGTGTATCATGGAGTTCACCTTACCCACAACTTTTTAAAAAATATATATTTTATTAAAGTTTTCAAACAGAATTTTTTCCACTTTACAAATCAACATAACAATAGCACAATAACTGATAAATAACATTATTTAAATAAAATAGTGAACTAACAAAGTAACAAAAAATAGTGCTCCCCCCCCCCCACCTGGGCTGCAGCTGCTGATGATCTATTTTCCCTTAATGTTCCGCGAGATAGTCAAGGAACGGTTGCCACCGCCTGGAGAACCCCTGAACCGATCCTCTCAGTGCAAATTTCATTCGTTCTAGTTTTATGAACCCTGCCATATCGTTTATCCAGGCCTCCACGCCAGGGGGTTTCGCATCCTTCCACATGAGTAGGATCCTTCGCCGGGCTATCAGGGACGCAAAGGCCAGAATATCGTCCTCTTTCGCCTCCTGCACTCCCGGCTCTTCCTCTACCCCAAATATAGCTAACCCCCAGCCTGGCTTGACCCGGACCTTCACCACCTTTGAGATCATCTTTGCCACTCCCCTCCAGTACTCATCCAGTGCCGGACATGACCAGAACATGTGTGTGTGGTTCGCCGGGCTTCCCAAGCACCTCCCGCACCTGTCCTCCACTCCGAAGAACCTGCTCAGTCTTGCTCCCGTCATATGTGCTCTGTGTAGAACCTTAAATTGTATCAGGCTAAGCCTGGCACACGAGGACGAGGAATTTACCCTCCTTATGGCATCAGCCCACAGCCCCTCCTCAATCTCCTCCCCCAGCTCTTCTTCCCATTTTCCCTTCAGCTCCTCTACCAGCGCCTCCCCCTCGTCTCTCATCTCCTGATATATTTCGGACACTTTGCCCTCCCCGACCCAAACCACGGAGATCACTCTATCTTGGATCCCCTGTGTCGGGAGTGTGGTGTTGGGTGCTCTGGTGCACAGATGAGCCAACACAGTTGTATGTGGTACAACTCTATTTTATTATAACTCTTATAATACAGTTCGTTCTGGATACTCTGCACGTGCTGTCTCCCTGAGTGTCTTTGGCAATAGCTCTGTCCTGGTTCTCCCCTGCAGCTCTTCCTGACCACCAGGGGTTGTGTCTGTGCTTTTATATCTTTCTGTCATTGGTTGTGGTGTTGTGTGTTCTGATTTGTCTGTTGGTGTGTCTATCATGATGTGTGTGTTTGAATATCATGACATCCCCCTTTTTTACAAAGACAAGTGCCTACGTGGTTATAAATATAATTGTGTCGTGAGTGCATCTAAGAGTGTGCTTTTGTGTTGTGTACAGCGTGTGTTTATGACGTAACTATTTACATGGGGCGATGTCGGGTGCGTCACACTAACAAGGTTGTACCATAACAAAACTTGGATGCGAGAGAAAAAAAAACTTGAACATTGGTCCGGTCAGACGATATCTGGAACAATAAACAACAACAGGTTATAATACAGAAGTGTTTGACTTTTTGAACGTATTAACAGCGTTATAAGTCCAGTCTAATGGGTGACCGCCTCAAGAATGGGCTGGTCCTCAAGCCGGTTCAGCTGTGGAGATTTGGGGTCACACTGGTTCACCTTGGACTGTCGGAGGTGATGCTGTTGCCGAAGTCTCTACTTTACCATTTGTTGTACTTCATGCAGTGCTTGGTTTTTTTCATTCTTGCAAATATAACATTCAACATCTTTGTTAGTGGTGCCCTGGCTGTGGTTTGGTTCTGGTGGCGATGGAAGGGGCATGATCCGTGGCATCTCCACGAAGTCATCCTTGGGAACCAGTGGAGGATCCGGCGTGTGCGTACGGTGCAGTTGCGAGCGTGGAAGGCGGCACAGAGCCCGCTGATTGCGCCTACGCACCAATCCATCCGCCCTGCATGCCAGGAACAAGGTGGAGTCTGTTTTCTTTTTATGTTTGTGGTGGACGGCATCTTGTAGCCGATGGGTCGTTGCCATCGAAGTAGCACCATCACTAATATCATGCAAGGCGATGACTGTGCCAGATGTGGAAGTTGGCCAAGACCGTGTACGCTGGTTCCGGCCACCTGCTGTGCCGGAAGGGCGACTCCGCAGAGAAACGTCGAAGCATGTCGCCTTGGATAGAGAATTGTTGCTCGCATCAACGTCTGGCGATGGCGCGAGTTGGTGTGTCCATCTTGGACCGCCGGTGCTGGTTGCCACTGCCGACCCAGTGGGACTGCCACGCGATCCATTCCCTGTCGCCGTGGCATCTGCCGTCACCCTGAGCGTGCCATCACCGAGGCCGCGACACCGCCCGTCCGGAGCAAGGTCTGGCATGCGCAGATCAGAGTCGGCGCTTGGCTGCTCCCCATCTGGAGTCCGGTCTGCCTTCCGTCGATGCCCCCCGTCCGGAGTCCCAACAGGTTCACTGGAGGCAGCCGAGATTCCTTGAAGCTGCACTTCTGGAGTCGGAACATGCAGGAATGCACCAACCAGTGGAGAGGCTCGAGCCATCGAGGGTGGAAGCGGTGCGCCGCCACCGCAGTCGTCAGTGGTCCCACCGTGATCGTTGAGTGCCTCGGTACGCACTAGGCGAGGTCTGTCACCTTGCACCTTTTGCATGGGAAGTGGGATGCTGTCGTCACTCGTCTCACATCCCGTGGATAGATCGTCATTAGCAGCTTGCTGTTCACTAGGGTTGGGTAAATTGTCAGAGTTTTCATCTGGTGGTGCACACCATGTCGGTGGACTGTCATTGTCTTGCCATTGTCCTTCATTTGGGCTTTTCTTCTTTGGAACTTTAAATCTTCCCCCAGACATTGCAGAACCTTGTTTATTACCCCCAAATTCTCCCATATGTATGGTCTCGAATATAGTATCCACTGTTTCTATCGACATTGTACCATTTTCCAAAGAACATTCCGTTTCACTTTTCTTCTCAGGTACCTCATATGTAACTTTGTTTGATGTACATGCCTTCATGGTCTCTGGGTCTGATTTTGCTGGGACTGGCATGGTCACAGTCTCTCTTTTACTGTTCTCAATTGCCCACATTATACTCCCCATACATAACTGCTTAAGCACTGGGGTTAGTGTGGTACAATGGATAATCGGGTCGACCTTATCTGCATCTTCATCATTAGTGGAAAGCACACTTGGTTCACTTGAAACTGCTGTGGGTGTTAAATTCGTTATCTGGCTACTCGATGTCGGTGTCCTCAGGATTCTTGCTCCAATGTTCTGCTCAATAATCAGTGGAGTGTGTATAGGTTCAATGCAATTAATGTTCCCCTCCAGGTTTGAAGAGTCATTACTGACTAACTGCTGGTCTCCGAAGTTGGGATTTTGCGGTATTGTGTTGAAGGGAGACATTTGTCCCTGCTGTAGATATGATTCAGGTTGTGTTATTTCCATTACCTGAGGATCAATGTCTTGTCCATTTTTTCGATCCGTACTAAAACACTGGCAATTCTCAGTCTGCTCCTTGCAAGTTAAACATACAATTAATTTCGTTAGCAAATCCTCAGCATCCTTCTGTGGCCGTGCTGCATTATTAATCTCTGTTCGGCTACAATGATCCTGAAGGTCAGCGCATAAACCTTTTTTCTTCGGGCTTGGACGAGGCGATTCCTTTGGCTTGTCTTCAGTTGGGCTTGAACAGTCTTCAGCGCTGTGCCCTTTATTGTAGCATGAGAGACCGTCATGGTCATGCTGCTGTGTAGTAGAGCATGGTAGGCTGTTATAGCCTTCTTGCTGTTCACGGGAGCATGGCAGACTTGCATCGTCTGCCGCTGGTTGGTCAGGAGAGGTTGCTAGACCCTCATGGTCTTGTTCCTGTAAGGACTGCGCTCTGGAGTCTTGCGTTCCTTCCATCGTGGAGTCCGTCCACGAGCTCTCTGTGGAGGCTTGTGACACTGGAGTCACTTCTTGTTCGTGCAAGGACTGCGCTCTGGAGTCTTGCGTTGCTTCTATCGTGGAGGCTGTCCACGAGCTCTCTGTGGAGACTTGTGACACTGGAGTCACTTCTTGTTCGTGCAAGGACTGCGCTCTGGAGTCTTGCGTTGCTTCTATCGTGGAGGCTGTCCACGAGCTTGCTGTGGAAGCTTGTGACACTGGAGTCACTTCTGGTTCATGCGAGGACTGCACTCTGGAGTCTTGCATGTCTTCTTTCATAGAGTCGGGAACGTTGAGCGGGACGTGGACCACGCTCTGTGTGGCAGCAGGGCACTCTCCGTGTGCTTGCACCGCTCCCTGTCTGGTAATGTCAGGCTGCAGCATCATCCGGTACTGATAAGTTGGAACGTCATATCTGCTGGGTTGAAGATCCTCAAATCCGAAAAATGAATCCGCATCTGCGTCGGATTCAATATGGGGGCCGCCAATGTGCAACACGAAAGGTTCGTCCGAGTCATAGTCATATAGGACCACGGAGCTATCATTGGGCTCGCGAGGTCCGGAAACACTGTAAAAATCGTCATCGAAGTATTCAAGGTCGGAATCATCGGCTTGTGCGTAGGTAACTGCTTGTCGGAGGGTTCTTCGGAGGTTAAATTCATCTCCTGGGTCAATTTGCGGCACTGTGCTGTCATTCCAGGTGAAGGAAGGTTGTTTTACAGCTTTAACAGATTTTTGTTTTTTTGATTTGGGACGTTTCCCTTTTAAATTGGATTTGGGACATTTCCTTTTTAAATTGATCCAGTCTTGGGCCTCTGACATCCTGACGCTCGGTATGTAGCACGTAGGAAGCGACTGCGCATGCTCAGATCGCTGTTCCTTTACCGATGGCCGTTTTCTTAACTGCGCATGCGCACCATATTGCGCATGCGCAAACGAAACTTCCGGTTCTGCGCACTTCTCGCGCAACTGTGCTAGCGTTATACCTTTAGCAAGATGGCCGTCGACCTCGACCCAGCCTTTTCTCAGGCCCGGGATTTCGGGCTCCGGGATCCCGGCCACAAGGTGAGTACTGCAGCTTTTCTTACCTTTAAGTCCCCATTGGATTGCGTATTCTTCACAGTACTTGGCGAATTTGCCCATGACTGCCTGGTAATCGTGCCTTTGCTGCCTCCTGAAGAACCTGAACCTTCTGAACATTGCTCTTGCCCTTGCACCGGCGACGATGAGGAGAAATTCAATTTTTTCCTTATCATCCAGGTCTTGGAGTTGAGCTGCCGCCAGGAACAACTCGAACATTTGCCGGAATCGCCGCCAGTTTTCGCGGAGGTCGCCGTGGCACTGGAGCGGCTGCGGAACCGGGAGCTCGTACATCATGCCTGGGCACTGCTGGTTGTCTGTGTACACTGAGGTATGCCGGCAGGTATCGATCCACTCCTGTACCATGTGGTGTTGGGTGCTCTGGTGCACAGATGAGCCAACACAGTTGTATGTGGTACAACTCTATTTTATTATAACTCTTATAATACAGTTCGTTCTGGATACTCTGCACGTGCTGTCTCCCTGAGTGTCTTTGGCAATAGCTCTGTCCTGGTTCTCCCCTGCAGCTCTTCCTGACCACCAGGGGTTGTGTCTGTGCTTTTATATCTTTCTGTCATTGGTTGTGGTGTTGTGTGTTCTGATTTGTCTGTTGGTGTGTCTATCATGATGTGTGTGTTTGAATATCATGACAGGGAGCAGCGGAAATTCCCTCACCTGTTGCCTCGCAAACGCCCTCACTTGCATGTATCTAAAATTATTCCCCGGGGCCAGCTCATATTTTTCCTCCAGCGCTCCCAGGCTCGCGAACGTCCCGTCAATAAACAAATCTCTCAATCTCCTAATTCCTGCCCGATGCCAGCTCTGGAACCCTCCGTCCATCCTTCCTGGGACAAACCTATGGTTGTTCCTGATCGGGGACCACACCGAGGCACCCATCACCCCCCTGTGTTGTCTCCACTGCCCCCAGATCCTTAAGGTTTCCACCACCACTGGGTTTGTGGTATACCTTTTCGGGGAGAGCGGCAGCGGCGCCGTCACCAGCGCCTTTAGGCTCGTTCCCTTACAGGGCGCCATCTCCAGCCTCTACCACGCCGCCCCCTCTCCCTCCCTCATCCACTTACAAACCATCGCCACATTGGCGGCCCAGTTGTAGTCGTCCAGGTTCGGCAACGCCAGTCCCCCTCTGTCCCTGCTACGCTGCAGGAACCCCCTCCTTACCCTCGGGATCTTCCCTGCCCACACGAAACTGATAACGCTCCTGTCTATTTTCTTGAAAAAGGCCTTCGTGATCAGAATGGGGAGACATTGAAACACGAAAAGAAACCTTGGGAGAACCATCATTTTTACCGCCTGCACTCTGCCCGCCAATGAGAGCGGCAGCATATCCCACCTCTTGAAATCCTCCCCCATCTGCTCCACCAGCCACGTCAGATTGAGTTTGTGTAGAGTTCCCCAGCTCCTAGCTACCTGAATCCCCAAATATCGGAAGCTCCTTTCCACTCTCCTTAACGGCAGGGCGTCTATTCCTCTTCCCTGGTCCCCAGGGTGTATTACGGAAAGCTCACTCTTCCCCATATTTAGCCTATATCCCGAAAAATCTCCAAACTCCCTCAATATCTGCATAACCTCTGTCATCCCCCCCACTGGATCCGCCACATACAGCAGTAGGTCATCTGCGTAGAGTGACACTCGATGTTCCTCTCCCCCTCTAATCAACCCCCTCCATTGCTTAGAGTCTCTCAACGCTATGGCCAGTGGTTCAATTGCCAACGCGAACAGTAAAGGGGAGAGGGGGCACCCCTGCCTTGTTCCCCTATGTAATCGAAAATACTCCGATCTTTGCCGGTTTGTGACTACACTTGCCACTGGGGCCCCATATAGGAGTTTGACCCAACTGATAAACCCTTCCCTGAACCCAAACCTCCTCAACACCTCCCATAAATACTCCCACTCTACCCTATCAAATGCCTTCTCTACATCCATCGCCACCACTATCTATGCCTCCCCCTCCGCTGGGGGCATCATTATCACCCCAACAGCCGTCGCACGTTGACATTCAGTTGTCTCCCCTTTACAAACCCTGTCTGGTCTTCATGCACCACCCAGGGACACAATCCTCGATCCTCGTCGCCAGCACTTTTGCCAACAGCTTGGAGTCTACATTCCGGAGTGAGATAGGCCTATATGACCCGCATTGCAGCGGATCTTTATCCCACTTCAGGATTAGTGATATCATCGCCTCCGACATTGTCGGGGGTAGAGTCTCCTCTTCTCTGGCCTCGTTAAAGGTTCTTGCCAGCAGCGGGGCCAACAGGTCCGCATATTTCCTGTAAAATACCACCGGGAACCCGTCTGGTCCCAGGGCCTTCCCTGCCTGCATGTTCCCCAGCCCTTTAGTCACCTCATCCACCTCAATTGGCGCCCCCAGGCCTGCCACCTCCTGCTCCTCCACCCTCGGGAACCTTAATTGGTCCAGAAACTGTTGCATTCCCTCTTTTCCCTCCGGGGGTTGGGACCTATATAGCCTCTCATAAAAGGTCCTAAACACCTCATTTATCTTCCCTGCTCTCCGCTCCGTAGTTCCCGTTTCATCCTTAACTCCCCCAATTTCCCTCGCCGCTATCCTCTTGGTGGGCCAGCAGCCGGCTTGCCTTTTCCCCATATTCGTATCTCATCCCCTGTGCCTTCCTCCACTGTGCCTCTGCCTTTCCTGTGGTCAGCAGGTCAAACTCCGTCTGAAGTCTTCGCCTCTCTCTATATAGTCCTTCGTCCGGGGCCTCCGCATATCTTTTATCCACCCTCACAATCTCCCCCACTAATCTCTCCCTTTCTTTGCCCTCTTGTTTCTCCTTGTAAGCCCTAATGGAGATCAACTCTCCCCTAACCACTGCCTTCAGCGCTTCCCATACTACCCCCACCTGGATCTCACCATCATCATTGGCCTCCAAGTACCTCTCAATACATCCCCGCAGCCTTCCACAGACCCCCTCATCCGCCAATAGTCCCACATCCAGTTGCCAGAGTGGGCGCTGCTCCCTCTCCTCTCCTAATTCCAGATCCACCCAGTGCGGGGCATGGTCTGAAACGGCTATGGCCGAGTACTCCGTTCCTGCCACCTTCGAGGTCAGTGCCCTGCTCAAAACAAAGAAATCTATTCGGGAGTATACCTTGTGGACATGGGAGAAAAAGGAGAACTCTTTGGCCAGCGGCCTAGCAAATCTCCACGGATCCACCCCCCCCATTTGCTCCATGAACCCCCCAAGCACCTTGGCCGCTGCCGGCCTTCTTCCGGTCCTGGATCTAGACCGGTCTAGCCCTGGATTCAGCACAGTATTGAAATCCCCCCCATTACCAGGCTTCCCACCTCCAGGTCCGGGATACGTCCCAGCATCCGCTTCATAAATCCCGCGTCATCCCAGTTCGGGGCATATACATTTACCAGCACGACCTCCTTTCCCTGCAATCTACCACTCACTATCACGTATCTACCCCTGTTATCCACCACTATATTCCTAGCCTCGAACGACACCCGTTTCCCCACCAATATCGCCACCTCCCTATTTTTTGCGTCCAACCCTGAGTGGAACACCTGTCCCACCCATCCTTTCCTTAACCTAACCTGATCCGCCACCTTCAGATGCGTCTCCTGAAGCATGACCACATCTGCCTTCAGT
Organism: Scyliorhinus torazame; assembly: GCF_047496885.1. NCBI lineage: Eukaryota > Metazoa > Chordata > Chondrichthyes > Carcharhiniformes > Scyliorhinidae > Scyliorhinus > Scyliorhinus torazame. The sequence continues at coordinate 70,879,825 of NC_092715.1, read as the reverse complement.
CTTTTTAAGTGCGCGAACACTCGGGCCCTCTTAATCGGCCCATTCAGGCCTCTCACATTCCACGTGATCAGCCGGATTGCCCCCCCCCCCGTGCTGACTAGCCATCCCCTGTTCTAGGCCAGCCCCCCGTCCGGGTCCCGCGCACCCACCCGTCCCCCAGGCGGCGACCTCCCGTCCCGACCACCTCTTCTCTTCTCTTGCCAGCTCCCCCTCGCTCTCAGCAGCAGCAACCCAGTTGATCCCCCCCCGCTAGATCCCCATCTAGCATGGTTACTCCCCCCATGATGCTTCCGAAATTCAGCTAACTCTAACTGACCCTGGCTTCCCCCGTTCTCTCCTTGACCCCCCTGTGCGTGGAACTCTCTTCCTTCTTGTGCCTATCTTCCCGCCATCATCACCACAGCGCGGGAAAAACCCAGCACTTTCCTGGATCGGCCCCACCCCCTATGGCGCAGCTCCCCCATTCCCCATCCCCCCTCTCAGTCCCTTTTTCCACCGGCACCCACATTTCTCCGTGTTCCCCCATGAAGAGGAGAAAAATTCCCCGTCTATCGTCTCGATACTATAAACCTCCCATTCCCCAATTTACACTTCTGTACATCAACCTCATTGTCTCTCCCCCAACATCAGTCCCTCAGTTCTAGTCCAGTTTCTCTTCTTGGATGAAGGTCAATGCCTCATCCGCCGTTTCAAAGTAGTAGTGCTTGCCCTGGTGCGTGCCCCACAATCGCGCTGGCTGCAGCATCCCAAATTTTATTTTCTTCCTGTGAAGCACCACCTTGGCCCGATTAAAGCTCGCCCTCCTTCTCGCCACCTCCGCGCTCCAGTCCTGATACACTTGTAACACCGCATTCTCCCACCTGCTACTCCGTACCTTCTTGGCCCAGCTCAAGACAGCCTCTCTGTCCGTGAAGCGGTGAAATCTCACCACTATCGCCCTTGGTAGTTCTCCAGCCTTTGGTCTTCTCACAAGGACCCGGTGAGCCCCTTGCACCTCCAGGGGGCCCGTTGGGGCCTCAGCTCCCATTAGCGTGTGGAGCATCATGCTCACATAAGCCCCAACGTCAGCTCCCTCCATTCCTTCGGGGAGACCTAGAATCCGGAGGTTCTTCCTCCTCGAGCTGTTCTCCAGGACTTCGAGCCTTTCGATACACCTCTTCTGTAGCTCTCGTGCGTCTCCATTTTTACCACAAGGCCCTGTATCTCATCCTCGTTTTCGGCTGCCTTTGCCTTCACCCCACGGAGCTCTATCGCCTGGGCCTTTTGTGTTTCTTTAACCCATCGATTGCCAATAACATCGGCGCCAGCACCTCCTTCTTTAGTTCCTCCACACACCGTCGGAGGAATTCCTGCTGGTCCGGGCCCCATGTCGTCTGGGCTCCATCTGCCGCCATCTTGCTTCTTCCTTCTCTTCTCTGCCGCTGCTCCAGAGGATCCTTCGCAATCTGGCCACTACCACTGGTCCTTACCATACACACCTGGGGGGACACCTTCCTTCGTCACCCCACACTGGGTTTGGTCTGAAACTGCGGTAACGGCTGATGGATTCAGAAAACCATGAGCCTTGGATTCAGAAAACCATGAGCCTTAGCTCCGCGACCCTTCTGACACCAGCCTGTGACCGACAGCTTGAAAAACCCTGCCCCACATTAACCTGGAAGGTGATGGGGGAGGTTAAATATGATTCATGAACAAAGGACAAAACAGGTTCACGGTTGAATCCAGTTTTATTCATAATTCCCTCACTGAACAAAGGCTCATTGTGTACGGGAGAGTTCCTGCACATGGTTCGTAAGGGCCCTGGCAAATATCCAAGCCTCCCTACAGATGCTTCATTCTGGGGAAGGGACATCCCCAGGAAGGTGAAGGGGTGGGGTGTACAAAGGTTTAATGGCTATCACAAATAGACCACAATTGACATGATTAAAGTGCAAGTGAAGTATATTTATAAAAGTGTCAACATTAACAATCATAATGCACCCATGCGACCACTGGTGAATTCAGAACCTATTAATTTTTTTCCTCTACCACTTCTCGGATCTCCTCCACAGACATAGGCCACAGCAAGGGTGGAGGCAGCCTGCTGACCCATTGACTTTGTTGCTTTGGATTAACTTACAACACCAGGTTAAAGTCCAACAGGATTGTTTCGAATCACTAGCTTTTGGAGCATAGCTCCTTCATCAGGCGTTCCAAAAAGCTGCTTATTCGAAACAAATCTGTTGGACTTTTACCTGGTGTTGTAAGACTTCTTACTGTGCTCACCCCAGTCTAGCGGCGGCATCTCCACATCTTGGATTAACTTGGTGGTCGTTCTCTGGAAACATGAGCCCTGGAAGCCCCTGGCTTACTTTGCCTGTCCTGTTCTGGGGCAGCTGCTCCCTCTGTGGTCACAGAGAATCACAGAATCCTTACAGTGCAGAAGGAAGCCATTTAGTTCATCGAGTCTGACTGGTTCTTTGAAAGAGCATTCTACCTAATCCAATCCTTCATTCCCGTAACCGTGCACATTTTTTCTTTTCAGATAGTAATCCAATTCCCTTTTGAACACCTCCACCGAAGCTGCCTCTACCACCTTCTCAGGAACTTTGTTCCAACATCCAACCAGCTTCTGGGTGAAAACATTTTTTTCACATCACTTTTACTCCTTTTACCTATATTTTATTCTATGCCCACTACCTATTGGTTCCCTCTTGACTGGCAACAGTTTATCTTTCCCCAGTTTTACACTGTTTATCATGTCCACATCCCTCGATAACGAGGTTTAAGAGGTCACGTAAAAATGGGATTTGTAAGGGCCAAACAACCTCTGAGAATCCCGAGTGGAGATCCCCAGCGTGTCCAGCTGCCGATTCTCATTCGGTGTCTAAAGGCCCTGACCTAACCCCGTGAGGGGGAGGGGCACCTGGAGGGAGGTTGAGGTGCATTGTCCCCATCTGGCTTAGACACTCCAGAAGTTCACCCATGGCTATTGAGATGAAGTGCAGGTCTGAGCGAATGTCAACTCTGGCAGAATCTGCTGAACTAGATTCTCCATGGAGTCCTCCGCCCTCCCAATGGGGATCTCCATACGTGCCGCGATAAGCACCACTTAACAGCCAGCAGGCAGACCGCCTGGTCTGCCACACGTAAGCTGCTCTGTAGAGTGCCTCTGCCTGATGTTCCCCTGCCTCTTGCTGACTCTGCACCATCAGTTGGAATGTCGATTCCAGAGGACGTCATTGGACTCTGACCTTGCAGATGTCTCTGCCCCAGCTGTCCTTGAGTGCCAGTTAGCTTGGTTGATCCTGCCTTCTCCTGCTGTGGACATGTGTCCAAGCTGTGACGACCAGATTATGAGACCCTTCTTACACTCTTCCTGAGGCTCGGGCCTTCCTCTCTTCCTGGTTGCATCTGTAAGTGAGAGAGGAGAGAGTGAGTGACTGCATGAGCTGCCTCCAACATGAGTTGACATATGAAATAAGAGCAAGAGTAGGCCACTCAGCCCCTCGAGCTTGCTCTGCCTTTCAAGAAGAACATAGCTGATCTGTTGGTGTTGAATTCCATATTCCCATCTGCTCTTGAAAACCTTTGATTTCTTTGCCTAATCTTTGCCTACCAAGAATCTATCTACCTCTGCCATAAAAATATTTGGTGACCCTGCTTTGAAGCAGAGTTCCAAAGTCGCACAGCCCTCTGAGAGAAGAAAAATGTCCTCATCTCTGTCCTAAAATGACAACCACTAATTTTAAAAAGGTGTCTCCTAGTTCTGGACTCACCCACAAGAAAAAACATCCTTTCCACGTCCACCTTGTCAAGACTGTTCAATCTTATATACTTCAATCAAGTCACCTCTCACTCTTCAAAACTCCTGTGAAACCAGCTCAGTCCGTCCAACCTTTCTTCAAAAGACAACCTGCTCATTCCCAGTATCAAGCTAGTAAACCTTCTCTGAACCATTTCAAATGCATTTGGGTTTCCACAATATGCGTCAATCTTACATGGAGGCCAAAAGCCAATCTCTCCAACTCGGATGGCCCTGTCCTGCTCCACTCCTCCCAGCTGGGCTGCCTGCTCCTCGCATGCTCCTACTTCTTTCAAGTGTGGCCAACACCCTCCAGTCTCCTCCCTCAGCAATTATCATAGAATCCCTACAGTGCAGAAGGAGGCCACTGGGCCCATCGAGTCTCCACCGACCCTCTGAGAGAGCACCCTACCTAGGCCCGCTCCCCTGCCCTATCCCTGTAACCCCGCTTAACCTAAGGGACAATTTAGCATTAGCCAATCCACCTAACCTGCACATCTTTGGACTGTGGGAAGAAACCCAAGCAGACACGGGGAGAATGTGCAGACTCCACACAGGCGGACACCCAATGCTGGAATTGAACCTGTGTCCCTGACATTGTGAGACAGCAGTGCTAACCACTGTGCCACAAAGAAAATGGCTTAATCTCTCCTACCCAAAGGAATAGAGAAGATGGGGTTGAGAGCAGGCAGCCTAACCGGAAGAGGTGGAGCAGAACAGAGCCACCGGAGTAATAATCGATGCATGCCATAGAAACCCAAATGCACTGGAGGCGGTTCAAAGGAGGTTTACTAGATTGATATTTAGCAATTAAACGTATATAGCAATTTCACGTTTCTTATGTTTCCAGTCTTACAAATAACCCATTGGATTGTGCAGCATGTGATTGACGCGCTGCACCAGAGCAGTGAGCCATGCACAGGGGCAGCACGGTAGCCTTGTGGATAGCACAATTGCTTCACAGCTCCAGGGTCCCAGGTTCGATTCCGGCTTGGGTCACTGTCTGTGCGGAGTCTGCACGTCCTCCCAGTGTGTGCGTGGGTTTCCTCCGGGTGCTCCGGTTTCCTCCCACAGTCCAACGATGTGCAGGTTAGGTGGACTGGCCGTGATAAATTGCCCTTAGTGTCCAAAATTGCCCTTAGTGTTGGGTGGGGTTACTGGGTTATGGGGATAGGGTGGAGGTGTTGACTTTGGGTAGGGTGCTCTTTCCAAGAGCCGGTGCAGACTCGATGGGCCGAATGGCCTCCTTCTGCACTGTAAATTCTATGATAATCTATGATAAGGCTCAGGGAAGCATGTAATTTGCAAATCTTGATGTTGCCCTCAACGCCCTTACCCTTCCACCTTCCACATTCCCTTCTCCCTCACCACCTCCTTCCCTGTCATCTCCGAGACAACTTGTGAGCTTTCTGTTGTGGGAGCCACAGTGGCCTTCCCACCTGCAGAGTGAACGGACTGCAGTGGGCTACTGAGGCCCACATCCCCTGTACAATTCTTTGAGGTGAGTGTGATCAGCTGAGGGTTCACTTACCTTAGCGGCACAGATGAGTTTCTTTCGTCCTCTTATGGGATTGGAGGGCAGTCCTCTGCTGGAGGTCCTGTGCTCTGACTGCTCTGGAGACTTGTACCCATCCAGGGTTTGTCTCCCTGCTCGGCCTCTTCCTCCCATCCACTGGCCAGAAGACACCCCTCCTGGCCTCCAGGTGGACAAAGAGGACGCCCAAGGAGGAGTCGCTGAACTTGGCTGCGGAGGCCCCTGTCTTCTGCTGGCTATCTCAATCAGCATGGTAGGTAAGTTGCTATCTGGGCACCTTTTAAAATACGGTGCCCAAATACAGTGGCAGAATCTGTGCCATCCAGCTGACCACACTCACCTCAATGAATTGTATAGGAGATGTGGGCATCAGTAGCCCACGGTAGTCCATTCACTCCGCAGGGTGCATGCCATCCAGCTCATCCTGCTGACGAGCCGCACCATTCTGAAATGGAAATATATCGCCTTTCCTTCACTGTCGCTGGGTCAAAATCATAGAATCCCTATAGTGCAGAAGAAGGCCAATCGACCCATCAAGTCTGCACCAATCAGAGCAATCTATCTAGGCCCACTTCCCCGCCCTATCCCCGTAATCCTGTAACCCCACCTAACCTGCAGATATTTGGACTGAAATCCTGGAACTAGCTCCCTAACAGCACTGTGGGTGTACCTACACCACATTCAGTGCAGCAGTTCAAGAAGGCAACTCACCATCGCCTTCCCAAGGGCAATTAGGGATGGGCAATGAATGCTGGCCAGCCAGCGATGCCCACAACCTGTAAATGAATTTCAGTAAGGGCTTTGACAGGGTCCCTCATGGCAGACTGGCACAAAAGGTGAAGTCACACGGGATCAGGGCTGAGCTGGCAAGATGGATACAGAACTGGCTAGGTCATAGAAGGCAGAGAGTAGCAATGGAAGGGTGCTTTTCTGATTGGACGGCTGTGACTAGTGGTGTTCCGCAGCAATCAGTGCTGGGATCTTTGCTGTTCGTAATATATATAAGTGATTTGGAGGAAAATGTAACTGGTCTGATTAGTAAGTTTGCAGACCGCACAAAGATTGGTGGAATTGCGGATAGCGATGAGGACTGTCAGAGGATACAGCAGGATTTAGATTGTTTGTGTCATGATATGCAAACATGCAACCAATGAACACTCAAAATAGGACACAACCAATGGGCAGCCAGGACAATCAGAGGTGGCATCACCACAAGGGGGCATGACATAAACACTATAAAAGGGATGAGGCACTCACACCCTGCCTCTTTCCACGGACAGACATCTGGAGAGTTAGACAGGGTTGATCAGCAGCATCACACCCCAGGCTTAGAGCAAGCTGGTACAGTTAGACTGAATTACTACAGTTAGATTAGCAGAGAGTCGAACTCATTTGAGAACTGTGTTAACAGTTCAATCAACACGTTGAACTCATTTCAGAGTGTGGAGCATCCTTTAGTTAAGACTGCATCAAGTAGCAACCTGTGTTATCCGAAGCAGCATAACACAACATGATACCAGGAGTGACTGTTCAATCTATTTAGTTCAACTCAGCAAGATCCATGACAACCAGCTACTGAAGACAGGCATAATGAACAAGATTCAGGCTCCTCATCAGCTCAGGACCACCGTCAATCTTAGTGCCAACTGACGATCAAGCAGAAATTTCAACTATACGTGGAAGCATCCAACCTCAATGGCGTGACCGATGCTCGGAAGATAGCTCTTCTGCTCACCACTGCGGATGACCATGCGATAGAGATCTTCAACTCCTTTCACTTTTCCAAAAGGCAGGACAAAACAAAGTACCAAACCATCCTGGACAAATTTGAGCCACTGCGAGGTGGCTCCAACAAAACCTTTGAGCGCTACATCTTTAAGCAAAGGATGCAAGGTAAAGACGAATCCTTCAACTCCTACCTAACTAACCTTAGACTGCTAGCGCAATACTGCAACTTCGGTGACATCACTGACTCCATGATCAGAAACCAAATCGATTTTGGATTCCGCTCTGATCCTCTGCGAGAGCAATTGATGAAAATCAAGCACATGACCCTGCCAATCGCGACTGAAACGTGTACTGTGCATGAGCGATAGAAATTGCTAGTCACAGTACTAAACGGCAGAAAGTGAAAAGCAAACCTCCCACGAGGTGGAGAGTGTTCAGGCCATCTCCCGGATGCAGCGCCTCCACATTGACGAAAGCGGCCATTTCGCACGCTCTCCCCGGGCCCGACGCATGCGCAATGCGATCGGGAACACAAAGCGGCCGAAAACCACACTGCGCAGGTGCGGACGTCCAAGAAACGCACCGCGAATGCGCAACGACGCACTGAGCGTCATGCCGTGTGCGAACTGCGGCACTGCCCATTTTTAAAAAAACTGCCCTGCAAGAGGCAAACGCTGTTTAAACTGTGGGAAACCAAACCACGATGCAGCCCTGTGCAGATCTGCACCACCAGTCAGGAGCCAGCGCTCCCAAATCCAAAAGCGGCACATCAGGGGCGAAGGTCTCCGGAAACGGCGCGATGACCGCCGACTGGCGCCCAAAACGGCGCAAATCAGACGGGCATTGCGCCGCCCCAAAGGTGCGGAATGCTCCGCATCTTTGGGGGCCGAGCCCCAACATGAGGGGCTAGGCCCGTGCCGGTCGAATTTCCGCCCCGCCAGCTGGCGGAAAAGGCCTTTGGTGCCCCGCCAGCTGGCGCGGAAATGACATCTCCGGGCGGCGCATGCGCGGGAGCGTCAGCGGCCGCTGACAACTTCCCACGCATGCGCAGTGGAGGGAGCCTCTTCCGCCTCCGCCATGGTGGAGACCGTGGCGGAGGCGGAAGGGAAAGAGTGCCCCCACGGCACAGGCCCGCCCGCGGATCAGTGGGCCCCGATCGCGGGCCAGGCCCCCGTGGGGGCACCCCCCGGGGCCAGATCGCCCTGCGCCCCCCCAGGACCCCGGAGCCCGCCCGCACCGCATTGTCCCGCCGGTAAGGTAGGTGATTTAATTTACGGCGGCGGGACAGGCATTTTAGTGGCGGGACTTCGGCCCGTCCGGGCCGGAGAATCCAGCGGGGGGGCCCGACAACCGGCGCGGCGCGATCCGGATGATAAATACCTGGACAACACTTACCGAGTGGGCATTATTACGAAGTGCGAATACACCATACCGGACACATCGCAAGTCCAATCAATCCTGGCTGTGGATTCTGAGGACGAATGGCATGCAGTGATGCAGATCAACCACTGCCCCATCCAGTTCAAACTGGACACAGGTGCCTCCGCCAACCTGATTTCGCAGGTGGACTTCAAGAGAATCAAGAAGCCCCCCACAATCCTTCCAGCTGCCTGCAAACTCCTGGATTACAATGGAAATGCAATAAAGGCACTGGGGTCCTGCCATCTGCAGGTGTCCAGCCGACACACACAAGCCACTTACACTTCGAGGTTGTTAAACCAGTCCCTGCTAGGTGCGCATGTCTGCAAGCAACTGAACCTCATTCAAAGGGTCTACACCACAACGCCGTCCCATTTGGATCTTCAGGCCAGCATCGACAACATCCTAACCCAGTACCCAGATGTATTTAGTGGGATGGGCACGCTGCCATACGAGTACAAGATTCTACTGAGCCCTGATGCCAAGCCAGTGGTCCATGCACCACGACGTGTCCCTGCTCCACTGAGAGAGCGCCTGTAGGAACAGCTCACGGGTCTACAACAAAAAGGCATCATCTCCAAGGTCACTGAACCAACCGACTGGGTCAGCTCGATGGTGTGCGCAAAGAAGCCTTCGGGGGATCTACGCATCTGCATTGGCCCCAAGGATCAAAACAAAAACATTATGCAGGAACATTACCCCATCCCGAAGAGGGAAGAAATCACGAGTGAGATGGCACACGCGCGCTTCTTCACAAAATTGGACGCATCCCAAGGATTTTGGCAAATCCAACTTGAAAGATCCAGCAGAAGGCTCTGCACCTTCAACACGCCTTTTGGCAGATTCTGTTGCAACCGAATTCCATTTGGCACCATCTCGGCATCAGAGATTTTCCATCGCATCATGGAACAGATGATGGAGGGAATAGAAGGGGGTTCGTGTCTACGTCGACGATATCATAATCTGGTCCACAACCCCAGAGGAACATGTGTCGCGATTCAAGAAAGAATTCCGATGCATACATGAACATGGCCTCAAACTAAACAGGTCCAGGCTATTTTGGGACATCCACGCTGAAGTTCCTGTGCGATCAGATTTCGCAACATGCTGTGTGCCCGGACACAGACAAAATTAATGTCATCGAGGCAATGAAAGTCCCCGAGGACAAGAAGGCAGTGCTGCGCTTCCTGGGAGTGGTCAATTTCCTTGGCAAGTTCATCCCGAATTTGGCCACACACACCACGGCCCTATGCAACCTGGGGAAAAAAATCAACCGCATTTGAGTGGAAGGTGGAGCACCGAACAGAGTGGCTGGAGCTGAAAGCCAAGCTCACCACTGCACCCGTCCTTTCATTCTTTGACCCAGTCATTGGGGCAGTGTTGCTTCAAAGAGTTGGCACGTCATCCTGGGTACCAGTAGCATACACGTCACGGGTAATGACACCCACTGAGACCAGATATGCGCAGATTGAGAAGGAGTCTTTAGGTCTTCTCACCGGCACCCTCAAATTTCATGATTATGTCAACGGCTTGCCAACATTTACTGTTGAGACGGATCAGAGGCCTCTGGTCCACATCATCCAAAAGGACCTGAACGACATCACGCCTTGTTTGCAGAGAATTCTGCTCAAAGTCCAGAGGTATGATTTCAATTTGGTGTACACACCTGGCAAGTAACTCATCATCGCCGATGCATTGTCCCGCTCCGTCAACTCACCCAGTGAACCACTGGAGATCATCCAGCACATTGAATTGCAGGTACAACTGTGTGTAAGCACTCTCCCGACAACAGGTGAGAAGATCGTTCTCATCTGAGAAGAGACGGCCAAAGACCCCTGTTGCAGCGAGTCATCCACAACCTCAGCAATGGCTGGCAGAAAGGGCAATGCCCTCAATTCTAAAATGTCAAGGACGACCTGACGCTGATCGACGGCATCCTGCTCAAGCTGGACAGGATAGTCATCCCGCTTCGTCTCCAGAGCATGGTGCTGCGGCAGATTCATGAGGGACACCTGGGCGTTGAAAAGTGCAGACGCAGGGCCCGGCAAGCTGTCTACTGGCCCGGCATCAACCAGGACATCACGGACATGGTCCTGAACTGTGAAAGCTGTCAGAGGTTCCAACCAGTGCAGAGCAAGGAGACGCTCCAACCACATGATCTAGAGACCTCTCCGTGGTCCAAGGTTGGCATTGACTTTGTGGCAGCACAGTAGCATTGTGGATAGCACAATTGCTTCACAGCGCCAGGGTCCCAGGTTCGATTCCGGCTTGGGTCACTGTCTGTGCGGAGTCTGCACATCCTCCCCGTATGTGCGTGGGTTTCCTCCGGGTGCTCCGGTTTCCTCCCACAGTCCAATGATGTGCAGGTTAGGTGGATTGGCCGTGATAAATTGCCCTTAGTGTCCAAAATTGACTGCATCAAGTAGTAGCCTGTGTTATCCGAAGCAGCATAACACAACAGTTTGGAGACTTGGGCGGAGAGATGGCAGATGGAGTTTAATCCGGACAAATGTGAGGTAATGCATTTTGGAAGGTCTAATGCAGGTAGGGAATATACAGTGAATGGTAGAACCCTCAAGAGTATTGACAGTCAGAGAGATCTAGGTATACAGGTCCACAGGTCACTGAAACGGGCAACACAGGTGGAGAAGGTAGTCAAGAAGGCATATGGCATGCTTGCCTTCATTGGCCGGTGCATTGAGTATAAAAATTGGCAAGTCATGTTGCAGCTGTATAGAACCTTAGTTAGGCCACACTTGGATGGCCTAATTCTGGTCACCACACTACCAGAAGGATGTGGAGGCTTTCAAGAGGGTGCAGAAGAGATTTAGCATGATGTTGCCTGGTATGGAGGGCATTAGCTATGAGGAGAGGTTGAATAAACTCGGCTTGTTCTCACTGGAATGACAGAGGTTGAGGGGTGACCTGATAGAGGTCTACAAAATTATGAAGGGCATAGACAGAGTGGATATTTAGAGGCTTTTTCCCAGGGTAGAGGGGTCAATTACTCAGGGGCATAGGTTTAAGGTGCGAAGGGCAAGGTTTAGAGTAGATGTACGAGGCAAGTTTTTTACGCAGAGGGTAGTGGGTGCCTGGAACTAGCTGCTGGAGGAGGTGGTGGAAGCAGGGACGATAGTGACGTTTAAGGGGCATCTTGATAAATACATGAATAGGATGGGAATAGAGAGATACGGACTCCCGAAGTGCAGAAGATTTTAGTTTAGACGTGCAGCATGGTCAGCACAGGCTTGGAGGCCCGAAGGCCCTGGTCCTGTGCTGTACCTTTCTTTGTTCTTTTTTCTTTGAGTGCCCACCGAGTTCAGCCAAGTCCCGCCGGCGTGGGTTACTCAGGTCCCACACGGCAGGACCTCGGAGCTCTGTCTGCGGGTGCCATCCTGGTGGGGGGGCGGGGGGGTCCGACCCCCGGGGGGCCCTCCACAGTGGCCTGGCCCGCGATCGGGACCTACCAATCGGCAGAAGTTCCGTGGGGGCCTATGTTCCTCCTCGCCGGATCCCCGTAGGGCTCCGCCATATTGCCCGGGGCCGGCGCGGAGACGGGAACCCACGTGCATGCGCCGAATCATGGCTGCCATGGTGCGCATGCGTGGAATCACGCCGGCAGTGACGCGCAAGCGCGTTCTCACGCCGGCGTTGCCGCGCCGGCTGGAGCTGTGGGGACCACTCTGGCACCATCCTAGCCCCCTAAGAAGGGGAGCATTCCTGATTATCTGGGACCGTTGACGCTGGAGTGGTTGGTGCTGCTTTTCACGCCGGCATCAGAACTTGGCCGCGGGATTGGAGAATCCCGGCCATTGTCTTTGGCCTCCACTCCAAACTCTGTTCCCTAGGGATTGATTCCATCCTTTTCCTCGGTGAAGGTCTGAGACTAAAACAAACTGGTCACAACCCTGTTTGACCCTGAGATGAGCTTCTGACCACATATTCCCACCTCACTAACATTATCAATTTTCACCTCCAAAGCATCAATTGACTTCCTCCCTTCCTAAGCTCATCTGCTGCTAAAACTTAATTCATGTTTTTGTTACCTCTAGACTTAATTATTCCAACACACATTTGGCTGGCATTCCACATTCTACCCTCTGCATACTTGCGGTCATCCAAATCTCTGGCCATGCCCTAATTGGTTAACAGGACAGCCCCGTATTCTCTGATGTACATTGGTTTCTGAATATTCGCATTGCTCTTTCCAAATCCCATCATAGTCTTGGCCCCCTCCTATCTGTAATTTCTTCCAATCCCAAAACTTCCAAGGTATCTGCGCTCATGTACTCCTGGCCTTTTGAGCATCCCCGATTTCAATTGCTCTACCATTGATGGTCATGCCTTCAGCTGCCTAGACCCTAAGCTCTGGAATTCCCTCCCAAAATATTGCCACATTTCTACCTCTCTTTCTTGCTTTTAATATACTCATTAAAACCTACCTCTCTTAGCTATCTGGACTAATATTACCTTATGTGACTTGGTGTCTAATTTTGCTTTATAACGCTCCTGTGAAGCATCTTGGAATATTTTAATATATTAAAGGTACTATTTAAATATAAATTGTTTACTGGACTGTAAATTGGCACGGCTAAATGTGCTTAAATATTTATTGTTTGAACTATGTGGGCCTCAGTATTGTTGGACTATCGTCGGAAAAAAGATTTATGTTTATTTTAAGAACATGAAAAATAAGAAAATGTGTAAGTCATTTAACCCTTCGGGCCTACTCTGCTATTCCATAAGATCATAACTGTACTCCTAACTCAATTCCACCTTCCAGCACTATCCCCGTATGGTATCATCTATAAATACATCAATCTAAATCTTTGTTTTAAATTTAGAGGACCAATTATTTTAAGGAGCGGCACGGTAGCACAGTGGTTAGCACTGTTGCTTCACAGCGCCAAGGTCCCAGGTTCGATTCCCCGCTGGGTCACTGTCTGTGCGGAGTCTGCACGTTCTCCCTTGTCTGCGTGGGTTTCCTCCGGGTGCTCCGGTTTCCTCCCACAAGTCCCGAAAGACATGCTTGATAGGTGAATTGGATATTCTGAATTCTCCCTCAGTGTACCCAAACATGCGCCGGAGTGTGGCGACAAGGGAATTTTCACAGTAACTTCATTGCAGTGATTTTATACACCTATGTGTGACAATAAAGATTATTAAAATTATTACTTAGCATGGCCAATAAACCTAACCTATATATCTTTGGGATGTGGTGGTGAGACCCATGTAGTGTTATGGGCGAGGTGTTTTCAGAACCCCAAAATGTATCATGGAGTTCAACCAACCTCTCGCTTTAATAGATTGTTGCTTTTGAAGCACGCGGCTTGTTCTCCAGGTGTGATATTACAATTATGAACACATGAGTTTTTAAACACAAAACAATATTTATTCCATGAACTCAACTTAACCTCTTAAATAAACATGGATCTCTTAACACCCCTTACTTCAAAGATAACCCCGAAAATATTACAACACTAAATAATCCTTCAGTTATCCCTTTCAACATCCATGAGACTTAACACCTTTAAACAGAAACACTATTATGAGTTTAAATCACCCAAATGATCCAGAGATAGTCTTTCATGGCAGAGATCACAGCAGATCCAGCTCACTGCAAACACAGACACACACACAAGCTCTTTTTTCAAACTGAAACTTCAAAATGGCTGAACTGAGCTCTGCTCCACCCACTCTCTGACATCACTGTTTTCTTAAAGGTACATTGCTTAAACATTCATTTCTTAAAGGTACTCTCACATGACACCTCCCCCTAAGAAAAAAAAATAAACCATCAACTTCAAGATGGTTTCATTTTTCACTTTTGCACCATCCACTAAGAAATGCACACAGTAAAAATACTTCTACGTTTCACAAAAAAAACAACACCCACAAACAGGCATAATAATATAGTCCATTTTTCCCATTCTTCTTCCTCCAACCGAAATCCTTCTCGATTGACAGTCTCTTTGAACAAGAAAGTCTCTGCACGATCCATCCATTCCTCTACTCCTCGGCATTTCTCTTTAGAATCAGATACTTTCATTCAATCTGACCACAGGAGCATTGGTGATCATAGCTTTCAGGCAGTCAAATGCCTGTTGAAAGTCCACTGTCCATTGAAATTTTTAACGTTTCTTCAGCAGTTCCATCAGTGGAGCAACCACGCTACAAACCTTTTGCACAAAGGTTCGATCACATTCATCCATGCTACGAGATCGCATTATTTCCCTTCGTCTTGAGGATATCGGAAACTCCTCAAGGATGACGAATGTGATATAAAATAGTTACTTTAGAGTTACTAGTTAATGTAATGTAGAAATAAGCCACTTTGATTCTTGCAGTTAGGGACAAAGGAATTTGAGACCGCATGGAAAAAGCAGGAAGAGGTGTGTCTATGAGAGTGATGCTGCATTGATAGGGGCCAGAGAAAGGGATTGGAAGTGAGCCAATCAGAATAGATCGAACAGGTCAGGAGGGACATAGGCTGACCTATGTCCGTCGAGTATGTGAAACTTGATACCATTTGAATTGATTTTGCAGAGATCCCTTTGTCTTTTAGTTCAGTCGTTTTCTGGGTTGTAAGAAGCTGGATGTCTCTTACATTTCTGTAAGATGATTCAAGCTTGCAAGCTAAATAAATAACTTCTGTTTACGTGCGAATCCGTCTCAACTTTTATTGAGGCCAGACTGACAGAGAAAGAAATTTGGAGATTTACATTTGGTGCCGAAAACCGGGATTTCTCTGGGCGATCCTGATCCAACTGCGAAATCAGAATTAGACTGATTATGAACAGGAAGATGGGGAACAAAGGGCCCTCAATGTAGAACTGGAAAACGACCGCGCATTGATTGTTCCCCTCTTCTTATCGTCTGATTAGTCTGGTCACTCGCGGTTGGCACAGAAAGACCGCCTCGACGAAATCACAGGTCAGTCTGGGGATTAGCACTTTAATTGATGGGATTTCATATTGTTGTTTCGGCTTGGGTTAGGGTTTTGGGCTGATGGGACTTTAATAATGAAGGTTCAGTCTATTATCAGGGTTCAGAGGCTGATGGGACTTAAATAATGAAGGTTCAGTCTATTATCAGGGTTCAGAGGCTGATGGGACTTAAATAATGAAGGTTCAGTCTATTATCAGGGTTCAGAGGCTGATGGGACTTAAATAATGAAGGTTCAGTCTATTATCAGGGTTCAGAGGCTGATGGGACTTAATTAATGAAGGTTCAGTCCAGTATAACTGTTTTTAAATCTGAAGATGGTTCAACTCTATGTGTGAGTGTTTTAAATATATAGTTGATTAAGCTAAAATTGTCTCCTTGGACTGTAAAGTTCCGAGGTCTAGTTGAGATTGTGAGGAATGCTGCATATTGGTTGAAGCAGAAGTCTCTCAAAGGGTTAACAGCAGCAGGCGGAGTTGAAAACAGACAGTGCTTCTCACTCAGGCTTTGAGATAACAGCAGCAGCCGTAGTGTAATCGGATACCTTTCCTTTGAGTCAGTGAACACCAGCAAAGTTACGTTTTGAATTAATTAAAGGAAACCAGTGGGTTTCTCCACCTCTTTGATAAAAGTTATTATTTTCGAAAGCAATTGATTGAAATTGCCAGAATCTTAAATTTTACTTACTTGAAATAAGGTTTATCTCATTTTATCTGGAGATTAATAGAAACTTAAAGAAGATCATGGACACCATTTTAAAAAGTGTCAATCTGGAGATGATAGTTGATTTTGCTAATACTTATGTGTATGTAACAGAAAAAAAACTTGTTAAAAGAAAAATTGTTAAGATAAAGAAATAATTAAGTTGTAAATGTTATACAAGTTTGTGTTAAGCAAATTGTAAATTTAGTTCTGAGTTGAGATCAGAGCTAAGCTTGCAAGTTGCAGTAATTCAATTTGAATTTTCAAACATTTTTAAGTTTAAAAAAGAAAAGAGAGCAAATAGAGAAAAGAAGGACACAGATCTTGAATGCGTTGAATAGCACATTTCAAAGGCCCATAAATCTTTCTGTTATCTTAGACCTAAAACCTAGGAAGATTGACGAGCCATACGAATTTCTAGGGCGTTTTAATGAAATCTACCGGGGGCAGTCAGGCGATTTGCTGTATCAAAATGGTCAGAATTCCCCTCAATACTGTGCTATGTTAATGCATTGCCTACCACCTTCTGTGGTTACTGCTGTGAAATGTAATAACATGAATTGGACAGAGAACGACCCTTCCCAGATGGCAAGGGCAGTCAGATTTTACTGGAAGGAGGGTGTAGGCCAAGAAGGAGGCTCAGTTACAAACGTTAAGACTGAGTATGTAATGAAAAAGGATGATCTGCAATCCCAACAAGCGGCAGAAATGGTAGTTTACCAGCAGGAGCTCCAATATAGTGACTTTGGGTGGGTGGATCAGCGAAGAGGAGGATGAGACAACAGTGCTATATTTCTATCACCCCCCAGTGGTGGACGTTAGACATTGAACAGTCACTGCATCACGTTACCCTGGCCTATGACAGAACTGGACGAAACAGGGAGTTGGAGGACAAATACCGGCCATTACTTGAGACCGAATGGCCAGTCAAGGTTACAGCCACAGTCACGGGAAAAGAAGGTACAGCCGATTTTGTTACAATATCACCACATTTATGGCCACAGTCAGCTTCGGTAAGCCCTCATATTACACGTCAGGTCCATGACCAGTACCATGCCAGGGATATGGGGCGAATGGTCAGCATCTTACCGCAGCTCGTCAGAATAGGTATGAGATATACCTTTTGAACAATCCACGTCTGACATTTAAATACTGTACCACTATCAATCCAGCCTGTTTTCTTAGTGGTCCCCCTGTCCATGAAGACGCACCTGGCCACGACTGTTTAGCCTTGATTCAGGAAACTACCACAATAAGGGGCGATTTGAGTGACATTTCGTCAGAACAACCTGACATGATTATGTGTGGTCAAATATCCCACCGGGGTTTAGTTAATGACCTACTGCAGGCCCTCCTTCTGCCAGCGCAGATTTCCGTTATTAAATGCGCTGCCCACACGAATGGTACAACCCCAGTTGACGTTGGTAATGAACGAGCAGATTGTGCAGCGCGCACAGCCGCACAAATTCAGCAAGTGATGGTGCCTAAAATGTTAAGTCAGACTAAACGATCTACTATGAATGTGTCTGCTTCTGACAAGCCAATGCCAGACGTCATAAGGTTACAGGAGGACGCTCCTGAGAGTGATAAACAAATGTGGAAACGGTTAGGTTGTACATATGATTCTGTTTCCTCTTTATGGACCACGCCTGCACATCAGACTTTTATGTCTGATGTACTGGCTTTATGGGTCATCGAATGTGTACACTTTGCAACTCATTGTGGGGCTCGAGGGACTAGTGATTTGTTGCTGGACACTTGGTGGCACCCTAAAATGCAGGGGTTGGCCCAAAGTATCAGTAATCGGTGTTTGATTTGTCAGCAATATAACACCGGAAAAGGTATCCCTTGTGGGAAGGGGCAAACCCCGTTGCCCAGTGGTCCCTTTGAGACGCTCCAAATGGATTACATTGAGTTGGAAAGGTGTCAATGTTACAAATATGTTTTGGTCATTGTGGATGTGTTCAGCAGATGGGTCGAGGCGTATCCGACTATCTATAGTAAAGCTGCTACTGTGGTTAAAGCCTTGATGAGGGAAATCATTCCCCGGTACGGTATACCAGCTCAGTTAAGTTCTGATAATGGGCCTCATTTTATTGGACAAATTAACAAGGAGTTTTGCTCCCAGTTGGGCATACGCCAGCAGTTACACTGTGCTTACAGACCGCAGGCAGCCGGGGTGGTTGAGAGACACAATCAGACCCTCAAAACTAAATTGGCTAAATTAAGAGCAGACACGGGACTGACATGGCTTAAGTTGCTCCCCGTTGCCCTCTTCCAGCTGCGGGTTACACCTGCGGGACTGGCCCGGCTCTCTCCCGCCGAGATTCTTTATGGCAGGCCTCTTAGAACTCCTTGGAGCCTGCAGGTTCCCAGATGGGTTCAGTTTCATCAGATGACTGAAGAAATGACCACCTATGTTCTAGCCCTTACGCAAGTGCTCAAGGAACTCCATGGCCCAGTCCGTGCGGCTCACCAGCCATTGCCCCAGTACCTAGCTCACTTTCAGTCCAGCCCGGTAGTTATGTCATGGTCAAAAAATTGGACTAGGAAGGGGTCGGAGCCGCGATGGGACGGGCCCTTCCAAGTTCTCCTTACCACCCCCACAGCAGTTAAAGTGGAGGGGCGAAGTGCTTGGGTCCACCTACATCACTGTAAATTGAGTCCATCTCCACTACTGTAAAAGGTCGGATACTAACCTGCCTCCCTTCTCCAGTGCTATTTTACAGGTGTGGAGCATGATGGAGTGGCTACGCATCGTCTGTCTGATATTTGGCCTCACTTCGCTTGGCGTGTTATTGGCGATGGACATGGAAAAGGGGAATATTATGTATCTGTGTAGCCCCAACCAATCTCAAGGATACATCACCTATGCAAAGGTGATGTTCTTCACTGCCCCCATATACGAGGACATGGTATCGACTCATGGAAGGTCATCAAAGTTAAGGAGAATGCGGGAGTCATGAAGCAGCTGCACCGGTCCCGGCGATGGGAAGGGAACATTATATGGACATTGCCTTGTTTTTGGAATACATGTAAATTTGATTTTGGATGTGTTAAAAGTGGTACAATAAAGGTAACATCAGGCTGTCAGAAGAGTGTAGGAAGAGACCATGAGAAAGAGAAAGGGACTAGAGAGAGGACGGGGCGTGTGAGAAGGGAAGTACAGCTAGAACGTAGGTTACCGGGAGATGCACTTAAGTTAATTAAAGGCCAAACTGAGGAAAACCCGGGTAGTATGAATCTCTTCTACCAGATTTACCACCGTCTGTATGGCCAGGGACGGGTTGTCTGCTACCCAAACCCCGCAGCGGTGTCTAGGTTATTTTCTGTTTCACCGCTTTGGGGCACTCCCCAAACGGTGGTTTATTGTCAGCGTTCCGAGCCATTGCCCGAGCACGTCACTCTTCCTTACGATCCGGATTCAGCACCACCGGCTATTTGCCTTCCCCTCCCTCGGGATAATTCCCATTCACAGTACGATAGGCTGCGACGGTGGAGGGCGTACATACCTAGCCACTTCACTCCCAATAGGGATTCCCGGTCGTACGAGAATTGCTTCAGCAGTGAAGGATATGGCTGTTTGCTGGTAGAGGTGGACACAAATATAACATGTCTGTTTCCCACCTGTACGGACAGGAGGTGCCATATCACCCAGGCGTCTGGCCAATGCATTTGTTATAACACCACTTGCGTTCCATTGAACGCTGGCCTCCAGCTCCTTTGTGGCTGGGCGAATGTCTCTCATATCACTGTTGGGAATAGGGCTTTCTGCATTGCTGGGCGGCCCGAATGGGCATTTCAAAATTGGATAAACTGGGCTACTGGGAGGTCCTTACGCAACCGATATGCTGATTGTGATGCTAGTCTCCACACGGAACAAGGATAATACTTTTTATTTAATGGTACGGCGACCAACGTTTTGTCACCCCATTTCCCCGCCGAATTGCTATAGGGACTCTAGTCCCTACCACAGTCCCCTGCCCTTCGGCGTGGAACCTGCATAATCAGTTAGCACGCCGGGCAGTCTCTGCTGAATTTTGCGAGAACTGGAAAAAACCTCAGGTTCTTGCACCCAACCGGGGCCACTCAGCCGGGTGGGGCATTCTGAGCGTATTGACACTGGGAGGTGTGGGGGGTTCCTTGGCTGTTAGTGATCGGAATTATTTTATTTGCGGCCTTACCATCTTGGGAAATGAAACCTTGGGAGCCCTCGGGGCAATAACTAAGGAGTTGTCTCAGCTACGGTTGTTTGCAATGCAGAACCGGTATGCTCTTGACTATCTTCTGGCCAGTGAGGGTGGGGTATGCGCCATAGTACAGGGCAAGTGTATCATGGGTGTTCAGGACTTGACCGCTAACATTACTACATTTATGGATCGCATACGGGATCACTTGGACGGGATGCAGGATCCTGACTCTTGGGGTAACTGGGGATCTGGAGGATGGAAGGACTGGTTGATAAATATGGCCATGTATCTAGTGGTAGCTATCGGCTGCATCTTTGTGGGCCTGGCCATCCTTAAATGTGTGATGGGTAGAATGCGGGGTGCACTAGATCAGATCACCGCCCCAATCACCGAGAAAAAAAATTTAACTGTTAAAATCCATGAGGGTGAGGCAGATGAAGGGGGGCTAAGACAGGAATTGGAAATGCAGCGACGGATCTTTTTAGATGAGGGACCGTAGCTATAGATTGGATAGTTCGGTTATCATGGAATGATAAAAGGAGGGAATGACGAATGTGATATAAAATAGTTACTTTAGAGTTACTAGTTAATGTAATGTAGAAATAAGCCACTTTGATTCTTGCAGTTAGGGACAAAGGAATTTGAGACCGCATGGAAAAAGCAGGAAGAGGTGTGTCTATGAGAGTGATGCTGCATTGATAGGGGCCAGAGAAAGGGATTGTAAGTGAGCCAATCAGAATAGATCGAACAGGTCAGGAGGGACATAGGCTGACCTATGTCCGTCGAGTATGTGAAACTTGATACCATTTGAATTGATTTTGCAGAGATCCCTTTGTCTTTTAGTTCAGTCGTTTTCTGGGATGTAAGAAGCTGGATGTCTCTTACATTTCTGTAAGATGATTCAAGCTTGCAAGCTAAATAAATAACTTCTGTTTACGTGCGAATCCGTCTCAACTTTTATTGAGGCCAGACTGACA
Organism: Scyliorhinus torazame; assembly: GCF_047496885.1. NCBI lineage: Eukaryota > Metazoa > Chordata > Chondrichthyes > Carcharhiniformes > Scyliorhinidae > Scyliorhinus > Scyliorhinus torazame. The sequence continues at coordinate 70,858,546 of NC_092715.1, read as the reverse complement.
GAGAAAGAAATTTGGAGATTTACATGGAAAGTTATTTGGGCTTCTCCAAATTCACTTTTGGCTAGGTTTATCACCAAACCCGCCTCCTAAAGTCGATCGAATAATTCCCTCAGATGTATTAAATGTTCTTTCCATGTCTGGCTGAAAACTACCAGATCGTCGATGCAGACTGCACAATTGGGTAATCCTGAAACGACTGTATTAGTTAACCGTTGAAATGTTGCTGGTGCGTTCTTCATGCCAAATGGCATAACTTTGAACTGGCATATACCATCTGGAGTTACAAAAGCTGAAATTTCCTTCGCCCTTTCAGATAAAGGTACTTGCCAGTAACCTTTCAGTAAATCCAATTTGGAAATAAAAGCGGATTGTCCCACTTTCTCAATGCAATCCTCCAAATGTGGGATAGGATAAGAGTCCGTCCTTTCGATAGTCCACACACAACCGTTGGGTACCATCTGGTTCAGGTACTATCACTATGGGTGAGCTCCATTGGCTGCAACCCACTTCAATTATGCCATTTTTAACTCTCAATCTCTCTGTTAAGCTGTGCCAATTTTAAAGGATTAAGTCCATATGGATGTTGTTTGATAGGAACAGCATTTCCCACATCTACATCATGTATAGCCATTTTAGTACTTCCTAATTTATCTCTATAAACTTGCCCATGTGAGATCAATAACTCTTTCAGGTCAGTTTGTTTTTCCTCTGTAAGGCAACTTAACAATTCATCCCAATTTTTAAGAACATCCTCATTTTCCAATTTAATTTGAGGTATGCCAAATTCACAGTCATCTGGATTTGGTTCGTCACTTTGAGTTAGAATCATTAAAACCTCCTTTTTCTCTCCTTCCCTTTCAAAGTACCTTTTAAGCATAAAAACATGACAGACTCGGTGAGTTTTCCTTCTATCTGGTGTTTTTACCACATAATTCACCTCACTTAATTTTCTTTCAATCTGATATGGTCCACAAAATCTAGCTTTTAAAGGCTCACCTACCACTGGTAACAACCTTTATCCCCACTGGCAAAACTACGAACTTTGGATTTCTTGTCCGCTACCCGTTTCATCACATTTTGTGCAACTTTCAAATGTTGTCTAGCCAATTCACCTGCTCTTTTTAATCGTTCCCTAAAATTTGACACGTAATCCAATAGTGTAATTTCTGATTTCTCACCCACCAATTTTTCCTTAATCAATTTAAGTGGTCCTCTTACCTCATGACCAAAAATTAGTTCAAAAGGACTAAATTTGGTTGACTCATTAGGTGTATCCCTAATTGCAAACAATACAAATGGAATTCCTTTATCCCAATCCTCTGGATAATATTGACAATACGCCCTCAACATTGTCTTTAATATCTGATGCCACCTTTCTAACGCTCCCTGCGATTCTGGATGGTACGCAGTTGATATAAATTGTTTTATTCCTAAGCTATCCATAACTTCTTTGAATAATTTTGAAGTAAAATTTGATCCTTGATCCGATTGAATTTCTGTGGGTCGTCCATATCTAGCAAAGAATTTAAGTAACGCCTCCACAATTCTTTTAGCTGTAATATTACGTACTGGAATGGCCTCTGGAAACCTAGTAGACACATCCATTATAGTCAAAAGATATTGATTCCCACTTTTTGTTTTAGGAAGCGGTCCTACACAATCAATTATGACCCTCGTAAAAGGTTCCTCAAATGCTGGAATGGGTATTTAGGGCGCTGGTTTTATCACTGCTTGAGGTTTCCCTATCATTTGACATGTGTGACATGATTGACAAAATTTAACTACATCTTTATGTAGTCCAGGCCAATAAAAATGTTTCTGGATTTTAGCTTGTGTTTTCCTTATTCCCAAATTACCTCCCACTGGTACCTCATGTGCAACTCGCAACACCTCTTTTCTATACCGTACCGGCAATACTACTTGATGAACCTCTGCCCTCTTTTCATCCGCCTGCATATGTACAGGTCTCCATTTTCTCATCAAGACATCAGTTTTACGGTAATAACACTCTGGTATACTCTCAGATTCCTCTTCCGTATATGCTTTTTGATATATCCGTTTTATTTCTACATCTTTCTGTTGTAACTCTGCCAATTTGCCTGAGCTAAAAATATCCGCCTCATCCTCCACCTGTTCTTGTTCTTTTTCAACCATCTGATCAAAAATTGTTTCTGATAATTGCACTTCAACTTCATCTTGGTTTACCAAAGAAGTGGAATCTCTTGTTAAGAGGAAGAAGGAGGCCTATGTGAAGATGAGGTGTGAAGTTTCAGTTGGGGCGATGGATTGTTACAAGGTAGCGAGGAAGGATCTAAAGAGAGAGCTAAGACGAGCAAGGAGGGGACATGAGAAGTATTTGGCAGGTAGGATCAAGGAAAACCCAAAAGCTTTCTATAGGTATGTCAGGAATAAGCGAATGACTAGGGAAAGAGTAGGACCAGTCAAGGACAGGGATGGGAAGTTGTGTGTGGAGTCTGAAGAGATAGGCAAGATACTAAATGAATATTTTTCGTCAGTATTCACTCAGGAAAAAGATAATGTTGTGGAGGAGAATGCTGAGCCCCAGGCTAATAGAATAGATGGCATTGAGGTACGTAGGGAAGAGGTGTTGGCAATTCTGGACAGGCTGAAAATAGATAAGTCCCCGGGTCCTGATGGGATTTATCCTAGGATTCTCTGGGAGGCCAGGGAAGAGGTTGCTGGACCTTTGGCTTTGATTTTTATGTCATCATTGGCTACAGGAATAGTGCCAGAGGACTGGAGGATAGCAAATGTGGCCCCTTTGTTCAAAAAGGGGAGCAGAGCCAACCCCGGCAACTATAGACCGGTGAGCCTCACGTCTGTAGTGGGTAAAGTCTTGGAGGGGATTATAAGAGACAAGATTTATAATCATCTAGAGGGGAATAATATGATCAGGGATAGTCAGCATGGCTTTGTGAAGGGTAGGTCATGCCTCACAAACCTTATCGAGTTCTTTGAGAAGGTGACCAAACAGGTAGATGAGGGTAGAGCAGTTGATGTGGTGTATATGGATTTCAGCAAAGCATTTGATAAGGTTCCCCACGGTAGGCTATTGCAGAAAATACGGAGGCTGGGGATTGAGGGTGATTTAGAGATGTGGATCAGAAATTGGCTAGCTGAAAGAAGACAGAGGGTGGTGGTTGATGGGAAATGTTCAGAATGGAGTTCAGTTACAAGTGGAGTACCACAAGGATCTGTTCTGGGGCCGTTGCTGTTTGTCATTTTTATCAATGACCTAGAGGAAGGCGCAGAAGGGTGGGTGAGTAAATTTGCAGACGATACTAAAGTCGGTGGTGTTGTCGATAGTGTGGAAGGATGTAGCAGGTTACAGAGGGATATAGATAAGCTGCAGAGTTGGGCTGAGAGGTGGCAAATGGAGTTTAATGTAGAGAAGTGTGAGGTGATTCACTTTGGAAGGAATAACAGGAATGCGGAATATTTGGCTCATGGTAAAGTTCTTGGAAGTGTGGATGAGCAGAGGGATCTAGGTGTCCATGTACATAGATCCCTGAAAGTTGCCACCCAGGTTGATAGGGTTGTGAAGAAGGCCTATGGAGTGTTGGCCTTTATTGGTAGAGGGGTTGAGTTCCGGAGTCAGGAGGTCATGTTGCAGCTGTACAGAACTCTGGTACGGCCGCATTTGGAGTATTGCGTACAGTTCTGGTCACCGCATTATAGGAGGGCGTGGAGGCTTTGGAGAGGGTGCAGAGGAGATTTACCAGGATGATGCCTGGTATGGAGGGAAAATCTTATGAGGAAAGGCTGATGGACTTGAGATTGTTTTCGTTGGAGAGAAGAAGGTTAAGAGGATACTTAATAGAGGCATACAAAATGATCAGGGGGTTGGATAGGGTGGACAGTGAGAGCCTTCTCCCGCGGATGGAAATGGCTGGCACGAGGGGACATAGCTTTAAACTGAGGGGTAATAGATATAGGACAGAGGTAGGTTCTTTCTGCAAAGAGTAGTGAGGCCGTGGAATGCCCTACCTGCTACAGTAGTGAACTCGCCAACATTGAGGGCATTTAAAAGTTTACTGGATAAACATATGGATGATAATGGCATAGTGTAGGTTAGATGGCTTTTGTTTCGGTGCAACATCGTGGGCCGAAGGGCCTGTACTGCGCTGTATCGTTCTATGTTCTATGTTCTATCTTCACTCTTTGATTTCTCCTCTTGTCTTAACCTGTGACTTGGCGACCTTGTTACTACACAATCAGAAAAATCCCAAGATATTCGTCCTTCAACACTTCAGTTGTCTGATTTTCCACTGGCTTATCAACCACAGTAGGCATCATTCCCTCTTGTGATCCAGCTATATCATTAACCAAGATAAACTGTATTCCTGGACAAGATATTTTATCTATTACTCGTACTACCACTTCACCACTTTTCACTGGACTTACCTTATATAATGGAACGCTACTCCTCTCACCCTGAATTCCACATATCACCACCTTTTCTGGCAACATTCTTCCCAAACTACATAATTCCTCATCTCTTATCATTAAAGATTGACTAGCCCCTGTATCTCTTCAAATTATAACTTCTTTACCTGCTCCTCCTGATACACATGAGTAAGCTTTACCCACACAAGTAAATTCTTTAAATACATCCGGCACCTTCTTAACAATTACTTCTTGAACAGGCTGTACAATCGCTTGTACCTCCTTCGCTTTCCTTGGGCTTTCCTTTATCACTCTAACAAACCCCACTGTCTTATCCTGTTTTACCGCATCAGCCTTCCCAGTGCTTTTCTTCAACCACTATCACTGTGACTTTACATGGCCTAGTTTATTACAGTGAAAACGTCTGAAATTTTTCATTTCTTTTCCACCCTCCTGGATTTCTTTTTTAATCTAAGGTACACTCTCTTTATTGTCTCCCATCAGATCATCTTTACCTTTACCACTTGAGTATTTCTCATGTCCCCAGTTTCTATCCCTCACCGGCTGAAACTGATGTTGGAAATCAATCTTTGATTTATGAACTAAATCGTAATCATCTGCCATTTCTGTTGCTAATCTCGCAGTTTTAACCCTCTGTTATTCCACATGAGTTCTCACTACATCAGGAATTGAATTTTTAAATTCCTCCAAAAGTATAATTTCTCTGAGAGCTTCATACGTTTGGTCTATTTTCAAAGCCCTTATCCACCTATCAAAATTACTCTGTTTGAGCCTTTCAAACTCCATGTATGTTTGACCAAATTCTTTCCTTAAATTTCTAAACCTTTGTCTGTAAGCTTCAGGCACTAGGTCATATGCACTTAAGATGGATTTCTTCACCTCCTCATACGTTCCAGATACCTCCTCCGGTAGTGATGCAAACACTTCACTAGCCCTACCTACCAGCTTTGTTTGAATCAGTAATACCCACATATCCTGTGGCCATTGCATTGGTTTAGCTACCTTCTCAAATGAAATGAAAAAGGCTTCTACCTCCTTCTTGTCAAACCTTGGCAATGCTTGGACATATTTAAATAGATCCCCACCACGTCTTCGACTATGACGCTGTCTCATTATCCTCATCCATCTCCTCCAACTGTACATGTCCCTTTGTGTCTGCCAATTTTAACTGATTTTCATGTTTCAGATCCATTTTCCGAAGTTCAAATTCTCTCTCTTTTTCCCTTTCCTCTCTATCTCTTTTTTTGTTTCTTTCTTCTCTCTCCTTTTCTTTTTCCTCTCTATCTCTTTCTCTTTCTTTTTCCGCTCTCTCTCTTTTGTATTCAAGCCACTTTAATTCTTTCTCATGTTTCATTTGTTTAATTTGTAACTGAAATTTTACCATTTTTCATGAGTCAAACTCTATCTCAGGCAACTTTAAATGCTTAACCATCGCCATAATTACCTCATCTTTTCGCATTTTGTCAGGTAATGTTAACTGCAATGTTTTTGCCAGACCCTACAGTCTGCTTTTCATCTCTGTCTGTAAAGTACTGCGTGTGATAGCCTCCACCCCCAAAAACATCTGAGCCTCTGAAAGAGCCATTGCCCACAACACACTCCCCACTTAAACTAAAATACCACACCAGAAAAGCAACAATCCTTCACTGTCTTTAAGTTCACAAAAGCCAATCCAATAGATAGACTTTTATCCCCCTCGAGCCCCCAATTGTTATGGGGCGAGTCGTTTTCAGCACACCAAATTGTATCATGGAGTTCAACCAACCTCCCCCTTTAATGGATTGTTGTTTTTCCTAGCACACGACTTGTTCTCCAGGTGTGATATTACAATTATGGACATGTGGGTTTTTAAACACAAAACAATGTTTATTCCACAAACTCAACTTAACCTCTTAAATAAACATTGGATCTCTTAATACCCCTTACTTCAAAGATAACCCCGGAAATATTACAACACTAAATAATCCTTCAGTTATCCCTTTCAACATCCATGAGACTTAACACCTTTAAACAGAAACACATCAGGTTAAAGGCTTTACTATTATGAATTTAAGTCACCCGAATGATCCAGAGATAGTCTTTCATGGCAGAGATCACAGCAGATCCAGCTCACTGCAAACACAGACACACACCCAAGCTCTTTTTTCAAACTGAAACTTCAAAATGGCTGGACTGAGCTCAGCTCCACCCACTCTCTGACATCACTGTTTTCTTAAAGGTGTATTGCTTAAACATCCATTTTTTAAAGGTGCTCTCACATGACAGTAGGCATGGGGAGAATGTGCAAACTCCACACGGACAGGGACCCAGAGCCGGGATCGAATCCTGGTCCTCAGCGCCGTGAGGCAGCAGTGCTAACCACTGCACCACCCTGCCGCCCTTATCAATCTTAATCTTGAATATACTCAATGCCTCAGTATCCTCAACTCTCTGTGGAAGAGAATTCCAAAGATTCACAACCATACGAGTGAAGAGATTTCTTTTCATTTGTGTCCTGTATGGCCCAACTCATATTCTGACATTGCGATCCGTACCCCCCGCACCCCAGTTCTAGGTTCCTCAACCAGTGAAGACATCTCAGCAACCACCCTGACACACGCCTTAAGGATTTTGTATGTCTCAATTGGATCATTTTTCACTCCTCTAAACTTAGAACATTGGCGTAGTCTCCTCAATCTCTTCTTGGAGGCCACTCCTGCAGGAATCACATTTACTGAACCCTAGTTGTATTCAATATAAGATAAAGATGTCCTTCCATGGTAAGAAGACCAAAACTGTACATAGTACTCTAGGTGTGGTCTCACCAAGAACCTATACAACTGATACACCATGTTCTTATCTACGTGTTTAACCTGTCCCACATGTCTCTGCAGCCTCTGCTTCCTCCTCACACCGATTTGGTTCCCTCATTGAAGTCATTGATATACAATGACTGATCCTTGGGGGTCTTATTAGCCGCAGCCTATCAACCCAAAAATTACCCAATTGTTATGAAACCAAAATACTGCAGATGCTGGTGTGGTAGTATGCATTAGGGGTCATGTGGGACTGTGAAGCCATGATGTCATTGGCTGACAGATCCCGGGTCCTGGTTGGACGTTGACCTCTAGCTCCGCCCTGAAGGAGGAGTATAAGTACCTGGAGTCCTCCCCCGCAGGCAGTCTACTACTGAACTGCGGGGGAACAGTCACGCTTAATAAAGCCTCATCGACTTCACTCTATTCGTCTCTCGGAGTCTTTGTGCGCTACAATTTATTAAGCGTGACTAAAGGACTATGGAGCTCAGGATCATCCCGGAATGCCTGAGGATCAGCCCCCACGCAGTGAACGCGGCAGCAGCTTTCAAGCACTGGCAGACTTGTTTTGAGGCCTACCTCAGAACGGCCACCGGCCGGGTCACAGAAGACCGAAAACTACAGGTCCTGCACTCGAGGTTAAGCACGGAGATTTTCTCTCTCATCGAAGACGCAGAGGATTTCCAGACGGCGTTCGCAGCACTAAAAAGTCTCTATGTCCGCCCAGTAAACCAGATCTACGCTCGCTATCAACTCGCAACGAGACGGCAAAGTCCCGGAGAATCGATTGATGAATTCTACGCCGCGCTACTAATTTTGGGACGAGCCTGCAGCTGCCTGTCGGTGAACGGAAATGAACACACGGACATGTTAATGCACGATGCTTTTGTGGCAGGTATGAACTCCTCCCAAATCCGCCAAAGAATTCTAGAAAAAGAGTCACTAGGACTCTCAGAGGCACGGGCCCTAGCAGCCTCCCTAGACGTGGCCGCGCGAAATACCCGCGCCTACGGCCCCGACCGCGCGGCAGCCCATTGGGCTCCGTACGTACCCGTCGCGACAAACCCACCACCCCCCCGGACACCCCACAGGCTTGCGCGGTCCAAACGCCAAGTCGCACCGGGGGCGCCCGCTGCTATTTCTGCGGCCAGGCGAAACACCCCCGGCAGCGCTGCCCGGCCCGCGCAGCGATCTGTAAGAGCTGCGGGAAAAAGGGCCATTTCGCGGTGTGTGCTGGTCCCGGGAGGTCGCCGCTGTCCCGGGAGAACAGGGAACCCTGCACGCCGTTTACGCTCCCCAACCCCCCCAGCGCCCCATGTACGACCCGCAGGCGCAGCCACTCTGGGTCCCGACCACCGCTGTCCCGGGAGACCAGGGAGCCCTGCACGCCGCTTACGCTCCCCAAGCCACCCCCCCGCGCCCCATGTATGACCCGCCGGCGCTACCACTTTGGGTCCCGACCACCGCTCTCCCCGGAGAAGAGGGAGTTCTGCGCGTCTCTAACGCCCCCCAAACCCCCCCCCCCCGTGCCCCACGTATGACCCGCCGGCGCTACCAATTTGGGTCCCGACCACCGCTGTCCCCAGAGAAGAGGGAGCCCCGCGCGTTCCTAACGCTCCCCAACCCCCCCAGCGCCCCATGTGCGACCCGCAGACGCCGCCATTTTGGGTCCCGGCCACCACGAGGGGAGGAAGGGCGCCGCCATCTTGGACCACCCCAGACCTGTACGACGCATGGGGGCGGCCATTTTGTCCACCCCCGCCGCCATCTTGTGACCCCCCCAGCCATGTGCGATGCATGGGGGCAGCCACCTTGTTCACCCCCGACGCCATCTTGGACGGCAACAACGGACCCCAGTGTCGACGGCTCCACGGGGTTTGAAGAAGACGCTCAACTACTACAACCACGTCTCGCTTCAATGACGCTGGACCAAGCTCGGCCCCGGACACTCCAGACGACGACGACAACGGTGCTGATAAACGGGCACGAGACACCATGCCTAGTCGACTCCGGGAGCACGGAGAGCTTTATCCACCCCGACACGGTAAGACGCTGTTCTTTGACCACCCATCCCAGCGCACAAAAGATTTCCCTAGCTGCAGGATCCCACTCCGTACAGATCAAAGGCTTCTGCATGGTTACCCTAACGGTGCAAGGGAGGGAGTTCAAAAACTACAGGCTCTACGTCCTTCCCCAACTCTGCGCCCCCACATTACTGGGATTAGACTTCCAGTGCAATCTACAGAGCCTAACCTTCAAATTCGGCGGCCCAATACCCCCACTCACTATCTGCGGCCTCGCAACCCTCAAGGTGCAACCCCCGTCCTTGTTTGCAAACCTCACCCCGGATTGCAAACCCGTCGCCACTAGGAGCAGACGGTACAGCGCCCAGGACCGGACCTTCATTCGGTCCGAAGTCCAGCGGCTACTAAAGGAAGGCATAGTCCAGGCCAGCAATAGTCCCTGGAGAGCACAGGTGGTAGTAGTAAAGACAGGGGAGAAGCAAAGGATGGTCATAGACTATAGCCAGACCATCAACAGGTACACACAACTAGACGCGTACCCTCTCCCCCGCATATCCGACATGGTCAATCGGATTGCCCAATATAAGGTCTTCTCCACCGTGGACCTCAAGTCCGCCTACCATCAGCTCCCCATCCGCCCAAGTGACCGCAAGTACACAGCCTTCGAGGCAGACGGGCGATTATACCATTTCCTAAGGGTCCCATTTGGCGTCACAAACGGGGTCTCGGTCTTCCAACGAGAGATGGACCGAATGGTTGATCAACACGGGTTGCGGGCCACGTTCCCGTATCTCGACAATGTAACCATCTGCGGCCACGATCAGCAGGACCACGACGCCAACCTCCAAAAATTCCTCCAGACCGCTAAAGCCTTGAACCTCACGTACAACGAGGACAAGTGCATTTTTAGCACCAACCGGCTAGCCATACTGGGCTACGTAGTGCGCAATGGGGTAATAGGCCCCGACCCCGAACGTATGCGCGCCCTCATGGAATTTCCCCTCCCGCACTGCTCAAAAGCCCTAAAACGCTGCCTGGGGTTCTTTTCATACTACTCCCAGTGGGCCCCCGAGTACGCAGACAAGGCCCGCCCCCTAATACAGACCACGACCTTCCCTCTGTCGACAGAGGCTTGCCAGGCCTTCAGCCGCATCAAAGCGGATATCGCAAAGGCCACGATGCGCGCCATCGACGAGTCCCTCCCCTTCCAGTCGAGAGCGACGCCTCCGACGTAGCTCTAGCGGCCACCCTTAACCAAGCGGGCAGACCCGTGGCCTTTTTCTCCCGAACCCTCCACGCTTCAGAAATCCGCCACTCCTCAGTGGAAAAGGAAGCCCAAGCCATAGTGGAAGCTGTGCGACATTGGAGGCATTACCTGGCCGGCAGGAGATTCACTCTCCTCACGGACCAACGGTCGGTAGCCTTCATGTTCGATAATGCACAGCGGGGCAAAATCAAAAACTACAAGATCTTAAGGTGGAGGATCGAGCTCTCCACCTTCAACTACGAGATCTTGTATCGTCCCGGAAAGCTGAACGAGCCGTCCGATGCCCTATCCCACGGCACATGTGCCAACGCACAAATTAACCGCCTCCAAACCCTCCACGAGGACCTCTGCCACCCGGGGGTCACTCGGTTTTACCACTTTATCAAGTCCCGCAACCTCCCATACTCTTTAGAGGAGGTCCGTACAGTCACAAGGAACTGCCACATCTGCGCAGAGTGCAAACCGCATTTTTTCAGGCCAGATGGTGCGCACCTGATTAAGGCTGCCCGCCCCTTTGAACGCCTTAGTCTGGATTTCAAAGGACCCCTCCCCTCCACCGACCGCAACATATATGAGGTACCCTCAATAATGATGCTTGGAGATGAAACCGTAAAGAAGGCTTTGTTAGGCTAATAACTGTGCTACAGATATGGACGAGAGCTGACTGCTATACAGACCATGAGGCAGGCCTTTATGTATGGCTCCCAGATGGGCGGAGCCAGAGGCGGAGTCCCCAGGGTTCCAAGCCAGGTCTTAAAGGGGACATCACCTTACATGATGATAAGGCACTAACCGTTCATCACATTCACCCCCTGTTTAAAAAGGAGTCCGGCGGGGGTGAAGTGCCATCATAGGTCCATCCGTCTCGGCGGCCGGATCGTCCTCCTCGATCTCCTCAATTCGGGCGGTGGTGCGGCGGGCACGGACGTCCTGGTTGAGGGCACATCCGGGAGCACAGCGGTCGGAGCTTCGGTCCGGGTCGGGGCAGAGGAACTAGGCAGGGCCGGGGGTAGCGGAGCCGGCGCCGGCGGGGTGTGTAAAGGGGGGGCGCAAGGGGGGCGCACGGTAAGAGCTCAGCAATGGGTGGTAGGGCCGGAAGGGGGTGTGTTGTAGGGGGCGACGGGTCCTGCAGGGGAGCGCCGCGGGAAGGGGCGTCTGTGGTGGAGGATCCAGCGGGTGCCAGATCCCGGAGGGAAACCGTATCTTGCCTGCCGTCGGGGTACTCCACGTAGGCGTAACTGGGGTTGGCGTGGAGCAGTCGGACCTTTTCAACTAGGGGGTCCATTTTATGGCACCTCGCGTGCCTCCGGAGAAGAACAGGTCCCGGAGCCGTCAGCCAAGGTGGAAGTGAGACCCCGGAGGTAGACTTCCTGGGGAAGAGAAACAATCGGTCATGAGGGGTCTCATTTGTGGCCGTGCAGAGGAGTGACCTAATGGAGTGTAGGGCATCGGGTAGGACCTCCTGCCAGCGGGTGGTTGGGAGATTTCTCGACCGCAGGGCCAGAAGGACAGCCTTCCACAAGGTCGCGTTCTCCCTCTCCACCTGCCCGTTTCCCCGTGGGTTATAGCTGGTCGTTCTGCTCGAGGCGATGCCTTTGCTGAGCAGATACTGACGCAGTTCATCGCTCACGAACGATGTACCCCGGTCGCTGTGGATATAAGCAGGGAAACCGAACAGGGTGAAGATGCTGTGCAGTGCCTTAATCACCGTGGCTGAGGTCATGTCGGTGCAGGGAATGGCGAATGGGAAACGGGAGAACTCATCGATGACGGTGAGGAAATAGGCATAACGGTTGGTGGACGGGAGGGGCCCCTTGAAGTCCACGCTCAGTCGCTCAAAGGGGCCCGAGGCCTTCACGAGCCGAACCTTGTCTGGCCGATAGAAGTGCGGTTTGCACTCTGCACAGACCTGGCAGGCCCTGACCATGGCCTTGACCTCCTTGGTTGAGTAAGGTAGGTTGCGGGACTTGATGAAAGGGACGAGCCGGGTAACCCCCGGATGGCAGAGGTCATTGTGGATGGCTTGCAGGCGGTCCTCCTGCGCGTTGGCGCATGTGCCATGGGACAGGGCATCTGCGGGCTCGTTGAGCTCCCCTGGACGATACTTGATATCGTACGAGTAGATGGAGAGTTCAATCCTCCACCTCAAAATTTTATCGTTTTTTATTTTGCCCCGTTGCGTGTTATCGAACATATAGGCGACCGACCGTTGGTCGGTGACGAGGGTAAACCTCCTACCGGCGAGGTAGTGTCTCCAGCACCGCACAGCCTCCACAATGGCTTGTGCCTTCTTTTCGACTGCAGTGTCGAATCTCGGAGGCGGTGAGGGTTCGGGAGAAGAACGCTACTGGTCTGCCTCCTTGATTGAGGGTAGCAGCCAGGGCGATGTCTGATGCATCGCTCTCTACCTGGAAAGGGATGGTTTCGTCCACCGCGTGCATGGCGGCCTTGATGCGGTTGAAGGCCAATTGAGCCTCAGCTGAGAGGGGAAAAGTGGTGGTCTTTAGGAGTGGGCGGGCTTTGTCCGCATACTTGGGGACCCACTGGGCGTAATAGGAGAAAAGCCCCAAGCACCGTTTGAGGGCCTTGAGGCTGCGGGGGAGAGGGAGTTCCTTAAGGGGGCGCATGCGGTCGGGGTCGGGACCTCGGACCCCGTCTTCCACGACATAGCCGAGCCGGGTGGTGTGGAAAACGCATTTGCCCTCGTTATAGGTCAGGTTAAGGGCTCGGGCGGTCTGGAGGAACTTTTTGAGGTTAGCATCATGGTCCTGCTGATCATGGCCGCAGATGGTGACATTGTCCAAGTACGGGTATGTAGCCCGCAAACCGTACTGGTCCACCATTTGGTCCATCGCCCTTTGAAAGACGGAGACCCCATTTGTGACACCAAAGGGGACCCTGAGGAAGTGGAAGAGCCAGCCGGCTGCTTCGAAGGCAGTATAGGGGCGGTCTTTTGGTCGGATGGGGAGCTGGTGGTAGGCAGATTTGAGGTCGACCGTGGAAAAGACTCGGTATTGGGCGATCCGATTTACCATTTCCGCGATGCGAGGAAGGGGGTACGCATCAAGCTGCGTGAATCGGTTTATGGTCTGGCTATAATCCATGACCATCCGTTTCTTCTCCCCGGACTGGACTACCACCACTTGCGCTCTCCAAGGGCTGTTGCTAGCCTCGATGACCCCCTCTCCCAGTAAACGCTGACTTGATAAAAGCCATATCTTGGGCACTGTAGCGCCGGCTCCTGGTGGCGACGGGCTTACAGTCGGGAGTGAGGTTAGCGAATAGCGATGGGGGTGCGACTTTCAGTGTCGCAAGGCAGCACACCGTGAGGGGGGGCAAGGGTCCGCCGAACTTCAGTGTCAGGCTTCGGTGGCTGCACTGGAAATCCAGTCCGAGCAGCAGGGGGGCACAGAGGTGAGGGAGGATATAAAATTTGAAACGGGTGTATTTGGCACCCTGGATCAAGAGATCCGCAATACAGTACCCCGTGATTTGTACTGAGTGGGACCCAGATGCGAGGGCTATGGTTTGGGATGCGGGATGGGTGCGTAGGGAGCAGCGCCTTACCGTTTCAGGGTGGATAAAGCTCTCCGTGCTCCCGGAGTCGAAGAGGCATGCAGTGTCGTGCCCGTTGACCTGGACCTGCATCATGGAGTTCTGCAGGTGTTTTGGCCGAGTTTGATCGAGGGTGATCGCACCCAGTCGCGGGTAGTCGGAGTCGTAAAATGGCCGCTGCCGTTGGTCGCACGTGTCGGGTCGAGAAGATGGCTGCCGACCAGATGGCCGCTCCCATGATTCGCGCGAGGCTGATGACGCGTCAGAAGAGGACTTGTCGGGTCGGTGCGCAGCAGCATTGCGAGGCCTGCGGGCCTGAGAGCCTGATTTTCGGGCCGGCTGTTCTTTGTTTATCTGGCCCCTGGGTCTGGCCAGGCAGACCCTCGTAAAGTGCCCTTTCTTCCCGCAGTCGCTGCAGATCGCGGAGCGGGCTGGGCAGCGTGGGCGTGGGTGCTGGCCCTGCCCGCAGAAGTAGCAAGGTGTGCCCCCATGGTGAGCGGGTCGCCGCGTGGCGCAGGCCTGTAATACGGGCGAGTCTGAGGAAGTCCGGGGGGGGCTGTCAGAGTCCGCGGGGTACGTACCCAAGTTATGTCGGGCCACCTCCAGCGAGGAGGTGAGTGTTAGCGTCTCCTGGAGGTCTTTTGCCCCGTTTTCGAGCAGTCGCTGCCGGATGTAGGTCGAGCGGATGCCGGACATGAAAGAATCTCTGATGTGCAGGTTCATATGGACTTCCCCTGTCACATCCTGATGGTCACAGTCCCTGGCCAGCGCGGTGAGTTTCTCAACAAACTCGTCGAGCGATTCCCCCGAGCGCTGCCGGCAGGTAGAGAGCAGATGCCGGTCGTGCACCTCATTGACGGGTTTGACAAACCGCTTGCGGAGCAACTCAATCGCTTCCTCATAAGTCATCGCCTTTTCGAGCGTGGCGGAGATTCTGTGACTCACCCGGGCGTGGAGTAGACGCAGCTTGCGTGGCCCCAGGATGGGAGTCTCTGCGGAGTCCAGGTAGGCCTCGAAGCACCGCAGCCAGTATTTAAAAATTTCCTTTGCCTCCGGCGTTCGTGCTTCCAGATTGAGCTTCTCTGGCTTTAGGCCTGCGTCCATCCTGAATCTAGTTTAGCCTAATAAATTGAGGTACCCTCAATAATGATGCTTAGAGATTAAACTGTAAAGAAGGCTTTATTAGGCTAATAACTGTGCTACAGATATGGACGAGAGCTGACTGCTATACAGACCATGAGGCAGGCCTTTATGTATGGCTCCCAGATGGGCGGAGCCAGAGGCGGAGTCCCCAGGGTTCCAAGCCTGGTCTTAAAGGGGACATCACCTTATATGATGATAAGGCAGTAACCGTTCATCACAATATACTTCCTTAATGTGGTGGACGAGTACTCCCACTTCCCATTCGCCATCCCCTGTTCTGACATGACCGCGGCCACAGTCATTAAAGCC
This sequence comes from Scyliorhinus torazame, assembly GCF_047496885.1. Taxonomy (NCBI): domain Eukaryota; kingdom Metazoa; phylum Chordata; class Chondrichthyes; order Carcharhiniformes; family Scyliorhinidae; genus Scyliorhinus; species Scyliorhinus torazame. Next base: position 70,843,025 of record NC_092715.1, on the reverse strand, counting down.
CTGAACACCATATTCACACTGTTCGGTTGCCCCGCATACGTCCACAGCGACAGGGGGTCCTCCTTCATGAGTGACGAGCTGCGCCAGTTCCTGCTCAGCAACGGTATAGCCTCGAGCAGGACGACCAGCTACAACCCCCGGGGGAACGGGCAAGTAGAGAGGGAGAACGGCACGGTCTGGAAGACCGTCCTACTGGCCCTACGGTCCAGGGACCTCCCAGTTTCACGGTGGCAGGAGGTCCTCCCGGACGCCCTCCACTCCATCCGGTCGCTACTGTGTACTAGCACTAACCAAATGCCTCATGAGCGCCTCCTTGTCTTCCCCAGGAAGTCCTCCTCTGGAACGTCGCTGCCGACCTGGCTGGCGGCCCCAGGACCCATCTTGCTCCGAAAGCATGTGCGGGGGCACAAGTCGGACTCGTTGGTCGAAAGGGTTCACCTCCTCCACGCGAACCCGCAGTACGCTTACGTGAGTACCCCGACGGCCGACAGGACACGGTCCCCCTGCGAGATCTGGCGCCCGCCGGCAACACACACACACCCCCGACACCAATCACCCAACCCCCCCCTTCCTGCCACCGCCGCACCCCGCGACCGCCCCCTTCCCAGGAGGATCAGTCCTCCTCCCAGGCCCGACCAGGAATGAAGCCCAAGCTGAAACCGTAAGGCTCCCGGAGACGACAACACCGGAACAAGCACCGCCACCACCACCGGGGCTGAGGCGATCGACACGGACGACCAGACCGCCCGACCGACTCGTGGCGTCGATCTAACAGTACAATATGTGGATTTTTAACGAGAACATTTTGTCTTTTCCTGACGATTACTGTAAATAGTTTGAAACAAAAAAAACCTTGTACATACTGTAATAACATGCAAAAGTTTTCCTCCCAGGACCAGCCTTGTAAACCCTTACCACCATGCGAAGCATCACCCCGCCGGGTTCATTTTTAACAAGGGGTGAATGTGGTAGTATGCATTAGGGGTCATGTGGGACTGTGAAGCCATGATGTCATTGGCTGACAGATCCCGAGACGTTGACCTCTAGCTCCGCCCTGAAGGCGGAGTATAAGTACCTGGAGTCCTCCCCCGCAGGCAGTCTACTACTGAACTGCGGGGGAACAGTCACGCTTAATAAAGCCTCATCGACTTCACTCTATTCGTCTCTCGGAGTCTTTGTGCGCTACAGCTGGAAATTGTAAATGAAAACAATTGAGGGAATTGTTCAGCAGGTCTGGCAGCATCTGTGGAGAGCGAAACAAAGTTTATCTTTCAGGTTGACATCTTTTATTAGAATTTTATTTATTCCTGTATGGTAGTCACCACTGTTGCAAACAGCAGCCATTTCGTAAGCTACTGTAGGAGGCCACACATCTCTGTGTAATAAAGCCTCGATTACATTCTACTCTCGCCTCATCGTAATTGATAGTGCATCAATTTATTACACAGAGATTTTTCAGACATGGACCTCCGCATCAAGCCGGATCGCCTGCAGCTGCATCCTCAAGCAGAAAACGCCAAAAAGGACTTCCAACATTGGCTAGCTTTCTTTGAAGCACACATCGGGTCTGCCCCAGACCGAATCTCAGAAGCACAGAAGCTCCAGATTCTGTGCACGTGGCTGAGCTCCAATGTTTTTCCCCTCGTCCAGGACGTGCCTACCTACGCAGAGGCCATGGCGCTACTGAAGGAGAATTACGCTCAGCAGACCAAAAAGATCTACGCCAGGCACCTCCTATCCACGCGGCACCAACTTCCCGGTGAGTCTGTGGAAGATTTCTGGCGTGCCCTGCTCGCCCTGGTGAGAGACTGTGATTGCCAGGCCGTTACGGCCACTGAACATTCGAACCTACTAATGAGAGACGCGTTCGTTACGGGCATAGGATCTGACTACATCCGCCAGTGCCTCTTAGAAGGGGCCACGTTTGACCTCGCGGCGACCAAGAAACTAGCGCTCTTGCTCACGGTCGCCTCGCGCAACATACAGGCGTATGCCTCCGACCGCACGTCCCCCCCCCTGTGCATCGTGGACCCCGCCAGCGGCAACCCCATCGTGGACCCCATCTGCAACCGCCCTCAGCCAACCCCACGCCTGCGCTGTGCGGCAGCCAACCAACCCTGGGGCACCCAAGTGCTACTTCTGCGGACAGACAAAACACCCCCGGCAGTGCTGCCCAGCACAGAGTGCGCTCTGCAAGGCCTGTGGCAAGAAGGGACATTTTGCTGCAGTGTGCCAGGCCCGCTCAATCGCCGCTATTGTCCCGGCACCCCCCCCCGGTGCGGCCAGTGGGAGCCGCCATCTTCCTCTCCTCAGACCACATGCGGCCCGTGGGCGCCGCCATCTTGCTCCACTCACAACACGTGCGGCCCGTGAGCGCCGCCATCTTGCTTGCCTCAGAACCAATGGGCATCGCCATCTTGGCTGCACCAGGACACGTGCGACCCGAGGGCACCGCCATCTTACCCGCCAGAGGACCCCTGCGTCGGGCACCACATCCAGCCGTTCATCGTCTGCAACCGCCGCCGACCAGCTGCGTCTCGCCTCGGTCACGATCGACCAGTCTCGACCGCACAACCTCGCGACCACTTCGACAAAGGTGAACTTTGACAGAAATCTTTGGATCCTCGCTGTCTTCAGGGGATGTCCCGGAGGACTGGAGAATAGCCAATGTTGTTCCTCTGTTTAAGAAGGGTGGCAGGGATAATCCCGGGAACTACAGGCCGGTGAGCCTTACTTCAGTGGTAGGGAAATTACTGGAGAGAATTCTTCGAGACAGGATCTACTCCCATTTGGAAGCAAATGGACGTATTAGTGAGAGGCAGCACGGTTTTGTGAAGGGGAGGTCGTGTCTCACTAACTTGATAGAGTTTTTCGAGGAGGTCACTAAGATGATTGATGCAGGTAGGGCAGTAGATGTTGTCTATATGGACTTCAGTAAGGCCTTTGACAAGGTCCCTCATGGTAGACTAGTACAAAAGGTGAAGTCACACGGGATCAGGGGTGAACTGGCAAGGTGGATACAGAACTGGCTAGGCCATAGAAGGCAGAGGGTAGCAATGGAGGGATGCTTTTCTAATTGGAGGGCTGTGACCAGTGGTGTTCCACAGGGATCAGTGCTGGGACCTTTGCTCTTTGTAGTATATATAAATGATTTGGAGGAAAATGTAACTGGTCTGATTAGTAAGTTTGCAGACGACACAAAGGTTGGTGGAATTGCGGATAGCGATGAGGACTGTCTGAGGATACAGCAGGATTTAGATTGTCTGGAGACTTGGGCGGAGAGATGGCAGATGGAGTTTAACCTGGACAAATGTGAGGTAATGCATTTTGGAAGGGCTAATGCAGGTAGGGAATATACAGTGAATGGTAGAACCCTCAAGAGTATTGAAAGTCAAAGAGATCTAGGAGTACAGGTCCACAGATCACTGAAAGGGGCTACACAGGTGGAGAAGGTAGTCAAGAAGGCATACGGCATGCTTGCCTTCATTGGCCGGGGCATTGAGTATAAGAATTGGCAAGTCATGTTGCAGCTGTATAGAACCTTAGTTAGGCCACACTTGGAGTATAGTGTTCAATTCTGGTCGCCACACTACCAGAAGGATGTGGAGGCTTTAGAGAGGGTGCAGAAGAGATTTACCAGAATGTTGCCTGGTATGGAGGGCATAAGCTATGAGGAGCGATTGAATAAACTCGGTTTGTTCTCACTGGAACGAAGGAGGTTGAGGGGCGACCTGATAGAGGTATACAAAATTATGAGGGGCATAGACAGAGTGGATAGTCAGAGGCTTTTCCCCAGGGTAGAGGGGTCAATTACTAGGGGGCATAGGTTTAAGGTGAGAGGGGCAAAGTTTAGAGTAGATGTACGAGGCAAGTTTTTTACGCAGAGGGTAGTGGGTGCCTGGAACTCACTACCGGAGGAGGTAGTGGAGGCAGGGACGATAGGGACATTTAAGGGGCATCTTGACAAATATATGAATAGGATGGGAATAGAAGGATACGGACCCAGGAAGTGTAGAAGATTGTAGTTTAGTCGGGCAGTATGGTCGGCACGGGCTTGGAGGGCCGAAGGGCCTGTTCCTGTGCTGTACATTTCTTTGTTCTTTGTTCTTTGTTCTTTGTGAAGGTCGACGGGCACAAGATATCCTTCCTTCTGGACTCTGGGAGCACTGAGAGCTTCATCCACTCCGATACGGTAAGGCGCTGCTCCCTCGCGGTACACCCCGCTAACCAAAGAATCTCCCTGGCCTCCGGATCCCACTCTGTGGCGATGCGGGGGTACTGCATCGCCACTCTCACCGTCCAGGGCGTAGAGTTCAGCGGCTTCCGGCTCTACGTCCTCCTCAACCTCTGCGCTGCTTTGCTACTTGGCCTGGACTTCCAGTGCAACCTCCAGAACCTAACCCTGAAATTTGGCAGGCCCCTACCACCCCTTACTGTTTGCGGCCTTGCGACCCTTCAGGTTGACCCGCCTTCCCTGTTTGCAAACCTCACCCCGAATTGCAAACCCGTCGCCACCAGGAGCAGATGGTACAGCGCCCAGGACAGGACCTTCATCAGGTCTGAGGTCCAGCGGCTGCTGCGGGAAGGTATCATCGAGACCAGCAACAGCCCCTGGAAAGCCCAAGTGGTAGTGATGAAAACCGGGGAGAAAAACAGGATGGTTGTTGACTACAGTCAGACCATCAATCGGTACACACAGCTCGACGCGTACTCCCTCCCAAGCATATCTGATATGGTCAATCAGATTGCACAGTACCGAGTCTTCTTGACAGTGGACCTGAAATCTGCCTATCACCAGCTCCCCATCCGTAAGGCGGACCGCCCATAGACTGCGTTTGAAGCAGACGGCCGCCTTTACCATTTCCTTCGGGTTCCTTTCGGCGTCACCAATGGGGTCTCGGTCTTCCAATGGGAGATGGTCCGAATGGTTGATCAGTACGGGCTGCGGGCCACTTACCCGTACCTGGACAACGTCACCATCTGCGGCCACGACCAGCAGGACCACGACGCTAACCTTTCCAAATTTCTCCACACCGCCAAACTCCTCAACCTAACCCACAACAAGGAGAAGTGTGTGTTCAGCACAAACCGATTAGCCATCCTCGGCTATGTGGTTCAGAACGGAATTCTAGGGCCCGACCCCGATCGCATGTGCCCCCTCATGGAACTCCCCCTCCCCCACTGCCCCCAAGCCCTCAAACAATGCCTGGGGTTCTTTTCGTATTACGCCCAGTGGGTCCCAAACTATGCGGACAAGGCCCGCCCACTCATTCAATCCACCGCTTTCCCACTGACGGCCGAGGCTCACCAGGACTTCAACCGTATCAAGGCCGACATCGCCAAGGCCACGATGCATGCGGTCGACGAGACGCTCCCCTTCCATGTCGAGAGCAATGCATCAGACGTCGCTCTGGCCGCCACCCTCAACCAGGCGGGCAGGCCCTTGGCATTCTTTTCCAGCACCCTCCATGCCTCCGAAATTCGGCACTCCTCCGTCGAAAAGGAGGCCCAAGCGATGGTTGAAGCTGTGCAACATTGGAGGCATCACCTGGCCGGCAGGAGATTCACTCTCCTCACTGACCAATGGTTGGTTGCCGTCATGTTTAACAACACACAGCGGGGTAAGATCAAAAATGATAAGATCTTGAGGTGGAGGTTTGAGCTCTCCACCTACAATTACGAGATTTTGTATCACCCCGGTAAGCTCAACGAGCCTCCAGATGCCCTGTCCCGAGGTACATGTGCCAGTGCACAAGTGGACCGACTCCGGACCCTGCACGACGATCTCTGTCACCCGGGAGTCACCCGCTTTTACCACTTCATTAAGGCCCGCAATCTGCCCCACTCCGTCGAGGAAGTCAGGGTGATCACCAGAGACTGCCAAGTCTGCCCGGAGTGTAAACTGCACTTCTACCGGCCAGACCGTGTGCGCCTGGTGAAGGCCTCCCACCCCTTTGAATGCCTCACCGTGGACTTCAAAGGGCCCCTCCCCTCCACCGACCGCAACACATACTTTCTTAATTTGTTTACGAGTATTCCCGATTCCCCTTCGCCGTCCCACACCCCGATATGACATCTGCCACCGTCATCAAAACCCTCAACACCATCTTCACTCTGTTCGGTTTCCCCGCCTACGTCCACAGCGACCGGGGATCCTCATTTATGAGCGAGGAGCTGTGCCAGTACCTGCTCAACAGGGGCATTGCCTCAAGCAGGACGACCAGCTACAACCCCATGGGAAATGGGCAGGTGGATCTGTAGAATGGGATGGTCTGGAGGGCCGTCCAGCTGGCCCTACGGTCCAGAAATCTCCTGGCCTCCCGCTGGCAGGAGGTCCTCCCCGACGCCCTTCACTCCATTTGGTCGCTCCTGTGCACCGCGACCAACGAAACCCCCCATGTACGTCTCCTTGCCTTCCTCAGGAAATCCACCTACGGGGGTTCACTCCCAATGTGGCTGGCAGCTCCAGGACACGTTCTCCTCCGCAAGCACGTGACGCTCCACAAGGCGGACCTGTTGGTTGAGAGAGTACAGCTACTCCATGCGAACCCGCAGTACGCCTACGTAGTGTACCCCGATGGTCGCCAAGACACAGTCTCTCTCAGGGATCTGGCACCAGCTGGGTCCCCACACCACCCCCCCCCCCCCTCCCCACCCCGGCGCCACACTCCCCTCCCCCGGTGCACCCCACCACAGCCCCCGCTCCAGGACAATCCGTCCTCCCCTTGTTCCCACCCGGGGATGAAGAGGATTTCGACACGCTCCCGGAGTCACCGAAGACCAAGCCGCCGCCTGATGCGCCACCAGCACTGCGGCGCTCTCAACGACAGATCAAGGCGCCCGATCGTCTAAATTTGTAACCTTCTCTGTAATTTTAAAACCAATCTGTACGTATATAGTTTTCCACCACCCCCGCTGGACTCATTTTTAACAGGGGGTAAATGTGGCTGTTGTATTATATTGTATATATGGGTATTACGGTAAGGCCCTGTACTACAGGTACGGGGGTAGATTCCTGCCTGCTGGCTCCGCCCATGAGGCAGAGTATAAATATGTGTGCCCTCCGAACAGCAGCCATTTCGTAAGCTGCTGTAGAAGGACACACATCTCTGTGTAATAAAGCCTCGGTTACATTCTACTCTCGCCTCGTCGTAATTGATAGTGCATCATCCTGCACTTTAAAAAAAATTAATTTATGGAATACGGGCATCACTGGCAAGTCCGGCATTTATTGCCCATCCCTAATTGCCCTTGCAATGGTGAGCAGACACCTTAAACCACTGCAGTCCACGTGTTCGAGGTACATCCACAGTGCTGTTCTGGAGGGAATTCCAGGTCACGTGCCGCTCCTCGAGGTCATTCTCAGGAAGCTCCTCGCCCCGCTGCAGAGCCAGATTGTGGAGGGCAAAGCAGATCACGACAATACGGTTGAGCTTCTGGTGGCTGGATTGTAGGACCTCAACGGGCCTTGCAAGGCACCAGAACCATATCTTCAACAGCTGAAGGACCACTCAGATCTCACTGTGCACCTCATTGTACCACATCTCCACAATAGTGTGTGGCCTCTGCACTGGTATCATCAACTACGACCTGAGGGGATATACCTTGTCCCGAAGGAGCCATTGCTTCTGGGAGGTCGGTACATTATGGTCAGTGGGAAACTGGAGGGGGTGCAGGTGGTATTAGTCAATGTGTATGCGCCAAATGGGATGATGTGGAGTTTATAAAGAGGATGCTGGGGAAGATACCGGACTCGCACAGGTTGGTCATGGGAGGGGACTTCAACAAGTTATTGACCCTGGCTTGGACCAGTCAAGCTTGAAAACGGGCAGGGTGCCAGCAATGGCAAGGGAACTAAGGGTGTTCATGGAGCAGATGGCGGGGGGGGGGGGGGATCCATGGAGATTTGGGTGGCCGAGGGTGAAGGAGTTCACCTTCTACTCACACGTGCATAAAGTGTACTCCCGGATCAATTTCATCATTTTCAGCAGGGACTTACTGGCAGGGGTGGTGGACACGGGGTACTCGGCGATCACAATCTCAGACCATGCTCCGCACTGGGTTGACCTGCAGGTTAGTAAAGACAGTAACCAGCGCCTGCACTGGAGGTTAGATGTGGGACTTTTGGCTGACGAAGGGGTGTGCGAGCGGATGAGGAAATGTATTCAGAACGACCTGCAGGTCAACGACACGGGGGAAATTTCAGCAATGGTGGTCTGGGAAGCACTGAAGGCGGTGGTCAGAGTGGAGCTGATCTCGATCCAGGTCCAAAGGGAGAAGGGGGACAGGGCAGAGACAGACCGACTGGTTAAGGAGATACTACAGATCGATAGGAGGTATGCGGAGACCCCAGAGGCAGGGCTTTTAATGGAACGGCGGAGACTACAGGCGGAGTTCGGCTTGTTAACCACAGGGAGGGTGGTGGAGCAGCTGAGAAAGGCGAGGGGGGCGATCTATGAGCATGGAGCGAAGGCCAGCAGAATGCTTGCACAGCAGCTCAGAAAGAGGGAGGCAGCCAGGGAGATAGGGAAAGCAAATGACGGAGTGGGAACCAGGTTGGAGATTCAGCAGGGGTGAATAAGGCGTTTAGGGATTTCTACAGTAGGCTGTACAGGTTGGAACCCACTGCGGGACTGGAGGGGATGAGGCATTTCTTGGGGGTGCTGAATTTCCCAAAGGTGGACGGGGAGCTGGTAGAAGGGCTGGGGACCCCGATCTGATTGGAGGAGATCGTGGAGGGTCTGAAGGCCATGCAGGCGGGTAAAGCTCTGGAGCCAGACGGGTACCCAGTCAAGTTTTATAAAATGTTCTCTGGGATATTGGGCCGGTATTGATGAGGATGTTCAATGAGGCAAGGGAAAGAGGGGTGCTGCCCCCGACGATGTCACAGGACGATTTCGCTGATTCTGAAGCGGGACAAGAACCTGGAGCTGTGTGGGTCCTACAGGCCGATCTCCCTGTTGAATGTAGACGCCAAACTGCTGGCCAAAATTTTGTCCTCCAGGATTGAGGATTGTGTTCCGGACGTTATTGGGGAGAGCCAGATGAGGTTTGTTAAGGGTAGGCAGTTGGTGGCCAATGTAAGAAGGCTGATAAATGTGATCATGATGCCCCCGGAAGGTAGGGAGGTGGAGGTAGCGATCGCAATGGATGCAGAAAAGGCTTTTGATCGGGTAGAATGGGATCATCTGTGGGAGGTACTGGGATGGTTCGGATTTGGGCGGGGCTTTATTGACTTGGCCAGGTTGCTGTATCAGGCTCCTGTGGCAAGTGTACGGACGAATAGGACAACATCGGACTATTTTAGACTGCACCGTGGGACGAGACATGGATGCACCCCCTCCCCACTGTTGTTCGCGCTAGCTATAGAGCCATTGGCAATTGTTCTGAGAGCCTCAAGGGGCAGGAAGGGGCTGGTCCGGGTCCGGGGGGGGGGGGGGGGGGGGGGGGCGTTGAGCACAGAGTCTCGCTCTATGCAGACGACCTACTTCTGTATGTATCGGACCCATTAGAAGGGATGGAAGAAATCATGAGGATTCTGGGGGAATTTGGCCGGTTTTCGGGGTATAAGCTAAATATGGGGAAAAGTGAGATGTTTGCAGTCCAGGCAAGTGGACAGGAGAGGAGATTGGGGGAGCTGCCGTTTAGGTTAGTAGGGGGAAGCTTTAGGTACCTAGGCATTCAAGTGGTGCGGGAATGGGACTGGCTGCATAAATTAAATCTGGCCCGGCTAGTAGACCAAATGAAGGACAATTTTCGGAGATGGGACACGCTCCCGTTGTCATTAGCTGGGAGGGTGCAGACGGTGAAGATGACGGTCCTCCTGAGATTCCTGTTCGTGTTTCAATGTCTCCCCATCTTTATTCCACAGTCCTTTTTTAAACGGGTCGACAAAGTGATCTCAGGCTTTGTTTGGGCGGGCAGGATCCCGCGGGTAAGGAAGGTAATGTTTGAGCGGAGTCGGGAGAGGGCGGGCTGGCGCTGCCAAATTTTAGTAACTATTACTGGGTGGCGAATATAGCCATGATCAGGAAGTGGGTGGTGGGGGAGAGGTCAGCATGGGAGCGTATGGAGGTGGCTTCATGCAAGGGCACCAGTCTGGGGGCGTTGGTAACTGCGTGTCTGCTGTTCCCGCCGGCACGGTACTCCGCCAGCCCCATGGTGGTGGCAGCCTTGTGAGCCTGGGGGCAACGGAGGAGACATGTGTGAGCAGAGGGAGCATCGGTCTGATCCCCAACCTGTAATAATCACCAGTTTGCCCCGGGAAGTATGGATGGGGTATTCCGGCCATGGCGGAGAGCAAGGATTGAGAGGATGGGGATATGTTTATAGAGGGGAGCTTTCCGAGTATGAGGGCGCTGGAGGAGTAGTTTGGGTTGGCGAGGGGAAACAAATTCAGGTATCTGCAGGTGCGGGACTTCCTACGTAAACAGGTGTCAACCTTCCCACTCCTACCGCGAAGGGGGCTTCAGGACAGGGTAGTTTCCAGAGTGTGAGTAGGAGAAGGGAGCATCTCGGACATTTACAAGGAACTTATGGGGTCAGAGGAGACGCAGACCGAGGAGCTGAAGCGCAAGTGGGAGGAGGAGCTGGGAGGAGAGATAGAGGATGGTCTATGGGCGGGTGCATTGAGTGGAGTCAACGCGTCCGCAACATGTGCCAGGCTCAGCCTGATACAATTTAAAGTCGTTCACCAGGCTCACATGACAGTGGCCCGGATGTGCAGATTCTTTGGGGAGGAAGACAGGTGTGCAAAATGTGCGGGAGGACCAGCGAACCATGTCCACATGTTCTGGGCATGTCCGAAGCTTAGGGGATTTTGGCAGGGGTTTGCAGATGTCATGTCCACGGTGTTAAAAACAAGGGTGGTGCTGAGTCTAGAGGTGGTGATTTTCTGGGTGTCGGAAGACCCAGGAATCCAGGAGGAGAAAGAGACAGATGTTCTGGCCTTTGGTTCCCTGGTAGCCCGGAGACGGATACTATTAGCTTGGAGGGACTCAAAGCCCCCGAAGTCAGAGACCTGACTATGGGACATGGCTAGCTTTCTCTGTTTGGAGAAAATCAAGTTCCCCTTGAGAGGGTCTATGTTAGAGTTCGACCGGAGGTGGCAACCGCTCGTTGACTTCTTCGCGGAAAATTCATCATCAGCAGAAGGGCAGGGGGGTTAGTTTAGCTTAGAGAAGGCGGTTAATAAAGGTGGGACCTGCAAGGGAGGGAGACGGCTTTTGCACTTGTTTATAGTTTTATGTACATTGTTTATTGTGTTGTTATAATACCAAAAAATACCTCAATAAAATGTTTATTAAAAAAAAACTATCATCAGTGAAACCTCCATGGGAATGCAAATGGACTCTCCTGACTACCCTTATCAAATAGGTAATCGACAAGCTGTTTGTGTGGAAAACATTTCTACCCTGAGCAAGTAGGTAACACTCCTGTAACTGCAGGACAGGAGAAGAAGTATACCAGGAGTGATCCAGTACTGTTAGAGGTTATGGACATGGTGCTTTGAGGCAAGACTTCAGGAGAAAGCCCTGGATTAAAGCCATATTCCACCCAAAGACTTGAGTTATCCAGACAGGCAGGTTGTCTCCTCTGGGGAATGAGAGTCAGCATTCCAGCATTATTGAGAAAAGGACTATTAAACCAATTACACTAAGGCCACTGTGGTAGTGTAAGAACAAAGTAGATAGGCAGGAGCCATTTTTGGTGGCCGGGGCTAGATGTCGAAATCGAGGAGAAGGCAGGAATGTTTTATGCAAAAGTACAGAACCTGCCGCCATTAGCCCCATTGCACCTGTGGGAATGGCCAGAAGAGGTCTGGCAATGGATGCATGTCGATTCTGCCGGACCATTGGAAAGGAGCATGTTTCTCATTCTGGTCAATGCTCACTCGAAAGGGGGGCCTGAAGCTGCCATGATGAAGTCAACATCATCAGAGAACACAATTGAGAGATTAGGTGAAATCTTCAGCAGATTTGGTTACCCTGAATGACTGGCGAGTGATAATGGGCCGCAGTTCATATCTCAAGAGTTCATAAACTACTTAAGGAGAACAGAATTCAACACATCCGGTCTGCTCCTTATCACCCTGCCATAAATGGGCTGGCAGACGTTTTGTACAGACAATGAAACATTTGTTATCTGCGATATGCGACAAATACAATAAAGCAACATATAAAAGGAAATGTATCGAGAAATGCAGAGGTGTTCTTGTGTTTGAGGAAAGTGGGTTTAAACTGACAGAGCGCATCAACAGTTTAATCACACCATGTACTAAAAAAGGTTCTCATTTAATATTGGAAATTATTCCTGCAGCATTGAGAAATGTGTTTCTGAATACTTCCTGCAGCTTCTGGAATAGAATAAGTTCAAGAAAATACCCCCAGAAATTGCAATCTAAAGCTCTAACTATGAAGAGTTTAAGCTTTGTACCTCTCAGAAATTGTCCAATACACTTCCGGTGGCGGCTATGAAGGAGTAGGTCGCACATCTGGTGGCTCCCGCTCGGGTCGGAACTTTGGACCCTTTCCCCCAATTTTTTGTCGGATCTGATTTGGAAAATTGACGTTGGATGCAACTGTGAAGAGGAATCCTACATCAGTGCATGGAGAGGCGGACCAGGAGTGCTCGCAAAGGAAGAAATAGGCGAACGGAGATGGCTTGGGCTGAAGCTGCAGTGGGAGAAAGCATGGAGGACGACCGGAGTTCTGGCTCGACGACCCAGCGGTTGATGGAGCAGCTGACGCAGTTCATACAGGAGGGCTTCGCCAAGCAGAAACAGGAATGCTGTTCTGTATGAATTGTGTGAGTTAAAGTTTGCATTTGCACTGATGGGTTTTGGAGGTGTGAATGTTAGGTGTTGGATCTTCTTTTTGATTTTCTTTGTGTTTCTTTTTGGCAATTGGGTTGGGATTGTTTTCGTTTGCATATGTGTGTCTGAGCGGGGGGGGGGGAGTGGGGGAACAATAGGTGGGGAAATGTCTGGTGCTCTGGGCGGGGGCCACCAAGTTAGCTGGGCGGGCTAGCTCACAGAAGCGCAGTGGGGGGTGAGCAGATGTTATGCTTGTTGAAGGGGGCTGATTGCATAGTGCTTTTACTGGGGGGGGAAATGTTCTGCTGACGGGGAGGGACTTTTGCTGTGGGACAACAGGGAGGTTGGAGACGGAGGCTGCCTGGGGGCGGGCCTAAGAAGGCGTGGGTCGCGGGCTCGGACTGGCCCAAGAAAGGTGATGGCTGATCGGCAGAGGGGGGGGGGGGGGCGAGAAGCCCCCCAACCAGGCTGATCACGTGGAACATAAGAGGGCTAAATGGGCCGGTTAAGGGGGCATGCGTGTTTGCGCATTTGAGGGGACTGAAGGTGGACATGGCAATGTTGCAGGAGATGCACCTTAGAGTAACTGACCAGGTCAGATTAAGGAAGGGATGGGTTAGACAGGTTTTCCACTGGGGGCTGGACTATAAGACTAGAGGGGTCACGATCCCGATCAACAAGCGAGTGTCATTCGAGACGGGAAGAATAGTTGCGCATGTGGGGGGTCGGTACATCATGGTCAGTGGGAAGTTGGAGGGACTGTCGTTGCTGCTCGTGAATGTGTACGTGCCAAATTGGGATGATGTGGAGTTCATAAGGAGGATGTTGGGAAGGATCCCAGACCTAGATTCGCATAAGCTGGTCATGGGGGAGATTTCAACATAGTCATTAAACCATGGCTAGACCAGTCTAGCTAAATGACACGCAGGGTGCCTGTAGCGCACAATGACTTACGAGAGAGACGAATAGAGGTGAAGTCGATGAGGCTTTATTAAGCGTGACTTGTTCCCAGCAGTTCAGCAACAGACTGGAGCTGCGGGGAGAAGCCCAGGTTCTTATACTCCGCCTTCAGGGCGGAGCTAGGGATCAACAGCCAACCAGGACCCGAGATCTGTCAGCCAATAGCATCACGGCTTCACAGTCCCACATGACCCCTAATGCATACTACCACATTCACCACTTGTTAAAAATGAACCCGGCGGGGTGGTGCTTCGCATGGTGGTAGGGGTTTACAAGGCTGGTCCTGGGAGGAGAAAATTTTTGGCATGTCTTTTCAATGCTCTACACTTTGCCCTACATTGGGCTATGTACAGGGTTTGTGAACTATTTACAAAATTCGTAAGAGGAAAAAAAAAGAACATTCTCGTTAAAGTCCACCACATTCTTGTGTTACACCGATGCCACGAGTCGAGCGGGCGGTCTGGTCTTCCTTGTTGATCGCCTCAGCTCCGGTGGTGGTGCAGGTGCTTGTTCCTGCGTTGTCGTCTCCGGGAGCTTTTCGGCGTCTGCTTCAGTTTCACTCCTGGTCGGACATGGGAGGAGGACCGATCCTCCCGGGAAGGGGGTCTTCCAGACCGTGCCGTTCTCCCTCTCTACTTGCCCGTTGCCCAGGGGGTTGTAGCTGGTCGTCCTGCTTGAGGCTATGCCCTTGCTGAGCAGGAACTGGCGCAGCTCGTCACTCATGAAGGAGGACCCCCTGTCGCTATGGATATATGCGGGGCAACCGAACAGTGTGAATATAGTGCTCAGGGCTTTAATAACTGTGGCCGCTGTCATGTTGGGGCAGGGGATGGCGAAAGGGAAACGGGAGTACTCGTCCACCACGTTCAGGAAGTATGTGTTTCGGTCGGTGGAGGGGAGGGGCCCTTTGAAATCCAGACTGATGCGTTCAAAGGGGCGGGAAGCCTTGATCAGGTGCGCTCTATCCGGCCTGAAAAAGTGCGGTTTGCACTCTGCGCAGATGTGGCAGTTCCTGGTGACACTACGGACCTCCTCCACGGAGTAGGGGAGGTTGCGGGACTTTATAAAATGGTAGAACCGAGTGACCCCCGGGTGGCAGAGGTCCTCGTGGAGGGTTTGGAGACGGTCTATTTGTGCGTTGGCACATGTGCCGCGGGACAGGGCATTGGACGGCTCGTTCAGCTTTCCGGGTCGGTACAAGATCTCGTAGTTGAAGGTGGAGAGCTCGATCCTCCACCTTAAGATCTTGTCATTTTTAATTTTGCCCCACTGTGCATTATCGAACATGAAGGCTACCGACCGTTGGTCGGTGAGGAGAGTGAATCTCCTGCCGGCCAGGTAATGCCTCCAATGTCGCACAGCTTCAACTATGGCTTGGGCTTCCTTTTCCACTGAGGAGTGATGGATTTCTGAGGCGTGGAGGGTTCGGGAGAAGAAGGCGACGGGTCTGCCCGCTTGGTTAAGGGTGGCCGCTAGAGCTACATCGGAGGCGTTGCTCTCGACCTGGAAGGGGAGGGACTCGTCGATGGCGCGCACCGTGGCCTTTGCGATATCCGCTTTGATGCGGCTGAAGGCCTGGCGAGCCTCTGTCGACAGGGGGAAGGTAGTAGTCTGTATTAGTGGGC
Organism: Scyliorhinus torazame; assembly: GCF_047496885.1. Classification (NCBI taxonomy): domain Eukaryota; kingdom Metazoa; phylum Chordata; class Chondrichthyes; order Carcharhiniformes; family Scyliorhinidae; genus Scyliorhinus; species Scyliorhinus torazame. The sequence goes on along the minus strand of NC_092715.1, from coordinate 70,827,626 downwards.
GGGCCTTGTCTGCATACTGGGGGACCCTCTGGGCGTAATATGAAAAAAACCCCAGGCATCGTTTCAGGGCTTTGGAGCAGTGGGGAAGGGGAAATTCCATAAGGGGGCGCATACGTTCGGGGTCGGGGCCTATTATCCCATTGCGCACTACGTATCCCAGGATGGCCAGCCGGTTTGTGCTAAACACGCACTTGTCCTCGTTGTATGTGAGGTTCAAGGCGTTTGCGGTCTGGAGGAATTTTTGGAGGTTGGCGTCGTGGTCCTGCTGATCGTGGCTGCAGATGGTTACGTTGTCGAGATATGGGAACGTGGCCTGTAACCCGTGCTGATCAACCATTCGGTCCATCTCCCGTTGGAAGACCGAGACCCCGTTTGTGACGCCAAATGGGACCCTTAGGAAGTGGTATAGTCGCCCATCTGCCTCGAAGGCTGTGTACTTGCGGTCACTTGGACGGATGGGGAGCTGGTGATAGGCGGACCTGAGGCCCACGGTGGAGAAGACCTTATATTGGGCAATCCGATTTACCATGTCGGATATGCGGGGGAGAGGGTACGCATCTAGCTGTGTGTACCTGTTGATGGTCTGGCTATAGTCTATGACCATCCTTTGCTTCTCCCCGGTCTTTACTACTACCACCTGTGCTCTCCAGGGACTATTGCTGGCCTGGATTATACCTTCCTTCAGCAACCGCTGGACTTCGGACCGGATAAATGTCCGGTCCTGGGCGCTGTACCGTCTACTCCTAGTGGCGACGGGTTTGCAATCCGGGGTGAGGTTTGCAAACAAGGATGACGGCTCAACTTTGAGGGTTGCGAGGCCGCAGATAGTGAGTGGGGGTATTGGGCCGCCGAATTGAAACGTTAGGCTCTGCAGGTTGCACTGGAAATCTAATCCCAGTAATGTGGGCGCGCAGAGTTGGGGGAGGACGTAGAGCCTGTAGTTTTTAAACTCCCTCCCTTGCACCGTTAGGGTCACGATGCAGAACCCTTTGATCTCTACGGAGTGGGATCCTGCAGCTAGGGAAATCTTTTGCGTACTGGGACGGATGGTCAAAAAACAGCGTCTTACCGTGTCGGGGTGGATGAAGCTTTCGGTGCTCCCGGAGTCGATCAGGCATGGTGTCTCGTGTCCGTTGATCAGCACCGTTGTTGTCGCCGTCTGGAACGTCCGGGGCCGTGCTTGATCCAGCGTCACCGAGGCCAGATGTGGTCGTAGTGTCTCAGCGTCTTCTTCGGACCCCGTGGAGCCGTCGATGCTGGGGTCCATTGTTGTCATCCAAGATGGCGGCATCCATGAATCGCACGCGGCCGGGGGTGGACAAAATGGCCGCCCCCACGGATCGCACATGGTCGGGGTGGACAAAATGGCCGCCCCCATGCATCGCACATGGCTGGAGGGTCACAAGATGGCGGCGCCCATCCTCCCCTCGTGGTGGCCGGGACCCAAAACGGCAGCGCCCGCGGGTCGCACATGGGGCGCTGGGGGGGGTTGGGGAGCGTTTGGGATGCGCTGGACTCTTTCTTCTCCAGGGTCTGCGGTGACCCCCCGGGACCAGCACACAGCCGCGAAATGGCCCTTTTTCCCGCAGCTCTTGCAAGTTGCCGCGCGGGCCGGGCAGCGCTGCCGGGGGTGTTTCGCCTGCCCGCAGAAATAGCAGCGGGCCCCCCCGGGATGGTCTGGCGTCTTAACCGCGCAAGCCTGTGAGGGAGGGGGGAAGGGGGTTTGTCGCGACGGGGGTCCACGGAGCCCAAGGGGCTGCCGCGTGGTCGGGGCCGTAGGCGCGGGCGTTTTGCGAGGCCACATCTAGGGAAGCTGCAATGACCCGTGCCTCTGAGAGTCCTAGCGACTCTTTTTCTAAAAGTCTTTGGCGGATTTGGGGAGAGTTCATACCTGCCACAAACGCATTGCGAATTAACATGTCCGTGTGTTCCGTCGCATTTACCGGCGGGCAGCCGCAGCCCCGTCCCAAAATTAGCAGCGCGGCGTATAACTCTTCTAGCGATTCTCCGGGGCTTTGCCGTCTCGTTGCGAGTTGGTAGCGTGCGTAGACCTGGTTCACTGGACTAACGTAGACGCTCTTTAGTGCTGCGAGCGCCGTCGAGAAATCCTCTGCGTCTTCTATGAGAGGGTAAATTTCCGGGCTTACCCTTGAGTGCAGGACCTGTAGTTTCTGGTCTTCTGTGATCCGGCCGGGGGCCGTTCGGAGGTAGCCTTCGAAACAAGTCTGCCAGTGTTTAAAAACTGCTGCCGCATTCACTGCGTGGGGGCTGATCCTCAGGCATTCCGGGGCGATCCTGAGCTCCATAGTCCTTTAAGCACGCTTAATAAATTGTAGTGCACAATGACTTACGAGAGAGACGAATAGAGGTGAAGTCGATGAGGCTTTATTAAGCGTGACTTGTTCCCAGCAGTTCAGCAACAGACTGGAGCTGCGGGGAGAAGCCCAGGTTCTTATACTCCGCCTTCAGGGCGGAGCTAGGGATCAACAGCCACCAGGACCCGGGATCTGTCAGCCAATAGCATCACGGCGTCACAGTCCCACATGACCCCTAATGCATACTACCACAGTGCCAGCACTGGCAAAGGAGCTAAAGAGGTTTATGGAGCAGATGGGGGGGGGGGGGGGTGGACCCATGGAGATTTGGGCGGCCGAGAGTGAAGGAGTTTTCCTTCTACTCGCACGTGCATCAAGTGTACTCCCGGATTGACATTTTTATCCTGACTAGGGCTTTACTGACAGGGGTAGTGGATACTGAGTATTCAGCGATCACGATCTCGGATCATGCCCCACACTGGGTTGACCTACAGGTGAGCAAGGAGGGTGGCCAACGCCAGCACTGGAGGCTGGACGTGGGACTTTTAGCGGATGAGGAGGTGTGTGGCCGGCTGCGGAAATGTATCCAGTCAAGGAAGTCAACGACACGGGGGAAGTTCCGGCTGCAGTGGTCTGAGAGGCGCTGAAGGCGGTGGTCAGAGGGGAGCTGATCTCGATACGGGCCCACAGGAAGAAGGTAGACAGAGCAGAGACGGACCGACTGGTAAAGGAAATACTACAGGACGATAGGAGTTATGCAGAGGACCCAGAGGCAGGGCTTCTAAGGGAAGGACGGAGGCGCCAGGTGTAGTTTGGCTTGTTAACTACAGGGAAGGCGGTGGAGCAACTGAGGAAGGCGAGGGGGGCAATTTATGAATATGGGGAGAAGGCCAGTAGAATACTGGCGCAGCAGCTAGAAAGCGGGAGGCGGCCAAGGAGATTGGGAAAGTAAGGGACAGAGATGGGAACCTGGTCGGAGATTCAGCTGGGGTCAATAAGGCGTTTAAGGAATGCTACAGCAGGCTGTATGAGTCGGAACCCCCAGCTGGGCCGGGGGGGATGAGGCAATTCTTAGGGAAGCTGGGGTTCCCAAAGGTGGAGGGAGGGCTAGGGGCCCCAATCGGGTTGGAAGAGATAGCAGAAGGGCTGAAGGTCATGCAGTCGGGCAAAGCCCCGCGACCGGACGGGTACCCTGTGCAGTTTTACGAAACATTCTCTGGGATACTGGGGTCACTGCTGATAAGGACATTTAATGAGGCAAGGCAGCGAGGGGCACTTCCCCCGACAATGTCACAGGCCACTATCTCGTTGATCCTAAAGCGGATAAGGACCCGGAGCTACGCGGGTCCTACAGACCGATCGCCCTATTAAATGTAGACGCCAAACTGTTGGCTAAGATTTTGTCCTCAAGGATTGAAGACTGCGTTCCGGACGTGATTGGGGAGGACCAGACGGGATTTGTTAAGGGGAGGCAGTTGGCGGCCAACGTAAGAAGGCTGCTGAATGTTATCATGATGCCCCCAGAGGGTAGGGACATAGAGGTAGTGGTCGCAGAGAAGGCATTTGATCGGGTGGAATGTGATTACCTGTGGGAGGTACTGGGGAGGTTTGGATTTAGACGGGGCTTCATTGACTGGGTCAGGCTGCTGTATCAGGCGCCTATGGCTAGTGTTCGGATGAACATGCTGACATTGGTCTATTTCAGGTTGCACCGGGGGACGAGGTAGGGATGCCACCTCTCCCCACTGCTGTTTGCGCTGGCCATAGAGCTGCTGGCAATTACGTTGAGAGCCTCCAGGGGCTGGAAGGAGCTGGTCCGGGACGTGTGTGTGTGGGGGGGAAGGGGGTGGAATACAGAGTCTCGTTATACGCAGCCGACCTGCTCTTATATTGTCGGATCCACTGGAAGGGATGGAAGAAATTATGAAGATTCTGGGGGATTTTGGCCGGTTTTTGGGTTATAAATTGAACATGGGGAAAAGTGAGATGTTTGCGATCCAGACAAGGGGGCAGGAGAGGGAATTTGGGGGAGCTGCCGTTTAGAGTGGTGGGGGACACTTTCGCTACCTGGGCATCCAGGTGGCAAGGGAATGGGAATGCACAAGCTAAATCTGGCCCGACTAGTAAACCAAATGAAGGGGGATTTTCGAAGGTAGGGACGTGCTCCCGCTGTCACTGGCTGCGAGGGTGCAGACAGTGAAAATGACGGTTCTCCCGAGATTCCCGTTTGTGTTTCAGTGTCTCCCCATCTTTATTCCACAGTCCTTTTTTAAATGGGTCAACAAGGTCATCTCTGGCTTTGTATGGGCGGGTAAGGCACCGCGAGTTAAAAGGGAATGCTGGAACGCAGCCGGGGGGAGGGCGGGCTGGAGCTGCCGAACTTTAGTAATTATTACTGGGTAGCGAATATAGCCATGATTAGGAAGTGGATTGGGGAGGGTGGATCAGTATGGGAGCGAGTAGAGGCGGCATCATGTAGGAGCACTAGTTTGGGGGCGTCGGTAACGGCGCCTCTGCCGTTTCCGCCGGCATGGTACTCCACCAGCCCCGTGGTGGTGGCAGCCCTGAGAGTCTGGGGGCAATGGAGGATTCATATGGGAGCAGAGGGAGCATCGGTCTAGTCTCTAATCTGCAATAATCACTGGTTTGCCCCGGAGGGGCTAGATGGAGGGTTCCGGAGATGGCAGAGAGCAGGGATCGAGTGGATGGGAGATATGTTTATAGAGGGGAGCTTTCCCAGCCTGAGGGAGTTGGAGGAGAAATTTGAATTGATGGGAGGGAACGGGTTTAGATACCTGCAGGCGCGGGACTTCGTATGCAGGCAGGTCTCAACCTTCCCGCTCCTACCACCAAGGGGGTTACAGGACAGGGTTGTTTACCGAATGTGGGTGGGAGAAGGGAAGGTTTTGGATATTTATAAGGAACTCATGGGGCCAGAGGAAACACAGCCCGAGGAGCTGAAACACAAATGTGAAGAGAAGCTAGGAGGAGAGATAAAGGTAGTCTCTGGCGGACGCGTTGAGCTGAGTCATGTGCCAGGCTCAGCCTGATACATTTCAAGGTCGTTCACCGGGCTCACATGACAGTGGCCCGGATGAGCAGGTTCTTTGGGGTAGAAGATAAGTGCCCAAGGTGTGCGGGAGGACCAGCGAACCATGTCCACATGTTCTGGGCATGCCCGAAGCTTAGGGGATTCTGGCAGGGGTTTGCGGATGTCATGTCCAAGGTGTTGAAAACAGGGGTGGCGCCGAGTCCAGAGGTGCCGATTTTCGGAGTCGGAAGACCCGGGAATCCAGGAGGAGAAAGAGGCAGGCGTTCTGGCCTTTGCCTCTCTGGTAGCCCAGAGACGGATATTATTAGCTTGGAGGGACTCAAAGCCCCTGAACTCGGAGATTTGGCTAACTGACATGGCTAGCTTTCTCTGACTGGAGAAAATCAAGTTCGCCCTGAGATGGTCAATGTTAGGGTTCGTCCGGAGGTGGCAGCCGTTCATTGACTTCTTTGGCGAAAATTAACCGTCAGCAGAAGGGAGGGGCGAGGGGCGGGTTGGGGTTAGCTTAATTTAGAGTACGGTGTTGGAAAAGGTGGGACCAGTGAGGGAGGAAGACGGCTTTTGCACTATGTTTATATTCGTACGTACACTGTTTCTTCTGTTATTGTTATAAAACCATAAATACCTCAATAAAATGTTTAGGGAAAAAAAATTGTCCAATACATAAAGAGCTACAACTTGTCTTTATGTAGCAGCTTCAACACAGTAAAACACCCCAAGACATTTCATAGGAGTGGTATCAAATAAAATTTTACACTGAACCAATTAAGCAAAAGCTTGCATGGCTATCAATGGTGGAGCAATTAAAATCAGCAAAACTCAAGGAGCTAGAACTGGAGGAGCGCAGATATCTCAGGGTATTGGTAGTTGAAGGCATGGCCATCAATGTGAGACGTGATTAAAATCAGGGTAAAAACATAAAATTCTGGAAATACCCAGCAGGTTTAACAGCACATGAGGAAAGAGAGAATTAATCATTGGATTTTACAGAGTGCGTAAAAAATCTGGAGCCTGCCCACCAAAATGCCATCAGTAACTTTACACTTGGAGGGGGTGCTAACTAGCTCCCACAAATAGGTCTCCCCCACCTTGCCTGACACCAGCCCACCCAGTAAAAGCTGTGTGACTTTCTGCTTGGCGTGGGCCTCCCCCTGCCACAAAAAATAACAGTGGGAGCAGGATGAGGCACTTAAATGGCCATTAATTAGCTACTTAAGAGTCTCAATCGGCCCAAGGATGGGCTGGCAATCTGATGATCCCATGAAAAATGAAGGACAGGTCAGGGGTGGGCCGATTGAGACTAGTGCTCTGGCAACATGGATTCAAATGCCACTATGGCAGTAGTAAGCATTAAAGTGCAATTCATAAAGAACTGGAATTGAAAACTGGTATGAGTAATCATGACCATGAAACTAAAATTGATTGTCACAAAAAAACATTTGGTTCATTAGTGACCAACAACAATGTGGTTGGCTCTTCACTGCCTTCTAAAATGGTCTAGTAAGCCACTCAGTTCCAGGACAACTGGGGATAGGCCTTGTTGATGATGTCCACATCCCAAGAAAGAATACATTTAAAAAAAACTAGAGATGCAATAGTGTTCGAGCAAGTGTAGGGTGGGAAAAGCAGCAAAATGGAAGGTCCGTGCTAGGATATGAGGGATTAAATCACAAAAGGTTACATGGTGCAAGGCCAAATAGAATGGGAATAGAACAAAAAATGTTCCTAACTGAGTTGGGAATGACAGGATCCTGAATAACTGCTCTCTGAAAGTAAGGAAACGAACCAAGAAAAAGAAAAACACAAACCAGCAAAGAAAAACCAAGTGAATTGGGAGAAGAGGTTATGATCTAAAATTGTTGAAATAAGTGTTGAGTCCAGAAGACTATAGAGGTCCGAGAAAGAGGATGTATTCCTCGAGCTTGCGTTGAGCTTCATTAGATACAACAATAGGCCGAAGTTAAATCGATGATGCTCCAGATGCCAAAAATAGAGGAGTACAAATATCTTGGAGACAATGCTCCCTCTAATTTCTGTTTGCACGCATGGACTCTTTAAGAATGATTTGTGGGCGTACATGCTCATTTTTGAACAAAATGCTCTTTGTGTGTAGCTGTTTGTTCCCTGCATGGATCATTTCTGATTGTGGCACAGTCGAGCACCCGCACAGCTTAGTGTGAACATTGTTTGGAGGATTCCAGGATTCTATACAATCTACATTCAACAGTGTGATGAGCCAAGACTGTTTTTACTAAAATTATGCATTTGGAAAAAAAGATCAAGTATCAAAATGACTTAAGATGTTCGTTGCTTTAATGTTATAAGCAGCAGAATATTCAGAGTTTCAATGCTCATACATGAATGTGCAAACATTTCCACAAGATGGCGGTGTAGCAACATAAATTCAAGTGTTACTCCTCAGCCATGTGTCGACACCAATGTGATATGTTGTTAGGTCTTTTGGCTGGACAGCTGATTTGTGATGTAGAGCAAGGCCAGCACCGCGGGTTCAATTACTGTCCTAGCTGAGGTTATTCATGAAAGCCCTGCCTGTTCAACCTTGCCCCTCACCTGAGGTGTGGTGATCCTCAGGTTAAATCACCACCAGTCAGCTCTCCCCCTCCAAGGGGAAATCAGCCTCTGTGGGACAATGGCAACTTTACTTTACTATGTTGATATATAAGATCTGGTGATTCTGGAATAGTATAGTGTCATTGCCCACACTCTACCGGATTTACAATACACTCTTGATTCTTCAATGCCACAACACCAGAAATTCAGCCTGTCCTTCAATGTTGTCAAAACATTTATCAACCTGGGGTGAAATATTACACGTTGTGTGTGTGTGTGGGGGGGGGGGGGGGGGGGGAGGGAGGGGAAGGAACGGGGGGGGGGGGGGGGGGGCGGCTGGTGGTTGTGTGAAAACTGCACACACCCCTTCCCCGGAAACCACGTCCTGCTCCATAGCCGTAGGACACAGCCTGGATCATGAACGAGGGCCGAGTGAGACCTCCACATCTCATTGGGGAGGTATCTACGCTCTCTGGAGCTGCTGGCCAATCCAATTGTAGAGGATGGGCTGCCTGTTATACAACTTGCTGGATGAAAATCAGGTGTACACACAGCAGGCGACCAATATGTTAGCAAAACTTTTCCACTGCTGGATAAAGTTAACATCTGTCTCTAATTACCTATGATCTCCTTAGTTACACCCAGGAGGTCCCTAAGCAGCAACTTTAAAGGGGGGGGGGGGGGAAATGCATTTACATGACGTCTTCCATGAGCACCGACCATGTCAAAGCACTTTCCAGCAAATTAAGTGCTTTTGCTGCGTGGCCACTGTTGTAATGTACAAAATGCGGCAGCTAATTTACACGCAACAAGATCCCAAAAACAGCAATGTTTCTTAATATGTTGACTGAGGGATAAACATTGGCCAGCCCAGGAGGCGGCGGGGTACCACTACTGCTCCTCTTCAAAATAGTGCTTTGGGATCTTTTGCATCCATCCAAGAGGGTAGATCGGGTCTCAATTTAATGTCTAACCCAAAAAGTGGCACTTCTGACAGTCCAGCACTCCCTCAGACTGCACTGGGGCGTTAGTTTACATTGTGGTTCTGAAGTCCTGAAGTGTGACTCGGAGGTGTGAATGCAACTAATTGAGGCACAGCTCACACACAAGCCATGGATGACACCCGAGTTAGACATGGCAGAACCTTTGCAGTTAAACATTGTAGCCAAGGTTAAAATCAGAGGCTACCTGCCATGGGGGAATTAGCTGGTATTTCATGGAAATTAATAGGCTACCTGATCATGTCATGTTATCTGTTGCAGTATTGTAGAAAAGCTATGATACATCCCTGTATCATCAATAAGTAAGACCTGACAACAGTGCTTTTCTTATCACACGGCACAATGTCAGAAAGACTGTTCGTGCATTTTAGAAGCCAGGATGGCTGTAAGGGAGGGGCTAACCTTCACTCAGTATCTTTATGCAGTTATTTTGTCAGTTGCTGAATGGAAGTTATGAGAACAAAGCTGGTGCATCTTCTCCGGAGATTTATTATGGGGTTGTCGGTTCTAAGAGTGCTTTGTGCCGGTTCACTTGTTTCAATGGGCCCTGTGTTTTGTGAGGGCCACGAAGAATCCAGCACGAGTTTTAAGGATACAAAGTAATAACATTTATTTACAATAACATATATATATATAACAGCAGCAGCAACTTCCCTTGCTGCACACCTCTTCCTGCTGGTTCCAAACTGGCCAGCTTTATTTATACATGGAGTTTACTAATGGTTTCTCCGCCCCCCCCTCATTGGGGAAGCTCATACTCCCACAGGATTGTGGGATTGTCATTAGTCCCCAGCCAATGGTAAGCAGGCAGGTTATAACATTCCTCCCCCCAAAGTCCAAGGAATCCACCGAAGACCCTGACGAAGGAGGGCGCCGGCCTCTTTTTGCCGCAGGCCGGACACCATTTGCACGCGGCGCTGGATCAGGCGGCGTGTAACAAGACGGAGACCGGCGCTTCCGTGATGAACGGCGTAACAGTTGTGCATCCACGGCCCGTGGACCCGAGAATTCCCCCTCTGATGCGTCCAGTGTTTCCATCTCGGAGTCAGAGTCTGCTGCCTCCGTCATGTCAGCGTCTCTATCTCCATTCGGTTCTGTAACGACCTGCGCAGGCTTTGAGTGAGGCACCAGAGGAAGATTGTGAGGACTACCTTCCATTATCTCTGGTCTCTGCGGCTGTAGAAATGAGCTCCAGGGGCGGGGAATCTTTGGAGGGGATAGTCTTCTGGACCGAACGTGGTCTACATGTTTATGCTGGAGACGACCCTGGGCTTGCACCTGGTAAGATGTAGGGCCTGTTTGGCGAAAGATTACACCAGGAACCCATTGGGCACCACCAGCAAAATTCCGAACAAACACTGGGTCTCCGGGCGCAAACTGCCGAATCGGCCGATGCCGAGAAAATCCCTGTCCCTGCCGTTCTTGTGTGCGGCGTACTTTTGCGCCAATGTCCGGGGAAACCATACTAAGGCGGGTGCGAAGTCTCCGGCCCATTAGGAGTTCTGCGGGAGCTACCCCAGTCACTGCATGTGGGGTGGTCCTGTACGTAAACAAAAAGCGAGCCAGTCTTGTGTCCATTGATCTGGAAGACTGCTTCTTTAGGCCTCTTTTGAATGTCTGCACTGCGCGCTCTGCCAACCCATTTGAAGCTGGGTGGTAAGGGGCAGTGCGGATATGGCGTATGCCGTTCATCTTTTTGAACCTCGCAAACTCCTCACTCGTGAATGGAGTGCCGTTATCCGTGACCAGCACCTCGGGGAGGCCATGCGTACTAAAAGACAAACGCATCTTTATATTGTTGCGCAGGACGTTGTCCCCTGCATCTTATGCACCTCTAGCCATTTAGACTGGGCGTCGATTAATAGAAGGAACATGGATCCTTGAAAAGGGCCTGCGAAATCTGCATGCAAGCACGCCCAAGGCCGCCCTGGCCATTCCCAGTGATGTAGGGGCGCGGCCGGCGGAAGCTTCTGATGCTCCTGGCAAATGGAGCAGTTTTGGGCCACCTTCTCAATGTCGGTGTCGAGGCCTGGCCACCAGACATAACTCCGGGCCAACATTTTCATTTTGGTCACGCCTGGATGCCCATTGTGCAAGTCTCTTAGTATCAGCTCTTGGCCTTTTTCCGGGACAATCACACGAGGATGCCCTCTTCCACACTGAATTCTGACAGCTTGGAGGAAAATGCCCGCATTTCGCCTGGGAGCTGTCTATGCTGCCCACCATACAGGACTATGTGCCGAACCTTTGACAGGACTGGCCCCGTCTGGGTCCACTCACGGATCTGTGATGCCGTGACAGGCAAGGTGTCCATAAAATTTAGGGTTGCAACCACCTCACCGGTCGTGGAGGTCGACATGGGGCCAGCCAATAAAGGCAATCGGCTCAGTGCGTCGGCATTTGCTACCTGCGTACCTGGTTTGTGCTCCAGAGAATACTCGTATGCAGCAAGCAACAAAGCCCAGCGTTGGATCCGTGCGGAAACAATGGGCGGTATTGGCTTATCCTCTCTGAAAAGCCCCAACAGAGGCTTATGATCAGTCACGATAGTGAAATGGCGGCCATACACGTACTGGTGGAAGTGTTTCACCGCAAAAACCACTGCCAGGCCCTCCTTCTCGATCTGCGCGTACTTTTTCTCCGCTGCAGTCAATGTGCGGGAGGCGAAAGCTATCGGTCGCTCGGCCCCGTTCTCCATCTTGTGGGACAGGATGGCCCCAATACCATACGGGGATGCATCACATGTGACGAGCAAAGGCTTTCCAGGATCATAGTGGGTTAGTAACCCAGATGACGACAATTGTTGCTTTACCCGCCGGAAAGCAGTTTCTTGCGGCTGACCCCAAACCCAGGTGTGATTTTTCTTTAGCAGAAGGTACAACGGGGACAACGTAGTTGCCAGATTGGGGAGGAACTTCCCGTAATAGTTTACGAGACCGAGAAAAGAACGAAGATGCGAAGTGTCAGTCGGGGCGGGGGCCTGTTGAATCGCACCCATCTTCTCTGCGACGGGGTGCAAACCTTCGCGGTCCACCTGATAATCTAGGTAGACTACTTCCTTTGCCTGAAATACGCACTTTGTGCGACGTAAACAGACTCCAGCCTCCGAAAAGCGTCTAAGGACAGCCTCCAGATTTTCCAAATGTTCCTGCTCCGACGTCCCTGTAATCAAAACGTCATCTAAGTAGACAGCGACACGTGATAAACCTCTCAAAATGCCCTCCATAACACGTTGAAAAATAGCGCAGGCAGAGGATACTCCAAAGGGCAACCGTGTATATTCATACAGGCCCTGGTGCGTATTAATCGTTACATATGTTCGGGAGGCAAGGTCCAGCTCCAACTGTAGGTAGGCGTGACTCATATCTAATTTTGTGAACGAGAGTCCGCCTGCAAGCTTCGCGTAGCGATCCTGTATGCGAGGCATTGGATATCGGTCGAGGCGGGAAGCCGTATTCACTGTAAGTTTATAGTCGCCACACAAGCGAACTGTGGCATCTGGCTTCATTACAGGTACAATTGGTGTTGCCCAGTCAGCAAAACGGACGGGCCTGATAATACCCAAACTCTCCAAACGAGTGAGCTCCCCTTCTACCTTCTCGAGCAACGCGTAAGGCACCGGGCGCGCCCGGAAATAGCACGGCGTGGCTCCTGGTTCAACTTGGATATGGGCTACAGCCCCTTTTATTTTCCCCAAACCAGGCTGGAATACATCTGGGTATCGTCCTAGCACCTCAGTCAACCCTCCAGAAACTGTTTGGAGGATGTGCTGCCATTGCAACCACAAATGGCGCAACCAGTCCCAACCCAACAGGCTGGGCCCATGGCCGCGCACCACGATGAGTGGGAAACGCCCCTCCTGGCGTCCATAAACAACAGGGGTCATTGTAGTTCCTGCAATGTCCAGTGGTTCCCCCATGTAGGTGGCCAACCTGGCCTGTGAGTCGGTTAATGTGAGGGTCTGTATACCCTGCTTGATGCGGTCGAATGTCCTCTGGACGATCACGGAGACCTCTGCCCCAGTGTCCAACTCCATCTCAAGCGGGTGACCATTGACCCGTACTGTCACCTTAATGGGGGCCACACGAAGAGCTGCCACACAATGCAGCTGCAGGCAGTCATCCTCCGTCTCCACGTCCTCAGGAGTAGTCGCCGCAGGTTCATCCACATGGAAGGTACGGCCCCAGGGCTGGTCCCAGTTTCGGTCGGAACGACGGCGCCTCTGGCACCCCCAGGACCGGCGTCCGCGATGGGGTCGTCGCCTACAAGTCTGACACGGACATGGCTCCTCATTCATTGGTTCTGGAGAAGGCTCCCTTCGGGGAGGAATGTCCGACGGCCACTGGCGTCGGTCCGGACGTCGCCTCGCCCAAGGTACCGTAGGAGTGCGGGGGGACTTTTTCGGACGGAAGGGGTTGCGCCGCAAGGCATGCACTTCCATTCCTGTAGCTCCTGCACTCCTCATTCTGCGCTCTCTCTCGAGACAATACTATTTGAATGGCCTGTTGAAAAGTCAATGTTGGCTCAGCTAACAACTTTCTCTGGGTGGCCGCATTGTTAATATCGCAAACCAAACGGTCGCGCAACATTTCTGACAAGGTCTCACCATAGTCACAGTACTCCGCAATCCTGCGTAGCCTGGATAGAAAGTCGGCAAGGGATTCTCCAGGGGCCCTCTCAACGGTATTAAACCGGTAACGCTGGACTATCGTGGACGGGGTTGGGTTAAAATGTTGCCCCACTATATTCACAAGTTCATCAAACGTTTTAGTGTCCGGCACAGCTGGGTACGTAAAGCTCCTAATCACCCCAAACGTATGCGGGCTGCAGGCGGTGAGCAATATGACCACCTGGCGCTCGTTTTCGGTGATATTGTTTGCCAGGAAATAGTAATGCATCCGTTGTGTGTACTGGTTCCAGCTTTCCAGCGCAGCATCAAAAACATCCAAACGTCCGTACAGAGGCATGGTATAATAGAAAACAACTTCCAACCTGTATCCAACAAAAATCCAGGGAGGTGGCTTCAGCAGTGTAGACAGCTATTCACTTTAACCCTCGTCGCCAGTTTTGTGAGGGCCACGAAGAATCCAGCACGAGTTTTAAGGATACAAAGTAATAACATTTATTTACAATGACATATATATATATAACAGCAGCAGCAACTTCCCTTGCTGCACACTCCTTCCTGTTGGTTCCAAACTGGCCAGCTTTATTTATACATGGAGTTTACTAATGGTTTCTCCGCCCCCCTCATTGGGGAAGCTCATCCTCCCACAGGATTGTGGGATTGTCATTAGTCCCCAGCCAATGGTAAGCAGGCAGGTTATAACAGTGTGGCTTAGCATTTACTGTCTTCAGTCATCACACTTGAGTTCCTCTTTGGTGTTTAAAAGGTTGCCATCCAGATAGTGGTTTGAGAAGTCTCCAGCCGGCCAATGGTAGACCAGTTTTTCCTTTGGGAAAACTCAGAACCATCCAGCAATGACAACACTGTTGGAGTCCTCTGAGAGTGGCAAGATAAATTGTATCCTGCCTCAAGAAATGGTGAGGAAACAGCATGCCAGTGAGCCCAGCAAACCTTCGCCTTAATGATTTGGCTTCTGAAGGAGATGGGAATTTCAGGCGTTCCAAAATATTAATCATTAAAATAAAGGCTGCTTTAGTTTCTAGTCATGCTTTTTGAATAAACTATTCCTTGTTTTTTTCCATATAATAGGTGGGGATTGTTGTAAAGTATCTGCCCATTTGGCACACTTGAACATCTAATAAATGAAATACTTGAGCAGCCAAAACAAAATGCGAACACACCTCATCTCCAACACTCCATGTCATGACATTCACAATGGTCAGACGTGGACTAATTAAAGAAAGCCAGCACAGATTTGTCAAACGCAACTTGTGGGGGGGGTTCTCCGTCCCACCAGCCCCGTTTTCCAGCTTGGCGGGCTCCCGCCGGCAGCAGGATTCTCCGTTCCCGCAGCCGGCCAATGGGGTTCCCCATTGTGGCCATCCCCTGCCGTCGGGAAACCCGTGGAATGGGTGCTCTGCCGGCGAAGCAGAGGATCCCGTTGACGGAGAATCCCGCAGAGTGTGTAACTAACATGATTGAGTTTTTTGGATGAGATGACAGAGCGAGTTGATGAGGATAATGTAGTTGATGTGGTGTATTCAGACTTCCAAAAGACACTTGATAAAGTGCCACATAACAGACTTGTCATCAAAGTCAAAGCCTTTGGAATAAAAGTGCAGTAGCAGCATGTTGACTGGTTGACTGATAGGAAACCCTGGGTGGGACCTCCGACCCCCCGTGAATCGCTCCCCCGCCGGCCGCCGAATTCTCCGGCACTGAAAATTCGGCAGAGGCGGGAATCGCGCCGCGCCGGTTGGCGGGCCCCCCCTCCCCGGCGATTCTCCGGCCCGCGATGGGCCAAAGTCCCGCTGCTGTCATGCCAGTCCCGCCAGCGTGAATCAAACCACCTACCTTACTGGTGGGACTGGCGGCGCGGATGGGCTCCGGTGTCCTGGGGGGGGGCGCAGGGTGATGTGGCCCCGGGGGGGGTGCCCCCACGGTGGCCTGGCCCGTGATCGGGGCCCACCGATCCGTGGGTGGGCCTGTGCCGTGGGGGGCACTCTTTTCCTTCCACCCCCTCTGAGCATGTGCGGCGATGACGTCAGCAGCCGCTGGTGCTCCTGCGCATGCGCGGACTTCCACCGACCGGCGAAGTCCTTTCGGCCCCGGCTGGCGTGGCGCCAAATGCCTTTCCCGCCGGCTGGCGGTGCGCCAACCACTCCGGCGCGGGACTAGCCCCTCAAGGTGAGGGCTTGGCCCCTAAAGGTGCGGAGAAATCCGCACCTTTGGGGCGGCTCGGCGCCGGAGTGGTTCACGCCACTCCATCCCGCCGGGACCCCCCGCCCCGCCAGGTAGGGGAGAATCCTGGCCAAGTCAAGGTTGTTCTTTGGACTGGAGGATAGTGTGGTTCCCAGGGATTAAGAATAGGACCAATTCTTTTTTTTGATCTATATTGACCTAAACTTAGGTATTCAGGGCACAACTTCAAAACTTATGGATAAGACAAAATTTGGAAATATTGTGAAGAGTGAGGGGAGCAGAGATTGACTTCAAGAGGACATCGAGAGGCTGGTGGAATGGGCAGAGATATATGACAGATGACATTTAATGGAGAAAAGTGTGAAGTGATAGGTTTTGATTGGAAGAATGAGGAGAGGCAACTAAAATAAAGGATGTAATTCTAAAGGAGATTCAGGGAAGAAGGACCATGTGATATATGTGCACAATAATTGAAGGTGGCATGGCAGATTGAGAGGTTAGTAAAGGTTTGGGATCTTAGGGTTTAGAAATAGAGGGCGGAATTTTACCAAAATTTGACTAAGTGTCAGGCTCAGACAGAAAGCTGCTGTGTAACTCTCCAGTTTGACAAAGTGTCAGGCTCAGACAGAAACTGCTGTGTAACTCTCCAGTTTGACAGAGTGTCAGGCTCAGACAGAAACTGCTGTGTAACTCTCCAGTTTGACAGAGTGTCAGGCTCAGACAGAAACTGCTGTGTAACTCTCCAGTTTGACAAAGTGTCAGGCTCAGACAGAAACTGCTGTGTAACTCTCCAGTTTGACAAAGTGTCAGGCTCAGACAGAAACTGCTGTGTAACTCTCCAGTTTGACAAAGTGCCAGGCTCAGACAGAAACTGCTGTGTAACTCTCCAGTTTGACAAAGTGTCAGGCACAGGCAGAAACTGCTGTGTAACTCTCCAGTTTGACTGGGTGTCAGGCACAGACAGAAACTGCTGTGTAACTCTCCAGTTGACAAAGTGTCAGGCTCAGGCAGAAACTGCTGTGTAACTCTCCAGTTTGACAAAGTGTCAGGCTCAGACAGAAACTGCTGTGTAACTCTCCAGTTTGACAAAGTGTCAGGCACAGGCAGAAACTGCTGTGTAACTCTCCAGTTGACAAAGTGTCAGGCACAGACAGAAACTGCTGTGTAACTCTCCAGTTTGACAAAGTGTCAGGCTCAGACCGAAACTGCTGTGTAACTCTCCAGTTTGACAAAGTGTCAGGCACAGACAGAAACTGCTGTGTAACTCTCCAGTTTGACAAAGTGTCAGGCACAGGCAGAAACTGCTGTGTAACTCTCCAGTTTGACTGGGTGTCAGGCACAGACAGAAACTGCTGTGTAACTCTCCAGTTGACAAAGTGTCAGGCTCAGACAGAAACTGCTGTGTAACTGTCCAGTTTGACAAAGTGTCAGGCTCAGACAGAAACTGCTGTGTAACTCTCCAGTTTGACAAAGTGTCAGGCTCAGACAGAAACTGCTGTGTAACTCTCCAGTTTGACAAAGTGTCAGGCACAGGCAGAAACTGCTGTGTAACTCTCCAGTTGACAAAGTGTCAGGCACAGACAGAAACTGCTGTGTAACTCTCCAGTTTGACAAAGTGTCAGGCTCAGACCGAAACTGCTGTGTAACTCTCCAGTTTGACAAAGTGTCAGGCTCAGACAGAAACTGCTGTGTAACTCTCCAGTTTGGCAAAGTGTCAGGCACAGGCAGAAACTGCTGTGTAACTCTCCAGTTGACAAAGTGTCAGGCACAGACAGAAACTGCTGTGTAACTCTCCAGTTTGACAAAGTGTCAGGCTCAGACCGAAACTGCTGTGTAACTCTCCAGTTTTACAAAGTGTCAGGCACAGGCAGAAACTGCTGTGTAACTCTCCAGTTTGACAAAGTGTCAGGCTCAGACAGAAACTGCTGTGTAACTCTCCAGTTTGACAAAGTGTCAGGCACAGGCAGAAACTGCTGTGTAACTCTCCAGTTTGACAAAGTGTCAGGCACAGGCAGAAACTGCTGTGTAACTCTCCAGTTGACAAAGTGTCAGGCACAGACAGAAACTGCTGTGTAACTCTCCAGTTTGACAAAGTGTCAGGCTCAGACCGAAACTGCTGTGTAACTCTCCAGTTTGACAAAGTGTCAGGCACAGACAGAAACTGCTGTGTAACTCTCCAGTTTGACAAAGTGTCAGGCACAGACAGAAACTGCTGTGTAACTCTCCAGTTTGACAAAGTGTCAGGCTCAGACCGAAACTGCTGTGTAACTCTCCAGTTTGACAAAGCGTCAGGCTCAGACCGAAACTGCTGTGTAACTCTCCAGTTTGACAAAGTGTCAGGCACAGACAGAAACTGCTGTGTAACTCTCCAGTTTGACAAAGTGTCAGGCACAGGCAGAAACTGCTGTGTAACTCTCCAGTTTGACAGAGTGTCAGGCACAGACAGAAACTGCTGTGTAACTCTCCAGTTGACAAAGTGTCAGGCACAGACAGAAACTGCTGTGTAACTCTCCAGTTTGACAGAGTGTCAGGCACAGACAGAAACGGCTGTGTAACTCTCCAGTTTGACAGAGTGTCAGGCACAGACAGAAAACTGCTGTGTAACTCTCCAGTTTTTCAAAGTGTCAGGCACAGACAGAAACTGCTGTGTAACTCTCCAGTTTGACAAAGTGTCAGGCTCAGACAGAAACTGCTGTGTAACTCTCCAGTTGACAAAGTGTCAGGCACAGACAGAAACTGCTGTGTAACTCTCCAGTTTTACAAAGTGTCAGGCACAGGCAGAAACTGCTGTGTAACTCTCCAGTTTGACAAAGTGTCAGGCTCAGACAGAAACTGCTGTGTAACTCTCCAGTTTGACAAAGTGTCAGGCACAGGCAGAAACTGCTGTGTAACTCTCCAGTTTGACAAAGTGTCAGGCACAGACAGAAACTGCTGTGTAACTCTCCAGTTGACAAAGTGTCAGGCACAGACAGAAACTGCTGTGTAACTCTCCAGTTTGACAGAGTGTCCAGCACAGACAGAAACTGCTGTGTAACTCTCCAGTTTGACAAAGTGTCAGGCACAGGCATAAACTGCTGTGTAACTCTCCAGTTTGACAAAGTGTCAGGCACTGACAGAAACTGCTGTGTAACTCTCCAGTTGACAAAGTGTCAGGCACAGACAGAAACTGCTGTGTAACTCTCCAGTTTGACAGTGTCAGGCACAGGAGGAAACTGCTGTGTAACTCTCCAGTTTGACAGTGTCAGGCTCAGACAGAAACTGCTGTGTAACTCTCCAGTTTGACAAAGTGTCAGGCACAGGCAGAAACTGCTGTGTAACTCTCCAGTTGACAAAGTGTCAGGCACAGACAGAAACTGCTGTGTAACTCTCCAGTTTGACAAAGTGTCAGGCTCAGACCGAAACTGCTGTGTAACTCTCCAGTTTGACAAAGTGTCAGGCACAGACAGAAACTGCTGTGTAACTCTCCAGTTTGACAAAGTGTCAGGCACAGACAGAAACTGCTGTGTAACTCTCCAGTTTGACAAAGTGTCAGGCTCAGACCGAAACTGCTGTGTAACTCTCCAGTTTGACAAAGTGTCAGGCTCAGACCGAAACTGCTGTGTAACTCTCCAGTTTGACAAAGTGTCAGGCACAGACAGAAACTGCTGTGTAACTCTCCAGTTTGACAAAGTGTCAGGCACAGGCAGAAACTGCTGTGTAACTCTCCAGTTTGACAGAGTGTCAGGCACAGACAGAAACTGCTGTGTAACTCTCCAGTTGACAAAGTGTCAGGCACAGACAGAAACTGCTGTGTAACTCTCCAGTTTGACAGAGTGTCAGGCACAGACAGAAACGGCTGTGTAACTCTCCAGTTTGACAGAGTGTCAGGCACAGACAGAAAACTGCTGTGTAACTCTCCAGTTTTTCAAAGTGTCAGGCACAGACAGAAACTGCTGTGTAACTCTCCAGTTTGACAAAGTGTCAGGCTCAGACAGAAACTGCTGTGTAACTCTCCAGTTGACAAAGTGTCAGGCACAGACAGAAACTGCTGTGTAACTCTCCAGTTTTACAAAGTGTCAGGCACAGGCAGAAACTGCTGTGTAACTCTCCAGTTTGACAAAGTGTCAGGCTCAGACAGAAACTGCTGTGTAACTCTCCAGTTTGACAAAGTGTCAGGCACAGGCAGAAACTGCTGTGTAACTCTCCAGTTTGACAAAGTGTCAGGCACAGACAGAAACTGCTGTGTAACTCTCCAGTTGACAAAGTGTCAGGCACAGACAGAAACTGCTGTGTAACTCTCCAGTTTGACAAAGTGTCCAGCACAGACAGAAACTGCTGTGTAACTCTCCAGTTTGACAAAGTGTCAGGCACAGGCATAAACTGCTGTGTAACTCTCCAGTTTGACAAAGTGTCAGGCACTGACAGAAACTGCTGTGTAACTCTCCAGTTGACAAAGTGTCAGGCACAGGCAGAAACTGCTGTGTAACTCTCCAGTTTGACAGTGTCAGGCACAGGAGGAAACTGCTGTGTAACTCTCCAGTTTGACAGTGTCAGGCTCAGACAGAAACTGCTGTGTAACTCTCCAGTTTGACAAAGTGTCAGGCACAGACAGAAACTGCTGTGTAACTCTCCAGTTTGACAAAGTGTCAGGCACAGACAGAAAGCTGCTGTGTAACTCTCCAGTTTGACAAAGTGTCAGGCTCAGACAGAAACTGCTGTGTAACTCTCCAGTTTGACAAAGTGTCAGGCTCAGACAGAAACTGCTGTGTAACTCTCCAGTTGGCAATGTGTCAGGCTCAGACAGAAACTGCTGTGTAACTCTCCAGTTTGACAGAGTGTCAGGCACAGACAGAAACTGCTGTGTAACTCTCCAGTTGGCAATGTGTCAGGCTCAGACAGAAACTGCTGTGTAACTCTCCAGTTGCACAGATCAGGTTTCTCATGGAATCTTGAGCCACTTTGCCAAAAGAAATGCGTGGGCGTGGTTTACGCCATCACTCAGGGCAGCACGGTAGCACAAGTGATTAGCACTGTGGCTTCACAGCGCCAGGGTCCCAGGTTCGATTCCCCGCTGGGTCACTGTCTGTGCGGAGTTTGCACGTTCTCCCCGTGTCCGCGTGGGTTTCCTCCGGGTGCTCCGGTTTCCTCCCACAGTCCAAAGACGTGCAGGTTAGGTGGATTGGCCATGCTAAATTACCCGTAGTGTCCATAAGGGTTGGGAGGGGTTATTGGGTTGCGGGGATAAGGTGGAAGTGAGGGATTAATGTGGGTCGGTGCAGACTCGATGGGCCGAATGGCCTCCTTCTGCACTGTATGTTCTATGTAATCTATGTAATCTGGTGGGATAGGTCCTCATAGAGCCAGGAACCGGTTCCAAAGAGACTGGGGTGCCATCTTTAAAGGAGGCCCCGACCAGCGCTGCAGCCTAATGGCCCCGAGCCCACATCACGGAGGTAACGGGATCTCTCCTCCCAACCCCCAAAATTCACCGCCAGTGACACGCCCCCCCCCACCCCCCGACAGTCCTCACCATCATCATCCCCTCAATGTTCCTAATTTCCCCGCCCACCACACATCAGTGTAACACCCCCCCCCATGGAGCTCCTAATATGGTCCACCCCAGCAATGCCCCCTGGTACAGAGTGGCACTGCCAGGTTGGCACTACCAGCCTGGACATTGCCATGTTGGGCACTGGTAACTTGGCAGTGGCAACCTTTGTTGGTGGGAAGCGCCAGGGCACTGCCCGGACATGTCCCTTTACCCCCACCCCCAACTCAGGGGCGATATTTACCTCTGATGTGCCCCTGGAGATATCGCGTCAACTGCCTCACACCTGGCCAAACATGTTATAAACCTCACCGATGTGATGTCACATTGGCGGGTATGAAAATTTACTGAGGGGGATCATTTGGCGGCGTGGGGCAGGGGGAAGCTAAAAATATTTAAATTAATTCAAATGTATTAATATGAGGTTCACGCGCTTGGTGGGCATGAATCTTGTGACATCGCCGGCAAAGGACGGGGAGAATTGGGAAACACGATCTCTCCGAAGAGAATCGCATTTCCTGATTCTCATGAGATTTTCCGCCCTCGTCACCGGTCTCGCGGGCGTCGAGTGCTGGCTCATGATCGCACCCAGCGTCAAAGAGTACAAAAACAAAGCGGTTACAGTGAACTTGGTTTGCCCTCAACAGCAATATTGTGTTCAATTCAAGGCACCACACTCTCGGAAGGATGTGAAGACAATAGAAAAGATGCAGAAAAGATTTAGAACAATGGTTCCAGGATTGAAAGACTTCAGTTTAGTGAATGGATTGGTGAAACTGGGGCTGTTCCCCTGGAAAAAGATACGGTTAGGAGGAGATTTTATAGAAGTGTTCAAGATCATGAGAGGTCTGGACAGAACAGATAGTGAGAAACTGTGCCCAGCAGACGACACGAAGATGAGTGGTAAAGCAAAAAGTGCAGAGGATACCGGAAGTCTGCAGAAGGATTTGGATAGGTTAGGTGAATGGGCTAGGGTCTGGCAGATGGAATTCAATGTTGCCAAGTGTGAGGCTATCCATTTTGGGAGGAATAACAGCAGAATGGATTATTATTTAAACGGTCAGATGTTAAAACATGCCGCTGTGCAGAGGGACCTGGGTGTGCTGGTCGCAAAAAGTTGGTGTGCAGGTGCAACAGGTGATCAAGTAGGCTAATCGAGTTTTGTCTTTCATTGCTAGAGGGATGGAGTTCAAGACTAGGGAGGTTATGCTGCAATTGTATAAGGTGTTGGTGATGCCACTTCTGGAGTATTGTGTTCAGTTTTGGTCTCCTTACCTGAGAAAGGACATATTGGCACTGGAGGGAGTGCAGAGGAGATTCACTAGGTTGATGTCTCTTTCCAGTGGAGACAGTCAGTGAGTACAGACACAGGGTTGATCCAATATTACACCCACCACGTGGATTGCAGCAACTGGTTAGTCAGTCTAAGTAGCTATAGTAGGATTAGCAGTAGTGTTGAACCCGAGTAATAGAAGTGTAAATAGTTTAATAAACATGTTGAAATTATCCCCACGTCTGAACCTTCCTTTGTCAAGTGCACCACAAGGAAGCCGCTTATGTTACACCTACAACATAACAAATCATGGTACCAGGACTGAACTGTTTCAATCCAGATAGCCATACCTCAGCATACAGTGACAACCAGCAACAATACCCAGGCCAGATGTTCGAGATCCGGATTCCGCAGCAGCTCCAGTGCCACGGCGATCTCCGCGAAAACTGGCGGGCATTTCGGCAAAAGTTTGAAATCTTCCTGGTGGCAGCCGAACTAGAAGAAGTGGCCGATCCTGAAAAAACTGAGCTTCTCCTCACCATCGCTGGTGCCAGAGCAGAAGAAATCTTTAAAATGTTCAAGTTCTCCAAGGAGCAAAACAGGAGCAACTTCCAGGCAGTCCTGGACAAATTCGACAAATTCGGCAGATGAGGAAAACACACTCCAACCAGCAAGAAAAGGTAAGAGAAGCGCCAGTACTCACCTCGAGGCCGAGATCCCGGAGCAGAGAACGATTTTGGTCGGCGGCCGTCTTTCTAAAGGGACTGCACTTGCGCAGTTGCATGAGAAGCGCGCAGAACGGGAAGGTCCGTTTGCGCATGCGCAAGACGCCGCGCATGCGCAATCAGGAAAAAGGCCATCGGTAAAGGAACAGCGATCTGCGCATGCGCAATCGCTTCCTAAGCGCTACGTCACGTGTCATGACGTCCGAGGCCATGCCCATTTAAAGGGGAAACGTCCCAAATTAAAGAAAAAATCTTTTAAAGCTGTAAAACAACCTTCCTTCACCTGGAATGACAGCACAATGCCTCAAATTGAACCAGGAAATGAAATTAACCTCCAGAAAACCCTGCAACAAGCAGTTACCTATGCCCAAACCGATGATTCCGTCCTTGAATACTTCGATACCGACCTTTACATTTTCTCTGGACCTCGCGAGCCAATGCCAGCTCCGACGCAAGCAGTGAAGCTCAGACGAACCTTTCACCTTGGGAGGCTACCCCAGTACCAAATCCGAACCGCAATTAGACGTGTTGCACATTGGCGACCCCCGTATTGAATCCGACGCAGACGCGGATTCGTTCTTCGAATTTGAGGATCTTCAGCCCAGCAGATATGACATCCTAACTCGTGAGTGCAGGACGATGCTGCAGCCTGAAACCAAGAGACAGAGCGGTACAAGCCCACAGAGAGCGGCCTGATGCCACACAGTGCGTGGTCCACACACCGCTCAGGGTTCCCGACTCTACGAAAGAAGACAGGTAAGACTCCACACCGCAGTCCTTGCATGAACAAGAAGTGACTCCAGTGTCACAAGCCTCCACAGCGAGCTCGTGGACAGCCTCCATGATAGAAGCAACGCAAGACTGCGACGCGCAGTCCTTGCAGGAACAAGACCTTGAGGGTCTAGCAACCTCCTCTGACCAACTCGCGGCAGACGATGCACGTCTGCCATGCTCAAGTAAACAGCAAGAAGAGTATGAAAGTCTACCACGCTCCAGTGCACAGCAGGACGACCATGATGGTCTATCATGCTACAGTGAAGAACAAAGCGACGGTGACAGTACAAGCCCAAATGAAGGACAACAGCAAGACAATGACAGTCCACTCACATTGTTTGCACCACCAGATGAAGACTCTGATAATTTACCCAATCCAAGTGAACAAGCTACTGAGGCTCTACCCACGGTATGTGAGACGAGTGACGACAGCATCCCACTTCCCATGCAAGATGTGTAAAGTGACAGACCTCAGCTAGTGTGTACAGAGGCACTCGAGAATCACTGTCAGACCACTGGTGACTCCAGTGACACCATGATACTTCCACCCTCATTCGCTCGGACCTCTCCATAAGTCAATGCATTCCTGCATGTTCCGACTCCAGACGTGCAGCTTCAAGAAACCTCAGCTGACTCCAGTGCACCTGCTAAGACTCCGGACGGGGAGCATCAACAAGCCAACACTGACTCAGTTAAAACAGACCAGACTCCAGATGGGGAGCAACCAAATGCCGACTCTGATTCACGTAAGCCGGACTTTACTCCAGACAGGGAGTGCCACAACCTCAGTGATGGCACGCTCAGGGTGACAGCAGATGCCACAACGACAGGTGATGGATCACTTAACAATTACACTGGGTCAGTAATAACAAGCAGCGGCTACAGTCCAAGAGGAATACACCAATATTCACCACAGCTATATCCACACATTTTTTCCACACCAGCAGTGCAGCCAATGACAGCTCATGCTGGACAAGCCCAGTATTCAGGCATGCAGCAGCCAGCAGCCTATGCAGCATATTCTCAAACAGGCCAGCACTACGGATTGCCCACTAATGGAATCAAGACCGAAGGAGGACTACCGCAAGCGCAATCTGCACTACAGACTGGATGCCTTAGTTACAGCCCAGGATTTGCTGCACCCCAGCCTGGCCAGGCGGCATATTCCTATCAGATGCAAGGTTCTAGTTTCACACCATCACCAGGTATTTATGCGAGCAGTAATTCTGTTTCCAAGTCGACAAGCTTCAACGGTTCTCAGCAGGATCACCCTTTCTGCACAGCACGTGGCCAGAACCAGTATGTACAGTCTTATCCAACTTCAACATATAGCACATCCAAGAACTCAAATGATACTGTTGATGGTACCTCTTCAACGTCAACACCTTATCAGCTACAAGGTGCCATCCGACAGCACCATCACGAACATTGAAAAAAGAAAGGGACTCCAAATCAGACAGCGAAGTGATTTGACCACTTCTTGGCACAGGGGCGTTGATGGCATTCATAACCAAGAGAGACATTTGACCATGATGATTGATGGTTTTTGGACTCACACAAATGATTTGGACTTATTGTTTAATCACTGTTCCCATGACTTGTATATACCTTACTTTATCAACCTGTTCTTTGTTCAATTTTCTTAAAGTGTACAGAAAATATGAACATATAAAAAAGGGGGGATGTGGTGATGTGCATCAATGTAAATGCATGTAGGCTAGCTAGACACTAGAGGGAGCACCAGTGACATCACACACACACACTCAACTAATAGATCAGGTAGATAGAACATGACCAATGGACATTCACGATACACACGGAGGTGACACGACCACAGGGGGGCATTACACCAACCCATATATAAAGGACACCACACACAAGTTCGGCCTCTTTCCAGTGGAGACAGTCAGTGAGTACAGACACAGGGTTGATTCAATATTACACCCACCACGTGGATTGCAGCAACTGGTTCGTCAGTCTAGGTATGCTATAGTAGGATTAGCAGTAGTGTCGAACCCGAGAAATAGAAGTGTAAATAGTTTGATAAATGTGTTGAAGTTATCTCCACGTCTGAACCTTCCTTTGTCAAGTGCACCACAAGGAAGCCGCTTATGTTACACCTACAACATAACAAATCACAGATGACACTGATTTAAGGTGATTGGTGGAAGAGCCCAAGGTGACATAAGATTTTCATAGTGAGGTTAAGATCTGGGAAGTTTTGCCTGAAGAGTATGATGGAGGCAGATTCAATCATGGTTTTCAAAAGGGAATTGGATAATTTTCTGAAGAGAACAAATTGCAGGGCCATGGGGAGGAGGTGGGGGAGTGGAACTGACTGATATGCTGTTGCAGAGAGAGGGCATGGGCACAATGGACTCAGTCAGTACTGCAACCAGACTATGATTCAAGGAGGTGAATATTACACTCCCCCAGGAGTGGGCAGGTGGGCGGTGAGTGTAAAATTGGGTGCAGTGCCATGGGAGGTGTTCCTGGCACATGTGTGCCCACTTAACAGCAATTTTTTTTTAGAATCGCTTATTGTCACAAGTAGGCTTCAATGAAGTTACTGTGAAAAGCCCCTAGTCGCCACATTCCGGCACCTGTTCGGGGAGGCCGGTAGGGGAATTGAATCCGCGCTGCTGCCTTTTTCTGCATTACAAGCCAGCTGTTTAGCCCACTGTGCTAAACCAGTCCCGTTTTACATGTGACAGGGGAGGCACATAGGCAGCTCACCAGTCTTTGGGCCAATTAAAGGCTTCCTGCCAAGCTGCAATTTTCCTTAGCAAATGGATGCCCACGCATATTGTGAACCACGGCAGCTTTCACTGCATGGTCTGTTGGTGAGTAAAAGAAGGCTACCTGCTTGAAAGACCCTCAGATCCAATGGAGGCCTTCTCAAAGCTTTCCCTCCCTGCCCCCATTTTCTCAATCTTCCCTGCAATCCTCCCCCCCAACACTCCTCTTGCCAAAGACCCCGGTCAAGCGTAAAATCCAGTTCTATAACTCTAATGTATTAGACATCCTCACAGCCATACTTGAGAGAAGCTTCTCATTATCAACTGGGAAATGTTTAACATTGACCCTTGCAAATTATTAATTTACATATAATTATGTAGAGTGTTATTGAACAGAAACAAGCCAGTCAGTTGAACGGGTCCATGCTGTTGTTTATGCTTCCCAAGAGTCTCTTCCTACCTTACTTCATCTCACCCTATCAACCTATCCCTCTAATGCCTTCTGTCTGGTGTGCTTACCAAACTTCATGTTAAATGCAGCTGTGCTAATTGCCTCAGTGACTCCAAGTCGGAACGAGTTCCATGTTTTAACCATTCTTCGAGTAAAGACATTTCTCTTGAATTCTTTAGTGAATATATCGGTTCTGCTTATATTTGTGGACCCTAGACTTAGACCCTCACACACGTGGAAACATCTCCATATCTATATATCAGTCCACTTCATGATTTTTAAGGCCTTTTTCAGTTACCTCTCAATTTCCTGATTTGTTATACTGTCTCAACTGTTCATATGGAATTAGGTTACAAAGGTATCGACAGTGATCCATATGAAAACTCTGTTACAATCATGTGTTTTATTTTGCTTATGCCTTGGCTGATATAATTCTGAATATGGTTGTATTTAGGGTAAAGGATATAATTAGAGTCAAAATTAACAGATCTGGCTCCTAAAGTCAGAGTAATATCTCTCTGGCTATGTTTATATAGTGGCTCCACTTGTCTAACTGCAGAGGCTGGATTTGATCAAGCTGTAAAATTACAGTGTCCCACAGATGGTAAAACTCAACTTGTAAACATTTAAAATTGCTTCCCTGTCGCAGAAGACCCACAAAGGATATTTGGAATTGAGTTTCTCTTTGTGCTATTTTGTTCAGGGGTTTCTATGGACCTTTCATAGACGTCCAGTAGATAATAAGGAGAGCCCCCATTGAATTTCTTTATTAATTTATTTTGACGTTTAAAGTGTAACTACTATGCACTAACACTGAGGTTCCTGGCACGTACCAACCTATTTGTAAGTGGCAATAACCTGTCAGTTGTATACATAAGCCAATGTCACACTGTACAGCATGTGACACAGCTACCAAAGTGCTTAATAGTCACTCCTGTCACCCAATCCTCTTCATGAATAATTAACAATGAAGCAACAGACCAGCTGGAAGAAAGGTAAATGTTAAAAGGGATTGTTGCTGTTGTTTATTGTTTTGACGGATTGGGTTCCTGAACTTGTTAATTTTGAAAACTTGGCTGCCCTCTCCACCATTTTGGCCAGTGAGTAAACCTCATACTAAAGCAAACATTTCTTTTTTGCCTTTACGCTTTGATGGGATGTGGCATCGCGGGCAAGGCCAACATTTGTTACCCATCGCAGGGAATGTAATATATGGGTAGCTAGGAGTTAGGGCAGGGGGAAGTTGGGTATGTTACTGTGGGGATTGTGCGTGTGTCGGACCGTTCTGTTATTTAGAATGTTAATATGTTAAAATGTTAAAATTGTAAACGCCTCAATAAAATGTTAAAAAAAACATTTGTTACCCATCCCTAATGGTCCTTGAACTGAATGCCATGCTAGGCCATTTCAGAGGGCAGTTAAGAGTCAGCCACATTGCTGTGGGTCTGGAGTCACATGTAGATCATGTGAACATACTAATTAGAAGCAGGAATAGGCCATTTGATCCCTCACATCAACTGTGCCACACAATAAGATCATGGTTGATTTAGTTTTAACCTCAACTTCAGATTTCTGCCTACCCATGATTGACCTTTCACCCCCTTGCTTATCAAGGATCTATTTACCTCTGCCCTCAAGATATTCAAAGACTTTGTCTCAACCACCTTTTGAGGAAGAGAATCTCAAAGTCTCACAACCCTCTGAGAGGAAAAAATAATTCCTTACCTCGGTCTTAAATGGGCAACCCTTTATTTATCATCTTGAGACTTTTAATTTCAGATTTTTAAATTTAATTCAAACTTCATCATCTGCCATGGCAGGATTCAAACCCAGGTCCCCCGAGAATGACTCTGGGTCTCTGTATTACTAGTCTAGCAACAATGCCACTACACCACTGCCTCCACAGAAAATTAGCTTTGGCTTATTAAGTCCAATGGCATTACCACTAAGAAAATGTGGAACAAGAAAAAGCCATTCAGTCAGGAAGCCCATTCCTTTTATAAACTTAATGGTACACCCAATGCAGGCCTATACCTAATTTATTTAATCTTGTGAAGGTAAACATTTTCTTTTCAATAGGAGTGCAAACTTTAAAAATGCAGTCTTTATATTTTGTTTAAAATAGATGAGATTAAACTTTGTATTTTTTTTGAAATGACTTGAGGACATCAGACATTATAATTGTGCACATATATTCTGCATTATAGATTGAGTATAGCATCTCCTTTAAGTAACATATTTTAAAGAAGTAATTATGAGCTGTGTTTCTGTGACAGTGCTGCAACTTGATGAGTACCACACACTTGTTATTTATCCATTGGAGCTTTAATAATTGTATCATCACCTGCAAAATACTTTAAAATCTATATATATTTTGTTCCAAATTCAAACAAGGTTAGGTTACAAAAACCACCTGCAACCACAATTGTTATACATAGTTTGTAACATATTTCGCCTTGCCCCACTAACCCCCCCCCCCCGGGCGACAAACAGATCCCCCCCCCACCCCGGGCGACAAACAGATCCTTAAACATGGATAGGAACAGATGCCACCTCGCATAAAACTCTTCCTCTGAACCTCTTAGGGCGAACTCGATCTTTTACAGGCTCAGAAATTGGCGTAGATCCCCCACCCACGCCGCCACTTTCAGCAGCGTTGCCGACTGCCAGTTCATCAAAATCATCCGCCGAGCAATCAGGGAGGCGAAGGCCATCATATCGGTCCCCTGCCCCTTCTATAGCTCTGGCAGCTCCGATACCCCAAGAATCGCCACCAAGGGGCACGGAGCAACTTCGAACCCCACAAACCTCAGCCCAAACCTAAACCTCCTCAGAGTCTCAAACAAATATCGCCACTCCACTCAATCAAAGGCCTTCACGGCATCCATTGACACTATCACCTCCAGCACCATGACCACGTTCAATAGCCTCCTAATGTTACTGAGCAGCTGTTGCCCCTTCACGAACCTTGTCTGATCTTCTGATACCACCTCTGGCACACATCGCCTTGCCAACAACTTGGCCAGAATCTTCACATCTGTATTTCAAGCACCAAAATGGGCCTATATGACCCACACTCCAGTGGATCCTTATCTTTCTTTGGGATCAAAGAAATAGAGGCCTGTGCCAAAATACCTGACAACTCCCCCTTCTCCAATGCCTCATTCAACATACCCTCCCCCCAGACTCAGACTATATAACTTCTGATAAAAGGCCTCAAAACCTCATTCATTCTTTCCGGTGTTGTCACTCGGGGCTGGTTTAGCACAGTGGGCTAAACAGCTGACTTGTAATGCAGAACAAGACCAGCAGCACGGGTTCAATTCCCGTACTGGCCTCCCCGAATAGGCGCCGGAATATGGCGACTAGGGGCTTTTCATAGTAACTTCATTGAAGCTACTTGTGACAATAAGCGATTATTATTACCTGTCACCCTTACCTGCACAATTTCCTGCACCGCTGCCTGTCATCTCAACTTATGGGTCAGCAGACGACTTGCCTTCTCACCATACTCATACTGGGCACCCCCACTCATACGAGGCTGGCCCACAGCCTTTCCTGTTGTCAATTGGTCGAACTGCCCCTGTAATTCCTTCCTCTCCACCAAAAGCTCCCTAGTTTGGGCCGCCGAATATCTGCGATCTACCTTCACAATACCTCCCAGCTCCGCCTCTCCTCCCTCTCAGTTTTATCCCTCTGGGCCTCCCCAGACCTACGCCTCAAGCCTCACACATCTACAGAGTGCAGCCTATGGTCCTAAATAACTATGTCTGCATACTCCGCCCCCACCACCCCAGCCAACACCTCCTTCCCCACCACTACGAAAACTATTCAGGAATAGATGCAATGAGCCTGGGAGAAGAAGGAATATTCCCTCTCTCCTGAATTTCTAAACCACCACGGATCAAATTTTCCCATCTGTCCTCCCCCACTCCCTTAATGGGCGCTAACAGTTTCTTAATAAAATCCATGCCGTCCCAATCGGATGCGTACACGTTGACCAAAATCATTGGCATCCCCATCAGCATCTCACTACAAATGTCCACTCACCATCGCAAACCTATTCCCCGGGTCTCACACCTCCCTCAACACTAAAAATGTCACCTGTTTACTTAACAGGGTCGCAAACCCCCTTGACTTTGAATCAAACCCTGAGTGGAACGTTTCCCCAATCCACCCCTTCCTCAATCGTACCTTTACCCATAAGTGCGTTTCCTGCAAGGAAACCACATCTGTCTTTAGATTTTTTAAATCTCCAATTACCCTTGACCTTTCAACCGGCCTGTTTAGCCCTTGGACATTCTAGGTTACTATCCTCACCAGGGCTTTAAGCCTCCCCCTCAATTAAGGTCCGCCATCAGCCCCTAATCTACGATCCACTCAACCATCTGTTCCCCAACAAACGTGAGCCCACAAAAAATAGCCACCCCCGCTACGTCTCACTTGAAAAACAACTTTGTCACCAACCCAATCTCCCCCGCTACATCCCTCACCCCCACCGCTCCCTTTTTCCTCCCCTTCCCACCCTTGCCCCCCTACTCTGGTTACCCATTGCATCCCCCACCCCCACACTGCCTCCGTTTGCGAGCAAATCTTGCTATCATGGTGGCTCCCACCTTGAGCGCCAAACAAAGGACCTCACCTCCATTACCCATGTCACCCATTCCCCCACTCACTCCATCCATTCTCCTCTTCAACCCATCGCGCTCTCCACCGTCCCGTACACACAGAATTCCCCCAACTTCCCAAAACTATCCATATCCCCATCCTTCCATGTATCCAAGGCAGGAAAGACCAACAACCCATCAGCACTAGGAAGTGCACATAAGCAACATCACACATACAAACAAAAATCAATAACATATTACAGATGCGATTGAACACCTGACAAATCATGAATCGTACAAAACATTGGCACGGTAGCACAGTGGTTAGCACCACTGCCTCACAGCTCCAGGGACCCGGGTTCAATTCCAGCCTCGGGTGACTGTCTGTGTGGAGTCTGCACGTTCTCCCCGTGTCTGTGTGGGTTTCCTCCGGGTGCTCCGGTTTCCTCCCACAGTCCAAAGATGTGCAGGTTAGGTGGATTGGACATGCTAAATTGCCTCTTAATGGCCGAAAGGTTAGATGGGGTTACTGGGTTATGGGGATAGGGTGGAGACGTGGGCTTAAGTAGAGTGCTCGTTCCAAGGGCTGGTGAAAACTTGATGGGCCGAATGGCTTCCTTCTGCACTGTAAATTCTATGATACATACCAGCCCTAACCCTCCCCCAGCCCAAGGTCTTGGACAAAGTCATTCACCTCTTCTTGCGTCTGAAAGTAGTGTCCCTTGACCTTAAACGTTACCCACAACTTGATCGGGTACAACACCCCAATAGTATAATAATCGCTTATTGTCACAAGTAGCCTCCAATGAAGTTACTGTGAAAAGCCCCTAGTCGCCACATTCAGGCTCCTGTTCAGAGAGGCTGGTACGGGAATTGAACCCGCGTTGCTGGCCTTGTTCTGTATTACAAGCCAGCTATTTAGCTCACTGTGCTAAACCAGCCCCAAACTGAACCTTGCTCCAGTAGAGCGCCGCCTTGGCCCTGTTGAATCTAGCTTGTCTCTGAGCCAGGTCGGCCCCAATGTCCTGGTAAATCCGGGCCCAATTCCCTTCCCAGCTACAGTCCTGAGTTGCCTTGGCCCACTTCGGAATCTTTTCTTTGTCCTGAATTTTGTGCATTTGCAAAATGACAGCCCGGGGCAGCTCCCTCACCCTTGGCTTCTGCCTCAAGGACTGGTGGGCCCGATCCACTTCAGGGGCCCTCTCAAATACCTTCTCATCCACCAACTTCTCAGACATCTTCGTAACATAGCACTCGCTCCCTACACTCCCTCCGGCAGACCTACGATGTGCAAATTCTACTGCCTGGATCCATTTTCCTCGTCATCTTCCCTTACCCTCAGTACCTTATAAATGTTCCCCAGTGAGGTACTCTCAATAATGATGCTTAGAGATTAAACTGTAAAGAAGGCTTTATTAGGCTAATAACTATGCTACAGATTGGGACGAGAGCTGACTGCTATACAAACCATGAGGCAGGCCTTTATGTATGGCTCCCAGATGGGCGGAGCCAGAGGCGGAGTCCCCAGGGTTCCAAGCCTGGTCTTAAAGGGGACATCACCTTACATGATGATAAGGCAGTAACCGTTCATCACATTCACCCCCTGTTTAAAAAGGAGTCCGGCGGGGGTGAAGTGCCATCATAGGTCCATCTGTCTCGGCGGCCGGATTGTCCTCCTCGATCTCCTCAATTCGGGCGGTGGTGCGGCGGGCACGGACGTCCCGGTTGAGGTCACATCCGGGAGCACAGCGGTCGGAGCTTCGGTCCGGGTCGGGGCAGAGGAACTAGGCAGGGCCGGGGGTAGCGGAGCCGGCGCCGGCAGGGTGTGTAAAGGGGGGGCACACGGTAGGAGCTCACCAACGGGTGGTAGGGGCAGAAGGGGGTGTGTTGTAGGGGGCGACGGGTCCTGCAGGGGAGCAGCGCGGGAAGGGGCGTCTGTGGTGGAGGATCCAGCAGGCGCCAGATCCCGGAGGGAAACCGTATCTTGCCTGCCGTCGGAGTACTCCACGTAGGCGTAACTGGGGTTGGCGTGGGGCAGTCGGACCTTTTCAACTAGGGGGTCCGTTTTATGGCCCCTCGCGTGCCTCCGGAGAAAAACAGGTCCCGGAGCCGTCAGCCAAGGTGGAAGCGAGACCCCGGAGGTAGACCTCCAGGGGAAGAGAAACAATCGGTCATGAGGGGTCTCATTTGTGGCCGTGCAGAGGAGTGACCTAATGGAGTGTAGGGCATCGGGTAGGACCTCCTGCCAGCGGGTGGTTGGGAGATTTCTCGACCGCAGGGCCAGAAGGACAGCCTTCCACACGGTCGCGTTCTCCCTCTCCACCTGCCCGTTTCCCCGTGGGTTATAGCTGGTCGTTCTGCTCGAGGTGATGCCTTTGCTGAGCAGATACTGACGCAGTTCATCGCTCATGAACGATGTACCCCGGTCGCTGTGGATATAAGCAGGGAAACCGAACAGGGTGAAGATGCTGTGCAGTGCCTTAATCACCGTGGCTGAGGTCATGTCGGTGCAGGGAATGGCGAATGGGAAACGGGAGAACTCATCGATCACGGTGAGGAAATAGGCATAACGGTTGGTGGACGGGCGGGGCCCCTTGAAGTCCACGCTCAGTCGCTCAAAGGGGCCCGAGGCCTTCACGAGCCGAACCTTGTCTGGCCGATAGAAGTGCGGTTTGCACTCCGCACAGACCTGGCAGGCCCTGACCATGGCCTTGACCTCTTTGGTTGAGTAAGGTAGGTTGCGGGACTTGATGAAATGGACGAGCCGGGTAACCCCCGGGTGGCAGAGGTCATTGTGGATGGCTTGCAGGCGGTCCTCCTGCGCGTTGGCGCATGTGCCGCGTGACAGGGCATCTGGGGGCTCGTTGAGCTCCCCTGGACGATACTTGATATCGTACGAGTAGGTGGAGAGTTCGATCCTCCACCTCAAAATTTTATCGTTTTTTATTTTGCCCCGTTGCGTGTTATCGAACATATAGGCGACTGACCGTTGGTCGGTGACGAGGGTAAACCTCCTACCGGCGAGGTAGTGTCTCCAGCACCGCACAGCCTCCACAATGGCTTGTGCCTCCTTTTCGACTGCAGAGTGTCGAATCTCGGAGGCGGTGAGGGTTCGGGAGAAGAACGCTACTGGTCTGCCTCCTTGATTGAGGGTAGCAGCCAGGGCGATGTCTGATGCATCGCTCTCTACCTGGAAAGGGATGGTTTCATCCACCGCGTGCATGGCGGCCTTGATGATGTCGGCCTTGATGCGGTTGAAGGCCAATTGAGCCTCAGCCGAGAGAGGAAAAGTGGTGGTCTTTAGGAGTGGGCGGGCTTTGTCCGCATACTTGGGGACCCACTGGGCGTAATAGGAGAAAAGCCCCAAGCACTGTTTGAGGGCCTTGAGGCTGCGGGGGAGAGGGAGTTCCTTAAGGGGGCGCATGCGGTCGGGGTCGGGACCTTGGACCCCGTCTTCCACGACATAGCCGAGGATGGCCAGCCGGGTGGTGTGGAAAACGCATTTGCCCTCGTTATAGGTCAGGTTAAGGGCTTGGGCAGTCTGGAGGAACTTTTTGAGGTTAGCGTCATGGTCCTGCTGATCATGGCCGCAGATGGTGACATTGTCCAAGTACGGGTATGTAGCCCGCAAACCGTACTGGTCCACCATTTGGTCCATCGCCCTTTGAAAGACGGAGACCCCATTTGTGACACCAAAGGGGACCCTGAGGAAGTGGAAGAGCCGGCCGGCTGCTTCGAAGGCAGTATAGGGGCGGTCTTTTGGTCGGATGGGGAGCTGGTGGTAGGCAGATTTGAGGTCGACCGTGGAAAAGACTCGGTATTGGGCGATCCGATTTACCATTTCCGCGATGCGAGGAAGGGGGTACGCATCAAGCTGCGTGAATCGGTTTATGGTCTGGCTATAATCCACGACCATCCGTTTCTTCTCCCCGGACCGGACTACCACCACTTGCGCTCTCCAAGGGCTGTTGCTAGCCTCGATGACCCCCTCTCCCAGTAAACGCTGGACCTCTGACTTGATAAAAGCCATATCTTGGGCACTGTAGCGCCGGCTCCTGGTGGCGACGGGCTTACAGTCGGGAGTGAGGTTAGCGAATAGCGAGGGAGGTGCGACTTTCAGTGTCGCAAGGCAGCACACCGTGAGGGGGGGCAAGGGTCCGCCGAACTTCAGTGTCAGGCTTCGGTGGCTGCACTGGAAATCCAGTCCGAGCAGCAGGGGGGCACAGAGGTGAGGGAGGATATAAAATTTGAAACGGGTGTATTTGGCACCCTGGATCGAGAGATCCGCCATACAGTACCCCGTGATTTGTACCGAGTGGGACCCATATGCGAGGGCTATGGTTTGGGATGTGGGATGGGTGCGTAGGGAGCAGCGCCTTACCGTTTCAGGGTGGATAAAGCTCTCCGTGCTCCCGGAGTCGAAGAGGCATGCAGTGTCGTGCCCGTTGACCTGGACCTGCATCATGGAGTTCTGCAGGTGTTTTGGCCGAGTTTGATCGAGGGTGATCGCACCCAGTCGCGGGTAGTCGGAGTCGTAAAATGGCCGCTGCCGTTGGTCGCACGTGTCGGGTCGAGAAGATGGCCGCCGACCAGATG
This sequence comes from Scyliorhinus torazame, assembly GCF_047496885.1. Taxonomy (NCBI): domain Eukaryota; kingdom Metazoa; phylum Chordata; class Chondrichthyes; order Carcharhiniformes; family Scyliorhinidae; genus Scyliorhinus; species Scyliorhinus torazame. Next base: position 70,791,167 of record NC_092715.1, on the reverse strand, counting down.
GCCGCTCCCATGATTCGCACGAGGCTGATGACGCGTCAGAAGAGGACATGTCGGGTCGGTGCGCAGCAGCATTGCGAGGCCTGCGGGCCTGAGAGCCTGATTTTCGGGCCGGCTGTTCTTTGTTTTGCTGGCCCCTGGGTCTGGCCAGGCAGACCCTCGCAAAGTGCCCTTTCTTCCCGCAGTCGCTGCAGATCGCGGAGCGGGCTGGGCAGCGTGGGCGTGGGTGCTGGCCCTGCCCGCAGAAGTAGCAAGGTGTGCCCCCATGGTGAGCGGGTCGCCGCGTGGCGCAGGCCTGTAATACGGGCGAGTCTGAGGAAGTCCGGGGGGGGCTGGCAGAGTCCGCGGGGTACGTACCCAAGTTATGTCGGGCCACCTCCAGCGAGGAGGCGAGCGTTAGCGTCTCCTGGAGGTCTTTTGCCCCGTTTTCGAGCAGTCGCTGCCGGATGTAGGTCGAGCGGATGCCGGACACGAAAGAATCTCTGATGTGCAGGTTCATATGGACTTCCCCTGTCACATCCTGATGGTCACAGTCCCTGGCCAGCGCGGTGAGTTTCTCAACAAACTCGTCGAGCGATTCCCCCGAGCGCTGCCGGCAGGCAGAGAGCAGATGCCGGGCGTGCACCTCATTGATGGGTTTGACAAACCGCTTGCGGAGCAACTCAATCGCTTCCTCAAAAGTCGTCGCCTTTTCGAGCGTGGCGGAGATTCTGTGACTCACCCGGGCGTGGAGTAGATGCAGCTTGCGTGGCCCCAGGATGGGAGTCTCTGCGGAGTCCAGGTAGGCCTCGAAGCACCGCAGCCAGTATTTAAAAATTTCCTTTGCCTCCGGCGTTCGTGCTTCCAGATTGAGCTTCTCTGGTTTTAGGCCTGCGTCCATCCTGAATCTAGTTTAGCCTAATAAATTGAGGTACCCTCAATAATGATGCTTAGAGATTAAACTGTAAAGAAGGCTTTATTAGGCTAATAACTATGCTACAGATTTGGACGAGAGCTGACTGCTATACAGACCATGAGACAGGCCTTTATGTATGGCTCCCAGATGGGCGGAGCCAGAGGCGGAGTCCCCAGGGTTCCAAGCCTGGTCTTAAAGGGGACATCACCTTACATGATGATAAGGCAGTAACCGTTCATCACACCCAGCATCAACATCTCTGCCTCCAATGATACAATTCGGTCACTCTGATCCGAAACCGTCTTCACCACTTTTATTGTTGCATCCTGTACCTCCAGATGCTTCTTCACTTGATCCAAAGACCCGCAAAGAGATGCCACTGCATCCTCAATTGCCCTCGACTAATCCGCTTGCATCTCCTTAAGCTGTTGTCAAAATTCTTCTTTTATGAAGCTCATAAGCTGCTCCATTGGCAATCTGGCCATTGACGATGTCCCTTCCGCATCTTTTCCAATACTACTGTGAGACAAGGCTCCTCCAACTCCTGACCTCACCGACGTTTGCTGAGTCTAGTACTCTGTCTTCCTTCCGCACTGGGGGAGAATCCACCACCCACCTCTCTCCTCGCAATTTGTCACAAAAATCATCCGTGGAATGGGTAGAAAGTTTCAAAACGAACACCTCCATGCAGGAGTCACCTTGTGTGCGACAGGTCAAACCATGGCCATCACCGGAATCCCCCCAAAATACTTAAAGGTTCAGTGTAATCTTCTTAGCCAGCCAAGCTAAAATATTTATCATTCTGTGAATGAGGTAGGCATGAATATCAGGATTGTACAGGTTTTGGTTTTATTCATTCACAGGGTGTGGGCATTGCTGGCAAGTGCAGCATTTATTGCCCATCCCCTGTTGCACTTGAGAAGGTGGTGGTGAACTGCTTTCTTGAATCCAACTGAGTGGCTTGCTCAGCCATTTCAGACCGTTGTTAAGCGTTAACCATGCTGCTGTGGGTCAGGATCACATATGGACAAACTGTGTAAGGAAAACAGATTTCCTTCCCTGAGCAATGTTGTGTACCTATTGTTTTTTAATGACAGTACAGTAGTTTCATGGTTACCATCACTGGTATTTGATTCTGGAATTTATATTCCAGATTTATTTAAAGAACTGAACCTTAAATTCCCCAGCTGTAACTGTGGAATTTGAGCTCTTGGCCCCGTTAAAATAAAAACACAAAAGTCCTCAGGGTTGGCTACTTGCACACAGCTGTGCACCAGAGAAAACATTGCTTGATTGACAGCTCAGGCTCTCTGATCTCTGCTGTCAATTTCAAAATGTTTGTTTACACAATGTTAAGAGCACATCCGCTGTTGTTACAGGGTTTTGTTAGTTCTAAACAGTGTATACTGGGTCATGGGAGTGTCATGTGAGACAGGCGAGGCAATGGGTGGAGACCATGAGGAGGACATTTTGAACTTACCTTTTAAAAGGATCCCTCATGCAGACTATAGTTTATGTCTCTTCCAAGGAGCCGTGAACCACGACTCATTAAAAACCTGGCCCAACTCCATGAAAATTGCAGAGGAGTAAGAGATGCCTATTTCCACACTGCAGCTGATCAGGTCAGGAGGCAACATGTAGGCTTTTCAGGAGAACCAGCTCGCACCCTTTCATAACACTCTCGAAAGTCAGACAACCTGGGAATGGGGTTGGGATTCCGGGAGTAGCCAGCCATTTTTAACAATATTTTAATTGAACTTTTAGCATTTTATATCAAAAGTTTTACAAAACACAACAATACCAACACATACATCAGAAAATCCAGGCAATGACATTAACAGGGATTACAATAACAGTAATACTACCCCGAATATACCCCCCTCACTGACTTCCCCCCCCCACCTCCAGTAATAAGTAACAGCGACCAGCTCTTTAAACTGCAAAAGAAACGTCTGCCATTTACGATAGAACCCATTGATCGACCCCCTTATTGTGAACTTGATGTTCTCGAGGTACCATTAAATTCCATTAAATCACCCAGCTATGCTTCGGCACTGGGTGGCGCGCCTGCCTCCAGCTCAGCAGTATTCGTCGCTGGGCCAACAGCAGTGCCAGTGCATCCGACCCTGCCCCCAACGCTGGTTGGCCTGACAACCCAAATATAGTGACTAATGGACAGGGGTCTAAGTCAATATTCAGGATTGTCAATATGGTGCGGAAAAAGGACATCCAATAGGCCAGCCAATTCTGTCAGATTCCTGAGTCGTCCCGCCTCGGTTAAAATCCAAGCCGTAACCACGATGCTACTGTACCCTCTATGGCATCAGATGGCAATTTATTTAATCATGACGGGGTGCTACGTTTCCCACTTTGCAATTGAGTGTACTCCTGGCGTATTCAGTGAACTTCCAATAAGGAACAATTCTGGTCATAATTATTTTACTTTCTTTAGAAAAAAAACATGACTTTTTGTGACATTTAAAGAACTTCATTCACTCTGCAACATTTCGCTGGACTTGGATGTGAGCAGATTACTTTTTTTGCAGACCTCTGCTGTGCTCTCTATAACAAGTGACTCTGACTGACAGAGCAGCCCAATGTAACTTGCTCTTCCGTTTTCCATTGCTTCCACCTAGCCTACGTTCCTTGCTGGTTGTCCTCCACTCTCCACCCTTCAGCTGTGGACTGGTATGGACAGGGAAGTAGAAAGGTCAAGGGAAATAAATATCAACCATTTAACCACAGAGTTTATTTGATAACCGCAGATAATACATTGAATAAAAATTAAATGACAACAACATAACAACAACCTCTGTAGTTTAGTTCTTATGGAGCAGTTGAACCCATGTCACAGATCAAGGGAAACCAGTGCCTCCAGTCATATTCCACTTAATCTTTGTCAGCATGCTCACCGAACCCTCTAATTACATTTTAAGTGTTTATCTCAGTTCAGCTGCAGGAAACTGACTTGTGTCAGACTTCCAACTTGAAAAGCTGCAAAGGCAAATAATCCGGTTACAACTACAAGTTCAGCTGTAGTTCAGGAAACAGTCCCAGGATTGGATGCAAAGTGCTCACAGCACTGGTACATCATTTGTTCATGGATGCAATTAACTGGCTACTTTCTCCATTTTGGTTCAGCCTGTCACATTCTGTTAAAGTGAAATTTTATCAAGGAAAGGATTTTCATTTAAATGGACAAGGGGCATGATTCTCTGCTCCCGCGCCGTTTCAGAGAATCGCCTGGGGCGCCATTTTTGCCTGCGATGCCGGTCTGACGCCCTCCCGCGATTCACCCCAGCGGCGAGAACGGCCCCATCGAGTTCTGCGCGGTGCAGGCCAGAGAATCACCCGGGACCCCCAAAATGGCGATTCTCCGCTCTCCCGATATTCTCTGGCCCGGATGGGCCAAGCGGCCTGCCCAAAACAACGGCTTCACGCCGGCGCCATCCACACCTGGTCGCTGCTGGCGAGAACACCGCGGGAACGCTAGGGGGGGCGGCCTGTGGGGGAGCGAGAGGAGTTCCTGCACTGCAGGGGTGCTCAAAAGGGATCTGGCCCGCGATCGGTGCCCACCAATCGGCACGCCGGCCTCTCTGAAGGAGGACCTCCTTTCCTCCGCTGCCCCGCAAGATCGATCGGCCATCATCTTGCGGGGCGGCCGCGGGGAGGACGTCAACCGCGCATGCGCGGGTTGGTGCCAGTTATCCCGCGCATGTGCGGTTGACATCATTTACGCGGCGCCGGCCCTGTCATTTACGCGGCACCGCTTTTACGCGGCGCCTAGGCCTGGCGCGCGTAAATGACGCGGCACCGCTCCTAGCCCCCCGGGTAAAATTTTACTATGTTCATTATACTTAATGATAAACAACTTACATTTAAAAAAAAAACATATGGGACACGATTCTTCGATCTGGAGACTAAGTGCCGACGCCGGAATAAAGCACTCCGGCGTCGGCACTTAGTCTCCAGATCGAAGAATCGTGTCCCATATGGTTTTTAAAAAAATGTAAGTTGTTTATCATTAAGTATAATGAACATAGTAAAATATTTACAAATTATAATGGGATAAATATTATTCCTTTCACTCAAAGAACAAAGTACTTTACAGCACAGGAACCTTCGGCCCTCCAAGCCTGTACCGGTCATGATACCACCCTTGGCCAAAACCCTCAGCACTTCCTAGTGCCGTATCCCTCTATACCCATCCTATCCATGTATTTGTCGGGATGTCTTTTGAATGCCGTTAATGTATCTTCTTCCACAACCTCCCCTGGTAACACGTTCCAGGTACTCACCACCCTCTGTGTAAAAAACCTGCCTCGCACATCTCTTCTAAACTTTGCCCCACAGACCTTAAATATATGCCCCCTGGTGACTGACCGCTCCACCCTGGGAAAGAGTGCCTAACCATTCACTCTATCCATGCCCCTATCCAGTTCATTGGATATATTCAAGAACATGGCCTTTGCGGCTAAAGGGATCAAGTGGTATGGAGAGAAAGCGGAATGGATACTGAATTTGCACGTTTAGCCATGATCATAGTGAATGGTGGTGGAGCCTCGAAGGGCCAAATGGCCTACTCCTGCACCTATTTTCTATGTTCTATGTTTCAAGAGCGGAATCAACCCGGATATATAAACACCAGCCCGGATGTGCGCCGGGGCTGTGGGAGTCCCTTCGGGGAGTGGTATGCACTGAGTTTGCTATATTAAACCTTTTCTTTTTCCGTATGCTCTCGTGTGGTTGCTTCCTCAAAATTTTAAGACATGGCAGGGCAGCTCAGTTGAGTGGAATGTATGTCCTGTAAATGTGTAAAGTCATAGACGCTATCGGTGTCCTAGACCAGTATTTTTCAAGCATTTTTTCCCGGACCCACTTTTGCTAACTTGCTGATCTTTGTGACCCACGCTGGCCGACCTTCAAGACACAAACCATGTTTGCTTACCTTTAATGTGACAGGTGAATCCCTGTTTGTTCTTCACAATTTCACTCCAATCAAATTCACAAGCGGTGATTGCAATGTATATATCAGATGCAGAGTTCAGCTGGTTCCTTTGTGCCATCTTCAACTTTGTGTGATCCAACCTCACACATGTAGCTAGTTTTACTCAGCACTGGATACTCCTGGGAGATGCTACTCCAGAATACTCCTGGACCTGTGGTGTGTTTTTACTGCGCTGTCACAGGTCAGCTGCAGTAGATCAGTTGTTTCCCCTGGAAAACAACAACAAAAACTGTTGATCAGTGCAGCCAGATGCAACTGTTTAAGACTTGTCAGTCTATTGACAGTTCCCTTATTACGACTATTTTCTTTGATGTGCCATAGAAATGTGAGGAACATGTAGAAGTTTTGATTTTGTACTTGCCAAGCTTTCATGACTTTTGGAAAGCATCTACTTCTTCACAGTTCCAAATGAAATCAGCAGCCTTTCCTTGAAATTTGAGGTTCAGTTTGTTTAGAATTTAAAATCTGCCTGCAAGGTACGACATAGTTAGCATCCAACTTTCATCACCAAATGAATCAGCCAGAGGGGATGCTTCTCAAGGAGGAAAGCGTGAATTTTATACCTCCAATTGGTCAACTCTGCCAAGCACCTGACCCTTTGACAGCCAACGTACCTCTGTGTCAAATAATAAGTGTGTGTCTTGGCCCCCGTATTGCAACATAGAGCTTTGAAAAACTTGGTATTGAGTGCGCTGTATTTAATAAAATTCACGACTTTCAGAATCTCTTCAACACCACTTCAAGAACGGATGGAAACCCTTTTGATGCCATTGCGTCACAGTGAATAACAAATTAATTCCAAAAAATATCCTGCCTCCTTAATCTTTATTATAACTCCACTGTATTTCCCAGTCATGGTAGCTGCCCCATACACTTGTGATTCCTTTGCAATGAACCCAGTTGAGCCCTCACTTTCCAACCACATTATTATTCAATGCTTGAAGGATCTGTACACCAAGTTGGTTGGTAATGTCAAGCAGCACAGGAAATCCTTAACAAATTCATTGCGCCAAACATACGTGATGTAAGATAGCAAGATTGCACAATCTGAAATGTCTGTACTTTCATCCAGTTGCATTGAAAACTCCTGAGCTGACTTTAAACGAGAAATAAGCTGTACTTCTAAATTCTCAGCAATATCACAAATTTGGCGAGTCACTGTGTTATCACTAAGTGGGATGCATTTCAGTTATAATAATAATCTTTATTAGTGTCACACGTTGGGAGCGGCATGGTGGCGCAGTGATTAGCACCGCTGCCTCATGGCGCCGAGGTCCCAGGTTCGATCCCGGCCCTTGGTCACTGTCCGTATGACGTTTGCTTGTTCTCCCTGAGTCTGTGTGGGTCTTGCCCCCACAGCCCAAAGATGTGCGGGTTAGGTGGATTGGCCATGCTAAATTGCCCCTTAATGGGAAAAAAATAATTGAATACTCGAAATTTATATTTAAAAACTAAAAAAAAATTAGTATCACAAGTTACTGTTAAAATCCCCAGTCGCCACACTCCGCGGAGCGCCTGTTCGGGTACACTGAGGGCGAATTCAGAATGTCCAATTCACCTGACAAGCACATCTTTCAGGAATTGTGGGAGAAAAGCGGGGCACCCTGAGGAAATCCACACAGACAGAGGGAGAACGTGCAGACTCCGCACAGACAGTGACCCAAGCTGGCATCAAGCCCGGGTCCCTGGAGCTATGAAGCAGCAGTGATAACCATTGTGCTGCCGTGACGCCCATTTTTCAGTTGACCTCTCATTTGGGACCATGTGAGTCATATCTAATGTAAAGAGAAATTATTTATTTCTAAAATAAATTTAGATTACCCACCAATTAAGGGGCAATTTAGAGTGGCCAATTCATCACTGCATCACCATGCCACCCTTGCTGCAGGGAGAATTAATCTCTCTGCTACAGTGTGGGGCATTTGCTTTTTAGCTTTGCAGTAAGTTACCATATAGGAAGCTAATTGTGCTTTATCATTCAATGTTAGATTTCTGTTAACGTCTTCTGCTGATGATTTCAGTTCTTGCTGTATCCTTTGAAAAAATCAAGAGGTTTTTTATCGAGCTCCCCATGCTTAGTCTACAGATGCCTTCACCGTTTTGAAGATTCTAAACTCTCATTCATCAGTACTCCCCTGCATATAACACACTTGGGCTTTCCATCCTGATAGGCATTGGCACAATTAACAAAATCAAGAAATCATCTTTATTCTGCTTTATTACCAGTTTAAGTTTCTTCTTTGTGGGCTGTTCACCGGTGACCCCGGAGCTCTGTACACTAACAGAGTTAACACTAGTACAGCTCTGTCCTGCCATGGACTCTCCAGCGAATCTCTCTCCAGCAGATTCCATTGTGAGATCCTGACTAGGAGGTACACTGCCTTTTGTGTCTCTGGCCGTCTACTTCTAGTAACAAAACAATCCATGTTCATAGTCTTCTTGCGTTTCTGAAAAGTGACCTCCAAGTGATTTGGCACCAAAAGCACGCATGTATAGGGCACTTGGTGCCAGGTGTATGTACAGGGCACACTGACCTGCTCACTGTTGCCTTTTATGGTCGGAAGACTGCACAGCTGATGATTCTCATTTAAAATGAGATTTGAAACCGGATGATGTGCACAGTGAAAATAAATTTGTCTTTCTGGAACACTATGAGCCTTAGCCACGCAACTTTTCCGACACCCGCCTGCAATACATTCCCGTACTTTGAAAAATCCTGTCATGGACGACCATTGGAAGTGTTGCCAGCTGCAAAAGCTTGAGCATCTGGTTTTGGAGCTCAAGTGGTGGCTGGAGTCATTGTGTGGAACATCCGCGAAGCTGAGAGCTATGTGGATAGCATGGTTAGAGAGGTGGTAACACCACAGCTTTAGTGCCTGGAGGTCATGAAGGAATGGGTGACCACCAGACAGTCCAAGAAAAATGGGCTGGTCATGCAGGAGTTCCCTGGGGTCCCGCTCAGAAATCGGTTTTTTATTTTGGAAGCTGGTGAGGGCTCTGGCTACTTAGAGGAGTGCTGTAAGAGCCAGATTTGTGGTACCACAAGCGGCTTTGCAGTACAGGAAAGGGCAAAGAAGAAGGCAATAATGATAGTGAATTCATTAGTTCGGGGAAGAGACAGGTGTTTATGTGGCTATAGACGTGGCTCCAGGATGTTGTCTTGCCTCTCTCATGGTGACAGGGTCAAGGATGTCACAGAGCCCCTGCAGGGTTCTCCTCGGGGTGGGTGAACAGCCAGAGGCCTTGCCCCACATTGGTACCAATTACTTTAGGAAGGGAGATGGGGTGCTGCAATCAGAATTTAGGGAGCTAGGTAGAAAACTAGCATGGGGCGGCATGGTGACATGTGGTTCGCACTGTTGCCTCACAGCGCACGGACCCAGGTTCAATTCTTGCCTCAGGTGACTGTCTGTGTGGAATTTCAACTTTCTCCCCGTGTCTGCGTGGGTTTCCTCTGGGTGCTCCGATTTCCTTCCACAGTCCAAAGACGTGCGGGTTAGGTGGATTGGCCATGATAAAATTGCCCCTTAGTGTCCAATGTTGTGCAGCTTAGGTGAGTTATGGGGATAGGGAGGGAGTGGGCCTAGGAAGGGTGCTCTTTCAGAGGGTCAGTGCAGGCTCGATGGGCTAAATAGCCTTCTGCACCGTAGGGATTCTATGAGGTCCTTAAATGTCCAGATTTCTCCCAGTGCCACATGCAAGTGAGTATGGAGGTAGGAGGATAAGGCAGACAAATGCTGGCTGGAAAGATGGTGCAGGAGGGAGGTCTTTAGATTCCTGGGACTGGGACAGGAGATGGCACCTGTACAAGTTGGATTGATTGCACCTGAACAGAGTTTATTGTGCTGGATTGTGAATGCTGTCGAAAGAGCTTTAAACTAACTCAACAGAGGTGTGGAAATCAAATAGAAATATTAGAGAGGAATCCCAGGATTCACAAAATACTGGGAGGGACTGAAAGCACCAGTATATGAAATAGGAAGCTAATAGGTGAAGTCGGAGTAAGGGCAAAAGTAATGCTGTCTGAATCAGAATTACTGTGCATATATGTAAGTGCACCAAGTATAGTGAATCAGATTGGGGAGTTACAGGCGCAGGTTGCATTGCGGATTAATGATGTTGTGGCGATTACTGAGATTGGGCTCAAAGATGAGCAGAACTGTGTGCAGGTGTTTGGAAAAGATAGGAAAGGAAGGAAAGGGGAGGTGTGGCTTATTGGTTAAATAAAGCATTGCAGTGCTGGAGAAAGATAATACCGCAGGGGTTCAAAGACAGAATCAATTTGGCTGGAGCAATGGAGCAAAAAAGGGTGCAATTACATTGCTCAGAGTAATCTATAGACCACCAGTGAATAGGATGTAGAAAAACAAATCTGCAGGAAATTACAGAGAGATGCAAATATTAGAGAGTAGTTATAATGGAGGGCTTTAATTATCTGAATGTAGACAGGGATAGTGGTGGTGTAAATGGGCGATAGGGGCAAAAGTTCCAAGGTTGTGTTCAGGACAATCTTCAATGGCTATATGTGTCCAGTCCAACAAGAAAGGATGCACTGTTGGTCCTGGCTCTTGGAAATGAGGTGGGCCAAGTTTTTAAAAATTCATTTATGGGATGTGGACGTCGCTGGCCAGGCCAGTATTTATTGTCTATTCCTAATTTCACTTCAGACAGTGGTGGTAAGCTGCCTTCTTGATCCGCTACAGTCTCTGATGAGTAATTACACTCACAGTGCTGTTCCGAAGGCAATTCCAAGATTTTGACTCAGCAACAGGAACAAAGATATATTTCCATGTCAGGATGGTAACTTGGAGGGGACCATCCAGGTTGAACAAGCGTCAGCGGGGGAACATTTAGGAGACAGTAATTTTTGTATCGTAATGTTTAGGATGATGATAGAAAAAGATAATAGGCAATCCAGAGTAATAATAATTAACTGGGAGGAGCCAACTGCAGTGGTATAGGAACAGAACTGTGCCAGTTGGACTGGGATGAAAGGTTGGCGGGAAAAACTGTAACTGAACAATGGGGTAGCTTCATAACAGAAATCGTCCAGTGGGGCACAGTATAAACTAGGAAATACCGGGGCCTTGCAAGAAAGGCACGGCAGTAATAATGGTTGATTTTAATACGCACATATACTGGAGGAATCAAATTGGCAAGGGTAGCCTGGAGGCAGAGTTCATTGAATGTATTAGAGATTGTTTCCTGAAACAGTATGCTGGGGAACCAACCAGAGAGCAGGCTACTCTGGATTTGATATTCTGTAAGAAGGAGGGATTAATGAATTATCTCATAGTTAAGGATCCACTAGGGAGTAGTGACCATAGTACGGTAGAATTCAAGGTTCAGTTAGGGGCGAGAAGGTGGAGACCCACACTAGTGTTCTGGAATTAAGCAAAGGAAATTGCATAGGCTTGAGGACAGATTTGGCCCATATAGACTGGGCAGGAAGTTGTTCAAGGAGATACTCAATTCCTCACAACTAAAATATATCATAGTGAGGAATTGGGTGGCATGGTAGCACAGTAGTTAGCACTGTTGCTTCACAGCACCAGAGACCCGGGTTTGATCCCGGCATGGGTCACCGTCTGTGCGGAGTCTACACGTTCTCCCCATAACACTTCCTCCTTATCAATTTTGAACCCTACTAGGGGCAGAATTTCATCATCTGTCTCCATGGCCTGGGAGCATCTACCATCTTTGATAAAGATGGGTGCAAACTATTCACTCGATACCTCAACAATGCCATAGTAAGGAAGCGTTGTTGCAACTATACAAGGCATTGGTGAGACCGCACCTGGAGTATTGTGTCCAGTTTTGATCCCCTTATTCAAAATTAATCACCTCCCATTCCTATGAATTGAACTTCATCTGCCACCTATTTGCCCACTCCACCAACTTGTCAATGTCCTTTTGAAGTTCTACACTGTCCTCAGTTATGAGGATTGATTGGCAAGGTTAGGGTTGTATTCCTTGGAGAAAAGAAGGTTCAGAGGAGATTTGATGGAGATGTTCAAAATCATGAAGGGCTGGCAGAGTAGATAGGGAGAAATTGTTCCCGATCATAAAAGGATGAAGAATGAGAGGGCACAGATCTACAGTGATTAGAAAAAGAAGCAAATGTGACTTGAGAAAAAAAGTTTTCACACAGCGTGTGGTTCACGCCCGGAGTGCACAGCCTGGAAGTGTGGTGGCAGTAGGTTCAATCAAGGAATTCAATAAGGAATTAGGTGATTACTTGAATAGAAACAATGTGCAAGGGTGCAGGGGATAGGCAGGGGAATGGCACAATGGTTTTATGTCATCATTGGCTACAGGAATAGTGCCAGAGGACTGGAGGATAGCAAATGTGGTCCCTTTGTTCAAAGAGGGGAGCAGAGACAACCCCGGCAACTATAGACCGGTGAGCCTCACGTCTGTAGTGGGTAAAGTCTTGGAGGGGATTATAAGAGACAAGATTTATAATCATCTAGATAGGAATAATATGATCAGGGATAGTCAGCATGGCTTTGTGAAGGGTAGGTCATGCCTCACAAACCTTATCGAGTTCTTTGAGAAGGTGACTGAACAGGTAGACGAGGGTAGAGCAGTTGATGTCGTGTATATGGATTTCAGCAAAGCGTTTGATAAGGTTCCCCACGGTAGGCTATTGCAGAAGATACGGAGGCTGGGGATTGAGGGTGATTTAGAGATGTGGATCAGAAATTGGCTAGCTGAAAGAAGACAGAGGGTGGTGGTTGATGGGAAATGTTCAGAATGGAGTTCAGTTACAAGTGGAGTACCACAAGGATCTGTTCTGGGGCCGTTGCTGTTTGTCATTTTTATCAATGACCTAGAGGAGGGCGCAGAAGGGTGGGTGAGTAAATTTGCAGACGATACTAAAGTCGGTGGTGTTGTCGATAGTGTGGAAGGATGTAGCAGGTTACAGAGGGATATAGATAAGCTGCAGAGCTGGGCTGAGAGGTGGCAAATGGAGTTTAATGTAGAGAAGTGTGAGGTGATTCACTTTGGAAGGAATAACAGGAATGCGGAATATTTGGCTAATGGTAAAGTTCTTGGAAGTGTGGATGAGCAGAGGGATCTAGGTGTCCATGTACATAGATCCCTGAAAGTTGCCACCCAGGTTGATAGGGTTGTGAAGAAGGCCTATGGAGTGTTGGCCTTTATTGGTAGAGGGATTGAGTTCCGGAGTCAGGAGGTCATGTTGCAGCTGTACAGAACTCTGGTACGGCCGCATTTGGAGTATTGCGTACAGTTCTGGTCACCGCATTATAGGAAGGACGTGGAGGCTTTGGAGCGGGTGCAGAGGAGATTTACCAGGATGTTGCCTGGTATGGAGGGAAAATCTTATGAGGAAAGGCTGATGGACTTGAGGTTGTTTTCGTTGGAGAGAAGAAGGTTAAGAGGAGACTTAATAGAGGCATACAAAATGATCAGGGGGTTAGATAGGGTGGACAGTGAGAGCCTTCTCCCGCGGATGGAAATGGCTGGCACGAGGGGACATAGCTTTAAACTGAGGGGTAATAGATATAGGACAGAGGTCAGAGGTAGGTTCTTTACGCAAAGAGTAGTGAGGCCGTGGAATGCCCTACCTGCAACAGTAGTGAACTCGCCAACATTGAGGGCATTTAAAAGTTTATTGGATAAACATATGGATGATAATGGCATAGTGTAGGTTAGATGGCTTTTGTTTCGGTGCAACATCGTGGGCCGAAGGGCCTGTACTGTGCTGTATCGTTCTATGTTCTATGTTCTAAGTCATAATGCTCATTTGGAGAGTTGGTACACATGCAATGGGTCGCATAGCCTCCTGTGCAGTAACAATTCTGTGGAGTATTAGTTGTCTGAAAGTCTATCTCACATTGGGGCTAAAGTGATCAAGGGAAATGGGGAAGTACAGGATCAGGGTCTTGAATTTGAAGATCAGCCATGATCATAATGAATGGCGGTGTGGCAGCATGGTGGCGCAGCACTCCTGCCTCACTGCACCGAGGTCCCAGGTTCAATCCCGGCTCTGGGTCACTGTCCGTGTGGAGTTTGCACAGTCTCCCTGTGTTTGCGTGGGTTTCGCCCCCACAATCCAAAGCTGTGCAGGGTAGGTGGATTGGCCACGCTAAATTGCCCATTAATTGGGAAAAATGAATTGGGTACTCCAAATTTTAAAAAAATAATAATGAATGGCGGAGCAGGCTTGAAGGGCCGAATGGATTCCTCCTGCTTCTATTTTGTATGTATGTTTCTATGAATGTTCTCTCCTCCAGCTGTGCATGGCTAGTTATTCCAGTAAAATGTTGCTGGAGAGGAGCCATTTTAAAATACACCTTTGCTTTTCTTATAAATTAAAATTAGGATCAAAATAAGAGCATACTTGATGGCATTTTATTCGAATGCAGTTGCATAATCATGACTGTCTCTTTTTTCCCCGCACTCAATGTGAGGAGTATTACTCACTAGTGGTAGTGTACTGAACAATCTCAGTCACATATAGTACTGTTATACATGCAGCAGAGAGCTCATTTTCCTTTGTAATGTGCTATAATTCCAAACAAAATTAACACTTAAAATACTTTCCACCCTGATCATCCTTGGACTCTGTAAGATTGTCAGTTTATGAGTTAATTTGTGCTTTAGGCCCACATTAATGAAGAGTTTGATTGAAACTGCTTAATCTAATTTCACATAAACCTTTTAGAACCAACAGAGGGGCAACTCGCATGCCATATAAATGATGGCTGGATTTGTACCAGATTCCAGAGCTAAAAGTATAGTAAACTCGTAACACATTGCATCAAATTGTTTAATAAGACTTAATAGTTCTATTTGCTCTAAGTTTGTCTTTATTTCAGAATAAATTTGGGTTACCACTTACTTTCCCCATTATTTTGAAAATGTGAAACAAATAATTTTTGTCTGGAAAAATGGTGCTTAGCTGTTCTTTGCAGAAGCGAACATATACTTTGTGAAAAAAATCTTCAAATTAACATGTGATAATCATCAGTCGACCAAAGCCCAGTTTTAATTTCAGGGTGAAAGCCCAGGAGAAACCTGCCACTTTGAAAATGTTATTTTCCCTTTTCTCTTAACGTACATTAGGAAACAGGCATTATTTCTCCAATGTGTATTCTTGGAACTTGTGATAAGTCAAGTGCCAGGCACCAAGTGCCATTAGACGTGAGGAGGTCACTTTCTTTGGGGAATTAATCGAAAGAATGGGCTAGAAGCCAATGGTTATTTAACTGCTTTTATGTTGGTACCATTTTAATTTAGATTCTGGTAATTTAGGATTCCTGAGCCAATTCCCAAGGCACAGGTTTCTACATCTGGTTCCTTGGTGGCAGACTTGCAAACCAATTCTTTGTAGTGTCCTGTCTGGATAAGGGAGTCAGATGTAAGCAACATAAATAACCAATGCCCCCAAATCAGAATGTAAATTAAACAATGTAAATGAAAATCGCTTATTGTCACAAGTAGGCTTTAATGAAGTTACTGTGAAAAGCCCCTAGTCGCCACATTCTGGCGCCTGTTCGGGGAGGCTGGTACGGGAATTGAACCGTGCTGCTGGCCTGCCTTGGTCTGCTTTCAAAGCCAGCGATTTAGCCCTGTGCTAAACCAGCCCCAATGTAAATGAAAGCATGAGCTCCCATAGAGGAAGAAAGAGATCAATGGGAGATGTTGGATTCTACCATTTGTTGGTAGAGTTTTGAAAACATGTTTGTTATTCATTTTGCTTGGGGTAGCAACTAAAATGATGGCCATGTAATTTGAGTCATTGATGTAATCATGTACTATTGCAACAATTTTAGATAAATATTTGTCATGTTTTCCTTACTATTATTGATGGGACTCACAGCCAAGTGTCTACCAAACAGTTATCAACTACATTGAACATCTATTCACAGGGAAACCTGTTCTTTGCCCCCAAAGGAGCAATCATTCCATGAACTAACCAGAAAATAAAAATTTGCAATCAAATTGTTTCAATAACGGGTCCGATCTAACGGCTGGTCGCACGTGACTCAGGATGCATCAAGGCCATTAAATTTGTGATGCTCGGCCATCTCTTAAGATCTAACGAGATCTTAGGAGATATCGTGATCTGGATCTCACCCTCGCTGGGCAGGATCTAGAGTTATGTATTTAAGTCAGCAGGTAGGCTCACATAAATATGTCGATGCCGGATTCTCCCAAGGTCCGTGATGGAACGCCCGCGCCTGGCGATCTCTCCATGGCACCATTTCGCACTGGTCCACACAGAAGTGGACTGGGCGTAACGGCACCTGGAGGGGTCTCCCAGACCATCGGAGCATCTGGGTGATTGGGTTCTGGGCAGTGTGGTACCCTGGCACTTCTGCTGCCACCCAGGCACCTTGACACTGACAGCCTGACAGTTTCACCCAGGCTTCACCACCCTGGCATTGCCAGGGTGTCCAGGTGGCACCACCAGGCTGGCAGGTGTCTGCCAGGGTGCAAGACTGGCAGTGCCAAGGTGCCTGGATGCCAGGTTGGCATTGCCAGGGATCAGACCTGGGGGTGCCCTGCACTTATTAAGTGGGGTGAGGGGGGCTCGAGGACCCCCTAACAGGTAAGTGGGGGCATTGGGGAGGTCCGGGGTCTGCGGTGGGGGGGTCCAGAGATTGGGGAGATCGAGGCAGCGTTTACAAATGGCTCCTTGATCTCTTCCTGTATTGAGCTGAGCTGAGCTCGTCAGTGCAGGAAAAGAAGGTAAGTGTGTTCCTCGCCGAGGCCAAATACAAACAGTGTCCTGTTTGATAAGACGTTGTCTTGATTCTGTTTTCCCCCCACTAAATCGTGCCCAGCAATTTAAGTGGAGTAGCGTGTTATTTATTTTGCTTGGCCTACCATGTCAAATGCAGATGGTTTAAGCAACTTGCAAGTATATGTTCCCCTCTCCAGTCAGATTCCATCTTCCAGTGTGACCTCATCTTCCAATAGTGTTATAGTCGAAGACATGATATTATTGCACCTGTCACTGAATCTGACACTGACAAATTGTAGCTGTATTAGGAAAGAGATTCAGTTATTTCGTTATAGATGTGGCCATTTTCCCTTTAATACCACTCTGTCTACACTCAAAATTTAATTTGCATTTTAAAATAATTTACTTTTCTATTTAGAATTCAATTGAAAGCATTATAAATTAAAAAGAAGCTTCCTGGATTAATCAACAAATTAAACGGTATCATACAAATGAGGAAAATCCCACATTTGATTCTCTTTTCGCACTGAGTTAGTTAATCACAGCCAGGATAAAGTTAGCAGCTTCATTTTACCCTCAGCACCTCTAGATGAGGCAGCCAAAGTAGTGGCCAGAATTCCAGCATCTGCCCGCAATGTAGTGAACTGTGCTGGAAGTACAAATGTGAGGGGTCAGCTGAGTAGGATCAACGGCTTACACACTAATAAGGGTCATCTCAGGGACGGACATACCTGAAAGAAATTGAGATCCCTCGTAAAAGGTCAATGTGTTGAAGGGAGGGAAAAGTCAGGAGAAAAATGAGAAATGAAAGCAATTGCAAAGCACAGTTCAAAATAAATTGTAATGAAAGCAGTGCTGATAGTTAAAACTAATTATATTCTCTAAGCAATCATTCAGAATGAACACAATATATTGGTAACAATACATGCATTCAAACTTAGTCGTTTGCATATATATAGATTCAATAATATAGGTTTAACCATACATTGCAAAATTACATTGACAAGAGTGAGAATTGGCTGCAGAAGTAAATCCACGAACACATGGAAATCAGCAAAATAAGGAAGAAAGTGACTAATGCACTGGTTCTCAGACTTACTGGCAACGGTTTAGATTATTGGCTCAAATTTCAAAGACCTTTACATAAAACTCAGACTTATCTCTGTTGTTAGTGGATTTGCAGCCAGAAACCTGTACAAGTGCCAATACGTCTGAGCAGACAATATTAGGGTAACTGCAGGGATTCTGTTTCTCCTTACTTTAGTGATTTACAGGTGTCAGTGAATTTTTTTAATTCATTATATTTTTGCTAATATAATTAAGGTAACAAACCTATTTTAAACCATCTAAACAGCATTTTTCTGCAGCTTTTAAAAATCTATATTTATTTATTAGACATTTTCCATTTTTGCAAATCACTCAACAAACCCTCAGAACTGGTACAAATACATCTATTTACATGAATACATAAAAATACAGGAGAACACCAACACAGTTGATTCAGCTTAATCATTAAACTTGGCGCCTCCGCTTATACAAGGAAAATTGGTGGACGGTTAAACTAGAGTAGAGTTTTTGAAAATACGGGTGGTGACTGTTGTGTTTGGTCCCTTGTACTTTATGATGAACTCACTGTAGCACAATCAATTACTCACGAGACGAGAAGAGATGAAGTCAATCAAAGGCTTTATTAAGCAGACTTGTTCCCCAGCAGCTCAGTTACAGAATGCGGCTGCTGGGAGAACCCGGGTTCTTATACTCCGCCTTACTGGGTGGAGCCAGCAAGTGGCAGATCCAATCAGGACCCAGTGTCTGTCTACCAATAGCCTCTCGGCATCACAGGTACCGTACTACCCCTAATACATACCACCACATTCACCCCTTGTTAAAAAAGAACCCAGCGGGGTGGTGGGTCGCATGGTGGTATGGGTTTACAAAGCTGGTACTGGAATTATCTTAACACGGTGCTAAGCATCGATCTCAACTGTGAACAATTTACACTGCCGCTTTACTGGGCTATTGAATTATTTACAGGTTTTGCTTTGTCACGCGGATTCCACGAGTCGAGTGGGTGCCCTGGTCGTCCTTGTCGATCGTCTCAGCCCCGGTGGTGGTGCAGGTGCCGGCTCGGGCACTGTCGTCTCTGGGAGCGTTTGTTCCTGTTTCTTTACTCCTGGACGGGCACGGGAGGAGGACCGATCCACCCGGGAAGGGAGCGGCCGTGGGCTGCGCCGGCGGGAGGGAGGGGGTGATTGGTGTTGGGGGGGTGTGTGTGGATCCGGCGGGCGCCAGATCCCGCAGGGAGACCGTGTCCTGTCGGCCGTCGGGGTATGCCACGTAGGCATATTGGGGGTTTGCATGGAGAAGATGAACCCTCTCGACCAACGGGTCCGATTTGTGCGCCCACACATGCTTTCGGAGCAAGATGGGTCCTGGGGCTGCCAGCCAGGTCGGAAGTGACGTTCCGGAGGAGGACTTCCCAGGGAAGACAAGGAGGCGCTTGTGAGGCGTTTGATTAGTTGTGGTACAACGCAGCGACCAGATAGAGTGGAGGGCATCCGGGAGGACTTCCTGCCATCGGGAAACTGGGAGACTTCTGGACCGTAGGGCCAGTAGGACGGTCTTCCAGACCGTACCGTTCTCCCTCTCTACCTGACTGTTTCCCCCGGGGTTGTAACTGGTCGTCGTGCTCGAGGCAATGCCCTTGCTGAGCAGGAATTGACGCAGTTCGTCGCTCATGAAGGAGGACCCCCTATCGCTATGGATGTATGCGGGGAAACCGAACAGTGTAAAGATGGTGCAGAGGGCTTTAATGACCTTGGCCGTGGTCATGTCGGGACAGGGGATGGCGAAAGGGAAACTGGAGTATTCGTCCCCCACGTTTAGGAAGTACGTGTTGCGGTCGGTGGAGGGGAGGGGGCCTTTGAAATCCAGACTGAGGCGCTCAAAGGGTCGGGAAGCCTTTATCAGGTGCGCTCTATCTGGCCTGAAAAAGTGCGGCTTGCACTCTGCGCAGATTTGGCAGTTCCTGGTGGCTGTTCGGACCTCCTCAACAGAGTAGGGGAGGTTGCGGGTCTTCACAAAGTGGTAGAGCCGAGTGAACCCCGGGTGGCAGAGGTCCTCGTGAGGGGCTTGGAGGCGGTCTACTTGTGCGTTGGCACATGTGCCGCGGGATAGGGCATCGGACGGCTCGTTCAGCTTTCCGGGACGGTACAAGATCTGATAGTTATAGGTGGAGAGCTCGATCCTCCACCTCAAGATCTTGTCGTTCTTGATTTTGCCCCGCTGTGCATTATCGAACATAAAGGCTACCGACCATTGGTCAGTGAGGAGAGTGAATCTCCTGCCGGCCAGGTAATGCCTCCAATGTCGCATAGCTTCCACTATGGCTTGGGCTTCCTTTTCCACTGAGTTGTGGCGGATTTCTGAAGCATGGAGGGTCCGGGAGAAAAAGGCCACGGGTCTGCCCGCTTGGTTGAGAGTGGCCGCCAGAGCTACGTCGGATGCGTCGCTCTTGACTTGGAAGGGGAGGGACTCGTCGATTGCATGCATCGTGGCCTTTGCGATATCCGCTTTGATGCGGCTGAAGGCCTGGCGGGCCTCTGTCGACAGGGAGAAGGTAGTGGACTGGATTTTTTTTTAATTAAATATTTTATTGAAAATTTTTGGTCAACCAACACAGTACATTGTGCATCCTTTACACAATATTATAACAACACAAATAACAATGACCTATTTTATAAACAAAAAATGAATAAATAATAAATAACAAAAATGAAAACTAGCCCTAATTGGCAACTGCCTTGTCACAAGTAACACTCTCCAAAAATATAATTTAACAGTCCAATATATAATTATCTGTAGCAACGACCTATACATACTATACAGTATATATTAACAACCCTGAGAGTCCTTCTGGTTCCTCCTCCCCCCCCCCCCCCCCACCCCCCCCCCCCGGACTCCTACTACTTTTGAAAGCACCTTTGTCACCCCCATCCAAAACCTCTGTAGTGCCGGGCATGACCAAAACATATGGGTATGATTCGCTGGGCTTCTCGCGCACCTCGCACACCTATCCTCCACCCCAAAAAATTTACTGAGCCGTGCTCCAGTCATATGTGCCCTGTGTAATACCTTAAACTGAATCAGGCTTAGCCTGGCACACGAGGACGACGAGTTTACCCTGCTTAGGGCATCTGCCCACAGCCCCTCCTCGATCTCCTCCCCCAGCTCTTCTTCCCATTTCCCTTTTAGTTCACCTACCATAGTCTCCCCTTCGTCCCTCATTTCCCTATATATACCTGACACCTTACCATCCCCCACCCATGTCTTTGAGATCACTCTGTCCTGCACCTCTTGTGTCGGGAGCTGCGGGAATTCCCTCACCTGTTGCCTCGCAAAAGCCCTCAGTTGCATATACCTGAATGCATTCCCTTGGGGCAACCCATATTTCTCGGTCAGCGCTCCCAGACTCGCGAACTTCCCATCCACAAACAGATCTTTCAGTTGCGTTATTCCTGCTCTTTGCCACATTCCATATCCCCCATCCATTCCCCCCGGGGCAAACCTATGGTTGTTTCTTATTGGGGACCCCCCCAAGGCTCCAGTCTTTCCCCTATGCCGTCTCCACTGTCCCCAAATCTTCAGTGTAGCCACCACCACCGGGCTTGTGGTGTAGTTCCTCGGTGAGAACGGCAATGGGGCTGTCACCATAGCCTGTAGGCTAGTCCCCCTACAGGACGCCCTCTCTAATCTCTTCCACGCCGCTCCCTCCTCCTCTCCCATCCACTTACTCACCATTGAAATATTAGCGGCCCAATAATACTCACTTAGGCTCGGTAGTGCCAGCCCCCCCCTATCCCTGCTACGCTGTAAGAATCCCTTCCTCACTCTCGGGGTCTTCCCGGCCCACACAAAACCCATGATGCTCTTTTCAATCCTTTTAAAAAAAGCCTTCGTGATCACCACCGGGAGGCACTGAAACACAAAGAGGAATCTCGGGAGGACCACCATCTTAACAGCCTGCACCCTCCCTGCCATTGACAGGGATACCATATCCCATCTCTTGAAATCCTCCTCCATCTGTTCCACCAACCGCGTTAAATTTAACCTGTGCAATGTGCCCCAATTCTTAGCTATCTGGATCCCCAGGTAACGAAAGTCCCTTGTTACCTTCCTCAGCGGTAGGTCCTCTATTTCTCTACTCTGCTCCCCTGGATGCACCACAAACAACTCACTTTTCCCCATGTTCAATTTATACCCTGAAAAATCCCCAAACTCCCCAAGTATCCGCATTATTTCTGGCATCCCCTCCGCCGGGTCCGCCACGTATAGTAGCAAATCGTCCGCATACAAAGATACCCGGTGCTCTTCTCCTCCCCTAAGTACTCCCCTCCACTTCTTGGAACCCCTCAACGCTATCGCCAGGGGCTCAATCGCCAGTGCAAACAATAATGGGGACAGAGGGCATCCCTGCCTTGTCCCTCTATGGAGCCGAAAATATGCAGATCCCCGTCCATTCGTGACCACGCTCGCCACTGGGGCCCTATACAACAGCTGCACCCATCTAACATACCCCTCTCCAAAACCAAATCTCCTCAACACCTCCCACAAATAATCCCACTCCACTCTATCAAATGCTTTCTCGGCATCCATCGCCACTACTATCTCCGTTTCTCCCTCTGGTGGGGCCATCATCATTACCCCTAACAACCTCCGTATATTCGTGTTCAGCTGTCTCCCCTTCACAAACCCAGTTTGGTCCTCGTGGACCACCCCCGGGACACATTCGTCTATTCTCATTGCCATTACCTTGGCCAGGACCTTGGCATCTACATTTCGGAGGGAAATAGGTCTATAGGACCCGCATTGTAGCGGGTCCTTTTCCTTCTTTAAGAGAAGCGATATCGTTGCTTCAGACATAGTCGGGGGCAGTTGTCCCCTTTCCTTTGCCTCATTAAAGGTCCTCGTCAGTACCGGGGCGAGCAAGTCCACATATTTTCTATAGAATTCGACTGGGAATCCATCCGGTCCCGGGGCCTTTCCCGCCTGCATGCTCCTAATTCCTTTCACCACTTCTTCTACCTCGATCTGTGCTCCCAGTCCCACCCTTTCCTGCTCTTCCACCTTGGGAAATTCCAGCCGATCCAAGAAGCCCATCATTCTCTCCCTCCCATCCGGGGGTTGAGCTTCATATAATTTTTTATAAAATGTCTTGAACACTCCATTCACTCTCTCCGCTCCCCGCTCCATCTCTCCTTCCTCATCCCTCACTCCCCCTATTTCCCTCGCTGCTCCCCTTTTCCTCAATTGGTGTGCCAGCAACCTGCTCGCCTTCTCCCCATATTCGTACTGTACACCCTGGGCCTTCCTCCATTGTGCCTCTGCAGTGCCCGTAGTCAGCAAGTCAAATTCTACATGCAGCCTTTGCCTTTCCCTGTACAGTCCCTCCTCCGGTGCTTCCGCATATTATCTGTCCACCCTCAAAAGTTCTTGCAGCAACCGCTCCCGTTCCTTACTCTCCTGCTTCCCTTTATGTGCCCTTATTGATATCAGCTCCCCTCTAACCACCGCCTTCAACGCCTCCCAGACCACTCCCACCTGGACCTCCCCATTATCATTGAGTTCCAAGTACTTTTCAATGCACCCCCTCACCCTTAGACACACCCCCTCATCTGCCATTAGTCCCATGTCCATTCTCCAGGGTGGGCGCCCTCCTGTTTCCTCCCCTATCTCCAAGTCCACCCAGTGTGGAGCGTGATCCGAAATGGCTATAGCCGTATACTCCGTTCCCCTCACCTTCGGGATCAATGCCCTACCCAGCACAAAAAAGTCTATTCGCGAGTAGACTTTATGGACATAGGAGAAAAACGAGATCTCCTTCCTCCTAGGTCTGCTAAATCTCCACGGGTCTACACCTCCCATCTGCTCCATAAAATCTTTAAGCACCTTGGCTGCTGCCGGCCTCCTTCCAGTCCTGGACTTCGACCTATCCAGCCCTGGTTCCAACACCGTATTAAAATCTCCCCCCATTATCAGCTTTCCCATCTCTAGGTCCGGAATGCGTCCTAGCATCCGCCTCATAAAATTGGCATCATCCCAGTTCGGGGCATATACGTTTACCAAAACCACCGTCTCCCCCTGTAGTTTGCCACTCACCATCACGTATCTGCCCCCGTTATCCGCCACTATAGTCTTTGCCTCGAACATTACCCGCTTCCCCACTAATATAGCCACCCCCCTGTTTTTCGCATCTAGCCCCGAATGGAACACCTGCCCCACCCATCCTTTGCGTAGCCTAACCTGGTCTATCAGTTTCAGGTGCGTTTCCTGTGACATTACCACATCTGCCTTAAGTTTCTTAAGGTGTGCGAGTACCCGTGCCCTCTTTATCGGCCCGTTCAGCCCTCTCACGTTCCACGTGATCAGCCGAGTTGGGGGGCTTCCTACCCACCCCCCCTTTGTCGATTAGCCATCACCTTTTTCCAGCTCCTCACCCAGTTCCCACGCAGCTGTATCTCCCCCAGGCGGTGCCCCCCCACCCATCCTCTCCCATACCAGCTCCCCCCTCTCCCCAGCAGCAGCAACCCAGTAATTCCCCCCTCCCACCCCCCCCGCTAGATCCCCCGCTAGCGTAATTACTCCCCCCATGTTGCTCCCAGAAGTCAGCAAACTCTGGCTGACCTCGGCTTCCCCCCGTGACCTCGGCTCGCACCGTGCGACGCCCCCTCCTTCCTGCTTCTCTATTCCCGCCATGATTATCATAGCGCGGGAACCAAGCCCGCGCTTCTCCCTTGGCCCCGCCCCCAATGGCCAACGTCCCATCTCCTCCACCTCCCCTCCTCCCCCCATCACCACCTGTGGGAGAGAGAAAAGTTACCACATCGCAGGATTAGTACATAAAACCCCTCTTTGCCCCCCACATTCGCCCCACCACTTTGTTCGAACGTTCTTTTTAATAACCTGCTCATTCCAGTTTTTCTTCCACAATAAAAGTCCACGCTTCATCCGCCGTCTCAAAGTAGTGGTGCCTCCCTCGATATGTGACCCACAGTCTTGCCGGTTGCAGCATTCCAAATTTTATCTTCTTTTTATGAAGCACCGCCTTGGCCCGATTAAAGCTCGCCCTCCTTCTCGCCACCTCCGCACTCCAGTCTTGATAAACGCGGATCACCGCGTTCTCCCATTTACTGCTCCGAGTTTTCTTCGCCCATCTAAGGACCATTTCTCTATCCTTAAAACGGAGGAATCTCACCACTATGGCTCTGGGAATTTCTCCTGCTCTCGGTCCTCGCGCCATCACTCGGTATGCTCCCTCCACCTCCAACGGACCCGCCGGGGCCTCCGCTCCCATTAATGAGTGCAGCATCGTGCTCACATATGCCCCGACGTCCGCTCCCTCCACACCTTCAGGAAGACCAAGAATCCTCAGGTTGTTCCTCCTTGCGTTGTTTTCCAGTGCCTCCAACCTTTCCACACATCGTTTCTGATGTGCCTCCTGCGTCTCCGTCTTCACCACCAGGCCCTGTATATCGTCCTCATTCTCGGCTGCCTTTGCCTTCACGACCCGAAGCTCCCGCTCCTGGGTCTTTTGTTCCTCCTTTAGCCCTTCGATCGCCTGTAGTATCGGGGCCAACAGCTCTTTCTTCATTTCCTTTTTTATCTCTCCCACACAGCATTTCAAGAACTCTTGTTGTTCAGGGCCCCATGTTAAACTGCCACCTTCCGACGCCATCTTGGTTTTTGCTTGCCTTCCTTGCCGCTGTTCTAAAGGATCCACTGCAATCTGGCCACTCTCTCCTCCTTTTTCCATCCGTATCCAGGAGGGATTCCCTTCTGGTTTACCGCACAGTGTTTTTAGCCGTCAAAATTGCCGTTGGGGCTCCTATCAAGAGCCCAAAAGTCCGTTTCACAGGGAGCTGCCGAAACGTGCGACTCAGCTGGTCATCGCCGCACCCGGAAGTCGGTAGTGGACTGGATTAACGAGCGGGCCTTGTCCGCGTAGTGGGGGACCCACTGGGCGTAATAAGAGAAGAAGCCCAGGCAGCGTTTCTGGGCTTTGGAACAGTGGGGAAGGGGGAACTCCATAAGGGGGCGAATGCGTTCAGGGTCGGGGCCTATCACTCCATTACACACCACGTAGCCAAGGATGGCTAGACGGTCGGTGCTTAACACGCATTTTTCCTTGTTATAGGTGAGGTTCAGTGCGTTAGCGTTCTGGAGGAATTTACGGAGGTTGGCGTCGTGGTCCTGCTGGTCATGGCCGCAGATGGTTACATTGTCGAGGTATGGGAACGTGGCCCGCAAACCGTGCTGGTCAACCATTTGGTCCATCTCCCGTTGGAAGACCGAGACTCCGTTAGTGACGCCAAATGGAACCCTTAAAAAGTGGTAGAGCCGCCCGTCTGCCTCGAAGGCCGTGTACTTGCGGTCACTCGGGCGGATGGGGAGCTGATGGTATGCGGACTTAAGGTCCACGGTGGAAAAGACCTTGTACTGTGCAATCCGATTGACCATGTCGGATATGCGGGGGAGAGGATACGCATCTAGCTGCGTGTAGCTATTGATGGTTTGACTATAGTCTACGACCATCCTCTGCTTCTCCCCGGTCTTTACAACTACCACCTGGGCTCTCCAGGGACTATTGCTGGCCTGGATTATGCCTTCCCTCAGCAGCCACTGGACTTCAGACCGGATAAATGTCCGGTCCTGGGTTCTGTACCGTCTGCTCCTAGTGGCGACGGGTTTGCAATCCGGGGTGAGGTTCGCAAACAAGGAAGGCGGTTCAACCTTGAGGGTCGCAAGGCTGCAGATAGTGAGTGGGGGTATAGGGCCGCCAAATTGGAACGTTAAGCTCTGGACGTTACATTGGAAATCTAACCCTAGGAGAGTGGGAGCGCAGAGGTGGGGGAGGACATAAAGCCGATAATTCTTAAACTCTCTCCCTTGCACTGTTAGGTTCGCGATGCAGAACCCCTTTGATTTCTGCGGAATGCGATCCCGCTGTCAGGAAAATCTTTTGGGTACTCGGATGGATTGAACGAAAACAGCATCTTACCGTATCCGGATGGATAAAACTTTCCGTGCTCCCAGAGTCGATCAGGCATGGCGTTTCGTACCCGTTAACCAGCACCGTCGTTGTTGCCGTTTGGAGTGTCCGGGGCCGCGACTGGTCCAGGGTCACCAAAGCCAGTCGTGGTTGCTGCATCGGGGCGTTTTCTTCAGACCCCGTGGAGCCGTCCATGCTGGGGTCCTTGGCTATCAGCCAAGATGGCGGCGTCCATGGATCGCACGCGGTCGGGGGCGGACAAAATGGCCACGCCCATGGATCGCACGTGGCTGGAGGGTCACAAGATGGCGGCGCCCATCCTCCCCGCGTGGAGTCCGGGACCCAAAATGGCGGCGCCCATTGGCCACACATGGATCGTTGGGGGGGGTTGAGTCTGCTGTCCCCGTTCCCCCCCGGAGATTGCGGCGACCCCCCGGGACTGGCACACCACCGAATAGTGCCCCTTCTTATCGCAACTTTTACAGATGGCCGAGCTGGCCGGGCAGCGCTGCCGGGGATGTTTCGACTGCCCGCAAAAATAGCAGTGGGGCCCCTCCGGGTGGTCTGGTGCTCTGGCCGCGCAGGCTTGGGGGGTGCCGGGGAGTCGGTCGCAGCGGGGGTCCATGGAGCCAAGGGGCTGCCGCACGGTCGGGGCCGTACGTGCAGGCATTTTGCGAGGCCACATCGAGGGAGGCTGCAAGGGCCCGTGCCTCTGTGAGCCCTAGTGAGTGTCTCTCCAGCAGTCGCTGGCAGACTTGGGATGAGGTCATACCGGCCACAAAAGCATCCCTGATTAGGAGCTCCGTATGTTCGTTTGCGCTCACCGATGGGCATTTGCAGTTCCTTTCCAATATTAGCAGCGCGCTGTGGAACTTGTCCAGCGATTCTCCGGGGATTTGCCATCTCATCGCGAGTTGGTGGCGTGTGTAGACTTGGTTTACGGGCCGAACGTAGACTCCTTTCAGCATGGTGAGTGCCGTCGGGAAATCCTCCGCATCTTCGATGAGCGTGTAGATCTCCGGGCTCACCCTGGAATGCAGGATCTGCATTTTCTGGTCTTCTGTGATCCGGCCGGGGGCCGTTCGGAGGTATCCCTCGAAGCACGCTAGGCAGTGTTTAAATACGGCCGCTGGGTTTGCTGCATGGGGGCTGATTCGCAGACACTTCAGGGCGATCCAGAGCTCCATAGTCTTTTTACGTCTGCTTAATAAATTGTAGCACAATCAATTGCTCACGAGACGAGAAGAGATGAAGTCAGTCAAAGGCTTTATTGAGCAGACTTGTTCCCCAGCAGCTCAGTTACAGAATGCGGCTGCTGGGAGAACCCGGGTTCTTATACTCCGCCTTACTGGGTGGAGCCAGCAGGCGGCAGATCCAATCAGGACCCAGTGTCTGTCTACCAATAGCCTCTTGGCATCACAGGTACTGTACTACCCCTAATACATACCACCACACTCACCAAACACTTTGATCTGCCCAAACCAAGATCCTTTTATTGTGTCTTGTGTGGTAGGATGACAATCTGATACAGAGCATGTTATCACTGAGTCTTGATACTCCTCTGAAACTTTCACCTTATGTTGACCAATTACATGTACATCTGATTACCCTCTATCTCTTGTTCTCAGATGGCCGGATGCATATCTCTTTGTATACTGGTCCCAGGTCACATGACCTTGGTCTTGAGACTGCATGGTGTGTCTGTACCACCACCTGCTGGTTGGAGGTCTCACACCATCCAACTTTGATATGGCCCATAGGCATTTCACCACAGTGACCTGTGGGTGCGTAACAGGCGGTGTTGGAAAGGTTAAGGAGCTAAGGGTCGCAGTGTTCCTGAAAGGATTTCTTCTTACTGCACCCATCAGCTGGAAACAACATTCAAAATGAGAACTACTGCATAATAAGCTGTGCAGTCTTCCAACCGTAAGAGGCAACAGTGAGCAGGTCAGCGTGCCCTTGGCACCAAGTTCTCTGCACATACGTGCTTTTGGCGCAAAACCACTTGGAGGTGAGCTTCTTTCACTTTAGAACAAAGCAAGATGATGCGACCATCAATTCACTCAGAGACATGAGGAGAAGTAAACCGTGGTTTTAATCAGCTTAGAACAGTGCCTGCCTGCGACCGGTACAATACTGAGGACGGTCCGCAGGTCAGCTGCTCTTTATACTTCCTCTTAAGGGGAGGAGCCATGGGCGGAGCCCGTACATGCCCCAACATATCCCCCTGTGGGTGAAGCCACACAATGGCCCATAGGCGGAGCCCACAGGGTTAATAACATAACACCACAGCAGAACATGATACAATGCACTGGTGAATTATTAGCAGTTATACATTCACCACGTTCATCCCCTGTTAAAAAAATGAAGTCCGGCGGGGGTGACGGGCTCATAGGTTCAGTCGGTCTGATGCCCGGATCGTGCGCTGTGACCGCCGAAGCACTCGTGTTGCAGCCGGTCCGGATGGCTGTGGAAGTGAGTCCGGTGCGGGCACAGGCATGGACTCCGGGAGCGGCTCTTCTGGAGCTTCATTCCTGTGGACCGGTGTGGCAGGTGGGAGGGAGCGCGGGAGCCATATAGCTGGACATGGTAGTGTGGGGGATGCAGTAGTGGTAGTGGTGGTGGAGCCTGCGGGCGCCAGGTCCCGGAGGGAGACGGTATCTTGTCGGCCATCGGGGTGTTCGACGTAAGCATCGTGTGGGTTGGAGTGCAGGAGCTGGACCCTCTCTACCAGGGGATCGGTCTTATGGCTCCTGACGTGTTTTCGGAGGAGGACTGGAGCCGGTGTCTTCAGCCAGGATGGAAGCGAGGCCCCTGAGGTAGCTTCCCTAGGGAAAACAAACAAATGGTCATGAGGAGTGTGGTTAGTGGCCGTGCAAATGAGGGACCTAATAGAGTGGAGCGCATCAGGGAGGACCACCTGCCAGTGAGAAACCGGGAGATTCCTGGACCGTCGGGTCAGTAGGACGATCTTCCAGACAGTCGTGTTCTCCCTCTCCACCTGCCCGTTTCTCCTGGGGTTATAACTGGTAGTCCTGCTCGAGGCGATGCCCGTACTGAGCAGGTACTGACGCAGTTCATCGCTCATGAACGACGAGCCCCTGTCGCTGTGGACATAACTGGGGAAACCAAACAGGGTGAAGACACTATGCAGGGCTTTGATGACAGTGGGAGTGGTCATATCGGGTCAGGGGATGGCAAACGGGAAGCGGGAGAACTCATCTATGATGTTAAGATAGTACGTGTTGCAGTTATTGGAGGGGAGGGGCTCTTTGAAATCGATACTGAGGCGTTCAAAGGGCCGGGGTGCCTTTACCAGGTGGGCCTTATCTGGTCGATAGAAGTGCGGTTTACACTCCGCACAGATTTGGCAGTCCCTGGTCATGGCTCTGACCTCCTCAGTGGAGTAGGGCAGCTTGCGGGCCTTGATATAATGGGTGAGCCAGGTGACCCCCGGATGGCAGAGGTCATTGTGGATAGCCCGAAGTCAGTCATCTTGCGCGCTGGTGCATGTGCTGCGGGACAGGGCATCTGGGGGCTTGTTGAGCTCCCCAGGACGATATACGATATCGTAGTTATAGGTGGAGAACTCGATCCTCCACCTCAAGATCTTGTCATTCTTGATTTTGCCCCTCTGCCTATTGTCGAACATGAAGGCGACCGATCGTTGGTCGGTGACTGTGGTGAACCACTGTTTTAGGAGATGTACGGTAGGACCTTATAGACTGTATAGAACCTTAGTTAGGCCACACTTGGAGTATAGTGTTCAATTCTGGTCGCCACACTACCAGAAGGATGTGGAGGCTTTAGAGAGGGTGCAGAAGAGATTTACCAGAATGTTGCCTGGTATGGAGGGCATAAGCTATGAGGAGCGATTGAATAAACTCGGTTTGTTCTCACTGGAACGAAGGAGGTTGAGGGGCGACCTGATAGAGGTATACAAAATTATGAGGGGCATAGACAGAGTGGATAGTCAGAGGCTTTTCCCCAGGGTAGAGGGGTCAATTACTAGGGGGCATAGGTTTAAGGTGAGAGGGGCAAAGTTTAGAGTAGATGTACGAGGCAAGTTTTTTACGCAGAGGGTAGTGGGTGCCTGGAACTCACTACCGGAGGAGGTAGTGGAGGCAGGGACGATAGGGACATTTAAGGGGCATCTTGACAAATATATGAATAGGATGGGAATAGAAGGATACGGACCCAGGAAGTGTAGAAGATTGTAGTTTAGTCGGGCAGTATGGTCGGCACGGGCTTGGAGGGCCGAAGGGCCTGTTCCTGTGCTGTACATTTCTTTGTTCTTTGTTCTTTGTTTGACCTGCACTACAGGTTCGCCGGTAGCTTCTGCCGGCTGGCTCTGCCCACGGAGAACTGTATAAATATGCATGACCTCCAGTGCCCTGCCATTTCGCCAGCTGCAGCAGGAGGCCTCGCATCTGACTGTAATAAAGCCACAGTTGTACCCAACGTTAGTCTTTGTGCAATTGATCATGCATCAATGTATTACAGTCAGATTTTCCACAAAATGGATATCTGAATTAAGCCCGATCGCCTGCAGCTGGATCCGCACTCGCCCGACGCCAGAAAAGACTTTACTCACTGGCTAGCATGTTTCAAGGCTGACATCAACGCGGCGGACCTCGCGCCAACGGAGGCTCAGAAGATAAACGTCCTGTACTCCAGACTGAGCTCCAGCGTGGTTCCCGTTGATCCAAGATGCCACGACTTACACAAAAGCAATGGAACTCCTCAAAGAACACTACGCGCAGAAGGTGAACACGCTCTTCGCCAGGAATGTACTTGCCACCCACTCGCAACTACCTGGTGAGTCCATCGAAGACTTCTGGTGGGCCCTAATTCCACTTGTCCGGGACTGTGACAGTCAGGCCGTCACGGCCGCCGAACACGCGAATCTCCTCATGCACGATGCCTTCGTGATGGGGATTGCGTTGGACCGCATCCGAGAACGATTGCTGGGAGGGGCCATACTCGAACTGGCGGAGACAAAAACCTTGGCGCTCTCCATGATGGTCACATCCCGTAACGTACAATCGTACCCTTCCCGCCATGCTGCCCACCCTTCTACTCCTTCCTACCCCTCCTGGACCCCGCCGCCGACCTCCTCAGCCGGGGCCCTGCCTTTGCAATACGCCTGCGATCTCCCTAGCCTCCGGATCCCACTCAGTCCCGATCCGAGGCTTTTGGACAGTCACCCTCACGGTCCAGGGCGTAGAATTTAGTAACTTTCGTCTCTATGTTCTTCCTATCTCTGCGCTGCACTCCTGTAGGGCCTGGACTTCCAGTGCAACCTCCAGAGCCTCACCCTCAAATTCGGTGGGCCCTTACCCCCCTTACCGTTTGCGG
The DNA here is from genome assembly GCF_047496885.1 of Scyliorhinus torazame. Lineage (NCBI taxonomy): Eukaryota > Metazoa > Chordata > Chondrichthyes > Carcharhiniformes > Scyliorhinidae > Scyliorhinus > Scyliorhinus torazame. Next base: position 70,759,144 of record NC_092715.1, on the reverse strand, counting down.
CCTTGCGACCCTCAAGGTCGATCCCCCTCCCTTTTTGCCAATCTAACTGCGGATTGCAAGCCCGTTGCCACTAGGAGCAGATGGTACAGCACCCAGGACAAGGCCTTCATCAGGTCCGAAGTCCAGCGGCTGCTTAAGGAGGGTATTATCGAGGCCAGCAACAGCCCCTGGAGAGCCCAAGTGGTAGTGGTTAAAACTGGGGAGAAACACAGGATGGTCGTGGACTACAGCCAGACCATCAATCGGTACACGTACCCCCTCCCACGCATATCTGATATAGTCAGTCAGATTGCGCAGAACTGGGTCTTCTCAACAATTGACCTGAAATCCGCCTACCACCAGCTCCCCATCCGGAGGTCGGACCGGCCATACACTGCCTTTGAGGCGGACGGTCGCCTCTACCACTTCCTTAGGGTCTCGTTCGGTGTCACAAATGGGGTCTCGGTCTTCCAAAGAGAGGTGGACCGAATGGTCGACCAGTACGGTTGCGGGCCACCTTTCCATACTTAGATAATGTCACCATCTGCGGACATGACCAGCAGGACCACGATGCCAACCTCGATAAATTCCTCCGCACTGCCACTCTTCTCAACCTGACCTACAACAAAGAGAAGTGTGTGTTCAGCATGACCCGGTTAGCCATTCTCGGCTGAATAGTCCAAAACGGATTTCTCGGGCCCGACCCCGACCGCATGCGCCCCCTCATGGGACTTCCCCAAGGCCCTCAAACGCTGCCTTGGGTTCTTTTCCTACTACGCTCAGTGGGTCCCAAACTATGCGGACAAGGCCCGCCCACTCATCCAGTCCACCCAATTCCCCCTCGCAGCCAAGGCACAACATGCTTTCGCCCGCATCAGAGCAGACATCGGCAAGGCCGGGATGCGCGCTGTGGATGACTGCCTTTCCAAGTAGAAAGCGACGCTTCAGACGTCGCCCTTACCGCCACTCAAAACCAGGCAGGCAGACCCGTGGCATTCTTTTCCCGCACCCTTCATGCCTCTGAAATTCGATACTCATCCGTCGAAAAGGAGGCCCAAGTTATCGTTGAAGCTGTGCGGCATTGGAGGCATTACCTGGCCGGTAAGAGATTCACTCTCCTTACGGACCAATGGTCGGTAGCCTTCATGTTCAATAACACACAGCGGGGCAAGATCAAAAATGATAAAATCTTGTGGTGGAGAATCGAGCTCTCCACCTATAATTACGAGATCTTGTATCGCCCCGGTAAACTCAACGAGCCCCCAGACGCCCTATCCCGAGGTACATATGCCAGCGCACAAGTGGACCAACTCCGGGCCCTACACGACAGCCTTTGTCACCCAGGGATCTCTCGATTGTACCATCTGGTCAAAGCTCGCAATCTGCCCTACTCCGTCGAGGAAGTAAGGACAGTCATCAGGGCCTGCCAGGTCTGTGCGGAGTGCAAGTCGCACTTCTACCGACCAGACCATGCGCGGCTGGTGAAGGCTTCCCGCCCCTTTGAACGCCTCAGCGTGGATTTCAAAGGGCCGCTCCCCTCCTCCGATCGTAACACATACATTCTCAGTGTGGTCGATGAGTACTCCAGATTTCCCTTCGCCATCCCATGCCCCGATATGACGTCTGCCACCATCATCAAGGCCCTCAGCACCATCTTCGCTCTGTTCAGTTTCCCCGCCTACATCCACAGTGACAGGGGATCCTCATTCATGAGCGATGAGCTGCGTCAGTTCCTGCTCAGCAGGGGTATAGCCTCCAGCAGGACGACCAGCTACAACCCCCGGGGAAACGGGCAAGTAGAACGGGAGAATGGGATGGTTTGGAGGGCCGTCCAGCTGGCCCTACGGTCCAGGAACCTCCCAGCCTCTCACTGGCAGGAAGTCCTCCCTGACGCTCTACACTCCATCTGGTCACTATTGTGCACCGCCACTAATAACACACCCCATGAACGTGTTTTTACCTTCCCCAGGAAGTCCACATCCGGGTGTCGCACCCGACTTGGCTTGCTGCTCCAGGACCGGTCCTTCTCCGTAGGCACATCCGACTCCACAAGGCGGACCCCTTGGTGGACAGGGTTCACCTGCTCCACGCCAACCCTCAATATGCTTACGTTGAGTTCCCCGACGGCCGCCAAGATACTGTCTTACTCAGGGACCTGGCACCGTCAGGTTCCACCCCAACACACCCCGCCACCAATGCGACCCCCCCCCCCCCCCACCTCTCACCGCACCACCAATATTGACCCCACCAGAGCACCCCACCTCCCCTTTTCCACACAAGAGGACGAAGAGGACTTCTGCACGCTCCCGGAGTTCCCTGATGACTGGCCTGCATTAGCACTGCCATCGGTGCCACCTCCACCACCGCCAGCACCGACTTCGCCGCCACCGTTACGCCGCTCCCAATGAAGCACCAACGCACCGGACCGGCTGAACGTCTGACTGACTCCGGACCGTCAACATGGACTTTTCTTTCCCTACCACTGTACATAATTGCACTAATTGTATATAGTTTCACATCACCCCCGCCGGACTCATTTTTAACAGGGGGTGAATGTGGTGAAGCACTGTAATAGGAGATGTAAGGTAGGACCTGCACTACAGGTTCGCCGGTAGCTCCTGCCGGCTGGCTCCGCCCACGGAGAACTGTATAAATATGCATGACCTCCAGTGCCCTGCCATTTCGCCAGCTGCAGCAGGAGGCCACGCATCTGACTGTAATAAAGCCACAGTTGTACCCAACTTTAGTCTTTGTGCAATTGAGCGTGCATCAATGACGAGGGTAAATCTCCTACCAGCGAGGTAGTGCCTCCAGTGCCGCACGGCTTCCACGGTGGCTTGGGTTTCTTTTTCGACCGAGGAGTGTCGAATTCCAGAGTTGGTGAGGGTGCGTGAAAAGAACGCTACCGGTCTGCCTGCTTGGTTGAGGGTGGCAGCGAGAGCGACCTCTGATGCGTCGCTTTCCATCTAGAAGGGGACGGACTGGTCCACCGCGCGCATTGCGGCTTTGGCGATATCCGCCTTGATGCAGCTGAAGGCCTGGCGGGCCTCGGTAGCCAGTGGAAAAGTGGTGGCCTTAAATAGTGGGCGGGCTTTGTCTGCATACTGGGGGACCCATTGGGTGTAATAGGAGAAAAATCCAAGGCACTTCTTCAGGGTCTTGGGACAGTGAGGGAGAGGGAGTTGTAGGAGGGGCGCATACGGTCAGGGTCGGGCCCTAGGACCCCGTTCTCCATGACGTAGCCGAGGATGGCTAGTCTGGTTGTGCCGAAAACGCATTTCTCCTTGTTGTAGGTGAGGTTGAGTTTTTGGGCGGTTTGGAGAAATCGGTGGAGGTTGGTGTCATGGTCCTGCTGATCATGGCCGCAGATGGTGACATTGTCCAAGTACGGAAATGTGGCCCGCAGCCCGTACTGGTCCACCATTCAGTCCATTGCTCGTTGGAACACCGAAACCCCATTCGTGACAGCAAAGGGGACCCGGAGGAAATGGAAAAAGCGGCCGTCTGCCTCAAAAGCCGTGTAATGGCGGTCCTCCGGGCTGATTGGGAGCTGGTGGTATGCAGACTTCAGATCCACCGTGGAGAACACGCGGTAGTGTGCGATCTGATTTACCATGTCTGCAATCCGGGGAAGGGGGTACGCATCGAGTTGCGTATATCGGTTAATGGTTTGGCTGTAATCAACCACCATACGGAACTTGACCACCCCGGTCTTGACAACCACAACCTGAGCTCTCCAGGGGCTACTGCTGGCCTCTATGACTCCCTCCCGCAAGAGATGCTGGACCTCGGACCTAATGAACGTCCTGTCCTTTATGCTATACCGCCTGCTTCTGGTGGCTACTGGCTTGCAATCGGCGGTGAGGTTTGCGAAGAGAGGGGGGGGGGGGGGATTTTTAGGGTCGTGAGGCTGCATATGGTGAGTGGGGGCAGGGGCCCCCCGAACTTAAGAGTTAGGCTCCTCAGGTTGCACTGGAAGTCGAGTCCCAAAAGGAGGGGAGCGCAGAGGTCTGGGAGCACATATAGTTGAAAATTAGAGTACTCAGTGCCCTGTATCGTTAGGGTTGCAGTAGTGCACCCTTGGATTTGCACCGAGTGCGACCCAGAGGCGAGGGAGATAGTTTGTCGCGTCGGGAATATTGGGAGCGAGCAGCGTCTTACCATGTCCGGGTGAATGAAGCTCTCTGTGCTCCCGGAGTCGAAAAGGCAAGGTGCTTCGTGCCCGTTAACCCGGACGGCCATCATGGAGCTCCGGAGGTGCTTGGGTCGCGACAGGTCCAGGGTGACCGCGCTGAGTTGTGGGTAGCCGGCGGCGTGATCGGAGGTGCTGGGGTGGCCCCGCGATGGCTGTCCGTGTAGGTCATATGCGTCGAGTGGCGTAGCAGATGGCAGCCAAGATGGCGGCCCCCGTTGGTCAAGTGTGGCGGGCGGTGAGGAAGATGGCGTCCAAGATGGCTGCCCCCATGGATTGCACGTGGCCGGCCGCGTGGGGGAGGATGGCCAAGATGGCGGCCCCCGTGAGTCGCACGTATTGTGCGGAGGCGGAGTCGGCAGAGACGCTGCCACATTGCGGGGTCTGCGGGCCTGTGAGTCTGTGGATCGGGTCTGTGAGTTTGAGTTCTTAGACCTGGCCAGGCAGACCTTGGCGAAGTTTCCTTTTCGCCTGCAGCTTTGCAGTTCGTGTTGCGGGCCGAGCAGTGCTGTCGGCGGTGTTGAGACTGGCTGCAAAAATAGCAGGGAATCCCCCCATGATGGGTAGGCGGCCGCGCGGCACAGGCCTGGGGTAGTCTCTGGTCGGGGGCCCACGAGGGGGTCGCGTGGTCGGCCGGGAACGCAGTAAGGCTCTGAAAAGCGACCTCCAGAGAGGTAGCTAGTTTTACCGTGTCGTCCAGGTCCTGGGCCCCTTTTTCGAGCAAGCGCTGTCTCACATAGTTCGACCGGACCCCCGCCACGTAAACGTCTCGGACGGCGAGCTCCATGTGCTGAGTGGCCGTAACGGCCTGGTAATTACAGCTGCGCGCAAGGGCTTTGAGGTCACGTAGGTAATCATCTAGCGACTCCCCGGGGCACCGGCGCCGAGTGGTGAAGACGTGTCCCGCGTAGACCTCATTCACAGGCCGCAAGTAGGGGCGTTCGGGTAGCGCGAGGGCCTTTGTATAGGAAGCGGCTTTGTCGAGCTGGACAGGAATGTGATGGCTCACCTGTGCGTGATGGAGGCTCAGCTTCTGTTCATCAGTGATAGATGGCGTAGACGATGCGGCGAGATAGGCCTTGAAGCATCGAAACCAATGCAAAAAAATTTATTTCGCCTCCGTGGCCTGTGGATCGAGTTCCAGTCTGTCAGGTTTGAGGGCTGATTCCATAGTTGTATTTTAAGCTGATTAAATTGATGCAACCATCAATTCACTCAGAGACACGAGGAGAAGTAAACCGTGGTTTTAATCAGCTTAGAACTGTGCCTGCCTGCGACCGGTACAATACTGAGGACGGCCTGCAGGTCAGCTGCTCTTTACACTTCCTCTTAAGGGGGGGAGCAATGGGCGGAGCCCGTACATGCCCCAACATATCCCCCTGTGGGTGAAGCCACACAATGGCCCATAGGCGGAGCCCACAGGGTTAATAACATAACACCACAGTAGAACATGATACAATGCACTGGTGAATTATTAACAGTTATACATTCACCACACAAGAGGACCATGAACATGGATTATTTTGTTACTAAAAAGAGACAGCCAGAGACACAAATAGGCAGTGTACCTACTGGCCAGGATCTCACATCGGAATCTGCTGGAGAGAACTGCTCTGGAGGACAGAACAGTGCTAGTGTTAGCTCTGTTAGTGTACAGAGCTCCAGGGTCTCTGGTGAACAGCCTACACAAAAGAAACTTAAATCAGGACAAAGCAGTATAAGGATGATTCCTTGAGATATGGGGCTGGATTCTCCGTTCCCCGGCGCTGAAATTGTGTTCGGCGCCGGGACGGAGAATCCGTTTTGATGCCGAAATCAGGAGCTGCGCAGGTATTTGGATTCTCCGCCCCCTAGAGTAAGCTGCCCACGTATTCACGGCCTCAGGCCATTGCCCGAGGCCCACCCCGCGATGCTCCATCCCCGACCAGCCACGTTCCTGACCGCAGTCGGGGGAGGGCCGATCCACGGGCAGGGGGGGACATCATTCGGGACTGGGGGCACTGTGGGCGGCGGTCCGGGGCACGTGAGCGGCCAAAGGAGGGCACTACTTTTGTAGTCAGGTCCGCGGTCTGAGTCCGCCATGAAGCATGGCACGGCCGCTGTACGCCGCCGCCGTGCACATGCGCGGCCACGGAACCGGAAATGCTCAGGGCTGTATCGGCAGCTAGAGCTGCGAGCTCTACGCTGCCTCCCTGCTAGCCCCCAGCAAAATGGGGAGTTGGTGACCGTTTTGCACAGTTATCACGCCGGCGTGGGGACTTAGTCTCCCAAACGGAGAATGCAGCCCATGGTTTTGTCAATTGTGCCAATGCAAATCAGGATGCAAAGCCTAGTGTGTTATATGCAGGAAGTACTGGCGAATGAGTGTCTAGAACCTTCAAAACTGCAAAGGTATCTGAACACTAAGTATGGGGAGCTCAAGAACAAATCTCTTGATTTTTTTCAAAGGATGCAGTGAGAACTGAAATCATCAGCTGAAGTGCTTAGCAGAAATGTAACATTGAAAGATAAAGTACAATTAGCCTCTTAGTGATAGCCTATTGTGTAGCTAAAGAGAAAATGCTCCACACTGTAGCAGAGGGGTTTATTCTCCCTGCAGCATTATATATGGCTTGCACAGTCATAAATGAGAGGTCAGCTGAAAGCTGAAATGCATCCCACTTAGTGATAACGCAGTGGCTCACTGAATTTGTGATATTGCTGAGAATATAGAAGTACAGCTTATTTCTCATTCAAAGTCAGCATAGGAGTTCTCAATACAACTGGATGAAAGTACAGACAGTTCTGATTGTGCAAACTTGTTGTTTACATTAGGCATGTTTGGCAAAATGAATTTGTTGAGGACTTGCTGTGCTGCTTGACATTACCAACCAGCACGACTGATGCATAGATCTTTGAAGCTTTGAATAGTGTGGGCTTGACTGGGTTCATTACCGGGGAATCACAAGCATGGGGGCAGCCAACATGACTGGGAAAAACAGCAGAGTTGAAATAAGGATTAAGGAGCAGCTGGTCAGGACACTCTTTGGAATGAATACTTTATTCACTGTGAGGCATTGGCATCGAAAGGCATTCCATCTGATCTTGAGGTGGTGTAGAAAGGAAATGTGAAAGTCATGAATTTCATTAAACGCACGGCACTCAATACCAGGCTCTTTGAGGCTCTATGTTCTGACATGGGGGACGAGCAAGTACATTTCTTATTCCACACAGAGGTACGTTAGCTGTCAAGGTGTCAGGTGCTTGCCAGCATTTACAAACTAAGACATGAAATCCATACTTTCCTCCTTGGGAAATCATCCCCTCTGGCTGATTCATTTGGTGATGAAAGTTGGATGCGAACCATGTCGTACCTTGCAGACATATTTTCAATTCTAAACAAACTGAACCTCACATTACAAGGAAAAGCTGCTGATTGCTTTCAGAACTGTGAAGAAATAGATGCTTTCCAAAAGTCATTGGAAGTTTGGCAGTGCATGTGCAAAACCAAAACTATTACATGTTCCCCACACTGTGGCACATTGAAGATAAAATGTGAGTAAAGGAACTGTCAATAGACTGACATGTCTTATTCAGTAGCATTTGGCTGCACTGATCAACAGTTTAAAATTTTTTTTCGAGTACCTAATTAATTTTTTCCAATTAAGGGGCAATTTAGCATGGTCAATCCACCTACCCTGCACATCTTTGGGTTGTGGGGGCGAAACCCACGCAAACACGGGGAGAATGTGCAAACTCCACACGGGCAGTGACTCAGAGCTGGGATCAAACCTGGGACCTCGGCGCTGCGAGACAGGAGTGCTAACCACTGCACCACTCTGCTGCCCAACTATTTTGTCGCTACTTTCCAGTGGAGAAGTTTCAGATTTTGAAAGAGATAAAGTTTGTGAAAAATCCCTTTGAATTTGAGACCCCAGAGTCAGTTATTAACTTAAAGCAGACTCCAAATGAGGAGACTGATCTGCTGCACCTGACCTGTGACAGCATATTAAAAACCATGAGGTTGTCAGCATACTTGAGTGTATGTTCCAGGGGTATCCAGTGCTGGAGGTGGTAATTGCCTGGCACTTGTGCGGCGTGAATGTTATTTGCCACTTGTCAGCCCAAGCCTGCATATTGTCCAGGTCTTGTTGCATTTTGACATGGACTGCTTCAGTTTCTGAGGAGTAGTGAATTTTGTTGAACATTATGCAGTGAACTGTGAACATCCCCACTTCTGACCTTATGATAGATGGACGGTCATTGATGAAGCAGCTGCAGATGGTTGGGCCGAGGACACTCCCCTGAGGGACTCCTGCAGTGATGTCCTGGAATTGAGATGATTGACCTGCAAAAACCACAACCATCTTACATTGTGCTAGTTATTTCTCCAACCAGCAGGGGGAGGCATTGGTATTGAAGCTGGACCAGAGACCCAAATCATGCTTTGGGCACCGGAATTCAAATCCTGCCATGGCAGGTCGTGAAATTTAAATTCAATAAAAATCTGGAATTAAAAGTCCCAAAGTGACCATGAAACCATTGTCAATTGTCATAAAAATCCATCTGATTCACTCATGTCCTTTAGGGAAGGAAATCTTAATATCCTTAAATGCCCTCAGGGATGAATAAATGCTGGCCCATGCTACATGCATGAAATTTGAAAAAGCAGAGAGTCTTGTGCTTGATTCCCATTGACTTATGTGTTCCTTGGGCTCCTTGATGTCGCACTCGGCCAAATGCTGCCTTGATGTCAAGGGTAGTCACTCTCATCTCATCTCTGGAGTTTAGCTCTTTTGACCATGTTTGAACCAAGTCTGTAATGAGGTCAGGAGTTGAGTGAGGGTCAGTGAGCAGGTTATTGCTAAGCAAGTTCTGCTTGATAGGACTGTTGATGACCCCTTCTATCACTTTATTGATGATTGACAGTAGTAGACTGATAGAGCGGTTATTGGCTGGGTTTTATATGTCATGCTTTTTGTGTGCAAGATGTACCTGGGCACTTTCTACATGGCCGAGTAGATGCCAGTGTTGTAGCTGTACTGGAATAGTTTTGCTAGGGATTTGGCAAGTTCTGGAGCACAAGTCTCTAGTACTGTTGCTGGAATGTTGTCAGTGCCCATAGTCTTTGCATTATCCAGTGCCTTCAGCTGTTTCTTGATGTCGCGTGGAATAAATCGAATTGGCTGAAGACTGGCATCTGTGGTGCTGGGGACCCCCAGGGGAGTCCAAGATGGATCATCTACTCAGAACATCTGGCTGACAACTGTTACAAATTCTTCAGCCTTATCTTTTGCACTGATGTGCTGGGAATCCCCATAATTGATAATGAGGCTATTTGTGGAACCTCCTCCAGTGAGTTATTGAGTTGTTTAATTGTCCACCATCATTCATGACTAGGTGTGACAGGACTGCAAAGTTTAGATCTGATCCGTTGGTTATGCTGTCACTTAGTCTTGTCTATCACTTGCTGCTTTTGCTGTTTGACATGCATGTATGGAACGATCTGACTAGACTGTATGCAGACCAAAACTTTTCACTATACCTCGGTCCACATGACAATAAATCTAATTTAAAATTCAAATTCAAGTGTTTTAGCTTCACCAGATTGACACCTCATTTTTAGGTATGCTGGTGTTGCTCCTGTCATGCCCCCTTGCACTTTCATTGAGCCAGGTTTGATTTCCTGGCTTGATGGTAATGGTAGAGTGGAGGGTATGCTGGGCCATGAGGTTACAGTACAATTCTGCTGCTGCTGCTGCTGATGTCCCACAGCACCTCATGGTTGCCAAGTTTTGAGTTGCTAGATCTGCTTGAAATCTATTCCAATGGTTCATTCTTGCGGTCTGCAAAATCGTCAAATATCTGTGGACCTCGTGGCAGACTAATAGCTTTTTTTCACTCAGTGTTTAATGCCACACCACTCCTGGTACCCTGTAATGTTCTTGTTGGATGGCCTGATTTATATTACAAGAACACTTGTAGCTAAAGCTATATACAATTTTTTAACGTCAACTGTGGATAAACTATATACAAAACAAAAGATGAATAACAGTAAGATCAAGCACAAGCAATTTCTCTCCAGCTTCCCCCAGCCTCTCTGAGGGGTCACCTGACTCTAACATTCACTTATGCACAAGTGAGACTCTTAGTGGTCAGTCGGTTAATTACAACACAACCATGATATCACTACATTGAGGACTATCAGCCCACCTACCTCCCAACTGTATACCACTGTGCCACCACCTGTGGTAGATCTGTCCTGCCAGTGGGACATTATCGGTAAGGTATGATTCTGTAAGTATGACTATGCCAGACTGTTGCTTGACTAGCCTATGGGACAGCTCTCCCAATTTTGGTTAAACTTCCCAGATGTTAGTAAAGAGGACTCTACAGGCTCAACAGATCTGTGCTCTTGGTCCGCCCGGTTTCATCCCTTATTTTAGGCTTTGTAGTGGGTTTGATACAACAGAGTGGAATTTGAGAGCCTTTTCAGAGGCATTTAACACATTGGTGTGGAACTGGAGTCACATGTAGGCCAGACAAAGTAAGAGCAGCAGGTTTCCTTCCCTAAAGGGCATTGTTATCGAGATGGGTTTCAGGTCATGGTCATCATTAGACTTTTAATTCCAGATTTTTCTAGAATTCCAATTCTACTATCTGTTGTGGTGGGATTCAAATCCAAGTCTATACAGGGGAAACATTCAGAGAATTAGACCACATGAGAAGCAGTGCAAAAATTAGAAACTTGAAAAGAAAACAAAATTAAACATTTCTGAGTATTTCAGATGAAAAACTAGATTATTATTGACTAGTATACTGAAGTATTTAAAGATTTTGATACATTTCAAAACATTTTCAAGTGGGCATTGTTCCTATTCTTACAGATAGCCATGACATCCCTGTGTGTTTTTCTGCAAATGCATGCAGCTGAACTGCACTACAAAATACAGAGCAATGTAATTATTGAAACAATAGAAACATTTAAAATATTTAATTTTAGTGTTCTATTTATTCTGAAAGATGTTGTTTCTACAATTTTACATTACTGCTATAATAATTAATGTGATTTCTCATGGCTCTTCTTTTAGTACATTGTTCCATAAATCTGTTTTCACTTGTTGTCTCTGAATCTTTGTCTTTGTTCCACACTCCAATTCTCTGACTCCAAGCATTACATCTTGAAGAACTATTCTAATCAGCCCCACGTACAATGTTGGATTCAATTGTTGGATCAAAAAACACTGATGTTTTGGGTAGCTGATCACTCTGTCTGTTGCTAAGTTATCTGGGGACTGGTCTCAAAAATTTGAACTCCGACTGTTAAATCGATAAGTCCTGGTACTGTTAATGGGAAACATTGGGGGCGATTCTCCCAAATGGAGACTAAGTGTTCATGCCGTCGTGAATGCGTTTCACAACGACGCGAAACGGGCACGGGGACCACCAATTCCATCCCCCACAGTGGGCCAGCACGGCGCTGGAGCGGTTCACGCCACTCCAGCCTCCCTTCCCAGCACCCGCGCCAACCCGCACATATGCGGAGGACTTCTTCAGTGCACCTGCCCCTACGCAACATGGCGTGGGGGTTCAGGGGCCGGCCGCACAGCAAAGTAGGCCCTGGGGGGGAGAGGCCGGCCCGCCAATTGGTGGGCCCCGATCATGGACCAGACCCCATCGGAGGCCCCCCCCCACCCCGGTGAAGGCGCGCTTTTCCCCACCCCACAGACCACCCCCCGACCCTTCGCGCAGAGTTCCCGCCGGCAGCGACCAGGGGTGAATGGCGCTGGTGGGACTCTGCTTTTTCTACGCGGCCGCTCGGCCGGCGGCGCGTCAAACGTGCCGGCGCAAATGGCGCCGATTCTCCGCACCTCGGAGAATCGCGTGCCGGCGTTGAGGCGTCATGGCGCGGTTGCGCCGATTCTCCGGCCTGGCGCAGCGCTCGGAGAATCGCGCCCAATGTTTGGTGCAAATAGACCTGCCATCTTATTTGGAGCCAATTCAAGATTAAAGAATGGCTTATTTGCCCTCCCAAGAGGAAATTTGTGATTTGTTCATTACACAAATGTTGGTTTGGGCCTTTGCTAGAAGAAACACAGATACTAGGGATTCCTTAAGAGCAGTATGGTGAACAGAGCAATCTACTATCTAAAATGCACCACCATTCTCTTGACCTCATCATGGGCACACATCATACTCCATTAAATGGTGGCAGTTTGGCATGTGGAACTTACTTTTGTGTAAAGTGGCTTATCACTCTGCACTCCATTCATCAAATTCCGGTGAATACATCTCCTCTGGGTGGCATGGTGGCATAGTGGTTGGCGCTGCCTCACAGTTCCAGGGACCCGGGTTTAATTCCGGCCTCGGGTGATGTCCATGTGGAGTTTTCGCTTTCTCCCCGTGTCTGCGTGGGTTTCCTCCGGATGCTCCAGTTTCCTCCCATAGTCCAATGATTAGTGGATTGGCCATGCTAAATTGCCCCTTAGTGCCCAAAAGGTTGTGTCAGGTTACGGGGATAGGGTGGACGCGTGGGCTTAAGTATGGTGCTCTTTCCAAGGGCCAGCATTTGTTGCCCATCCATGAGGGCATTTTGCCAACCAATGGTACACAAACTGGTACACAAATTTTTCAAGAAAGGATTGAGACAGAAAACAGTGAACTACAGGCCAGTTCATGTACCATTGGTTGGCAAAATGTTGGAATCCATTATTAAGGAAGTCCTAACAATGCACGTAGAAAAGTACAGTATGATTAAAACAAGTCAACATGGTTTTACAAAAGGGAGATCCTGTTTGACAAATTTATTAGAGTTTTTTGATGATGCAATTAGTAGGATAGATAGAGGGGAACCAGTAGATATAATATACCCAGATTTATAAAAGACCTTTGATAAGATGCAACGAAAGGTAATGGTTCATGGAGTTCACGGATAAAGGATTGTTTGACAGATAGAAAGCACAGAGTGGGCATAAACAATGCTTTTTGAAGTTGGCAGGCAAGGAATAGTAGACAGCTGCAAGGATCAATGCTGGAACTGCAACTGTTAACAATCTATATTAATGACTTTGATGAAGAGACAGAGAGTAATATATCTAAGTTTGTTGATGTGGGAAGGTAAGTAGCAGGGAGGACTCAGAGGGGCTGCAAAAAAAAATATGGACAGGTTACATGAGTGGGCAATAAGATGGCAGATGGAGTATAATGTAGCGAAGTGTAAAGTTAGTCCCTTTGGTTGTAAGAATATTTTTAAAAGGTGAGAAACTTAAGTGTTGATGTTCAAAGAGACTTGGGTGTGCTTGTACTAGGAACACAGAAAGTTAGCATGCAGGTGCAGCACGCAATTAGAAAGGTGAATGTATTGAAAGCGGATTGGAGTACAGGAATAAAGATGCCTTGCTACAATTGTACATAATATTGGTGAGATTCCATCTGGAATACTGTGTACAATTTTGGTTCCCACGTTTTACAAAGGATATACTTTCATTGGAGGTGGTGCAGCAAAGGTTCACAAGGTTGATCCCTGGGATGGGAGGATTGCACTGTGATGAGAGTCTGAGTAAATTAGGCTTCTATTTTCTGGGGTTTAGAAGACTGAGTGACAGTCTCATAGAAATCTTCAAATTTTCTTGGGGGCTTGATAGGGTGGATGCTGAGAAATTGTATCCATTGGATGGGGAGTCTAAAACATAGGGGGCACACCCAGTCTAAGGGTAAGGTACCAATCCTTCAAGACTGAGGTGCAAAGAATTACTGCATTCAAAGGACTGTTAGATGAATTGGACATTGTGGCGATTAGGGGCTTTTCACAGTAATTTCATTCCAGTGTTAATGTAAGTCTACTTGTTTATTTGATGATTATTATTATCTTTGGAATTCTCTACTCTAGAGATTTTGTGAATACTCCAACGTTGAATATATTTAAAGCTGGGATAGACAGATTTTTCGGCCATCAGGAAATTAAGGAGTTTGGGAAGTGGGTGGCAAGATGCAGTTGAAGCTCAAGATTAGCCATGTTAGTATGGATGGCGGAGCAGGCTGGATGGGGCTTGTGGTCCACTCCTGCTCCTGTTCTTCAGGGTAATTATGGATGGACAATAAATGCTGGCATTGTCAGTGATGGCCACATCCCATGATTGAATGAAAAAGATACATGTTTGACTCCTGGATGGTAACTGGAAAACGGACTCAGGCGTAAGATCTCCGTTCATGACATTCGCAGGGGCCAACCAAATGGTCAACAAAACAGATGCTCGGATATTCTGCAACTGGTAGAGCGGATTGACCAATGAGGACAGTCTGGATAGCGGATATAGCCAATCATTTGATGTACTTTTCACGCAGCAGCCATTGGGGTGAGCCAGCTAGCATTTGCTGCCAATGAGCAGCGCTGCTCTCCGCTGGTGCGTTTGTGGCTGGTGGTCCTGAGCAGCCCGGAGGCTGCGGGGCGATTGGTGAGTTCTCAGTACGTTCACTCAAGTTATGCCCGCCGACATGTCCTTTAAATGACACGTTGCATTAGCTAAGTCTCTGGCAAGGGATAAAAGTTGCTGTCGCCGCTTCTTGTGTACCTGAGGCACTTTTTAATCAGGTGCAGCCCAAGTGTGACGACGAGCCTGCCACCGGACTGCCTTGCAAAACAAGAAGTTGTGAGGGAAAACTCCCTGACAACGGAGCCTGTGGCGTTTGGCTGGAGCGAGTGGTGTTTGCTTACTTGTCTTTCTTGAAACCAAAACACGTCCAGTAACAGTCGGTGACGTGTGCAGGCTGCATGTCTCCAAGTTGTGTGCACCTTCTGAGAGATGCCAAGAAGCCATCGGGGTAAATGGTGAAAGATGGATGACTGAATCCTCCCGAGTCGTGGAGCAGTGGTTCGCGGAGGTTCCGGAGCGAGGTCGGGATCGTTAAGACTTCCCCGGAAAAATCCAGACTTTTTTTCAGGTATGTGACCCGGGAGCTGTGCAGTCCCCCCCCCCGTGAGGGAGCTCCCCAAGTGTCGCCTCCTTAATCCGCAGCGAAGTTTTGTCACAGACTCTCGCGCAACATCGCTGCAACACCCCAGTTTTAGCAAAAGTTTGATGTGAGAAGCGGAATTTTTAAAAAACCGGACAGGATCCATTGAAAACCTGAGGGTTTGGGTCGATTAATTCTATTTTGCTAGGATTTCTAGTTTCGATCGTGAATTCGTCCTTCACCCAAGTGCGGGACGACCGCGAGTTGTGTGACAGGCAGGCATCACTTGGAAGGAGGCGTGTCAGCGTCAGGCATTATTATGATGATTTGATATTCGGTATTCTACAAAAACTCCAATTTGGTCCGCCCAAAAAAGCTTATCAAATCTCACTTTTATGTTCATTGTGCCCTCCTCCCCTTTTGTTTCAATTCATCGAGTGCAACCTGAATATGAAATTATAGTTGCATTGGAACTTGGCATCAAGTTGCATCTCATCTCTGGAGTCCAATATTTCCAGCACTTTCTATTTTTATTTCACACGTCCAGCATCTGCAGTGTTTTGCTTTTATTCTGTCGTTCAACTCTTGTGATTGGACCAAGTCTGTGCTGAGGTCTGGAGCCAATTGGCCCTGGCAGAACCGAATCTGAGCATTGACAAAAAAGGTTATGGGTGCTGCTCGGTGCGCGACTGTTGGCGACTTGTTGCGCCATCTTGACGATTAGCAGATGACTGATGGAGCGTCAATTGGCCAGATGGGATTGGCCTTGCATAGCTCAGTGCATTGTCTAGTAGATGCCAGTGTTCTCGCTGAGCTGGAACAGTGTAGAGAAGGGGTCAGCTAGTTCTGGGGCATAAGTTTTCAGCGCTATACCAGGTTGTTGTTGTGCGGGCCTTTTTGGTGCCCTCTAAAGTCGACTATGTGGGTGAATTCTGCTCCTTTTTTTTGCTTTCCTCTCGCTTGTTGTTTAGTTATACTTTTACGACTCTATCCCATCACTATTTTGTGAACTGCTTATGTGCCAAGTTGCTGAGAAACCTGCCTTATTGATCATGCCTCTCCTCCTCCCCAATTCCATGATGAATTTTAATCCATGGCATGACTGAAATGAGAATAAGGAATATATGCTAAGTGTTGTCCCATTGCTTACAATATAGTGCACAGCACAGAAATATCAATGAAATGTACTACCACACCACAAAATATTCTCATAATTTTGGAGTAAACGTGATGTGATGGATCTTAATTTCAGGATTAATCAGTAAAAAAATTCTAAATGCAACAATATTTTAAACAAAAAGCAAAGGATTAATGAAACAAAGGGCAAAATAAAAGTTAGGGATGCAATATTTGTATTGGCAAAATGAAGGATATGTATATTTTTAATTAATGTTCAGCTTTTTCACAACTTGTTTATTTTTGATCTTAAAGTGGTTGGAGAAAGGCGAATGAATGTCAGCAAATATGGCTGTTTGCAGGGTAGTACCAAATTGATTTGGCATTGTTTTTCGTTATCATAATTATTTTTCAAATCTTCTGAAATAAATTTAAAAAACACAGGTGGTGGAAGTGATCTGCATGGCTGGGGTCTGGGGAGAGAGGGGGGGGGGGTGCAGGGGGATACAGGTCTTGAAAAGATTGTGGGGAATACTAGGATGGTTGGTATTTTTCGTTTTAATTATACTCCTAGAGACCCTGATTTTAAATTTTTCAGATTTTTGTGTCTTGTTACTTTTTGTTTAAATTGCATAATAGGATCCCAGAATAACATTCTTCTCTGCAGGATGAATTTTGTATTTACCTGGCTCAATTTGTTGCTGCAAATACTAATTTTTGGAAGAGCAGCTGATTCCCTCAAGCTACTTAGTATACCTGAAAAGATTACTGTCTGGTACTGCTGGTGTTGACTGTAACTTTCAGCTTATTTGCGTATCTTGTACGTTTGAAAATGTGCAGATGCTGAAGACCGGAAAAATAATTCAGCACTGAGAAAGTTAAAGGTGTAGCTCCGGCAATGCTTCAAAAGGAAAACCGAGGGATAATGCATAGCATTGCATGAGGCAAATCAAAACAAGGACTGGCTCAATGGATTGCTAACATGTTGCCAAACTACAGATTTATTCACTGTTAACTTGAAGGCGCAGGAAAGTTCTTGAGCCAGAATTGCACTCGGAACATTCTCATGCTTTCCTTACTTACACAACTCTCCACAAGTCACAGTGCAAAATGGAAGAGCGTGGGAATTGACTTTGCATTCATGGACTGTACATTATTGACAAGAGTTGCTTGTGTACCCTATGGATTTGCTCATGAAGCACAGACAACTTTGTATGGTTTTGTTGTAGCTAGCTACTAGCATCAAGTAATGGTAGTTAGCTTGAGCAGGGCTCTAATACAATCACATGGTTTCAGACAAAATCAGAAAACTGGAACTTTCGTCTGAATCCTACTGTTATGCTACTGCCCCCTTGTAACATACTGCGTCAATTTTTTTTGTTGTTCATTGGCAGTTATAAATTTTAGTGATTTTCCCCCCCCCCCAGTATTTCGAGCTCCAATGGACTTGATCGAGGTTTATAAATTGAAGGAACCAGGTTGTGTTTACGTAAACCAATTAATTCCACTGAAGTTAGGAAGAACCAGGGATCCCACTTAACACATTGTGTGAGTGCGAAACTAGGCAGAGTTGAGCAGTTGGTCTTTTCCCAGAGAATACTGGACCTGTGGAACAGGTTACTGTTTCGTTTGACGAATGTTGATTCGCTGTATTCTGTCAAGCGAGAGATGGATCGGTTTCTATTTGAGGCAAAGATCACCTCACACAGTTTGTGTTGTAAATCAGGGCTAGTGTTACCTCCTGTCTGGGTTTTGATGACCTACTCGGGTTGGAGAGCAATGTCCCATCACATTTCCCTCCCAATTGATCTGGATTTTTCATCTTGAGATGTGGAAGGTTTTTCCATCAGTTTCTTTTGCCTCTCCCAGGCGATTATAAGGATTAAGGTGGGTTGGAAATGCATGTCTTTGCTTGTGGGATGTTCTTGGAGTCGCAGTTGCTAGTGCCATTTCTAAGTCTTTGATAGTACATAGCATTTATTTACATTATTACACTGAGGGTGAAGTGCAATGGCTAATTCTTTTTGAGATGTGCAGTGGAGAATAGCCACAGGGGGTCAGATGATCAAATACTCTATTCTGCTACATGACTTCCAAAGATGTTCTAACACTCAAGCAAAATATTTTTGTATGAAGAACAAGATGCCTATTCCTCTTTGTGTTTTCTGACTACCCAAGCTGTAAGAAAATGAAATCAACATTGGGACAATGAGAATTGTTTGTTATGGTGGATATTTACCCACTGTCAAATAGGCCAGATTGTATTTCCTTTCCGGTGGTCTAAAATGTTGTTCACCCGTTGCACTGAATCAGCAGTTACTGCAGGAGGTAGGATATTTTGCTAATTTGGTTCACAACGAACCTCCGCCATTAAACATATGCACAAATAACAGTCTTGGAAGAGAAGTGATGGAGGTTCTCAATTGAACTCCATATTTTAATGAAGACAAACTTTTAAAAAAAGTTTTAAACTTGCTACAGTGTAACCTTCTGCAAGTTGTGAAATTGGTGAAATATTTAAAAACAAAATGAAAAAGTAATTTGCATGGTATTTTGGTAATGTTCCATATGGTACGGCACTACTTGTTTTTAAAAGAGTCAAACAAGGTACAGTGGTTAGCACTGTTGTCTCACAGCGCCAAGAGTCCCAGGTTTGATTCCAACCTTGGGTGACTGTCTGTGTGGAGGTTGTATGTTATCACGCGTCTGCGTGGGTTTCCTTTGGGTGCTGCAGTTTCCTCCCGCAGTCCAAAGCTTTGCAGGTTGGGTGGATCAGCCATGTTAAAATTGGCCATGAGTATCCAAAAGGTTAAATGGGGATAGGCTAGGTCGTGGGCCTAGGTGGGGTGCTCTTTCAGAGGGTTGGTGCAGACTAGATGGATCAAATGGCCTCCTGCAGTGTAGGATTTTATGATTCTATGTAACACTTCCAGGCAAAATGATTACCTTTGTTGGCTGCTGCACTCCCATTTATTTTAGACCAGAAGAATCAAATGGTTCTCTTGACTGCAAGGCAGTTTGGTGAAATTGGGTGCAAGAGTAATTTCAAGAACAGGATTTTATTGGAGTTTGTGTAATGATACAAAGGACTGTAGACCATTTAGAGATTTTGGGTAAACTGTAGAGAAATCCTAGTCAAACTGTATGGTAGCTCCGCCCTGCTAGGCAGGGTATAAGAGCCCGTGCCGCCCCAGCAGCCTTCATTCTGTACCTGAGCTGCTGGGGGAAACATCTAGCTTATTAAAGCCTTCAGTTGGACTACAACCTCGCTTTAGTGGTCATTGATCGTGCATCAATTTAATAAGCTAGATTTAAAAGGATGGAGCTCCGAATCAAGCCGGAGTGTCTGCAACTCAGTCCCCACGCGGCGAACTCAGCGGCAATCTTCAAGCACTGGCTGGCGTGTTTTAATGGGTATCATGGGACGGCTGAAAACACATCCACGGGAGAACAGAAAATGCAAGTCCTGCACTCGAGGGTGAGCCCGGAGATTTACACCCTCATCGAGGAAGAGGAAGTCTTTGATGCAGCAATAGAGCTGCTAAAAGGACATTATATTCGCCCGGTAAACCAGGTCTACGCTCGACATCTGCTAGTGACGAAGCGACAAATCCCTGGGGAATCGCTGGAAGAATTCTACTACGCACTCCTGGTGTTGGGAAGAAACTGCAGCTGCCCGCAAGTTTCGCCGAGCGAACACACTGAACTCTTGGTCTGGAACGCTTTCGTGGCAGGTATGCTGTCCTCCCAAATCCGCCAGCGATTGCTGGAAAAAGACATTCTGGGTCTCAAGGAGGCACGGGCCCTCGCAGGCTCCCTGGATGTGGCCTTCAGAAACGCCCGCGCTTACGTACCCGACCGCGCGGCAGCCCCCTCGGCAGCGTGGAACCCCTCCGCAGCCGACCCCGAGACATCCCCCATCCCCCCGCAAGCTTGCGCTGCAAGGCGGCCTGGCAGCACCGGGGGGCCCCGCTGCCAATTTTGCGGGTTGGCCAAGCACCCCCGCCAGCGCTGCCCGGCCCGTGCATCCACCTGCAAGGGATGCGGTAAAAAGGGCCATTTCGTGGTGGTGTGCCAGGCCCGTGCGGTTGCCGCGGTCTCTGGCGACGAATGCGGATCGCCACCACAAACCTCTCCACGGTCCCCGAGCGGCCAGCGGGCGCCGCCATCTTCCTTCTCCAGGGCCACATGAGACCCCCGCCATCTTGTCCCACGGACGCCACGTTAGATGGATGGGCGCCGCCATTTTGTGCACCACAAGCCATGTGCGACTAATGGGAGCCGCCATCTTGGATGGACCCCCAGGACCCCAGCTCGGCTGACCACACACTGCCCGAAGAGAACACTCAACGGCCGCGATTAGCCTCGGTGACGCTGGATCAGTCCCGGCCTCGAACACTCTCAACTGCTACAACGACTGTATTTATCAACGGGCACAAGACATCCTGCCTAATCGACTCTGGGAGCACGGAGCGCTTCATACACCCCGACACGGTAAGGCGCTGTTCTCTCCTCATCCATCCCGTTAATCAAAAAATCTCCCTGGCCTCCGGTTCACACTCAGTGGAGATAAAGGGGTTTTGTGTAGCAAACCTCACAGTCCAGGGAAGGGAGTTTAAAAATTACCAACTCTACGTCCTTCCCCACCTCTGTGCGGCCACACTCCTGGGTTTAGACTTCCAAAGTCTAACGTTCAAATTCGGCGGCCCTATACCCCCCCTTACTGTCTGCGGCCTCTGTCGACCCGCCTTCCCTGTTTGCAAACCTCACCCCGGATTGCAAACCCGTCGCCACCAGGAGCAGACGGTACAGTGCCCAGTACCGGTCAGAGGTCCAAAGGCTACTGAGGGAAGGAGTGATTGAAGCTAGCAACAGTTCCTGGAGAGCTCATTTAGTGGTGGTAAAGACCGGGGAGAAGCATAGGATGGTCACCGACTACAGTCAGACCATCAACCGGTTTACGCAGCTGGACGAGTACCCTCTCCCCCGCATATCCGACCTGGTAAACAGGATCGTGCATTACAAGGTCTTCTCCACGGTGAATCTCAAGTCCGCCTACCACCAGCTCCCCGGTCTTTACCACCACTACATGAGCTCTCCAGGAACTGTTGCTAGCTTCAATGACTCCTTCCCTCAGTAGCCTTTGGACCTCTGACCTAATAAAGATCCGGTCCTGGGCACTGTACCGTCTGCTCCCGGTGGCGACAGGTTTGCAATCCGGGGTGAGGTTTGTAAACCGGGAAGGCGGGTCGACCGAGGCTGCACTAGTGACCGCAAATACACTGCCTTCGAGTCAGATGGGCGGCTCTATTACTTAAGGGTTCCCTTCGGCATCACCAACTTGGTCTTCCAGTGCGAGATGGACCGAATGGCTGACCGGTACGGTTTACGGGCAACATTCCCGTATCGCGATAATGTCACCATCTGCCGCCACGACCAGCAGGACCACGACACCAACCTCCGAAAATTCCTCCAAATCGCAAAGATCCTTAACCTTACATACAACAGGGATAAATGCGTGTTTAGCACCAACCGCCTAGCCATCCTCGGCTACGTAGTGCGAAATGGAGTTATAGGCCCCGACCCTGAACGCATGCGCCTCCTTATGGAGTTCCCCCTCCCTCACTGCTCCAAGGCCCTGAAGCGCTGCCTAGGGTTTTTCAGTTACTACGCCCAGTGGGTACCCAACTATGCGGACAAGGCCCGTCCCCTGATCCAATCCACAGCTTTTCCCCTGTCGATAGAGGCTCGCCAGGTCTTCAACTGCATCAAAACGGGCATTGCAAAGGCCACGATGCGCGCCATCGACGAGTCCCTCCCCTTCCAGGTTGGGAGCGACGCGGCCGACGTAGCTGTGGCGGCCACCCTCAACCAAGCGGGCAGGCCCGTGGCCTTCTTCTCACGTACCCTCCATGCTTCCGAAATCTGCCATTCCTCAGTCGAAAAAGAGGCCCCGGCCATAGTAGAAACTGTGCGACATTGGAGGCATTACCTGGCCGGCAGGTGGTTCACTCTCCTCACTGACCAACGGTCGGTTGCTTTCATGTTCGATAATGCACAGCGGGGCAAGATTAAAAAATGATAAGATCTTGCGGTGGAGGATCGAACTCTCCACCTACAACTACGAGATCTTGTATCGTCCCGGGAAGCTAAACGAGCCTCCTGATGCCCTGTCCCGCGGCACATGTGCCACCTCACAAGTGGACCGCCTCCGAGCCCTCCACGAGGGCCTCTGCCACCCGGGGGTCACTCGCTTTTTCTACTTTAACAAGACCCGCAACCTGCCTACTCCATCGAGGAGGTCAGGACAGCCACCAGGGATTGCCAAATCTGCACGGAGTGCAAACCGCACTTCTACCGGCCAGAGAAAGTGCACCTTATACAGGCTTCCTGTCCCTTTGAACGCCTCAGCATGGACTTAAAAGGCCCCCTCCCCTCCACCGACCGCAACACATACCTCCTGAACGTGGTTGACGAGTACTCCTGGTTCCCATTCGCCATCCCCTGCCCCGACATAACCGCAACCACAGTTATCAAGGCCCTCCATAGCATCTTTGCACTGTTCGGGTTCCCCGCCTATATACATAGTGATAGGGGGTCCTCCTTTATGAGCGATGAACTGCGTCAATTCCTGCTCAGCAAGGGCATCGCCTCGAGCAGGACGACCAGTTACAACCCCTGGGGTAACGGACAGGTAGAGAGGGAGAACGGAACGGTCTGGAAGACCATCCTACTGGCCATACGGTCCAGGAATCTCTCAGTCTCCCGCTGGCAGGAAGTCCTCCCGGATGCCCTCCACTCCATCCGGTCACTGCTCTGTACCACAACCAACCAGACACCTCACGAACGTCTCCTTGTCTTCCCCAGGAAGTCCTCCTCTGGGACCTCGCCCCCGACCTGGCTGGCAGCTCCCGGACCCACCCTGCTCCGAAAACACGTGCGGGCGCACAAGTCGGACCCGTTGGTCGAGAGGGTCCATCTTCTCCATGCTAACCCCCAGTATGCCTACGTGGCGTACCCCGACGGCCGACAAGATACGGTCTCCCTACGAGACCTGGCGCCCGCTGGAGCCCCACGCACACCCCAGCCACCAGTCCCACCCTCCCCTCCACCAGGGCACCTTACAGAAGGATTGGTCCTTCCGCCGGCCCTGTCTAGGCCCCCCCACCCACCGATGCACTCGCAGGCGCTCCCTTCCCAGGTCAACTGTTTTCCCCACCAACGCCGTCTAGGGGTGTCGAAGCTGCCACAGAGATCGAGGACACGCCCCCTGAGTCACAGACGCCTGAGACTCCACCGGAGTCACCACCGAAGCTCCGACGATCACAAAGGATGACCAGGGCCCCCGATCGACTGATTGCTTCATTTTAAATTGTAAATTTAAATCATAAATTGTAAATAGTTACTAGAATTGTAAATAGTTACAAAACGCTGTACGGAGGTATTACAGTACCTCCATAACTAATTCTACCACCTTGCCATGTTATTAGCATCAGGCCACCACCCCTGCCGGACTCTTTTTTGACAGGGGGTGAATGTGGTAGTAGAGGTATTACGGTACCTGGTAATACTGGAACACCATTGGTAGAAATTGTATGCTTCCTATTGGTCAAGCTGCATGGTAGCTCCGCCCTGCTAGGCGGGGTATAAGAGCCCGTGCCGCCCCAGCAGCCTTCATTCTGTACCTGAGCTGCTGCGGGAAACATCTAGCTTATTAAAGCCTTCAGTTGGACTACAACTTCGCTTTAGTGGTCATTGATCGTGCATCACCGTCCCAATTGCCAAGGCTGCGCACGGCTCCTGCTCCCTTGACAGATGGTTACTGGGTGACAAGGGATTGCCTTTGAAAAGTTGGTTCATGATGCCATTGAGGCACCTGAGGACAGGTACAATTGTTGTCATGCCTCCACAAGGCGGGAGTGGAGAGGACAATGGGCGCGATCTAACAGCCATGTCACGTCCAACTTGGGATGCAATGCGCCCGGTAAATAATGCGAGGTTCTCACGTGAGGTTTACCCGCTCGTCATGCCTTGCGAGATCTAAGTGTGTGCAGTTAGACACACTTAAATATGTCTTCGCCAGAGCTGATCAGCACCCGGGATCTAATGGCCTCACCGAGGAGACCCCAGCACTGGTCTCCACAAACGGGGGCCAGGCAGAATGGCACTTGTTGGGGCGGGTTTCCAGGCGTTTGGAGGCCCCCAGGTCGTCGGCCTTTGAGCAGAGTGGTACCCTGGCACTGATGCCATTCGATCACTGTGGCACTGGCAACCTGGCAGCAGCACTACCATGGTGCCTGGCTGGTAGTGCCATGGTGGGGTGGTATTTTGCCTGCACTGGGGATCGGGCCACCCTGCCCTTGTGCGGGGATCTCAAGGACCTCCCAGCAGGTATGTTGGGGGATCCAGGGATCATGTTGGGGGATCGAGTGACTGGGGCGCCCAGCTTCTTGGTGCAGAAAATGAAGGTAAGTGTAGCCTCGATGGGACGCTCCCCGCCGTGGCCTGATAAAATAACAATGTCCCGTTCAATAGCAAGGCTATTCCCAGCGCTTCAAAGTGCCAGGAACCACCCTGCTAAAACCCGCCCACTTTGTTTTTCGTTAATAGTGCCCAATAGTTCTGCTTAAAATGAAATTTTGGTGCCTGCAATGCCTACCAGGTGTCGCTCATAGGCGTTGTGTGTTGTGCTCTTCATAATGTAGCACAATATTACCTCAAGACCTCTCTTGTTACCCCTGCATTCAACGTCATGGTCTGATGTGACCAGCACCAAGAACAAACATGAGGGCTGCTCAGGTCACAGCAACACAATCTTTTTACTTTCTCTGCAGAGTACCAGACAACAAAAAGGAGATACAATGTTTGGCAAAATAACACAGACACAAAACTATATTTGGTGAAAGAAATAAAAACAAACCATGAAACCCCATCCTGCGCTCAAGATGCCTTAAAGTTATGCTTTCGAGTGCTATATTCTGGTGCTCCCCCCTTGCTGGTTGCAGCGTTTGAGGTAGATTTCTGACTCTGCGGTCCCATGGCCCTGATAACCTTGGCAGGTGTCCTCTGGCCCGTGGTGCCTGAGGTGGTTCCACCGGGGAGGGTGCACACAGCACTATGGCTGGGCACTCCTCAGTTGGTGGAGCCTCAGAAAGCTCCTCGCTCACTGGCAAAGGAGCTGCGGCCTGTGTCCAGAGCACCTTGAGAGGAGTCCACCGAGACAACCGGCAGCTCATCTGCACCTCGCTGCTTACGAATGGCGGACGGACACCCAGCACAGAGACTAGCTAGTATGAGCGATTGAAGGTCCAAGTGCAATCTGAGGAACCCTTGATCCTGCTCCTCGAGCTGCCTTTCCGTGAGAGTCATCACTCTCAATGAAGGAGGCTGAGTGCTCAGGGTCAACACACTGCTGATGCTCCACGAGGACTCCTCCATGACCAAGGCCATGGCACGCAGACTCTCCGGGATCTCCGCCTGATCTTTCTACGAATCCCGCTGGACATCCACTTGGTGGTCAGCTTAGAGACTTGTCATCTGCCTTGGATTCAGCATTGTCTTGGTCTCCAGTGGTCCTCCGAATGCTGGTGGTCTGGGCACATTCTGCCTCCACCTGCTCAGCCAAGTGTGATGTGCCTTCACCATTGTGCAATCACAACTGAGATGATGCATTATGGCTCACCAAAAGTGCCCGTTTATCATCAGTGCTTGGCGCTGGGAGCGGATGTGGTGTTGGTGCTTCCCTTGAAGCCCTGTGTTTGTGGGAGGGTCATTGGGCTTAGCGGAACGTCCAGAGTATGGAATTTATGTGGGATAGAAAGAAAATGCCATTAAGAACATCCTCAGTAAGTGTCCGTGCAAACACATCGTTACCTTTCCTCAACTGCCACATGCCTCAATTAGGCATTCAGAGTGGCCAATCCATGGGATCTATGAATGTGGCCTTCTCAGTGGCGATGGGATAACCTAGCCCTTTCTACAAATTGCCCCATTCTCTCGGCCCATTGAAAACTTTGTCCTCTGGCACCTCTGTCTCACTGACTCCTGCAGACTGTGCTCCTCGCTCGCTCACAAAGTCCATGGCGTCCATCTCAAATTGGGAGAGAATGGTGAGGTTGGGCACTCCACCACCCACATGCGTGCGGTCCTGCGGCCTGAATGTGAACAAGCCTTCTTTGCAACACCATTCAAGCCTCAGGACCCTCCCACCTGAATGCACAGTCCCAAGTGTCCGTCAGACTGAGATTCCTCACCCTTCCGTACACTGAAAGTGCATCCACCCATGACATTCAAAGGAAAATGTGCAATTTGGCACGATGCATCTCTCGCCACTGAGCGCACTGATGCCCATCCTCTACACCTTCCATACTAAGTGCTTGTGAAGTGCCATTGTTGAATCAGTTCTGGCACTGTTTCCAGGTGTGGTGTACCAGATCATACCATAAGATACAGGAGCAAAATTAGGCCATTTGGTCCATCGCGTCTGCTCATCTTGATCATGGGTGATACGTTTCTCATCCCCTATTCTCCTGCCTTCTCCCTGTAACCCCTGATCCCCTTATTAAGCAGGAAGTATCTGTCTCTGTCTTAAAGACACTCAGTGACTTGGCCTCCATAGCCTTCTGCGGCAATGATTCCCTTCTTTTCACCGTTCTATAGGATTGTCCCTTCAGCCTGAGGCTGTGCCCCAGGGTTCTAGTCTCGGCTAATGGTGGAAACATCTTCTCCATGTTCACCCTGTCTAGGCCTCTCAGTATTCTGCAAGTTTCAATGAGATCCTCCCTCATCCTTCTAAACTCCAAGTACAGACACGGAGTCCTCAACCGTACCTCATATGATAATTCCTTAATTCCCGGGATCATTCTTGTGAATCTCCTCTAGATGCCCTCAAGGCCAGCACATCCTTCCTTAGATACGGGGCCCAAAACTGCTCACGATACTCCAAATGGGGTCTGACTAGAGCCTTATATAGCCTCAGAAGTGCATCCCTGTTCTTGTATTCTAGCCGTCTCGACATGAATGCCAACATTACATTTGCCTTACTCACTGCCAACTGAACTTGTATGATAACCTGAAGAGAATTATGAACTAGGATCCGTAAGACCCTTTGTACTTCAGATTTCTGAAGTCGTTCCCCATTTAGAAAATAGTCTATGCCTCTATTCTTCTACCAAGAACCTCGCACTTTTCCACATTGTATTCCACCTGCCACTTCTTTGCCCACTCTCCTAGCTTGTCCAAATCCTTCTGCAGCCTCCCCGCTTCCCCAACACTATCTGCCCCGTTACATATCTTTGTATCATCTGCAAACTTAGCAATAATGCCCTCAGTTCCATCTTCCAGACTGTTGATGTACATCGTGAATAGTTGTGGTCCCAACATTAAGGCCTGTGAACATCACTCGTCACTGGCTGCCGTGCTGAAAAATACCCCATTTGTCCCCACTCTCTGCCTTCTACCAGTCAGCCAGGCCTCTGTCCATGCTAGTGCCTTGCCTCTAACCATGGGCTCTTATCTTATTGAACAGCCTCTTGTATGCCACCTTGTTAAAGGCCTTCTGGAAATCCAAATGGATCAGTTTCACTGGCTCTCCTTTTTCTAACTTCCTCATTACCTCCTCAAAGAATTCTAACAGATTTACCTCCTCAAAGAATTCTAACAGATTTGTTAGGCATGATCTTCCCTTGACGAAGCTGTGCTGACTCAGCCCTATTTTACCATGCGCTTCCAAATACACCGCAGTCTCATTTTTAATAATGGACTTTGTAATGATCCTCCTGTTCAAACCTTGTTTCCCTTGTGTACTCCCTTTACTTTCTGTTTCCTTTGCTGTTATAACTTTTGTGCCTGGACAGTTGCTGAGATTTATGCCTTTCAGATGGACTCCATTTTTAATTTAAAAAAACAAATGGCAGATGTGCTAGTTGGTCTGACCTCAGGAACAATCTCTGGCGAGTTGTGCTGCTTGGCTTGGTCTAGTGATGACCTATTCAGATGGACTTGGCTGGCAGCCAATCGGCTACTTTAATTTCCCAGGACTTGACTGGATCTCAATGCTGATTAGTGTGGGCTGTTCCAGAATGTTTTTTTTTATTTGTTCATGGGACGTGGGCATCGCCGTCTGTGCCAGCATTTATTGCCCATCACTAGTTGCCCTGGAGGGGGCAGTTATGAGTCAACCACATTGCTGTGGGCCTGGAGTCACACGTAGGCCAGACCAGGTAAGGATTTCTCTTCAATAAAGGACATTAGTGAATGAGAAGGATTTTTGCGACAATGTCATGGTCATCCTAGACTTTTAATTCCAGATTTTCATTGCAATCAAATTTCACCATTTGCAGTAGCGGGATTCGAACCCCTGTCCCCAGAGCATTACTCTGGGTTCCTGGTTTACTAGTCCAGTGACAAAACTACTATGCCACTGCCTCCCGAAGCACAGACTTGTTCTCAGGAATTAGTTGTTTTCGCTTTGAATCTAGAAGCTGGGGAGCCACGGGTCGGACCTCTCTCTCATCTGATGGCCTGTGATTAAAGACCTTTCTCTCTCAGCACAGCCTGTGAGACAGTTGACAAGTAGTCAGTTTTGTTTTGCTGAAGCAATCGGAAGGCCAGACCTCTGAATTCTCTCTTACCTGATGGATTCTTTCTGAAGGTCCATAGAACATGCAGTGCAGAAGGAGGCCATTCGGCCCATCGAGTCTGCACAGACCCACTTAAGCCCTCACTTCCACCCTCTCCCCGTAACCCAATAACCCCTTCTAACCTTTTTGGACACTAAGGGCAGTTTAGCAAGGCCAATCCACCTAACTGCACGTCTTTGGACTGTGGGAGGAAACCCATGCAGACATGGGGAGAACGTGCAGACTCTGCACAGACAGTGACCCAAGCCGGAATCGAACCTGGGACCCTGGAGCTGTGAAGCAATTGTGCTATCCACAATGCTACCCTGCTGCCCTGATAGTTAATATGGTGGGAGCAAGGTAGAATTGGACAGACCTGAGGGGGATCCTCTGTGTGAAGGCCCAGGTCAATGCAAATTAAAGTGACTCCCTAGAGCGGACCCCACAGCCTGAGGGTCTGGCCTGAAGGTTTCTGCGAGAAGCTCCAAACCAACTGGTGGTTTCAGCACTCCGCATCCTGGGAAGATAGCTGGCTGTAACAATCTCAATATCAGCAACAAAAACACTTATATATTTCTCTTCCATCATACTACCTATCATTTTACTCCTTTCCCCTTTGTCCAGCCTTGTGTGTGTTAGAGTAGAGGGTGGAACGGTAAAGGAAGAAGTAATAGATTAGCTGGACGATATTCTATGAAAATCATTGCATGTCTTATCTCTCTTATTATAAATAAATAGTTTCTTTGTGTTTCGCTTACAAATCTGATGACTGTAAGTCATTGGAGCAGTCAAGGGACAAAGATCTGCAAAACTATACAAGCTATTGGTTAATTCACTTCTATTAGGACTCCGGGGCCTGTGGGGTTGGAATTTACCGCGCTCTAGCCCGGTAAACACTAAAATCTTACCAAGATCGAAGTCTGGTTAATCGGCCTATAATTTCTTCTGCCTCCCTCCCTTCTTAAACAGGTGTGTTACATTTACCATTTTCCTGTCCTCTGAGACCCTCCCTGACTCCAGTGATTACTGAAAGATCACCACCAATGTCTCCACGATCTCCTCAGCTATCTCCATCAGGATACTGGGGTGTCGTCCATCCAGTCCAGATGATTTATCCACCTTCAAACCTTTCAGCCTCCCTACCACCTTTTCCATAGTGATCGCCAGTACACTCACCTCTGGCCCCTGACTCTTTTGAATTTCTCGTATGCCTCTGGTGTCTTTCACCATGAAGAGTGATGCAAAGTACCGATTCAGTCCCTCAGCAATTTCTTTGTTCCCCATTACTACTTCTCCAGCCTCATTTTCCAGTGGTCCAATATCTATTCTTGCCTCCCTCTTACCTTTTATGTATCTAAAAAGATTCTTGCAATTTTATTTTGTATTACTCACTAGCTTACACTCATATTTCACCGTCTTTTTCACCCCCCCCCCCCCCCCCCCCCCCCCCCGCCCCCTATTGCTCTTTTAGTTGTCCTCTGCTTGCTATTAAAGGCTTCCCAATCATCTGGCTTCCCACTAATCCTCTCCACATTGTATGCTTTTTCTTTTATGCTGTCCCTGACTTCCCTTGTCAGCCGTGGATGCCTCGTCCTCTCCTTAGCAAGTTTCTTCCTCCTTAGGATGAATTTCTGTTGGGCTTTCCAAATAACCCCCAAAGACTTCTGTGTACGCTGTTCCACTGTCTTTCCTCCGAGGCTCCCCTTCCAATCAGCTCTGGCCTGCTCCTCCCTCATGTCTTTGAAGTTACCCTTATTTAATTGTAATACCGCTAATCTGATTCCAGCTTCTTCTTCTCAAACGGCAGGGTGAATTCTATAATATTGTATTCACTGCCCCCTTAGGATTCCTTCACCTTAAGTTTCCCAATCAAATCTGTCTCATTACACACCACCAAATCCAGAATTGCCTGTTCCCTAGTAGGCTCTGCCACAAGCATCTCCAAAAAAAAAAATCTCTTAGACATTCCACAAATTGTTTTTCTTGTCATCCCCTACCAACCTGAACTTCCCAGTCCACTTATTGAAGTCCCCCATGATTAATGTAATATTGCCTTTCTTATATGCCTTTTCTATCTCCTGATTTATTTTTTGTCCCACACCCTGACTACTGCTAGGGGGCCTGCATATAACTTCTTTCAGGCTCTTTTTTCTTTTGCAAATCCGCAACTCTACCCACACAGTTCAACACCTGCCGACCCTATATTGCTTCTTGCTATCGATTTAATTTCATTTCTTACTAACAATGCAACCTCGCCCCCTTTGCCCATCGGCCTGTCTCTTCGATAGAACACATATCCTTGGATATTAGATCCCAGCTCTGATCCCTTTGCAGCCATGTTTCTGTGAAGCCCACAACATTGTACCCGCCAATTTCAATGTGCGCAACAAGCTTATTTACCTTGTTGCGTATACTGCTCGCATTAAGATACAACACCCTCAGACCTGCATTGACCGCCTCCCTTCTCATAATTGTCCTCTTATCTGCTGTGCCTGAAGTTAGATTCCTGCTGCTTTTCATACTGTCTGTTCTATTACTTGTTCTGGAAACTTTACTGACCTCTCCTGAGCCATCATTCCCTTTAACTAGCTTAAAGTCCTCATCATTAACCTGCCCTCCGACCTTCTCCTTTAGTGTTGATTTTCTAATTTTCCATACCCCCCTCCCGCCCCCTTTCACTATTTAGTTTAAACCCTGTCTACAGCTCAGTCGGCAATTCGCCATAACTGTTCTCGGTATGATCCAGGTAAAGACCATCCCATCGGAACAACTTGCTCACCAGCACCCCCACCTCTGTCCACACCTTCTTAGTCTGGTGGAATGGCCTCCCCCTGCCATCCTGCAGCATCATTGCAGCACGCCGGGCACTCTCAGGTTGCATGCAGGCTGTCATCCATAATGCATGGGGCAGAGTGCCCACCAACATTGGACAGCCTGTCTGCCATGCCCACCCTTTGCATCCTTCTTACAGCTGCCTGGCCTCCTTTTATTCTACTGCGCACCCCCATACCCCCCCCCCCCCCCCTCCCCCCACAGCCCCCACCAGAGGTAAAAAAAATATGGACAACTGCTGCCTTTTAAATTAATGCAAAAATGCTTTAACATTGAGTAGTCTAGAGTTGAATTGTTGGCTTGCAACAGGATATGTAAGTTGCTTAGATAGAAAGTAGTATTCTTTTGGTATTGAAGACGTTGCTGCTGCAGTACTGATTCATGTTGAAATTATTGGAAAACAAAATGTTCGATGTAACACTTGCTTTAAGTTTTAAATTGACTGCAGCAGTGTGCTGGATAATATTTAGCTTCCAGTTCAAACCACAAACTTCTGCGCAAAAATTTAACCATAGATTATGTACACCAGGACAAGAAGTACTGTGGTGCCACATTCCTAAAATAAGACCATGTTTCACATCAACCTTCCAAGTTCTTGTTTTTTTTTTGTGTATGGAGACTATAATTTCTGGGACAGTGCCCTGGTTATACTGCAACCTTTCAATATGAATTGTGTAATTAAAAAAAATAATAATAATTTCAATGCAATCTAAACCTGGGTTGCCAAGTTCCCCTGAATAAAGTTGACATGCCCCTTAGGTTCGAGTACAAATGGTTTGAAGAAAGTTGCAATATTACTTAATTTTTTTCTGGCACAGTCCCTGCTTTGCATCTGCACTTAAGTTTCAGGAAAAACTTTAACACTTTGGAATTGGGCTGGTGAAAGATTAAAGTTTAGTGGCAGGATTTGACTGATGGAAAAACATATTTGCGTTAAGAAAGCCATTTTGTATGGACCAGTAATCCTGTTGGCGGTATTTTCTGCACTTTATTTTAGTTACCACAAATATGCTGGAAAACTTTAATATCCAAATTAAATTTAAACACTTTTTCTTTCATGTCATTATTCGCTGACAAAGCCAGCATTTGTTGCCCATCATGAATTTCCCTTGAACTAACTGTCTTGCTAGGCCATTTCCGAAGGCAGTGAATAGTCAACCACTGGTTGGATTCAGTGCTTCGCCATGCCGGATGCAAGAATTGCGATTAGATGAAGAATCGCGCAAAATGGAAACATTCTTTTTTCACGCCCGGCCATGCTCCGGTTCCCTTACTGGGGGTGATATCGATGTTTGCGCCCATGCTAGCGGGTCCATACAAAATTGTTTATACGGATTTTAATATCATTAATGGCTTGGACACTTCATGCTCTGCCCCCCCGCGATCCTTCGGCCCTCTTAGGTGGAAGTCTCGCGGACGTGAATCAGTTCAAGTATTTACAAGCAGGGTCTGGCCACCATGGTTGCAGGGGGTGGGGAGTTGGAGGGGGGGGAGGCGAAAAAAACTCTGGAAAAGCTTCAAAGATTGTGGAGCTTGCTGGGGGTGGTTGTCCGGGCTGGGACCGTGCACTCAGGGTATCCCCTTCTGGATCGGGTGGCTTGGCTTAGACCACTATTGCTGCAGTACGTGTTTTTAACGCACCATTCTGGTGCTATTTACAGGCTCCTGGCTGCTCATACTGCTGACTGCTTACTGTGTTCTATGAAAGCTCAGAGACGCTCTGGTCCTCTGGGAGCCCACCCAGCCAGCCCCTCTGAATAACTTCACACTCCACCCCCCCCCCCCTCCACCCACCCCCCAGTGACAAGGGTGTAAAAGGATTCCCTTTACGCCACAACAGACTGATAATGGATGTCACAGATAACTGCGGGTGTCTCCCTTTTGCAGGTGTTGAAACCACAAGATGGCCATTGCCTGGCACTTATGTGGCACGAATGTAACTTGTCACCCAAGCCTGGATATTGTCCAGGTCTTGCTGCTTTTGGACATGGACTGCTTCATTAACTGAAGAGTCGCAAATGGTGCTGAACATTGTGCAGTCATCCACAAACATCCCCAGTTCTGACCTTATGATGGAAATGAGGACATTGATGAAGCAGCTGAAGATGGTTGGGCCTAAGACACTACCCTGAGGAACTCCTGCCAATGAATGTGGCAGCTGAATCTCAACACCTGCTCACATCATCACTCAAAAATCCCTATTCCTCTACAAGAGATTGTCTTTTGGAATAACGTCAGCACCAACTTTATTTCAACGGTCAATGGACCGGATCCTTTGTGGCTTACAGTGGGTACATTGTTACTTTGATATATTGATAACAGGCACCAATGAACACTTATGACACACAGAAGCCACACTGCAGTCCCTTCAGATGTATGGGCTTTGTGTCAGGAAAGATAAATGTGATTTATTTCAGACATCCAGACAATATCTTGAACATGCAATTGACAGGAAGAGTCTACAAAAAGCACTTAAAAAGATGGAAGCTATTATGGAGGCTCTACCTACAACAAATGTCACTCAACTTGGGTCATTCCTGGGGTTAATAAACTACTATGGAAAATTTGCCAAAATCTGGAACCCTCTTGCAACCGTTACACACCTTCCTCTGGGCAAAACAGGCATGCGAAAAAGCATAACAATCTGCAAAAGAAGCCCTGAAAAAGTCAGAAATATTGGTACATTTCAACCTCAAGTTACCATTGCAACTTACCTGTGATGCTTCACCGCACGGTGTTGGAGCAGTGGTGTCACACATGTTACCTTCAAGGGAAGAAACCCCACTACTGTTTGCATCTCATCTGTTAACAAATGCAGAATTTAACTACGCTCAGGTGGGGAAGGAGGCATTTGAGTATGGAAATTTCATCATTACCTATATGGTCGTCACTTCATATTGCTAACGGACCACAGGCTCTTAACAACTATTTTTGAGCCACACAAAGGTATCCTTTCGTTGGCTGGGACAAACAGTCTGCAAAGTAGCCGTTGAGATCACACATGTCATGTTACTCGGTTCTGAAAGAGAAATGCATACAACTACTATATCCCATATATATAACATTCCTCCAAGGTCCAACACAACTAATAACTAGTATTTTAACCTAGTCATTTACTAAGATACACACACACACACACACACACACACACGGAAGATTGACGATCAGCTGGGCGTCTATTTCTTGCTGGTTGCCCACGCACTTACAGGACTTTGTATTCTTGACCTTGAATGTATTTTCAGGTTCTCCTGTAGATGTCTCACCCCGGAAGTCTCTTTTTCCAAGGTCTCATAGTAGCAGGCACTTCTGGAGCTATCTCTGCTTCTGTAGATGGACTAGAACTTACGCAGTCAGATGGAATGGAGACTGTTACCTCCTGAGGTAGTTCTGGCACTGGCATACTAACGTGTGTTGAAAATAATTGATCCGTTTGGCGTCTCCACATGAATTTCTCTGTTGTTTGGACCGTGTACGAGATTGGACCTGTCTGAGCCAATACCATCGCAGGGACCCACTTCTCACTGGTGGTATAGCTGCACACTTCCTCGAGTTACTTTCTCGTCTCAAGATCTGTGACTGTTGGTTTCACTCTCGTATGTCAGATGTCTCCTCCAGCAAGAGTAAATCATAGGTAGCCCTCAGCTTCCTTTTCATCAATAGCAAATGCATAACCCCTGATCCTCTTATTATAGAAAGAATCTATTTATCTCTGCCTTAAAAGCACTCAGTGACTTGGCCTCCACAGCCTTTGGCAGTGAAGAGTTCCACAGATTAATCTTTCTCTGACGGAAGAAATTCCTCCTCATCTCTGTTTAAAAGGACCGTCCCTTCAGTCTGAGGCTGTGCCCTCTGGTTCTAGTTTTTTCTACAAGTGGAAATATCGTCTCCACTTCCACTCTATCCAGGCCTCGCAGTGTCCTGTAGGTTTCAATAAGATCCCCACTCATCCTTCTGAACTCCAACAAATACAGACCCAGAGTCCTCAACTGCTCCTCAAATGAAAAGTTCTTCATTTCAGGAATAATTCTTGTGAACCTCCTTTGGACCTCTTCCAAGGCCAGCTCATCCTTCATTAGATATGCGGCCCAAAACTGCTCACGATACTCCAAATGGGGTCTGACCAGAGCCTTCTACAGCCTCAGAAGTACATTGCTGGTCTTGTATTCTAGCCCTCTCGACATGAATGCGAACATTGCATTTGCCTTCCTAACTGCCGACTGAACCTGCACGTTAACCTTCAGAGAATCTTGAACTAAGACTCCTAACCCCTTTGTACTTCTGATTTCCTAAGCCTTTTCCCATTTAGAAAATGGTCTGTGCCTCCATTCTTCCTACCACTCACACTTTTTTTGTTTTCCAACTATCACTTCATTGCCCCCTCTCCTAGCCTGTCCAAGTCCTTCTGCAGCTCCCCTGCTTCCTCAATACTACCTGTCCCTCTGCATACCTTTGCATCATCTGCAAACTTAGCAACAGTTCCTTCTTCCAGATCATTAATGTATATTGTGAAAAGTTGTGGTCCTCAACCCCTGAGGCACACCACTAGTCACCGGCTGCCATCCTGAAAAAGATCCCTTTATCCCCACTCTCTGCCGTCAGCCAGTCAGCCAATCCTCTATCTATGCCAGTATTGTACCCTTAACACCATGGGCTCTTCACTTATTTAACAGCCTCCTATACGGCACCTTGTCAAAGACCTTATGAAAATCTAAATAGATCACATTCACTGGTTCTCCTTTGTCTAACTTCCTTGTTACCTCCTCAAAGAACGCTCAAATTTGTCAAACGTGACCTTCCCTTGATGAAGCCATGCTGACTCAGTCCTATTTTATCATGCACTTCCAAGTACTCCGCAATCTCATTTTTAATAATGGACTCTAAAATCTTACCAACGACCAAAGTCAGGCTAAGCGACCAATAATTTCCTGTCTTCTGTCTCCCTCCCTTCTTAAACAGCGGTGTTACATTAGCTATTTTCCAGCCCCCTGGGACACACCCTTTTTCAGGATGGCAGCCAGTGATTCCTGAAAGATCACCATCAATGTCTGCACAATCTCCTCAGCTATCTCGTTTAGAACCCTGGGGTGTAATAAATCTCTGTTAACGTTGCTTTCAACCCACGCGAATCAGCAATCTATATCTTTTGTACTGTTGGTCTAAAGATAAAACTTGGAGGGAAGCAGTGAATGGGAAAGAGATGGTGAGAGGGAGGGCAGGAGAGACAGTGAGCAAGTGGGAGGCTTTATGAATGGAAGAAGCCACTCCAAAATGACACTCACCAGGTCATGTGACTCTATGTTGGACCCAGCATGAAATTACCTTAAAATGGAATTCCCAATGCTTAAGTGTGTGTACAAGCCCCATTATATCCACAACATTAGAGCTGAGCGACTGCAAATGGGAATAATTAAAATGGGGACTTATTGTATACAAGATGCACAGCAGCAAGGTGCATCAAGGCACCTTCGACAGCACCTTCCAAATCGGCAAACTCTGCCACTTAAAAAGGGCGGCATGATAATATCATTACCTGCAAGTTCCCCCTTTCCCCCCATCCCCAACAAGCCACATACCATCTTGACTTGGAACTACACTCCTTCACTGTCGTTGGATTAAAATCCTGGAGCTCCTCCTCTTAACTGTAGGTGGACTGCAGCAGTTCAAGATGGTGGCTCATGACGGGCTATTGGAGATAGTCAACAAATGCTGGTCTAGCCAAATCTCATGAAAGAATAACAAAAAAGGACTATAACAACAAGTGTTTTTCTCTCTCTCCAGGAAGGATAAATAGCTTCTACTCTCTCTTTTCCACCAGTCCAAATCCCAGATTACAATTTAACCTGCCAATCGAAAGTATTAAGATGGACCCCGATTGAAGCAAATTGTGTCAAATATACTTGTAATGGAAAATTTCAATATACAGGAACATATAAATATGCCAGAAAATGGAAGTACAACAGAACAGGAAACAATATTTCTTGTGTATGGTCCTACCAAAAACAAGTCTGTATCATGGAGGGGGAATTAGGAAAATAAATTTTAAAATCTGTTAAAGAACAGGTTGTGGGGAAAGATGGCCAATCCATGGCTTACAAGGGAAATTAGGGATAGTATTCGATCAAAGGAAGTAGCATATAAATTGGCCATGAAAAACAACAGGTCTGAGGATTGGGAGTTGTTTAGAATTCAGAAAAGAAAGGCCAAGGGATTGATTAAGAACGGGGAAATAGTGTATGAAAGTAAGCTTGCTGGGAATATAAAAACTGACTGTAAAAGTGTCTATAGGTACATGAAGAGAAAAAGATTGGTGAAGACAAATGTAGGTCCCTTACAGTCAGTAACTGGGGAATGTCTTATGGGGAAAAAGAAATGGCTGAACAACTAAATCCTCCACATTTCTTTCATCACAAATGAGGACACAAATAAGATACCAGAAATGTTGGGGAATGCAGAGTTTATAATAATAATCTTTATTGTGATAACTCGGCTTACATTAACATTGCAATGAAGTTACTGTGAAAAGCCCCAAGTTGGCACATTCCGGTGCCTGTTTGGGTACCAGCACATCTTTCGGGACTTGTGGGATAATCCCCAGGACCTTGATACTCTACATCCGAGGGTACTGAAGGAAGTGGCTCTAGAAATAGTGGATGCATAGGTGGTCATCTTCCAGGATTCTATAGACTGCGGAACAGTTCCTGCAGATTGGAGGGTGGCTAATGCAACTCCACTATTTAAAAAGGGTGGTCGAAAGAATGCAGGGAATTATAGACCAGTAACCCTGACAACTAGTTGGCAGACAGGAAACAAAGAGTAGGAATTAACGGGTGTTTTCAAATTGGCAGGCAGTGACCAGTGAGGTACTGCAGAGATCGGTACTAGGACCCCAGCCATTCACAATTTATATTAATGATTTAGATGAGGGAACAAAATGTCATATCTCCAAATTTGCAGATGACATCAAGTTGGGTGGGGGGTGAGCAGTGAGGAGGATGCAAAGATCCCTCCGTGTAATTTGGACAAGTTGAGTGAGTGGGCAAATGAATGGCAGATGCAATATAATTTGGATCAATGTGAAGTTATCCACTTCGGTAGCAAAAACAAGAAGGCAGACTATTATCTGAAAGGTCATAAATTAGGAGAGGGGAATGTGCAACAAGACCTGGGTGTCCTTGCACACCAGTCACTGAAGGTAAGGATGCAGGTACAGCAGGGGGTAAAGAAGGCAAAAGGTATGCTGGCTTTCATTGTGAGAGGATTCTAATTCAGGAGCAGGGATATCTTGCTGCAATTATACAGGGCCTTGACGAGGCCAAACCTGGAATATTGTGTGCAGTTTTGCTCTCCTTATCGGAGGAAGGATATTCTAGCCATCATAGTGGGACTGCAGCAAAGGTTTACCAGACTGATTCCTGGGATGGCAAGACTGACGTATGAGGAGAGATAGATTCGGTTCGGATTGTATTCTCTCTCCCTCTTTATTTGTAGAGAGGCGAATTGCCATTAATCTGGGGCGCGATTTTCCGGCCCTGTTCCCTTTGGATCCAAATCCCGTTATGCCCACTAACTCACGCGGGAGGGCCCCAATGGGTTTTGTGCCGGTAAGAACCTAGAAACTATGGGGCCCTCCCTGTTGATGCAATACAATTTATTCTAATATCCGAAACGGCTTCACGCTGTTCTTTCCAGGTCTCCAGGTGCGCCGTATCTTCCCCCTCACCATGCCGACGGGAATCACCACTGTTTTCCAAAAATGGAAACCAGTCGTGATGACCATGCCAGGGGCATGGTGAGTGACGTGGCTGGGCAGTGTCATGGCACTGTCACATGGGCAGGGCCAGATTGGCAGGGTCTCCAGGGAACCCCATTGAGGGCTTCCCATTATGTGGTTGGGGGCTGCCAGTGGGTTCTTTAACTCCAGTTTGAGATCTGGGTATCCTTTAAAAAGGGCACCCCGATTATCTGAATCCCAGCTTTGTCAGTGTGTTTACACCCCCCCCCCCCCAAAAAAAAAGCTGGCTGTGTAATCATTGCCAGCACTTTGAAATTGTATAGAATGCCAATTGATTGAGCTAGAAAAGGCAGCTGTGAAACCAACAAGTTTCATATTGCTTTTCTCACCTGATCCAGGAAAATTCTGCCCATGGTGTGGCAAACTTGTCAACATTCTTTTGTTTTCAGGTAGTCAATGCATCTTGGCCTATTAGCAAA
Source organism: Scyliorhinus torazame (assembly GCF_047496885.1). Taxonomy (NCBI): domain Eukaryota; kingdom Metazoa; phylum Chordata; class Chondrichthyes; order Carcharhiniformes; family Scyliorhinidae; genus Scyliorhinus; species Scyliorhinus torazame. Next base: position 70,719,262 of record NC_092715.1, on the reverse strand, counting down.
TGGATGAGTAGTTCCAAATATCTGATTGGCAATTTGCCTCGGATTTTCTTGACTCTTGTGAGGTGGAGTGGGTAGGTGCAGTAGAATTGTCACGGGATAGGCTGTTGAGAAGGATTAGATAATTAAAGGCTTCAGGGCTCGATTAGGAGCTTTTTGCGATAATGACAACAGCTAAGCAAGCTTCTGTGAGTGGGGAGATTGCCAGCTAAATAGAAGCAGCTTCCCTGTGGCACTCTGAGAGGGCTGTCAGAGGCAAAGGCTCAATAGCTCAAAGTGGGAGACACGGTGCAGGAAAGGGAACCCCTGCGGCCTTAATGCTCTCCCCGGAGGGGTTTCCTCTCTGAACCTTTGTGCACTGATACCCGCTCATGAGATCTCCTGCATACCTCGGCGGTGACCACTTTGCCTCGGCAGCGACCACCTCTGCCGGCGGTACTGCTGACTCTTTGCTGCCAGTTCAATCAAAGAGCCTGTCCACTATCCCTTGAAGAGAATGTCTGCAGGCAGCCAAATAGGAGGCCACCTGGAGTAAAATTGTCAAGCATGTTCCAGTGTCAACAAGTCCAGGTTCTGGACCTGTTTTCACACCAGCATCAGTGTGCCACTATCTGGGGTAAAATCCAGGTCTTTGTTTCAGTACGTTTCTAAATAATGCGATCCCATCTCATGCAATTCCATCTAATTGGCCTTGCATATTAAAGATCAATAATCAGATATATATTCAAATGCAACCCTTTAGTAATGTTTGTGGTGAAACAGAATATAATACAGCAGAGTCCAGACATGCACATTCCTTTGCATGCATGTAAACAAAACAAATAACAAAGTAAGGAAAGGAAAACGTGTAATTATCCATAGCTGGTCTAATGAGGTGCCTTAGCATGTCTGACTAATTTCCTGCATTTAACCATAACCTTGTTTCTTTTCAGCCAGGAACTGGAGGGGAAAAGTAATTTGTCAGAGTTTCCTTGTAGCAATACGATAGTGAGCTGATGGACCAATGCAAATAGCTTGGCCCAGAAATTTAGTGGTGCTCATCGGGCAATTAGTAATGGGTAACAAATGCTGGCCTTGCCAGTGAGGCTCACACTCCATTAAAGAATAAAAATTAAAGTGGGAATAGGGTAGGGTAGAAGGTTAAGTAACTACGCAAAAAATAGTGAAATGCAAAGTATCCCAGTTATTCCGCTAAAGTTCTTGGGCTGGATTCTCTGTAGCCTGACGCCGAAATCATGATTGGCTATCGGGCGGAGAATGGATTCTGACGCCGGAATCCGTACCTGATGCTCGTCCGCCATGCCCCGCCTCCTCCATACCGGGGTCATCGTGATGTGCGCCACGCGCTGTTTCAACGCCGTTGGCATGTCATCGGATAGCCCACCAGGTGATGCTCTGCCCCCCCCATGGGCCGAATTCCCGACGGCACGGGCCACGTGTTTCCCAGCGGTCTGAAACCTGGCATGCCGGTTGCGGACAGTGTCCAGTGCCGCCACACTCGGCCGGGATCCATGCTGCTGGCCGGGATTCATGCTGCTGGCCGGGGGAGGGTGCTTCGGCTAGGGCTGGAGGGACTGGTGGGGGGTGGCCAGGGAGTGTGCTCTGGGGCCGCGTTTGGTGGGTTATGGTTTGCCACGGCCGGCAACATGTTTTACAGCGCGACCGGTGCAGGTCGTCAGCCCTGTGCGGCCCGGGACCCGGCCATTGTCCGGCCGTTTTTGGTGCGATCTGAGGGAGTTTCACGCGGCGCTGGTGCTAGCCCCTCACCGGTACCGGAATCGGTGAAATGAAAAAATGAAAATCGCTTATTGTCACAAGTAGGCTTCAACTGAAGTCACTGTGAAAAGCCCCTAGTCGCCACATTCCGGCGCCTGTTCGGGGAGGCTGGTACGGGAATTGAACCGTGCTGCTGGCCTGCCTTGGTCTGCTTTCAAAGCCAGCGATTTAGTCCTGTGCTAAACAGGCCCTCAGGGGTTGAGGGGTTCATGGCGATTATCCTGTCGTGAACCTCCCGTGGATTCTCTGTTTGCGCTGGCACGTAGCCTCAGAAACGGAGAATCTAGCCCCTTATTTCCATGCAAGTGTCATTTGAAGATTGGATTTCATCTGGTGTAAGAGGAGGGGAGAATCTCGTTTTGGGCTATGGTCTGGGAGTGGGGGAAGGGGAGGTGTAATCCGGTGGTTGAGGGGTTTGGAGAAATTGATTGGCGGCGTGGGTGGGGGGGGGGGGGTGCATTTGGAAACATTGGTCGCTGGCTGACAGCAATTGATGGCTTGTGCCAGTGGGGTCACTGGAGGCTGGCCAGCTTGCTTTCTTTTAACATGGACAGGAAACTCCCTTATCTGGCAAATGAAGCGTCCTGTATCTGGAAATTGAAAATGGGTGTCGCAAGTTCTTAATTAACCCCTCCCCCCCACTTTAATGTTCCCTGAATGTCCTTTTGATTCCAGTACAACATCTTTGTCAATATGATAGGCAATGCGTTTCTGGTTGCATATGTGGTGGAAATCAACATATTTGCAGTTTACAAGATTACAACACCATTTATTAAGTGCATGTGTTGCTTCTTTCGATTTTACACCTATGTGCAACACTTTGTTCTTTGGCCCAGTCAGATACTTTGTTTAGCTCCTCCTATAGGTTTCTGGGTTATCTCAATTCCCCTGCTCTCCTATTTTGGTATTTTCATTGAGTTTCAGAGTCCTTTCCAACTCCACGCCATCTCCCACAATGACTTCAATCCTTGAACTGAAGATTTTTTTTTACCATTGCCTCTGTAGCTGTGCTTCCCCACCTTCCCCTAAACAAGTTTCCCTTTGCACTTTGTATTACCTTTTGAATCAGACTGTGTGTGTTCCTATATTAATCCCAGTCTTCCCCTTTCTCTTTCTTTCTGCAAGGTTTGAAAGATTATTTTTCTTCCCCTCGTTTTACTTTTAGGTTCGTTAATCTGTTTAAGGCCAGATTCTTCCTCCTCGTCTGCCACAGGATCGTCACGGGCGGGACGCGGACCATGTAAAGGCCCATCAACCTCGGGTGAAAATTTATGGTCGCCGGGTAGGTGCGGCCGGAGAATCCCGCCCTTAGTATCATACTTGTTCAGCCTAAGCTTTCTGATCTTGGGTCTGCACTTATTCCGCATGCCCAGAATTATTCTTTTAAAGGTGTTCCATTTGACATTGACTGAACGTAAAGGCTTTAATCGCAAAATAATCATGACGAGGTGCAAAGGGAGTCAGCATTTTTTTTTAGTTGCATGCCATCGAAATTACAATGCAGAAGGAGTCTGTCTGGCCTAACCAGTCTGTGTTGGTTACATTACATAAGCAGATGTTCGAATCCTGCATGCCTGCTTGATTCCATACTCCTTTATTTTCTTCACTTACCTATTCTTAAATATTGATGTGGGGCTGCATTTTATGGAGGGGAGGTGAGGGCTGGGGGGCTGCTGCCATCCCCTCTGGAGTGAAGGTCGGCCGGTAACCAAGACCTCGCAAGGAAACCCACTCTGCAGCCATAACACGCTGTGGGCTGGCTAAATGAGGAGAGAGTGAGACTTCTGCCCCTCAATAGGAGGAATCCCTGCCCTTGAGAGCTGTCAGCCAATCAGATTGACCAGCAGCTCTAGCAGTCCATCAGTGCCAGAGCTCAGTAGTGGGCGCTACCAGGACTGCAAGAAGGAGCTTGAAGGAGGATAGTGGCTGTTGCAGAAAAGTAGGTCCTGGGCTTCCTGGGGAAGAGATCTGAGGGCTTAGGGAGGGTGGAGATGGGGGTGGGGGAAGCTAGCCTTTGGAGGACTGATGGTGAGGAAGGAAGGATGGGGGGCGGGGGGCTAGGAAATGGGAACTGCCCTGGTTGCACATAAGGCACCCTGAATGAGGTGCCAACCCCCCCACTACCTTCCCATCATTTCTCATCTGGGCCACAATAAAACAACCTGCTGGCAGCTGTCCACCTGCACATGCCTACCATGTGAAGGCATGGGCAACATATTATCGTGGTCCACAAGCTTGCTAACAAGCCTAACAAGCTTTTAATTACTCATTTAAATATGCAGGTAGGCTGCTGATTTCGGGATCCGTCCGGAGTAATGCATGGGTCAGGCTTGGGGGTGGATGGGAATGTGGTAGGCTAGCCACCTGAAATATTTTGTATGTTCCCCCCATCGAAACCACACTTGGCAGTGGGTCTTAAAACCGGCCCATTGTTGCTATTTCAATATCTGACTCTCCTTGTGCATTTATGGCCTTTTGACCATCTTTATTAAAACATATACAGAAAAGTTGCTCCTACAGCCTACAATTTTATATTGTATCCATGTCCCCTCGTTCTTCCCCCTCATTCTTCACCGCTATATTTGCTGTCTCCCACCCCTTCTTAATTTTAACCATCTATCAAATCAACCAATAATCTCCTCAATTCTGTGGGCAGTTTTTCAAGTCTTTTGTATTGAGAAGCATCTTAGTGAAGTAGTATTGTAAACCCCATCCTTCTCACTGCCTGCCCTCCAAAGGTGGGTTTAAACTAATGTTGCTGGGGGTGGGAATAATAATAATAAGAAATCGCTTATTGTCACAAGTAGACTTCAAATGAAGTTACTGTGAAAAGCCCCTAGTCACCATATTTCGGCTCCTGTTCGCGGAGGCTGGTACGGGAATTGAACCGTGCTGCTGGCCTGCCTTGGTCTGCTTTCAAAGCCAGCGATTTAGCCCTGTGCTAAACCAGAAGAACAGTAAGTCAGAAAATGTAGAGACTGGGGATGAGCATGGCACCAGGGCCAGGCTGGCTAAGAGGAAGGGCAAGCTGGGGAGGTCAAACTCAGTGGGCCTGGAAGTGTGGAGTGTATCTGCTTCAATGCAAGGAGTATAACAGGTAAGACAGATGAACTTAGAGCATTGATTCATGCGCGGAACTTGGATGTGGTTGTGATAATGGAGACTTGGTTAAAAAAGGGACAGGACTGGCAGCTAAATATTCCAGGATATAGGTGTTTAAGCGATTATTGGGGGTGGGGGGGGGGAGGTAAAAGAGGTGGGAGAGTTGCAATACTGGTTGGAGAACATATTCCAGATATACAGAGGGAGGACACCTGAGAAGAATCAAGTAACAAGGCATTGTGGGTAGAACTCAGAAACAGGAAGGGAGAAGTCACTATGATGGGGGTATACTACAGGCCTCCCAAAAGCCCACTGGAAGTTGAAGAACAGATATGTAAGCAGATTCTGGATAGATGTAGAATTGATAGGGTTGTTATAGTGGGAGACTTTAATTGTCCTCATATTGACTGGAAATCCCTTAGGGCTAGGGGTCTGGATGTTGAGGAATTTATTAAGTGTGTCCAGGAAGGTATTTTGCAACAAGATGTGAATAGTCCGACTAGAGAGGGGGCTTTACTGGACCTAGTATTATGAAACGAACCCGGCCAGGTGATCAAAGTTGCAGTGGGGAACATGTGGCAAACAGTGATCACAATTCCGTAAGCTTTCGGGTACTCATGGAAAAGGACGAGTGTTGTCCTCGGGTTCAGGTGCTAAATTGGGGGAAGACTAACTACAACCGATTAGACAGGATTTAGAGGCTGTTGTTTGGGAGAGGCTGTTTGAGGATAAATCCACATTTGGCATGTGGGAGTCTCTTAAGCAGCTGTCGATGGGAGTGCAGGACAGGCAGGTGAAAAGGAAAGGCAGGATTCGGGAACCATGGATGACCAGGGAAATTGTGAGTCTAGTTAAAAAGAAAAAGGATTTCCCTGTTGCTAAAAAAAGATAAGGATCCGACGGAGTGTGGGTCGTATCGGCCCATATCACTTCTGAATGTGGACGTAAAAGTGTTGACGAAGGTACTAGCGGGTAGGCTGGAGGAGTGCCTCCCGAAGGTGATAGGGGAGGATCAGACGGGGTTCGTGAAAGGGAGGCAGCTGTTTTCGAACATTAGGAGGGTTTTAAACGTTGTTATGGCACCGGCGGAAAGAAAGGAAACGGAGGTAGTTGTGGCATTGGATGCCGAGAAGGCGTTTGATCGGGTAGAATGGGGGTACCTGATGGCAGTGCTGGAGCGGTTTGAGATTGGACCAAGGTTTGTGAACTGGGTAAAGCTATTATATAAGGAACCGAAGGCGAGTGTCCGCACAAATAATATCAGTTCGAGATATTTCTCTCTCCACCGTGGGACGAGACATGGATGTCCTATGTCCCCCCTGCTGTTTTCACTTGTGATTGAGCCATTGGCCATCGCATGGAGAAGTTCGGGAGCATGGAAAGGAATAGTGCGGGGGGGGATAGAGCATAGGGTGTCCTTATATGCCGACGACTTGCTGCTGTATGTGTCGGAACCGAGTGTGTCGATAGGAGGAATATTGGAGCTACTGCGGGTATTTGGGTCTTTCTCGGGGTACAAGTTGAACCTGGACAAGAGTGAATACTTTGTGGTGTCTCGGCCGGGGGTGGGGGCAGGGGTGGGAGGGCTGCCATTCCGTAGAGCAGGGACTCATTTTAGGTATCTGGGGGTGCAGGTTGCCTGGGAGTGGGGGAGGCTTCGCAGGTACAACATCATTAGTTTGGTGGGGAGAGTGAAAGCCGATCTGACAAGGTGGTGCGGCCTTCCTCTGTCACTGGCAGGTCGGGTACAGGCGGTTAAAATTAATGTGTTGCCGCGATTCCGGTTTATTTTTTAATGCCTACCGATTTTCCTGCCAAAGTCTTTTTTCAGGGAGATTGAGGGAAGGATTACCTCATTCATATGGGGAGGGAAGGTGGCCAGAGTGAGAAAGGTGCTGCTACAGAGGGGAAGGCAGGCAGGGGGTTTGGGTCTCCCGAACCTGTTGTACTACTACTGGGCGGCGAACGTGGAGAAAGTGCGGAGCTGGGTCAGAGGGGTTGATTCTCAGTGGGTCAGAATGAAGGAGAGTTTGTGCAGGGGGTCGGGGCTGAAGGCACTTGCAACAGCACCGCTCCCGATAGCTCCGGGGAAATATTCAGGGAGTCCGGTAATAATAGCTTCATTGAAAATCTGGAGGCAGTTTCGCCAACACTTCGGGTTGGGTTTAGGGTCAAGGGAAATGCCGATTCGGGGGAACCACAGATTTGAGCCAGGGAGGTGGGATGGAAGTTTTCGGAAATGGGAAGAGAAGGGGATTAAGACGCTAAAAGATTTGTTTCTTCGGGGTCGGTTTGCAGGATTGAGGGAGCTGGAAGCGAAGTATGGGCTGGAGCAGGGAGAAGTGTTTAGGTACATGCAGGTTCGGGATTTTGCCAGGAAGGAGATACAGAGCTTCCCAGAGGAACCGGCCTCTACATTGCTGGAGGAGGTGTTGACGCCAAGGGGACTGGAGAAGGTGGCAGTGTCAGCGGTGTACGGAGCTATTCTGGAAGCGGATAAGGCACCACTGGAAGGGATCAAAGCAAAGTGGGAGGAAGAGCTGGGAGAGGTTATAGAGGAGGGGGTCTGGTGTGAGGTGCTCCGGAGAGTGAATGCCTCCACCTCATGTGCGAGGTTGGGACTGATACAGCTGTAGGTGGTATATAGAGCGCACGTCACGAGGGCGAGGATGAGCCGATTTTTTGAAGGAGTAGAGGATGTGTGTGAGCGTTGCGGGGGGGGGGGCCGCGAATCACGTTCATATGTTTTGGTCCTGTCCACCGCTAGGGGAGTACTGGAAGGAGGTGTTTAGGGTAATTTCCAAGGTGGTGCGTGTGAAACTGGACCCGGGCCCCCAGGAGGCCATATTCGGGGTGTCGGACCAGCAAGGGTTGGAAACGGGAGCGGAGGCAGATATCATAGCCTTCGCCTCGTTGATCGCCCGAAGGCGGATCCTGCTGGGATGGAGAGCAGCCTCTCCACCCATTGTCCTGGCATGGCGGGGGGACCCGTTGGAATACTTGACCCTTGAGAAGGTTAAGTTCGAACTGAGGGGAAGCTCGGAGGGGTTATACAAGTCATGGGCACTATTTATTATGCACTTTCAAGAACTAGATAACAACGAACATTAGGTGGGGGGGTGGGGGGAAGGGGGGCTGTGTAGATTAAGGGTGACTACGGGCAATACCTGATTCCTTTTTGTCGTTTGTTTATGTAAACATGCGGGCTGATGTTTGGGGGTTGGTGGGCGGATGGGATCGTTGTTATTATGGGGTTTGACATATCTTGCTGATTATTGGTTATTGTTGATGGGTGTAAATGCGGGAGAAAATGTGAAAAAGGAGGAGAATAAAAATATTTATATTAAAGAAAAAGGATGCATACGTGAGGTCTCGGCAACTAAAAACAGATGAAGCACTTGAAGAATCCAACAAAAGTAGAAATGCGCTCAAGCAGAGAGTTAGGAGGGTCACAAAATGTCCTTGGTAGACAGGATTAAGAAGAATCATTTTATACGTACATTAGGATCAAGAGGGTAGCGAGAGAAAGAATTGGTCCACTCAAGGACAACGGAGGGAGAATGTGTAGAACCAAAGGAAGTAGGTGAGATCCTTAATGAGTGCTTTGCATCGGTATTCACAAAGTAGAGGGACATGTTGATTGGTGGTGTCTCCGAAGGATATGCAAACACTTTAAAACAAGTCATCATTATGAGGGAGGAAGTGTTAGCTGTGTTAAAAAGCATTGAGGTAAAAAATCCCCAGGGCCAGATGGCATCTATCCCAGATTACCAAGGGAGACGAGAGATGAAATTGCTGGGTCTCTAACAGAAATATTTGTTTCCTCGTTGGCCACAGGTGAGGTCCCAGAGGATTGGAGGATAGCCAATGTTGTCCGTTATTTAAGAAAGGTAGCAAGAATAACCCAGGTAATTATAGGCCAGTGAGCTTGACGTCAATGATAGTGAAATTGTTGGAAAAGATTCTCAGAGATAGGCTGCGGGATTCTCCATTGGCAGCAGCCCCCCCGACAATTTTCCAGGCCCCGATGGGCTGAGCGGCCGTCGGTTTCTGGCCAGTCCCGTCGGCGTGAAATGGACATGGTCCCACATGGCGGGACCTGGCTCGTAGGCCGTCTGGTGCAGTCCTCGGGGGAGGGGGGGGGGGGAGGGCCTGTGCCATGGGGGCACTCCTTCCTTCCGCGCCGGCCTCTGTAGGGCTCCGCCATGGCCGGGGTGGAAAAGACAACCCCTGCGCATGCGCAAGAATACGCCGGCCGGTCTGCGCATGCGCGGAACCACGCCGGTGGTTCCATGCATGCGCTAACTTGCGCCGGCCCTTCTGTGACAGTTGGTGCGGCGCCAACCCCTCCACCGCCGGCCTAGTCCCCTGAGGTGCGGAGGATTCCGCAACCTCTGGTTGGCCCGACGCCGCAGTGGTTCGTGCCATTTTATTACGCCGGTGTCGGGCCATCGGGGGATTCGGGAGAATCCCGCCCAGGATCTATGCACATTTGGAAGTGAATGTTCTTACTAGTGACAGACAGCATGGTTTTGTACGAGGGAAGTCATATCTCACTAATTTAATTGAGTTTTTTGAGGAGGTGACAAAAATGATTGACGAGGGAAGGGTTGTGGAATGTTGTCTACATGGACTTTAGTGAAGCATTTGACATGGTCCCTCATGACAGGCTGGTGCAAAAGATTAAATCACATGGGGTCGGGGTGAATGAGCTAGATGGATTCAGAACTGGCTTGGCCATAGAAGACAGAGGGTAGCAGTGAAAGGGTGATTTTCTGAATGGAGGTCTGTAACTAGTGGCGTTCCGCAGGGATCGGTACTGGGATATCATGTAATATATATATAAATGTCTTGGAAGAAAACGGAGCTAGTCTGAGTAGCAAGTTTGTGGATCAGACTAAGATTGCAGGATTGCAGATAGTGATGAAGATTGCCAGAGAATACAGCAGGATATCGATAGGCTGTAAAATTGGGCAGAGAAACGGCAGATGGAATTTAACTCCGACAAATGCGAGGTGATGCATTTTGGTAGATCCAATTCAGGTGGGAGCTATAATATAAATGGCAGAGCCATCAGGAGTATGGAGACACAGAGCGATCTGGGCGTGCAGGTCCACAGATCCTTAAAAGTGGCAGCACAGGTGGAAATGGTGATAAAGAAAGCAAATGGCATGCTTGCTTCATAGGAAGGGGTGTCAAGTATAAAAGCTCACAAATTATATTGCAGTTAAAAAGAACATTGGTTAGGCCACATTTAGAATAATGTGTCTAATTCTGGTCACCACATTACCAGAAGACGTGGAGGCTTTGGAGAGAGTACAGAAAAGGTGTACCAGGATGTTGCCTGGTACGGTGGGTATTAGCTACGAGGAGAGATTGAATAAACTGAGATTGTTCTCCCTAGAAAGACGGAGACTGAGGGGCGACCTGATTTATAAAATTATGAGGGGTATAGCTGGGGTGAACAGTTGGAGGCTTTTTCCCAGGGCGGAAATGACAATTACAAGAGGACACAAGTGAGAGGCGGGGGAATAGGTTCAATGGAGATGTGCGGGGCAAGTTTTTTTACACCACAGGTGGTGGTGGCCTCGAATGCACTGCCAAGCGAGGTGGTTGAGGCAGATACATTAGCAACCTTCAAGACTTATCTGGATAGATACATGAACAGATGGGGTATGGAAGTATCCAGGGGGTTTGTCTAGCTAGGACACGCGATCGGTGCAGGCTTGGAGGGCCGAAGGGCCTGTTGCTGTGCTGTATTGTTCTTTGCTCTTTTGTTCTCTCTCATGCGTCAATATCCACTAATGTGAACTTCAAAATGATACAATTGCTCCAACTGTGGTCCTAGGAAGGTTTTATATCTAGAGTCTTAAATACATCTCAACTTTTCCTATATATGTTATCATTAGAACATTTAAACACTGCAGGAAACTTACAAATGACTTGGTAGAACAAAAATAAATCCACAATACCCAAGAGATCCAAGGAGAAGGAAAATCCGACAAAGGCAGAAATCCAGACATTTAACTGTGAATAAGAACCTAATTCATCATCTGAGTCCATTCATGTTGGGTAAGGTTTCATAATTTTCTGAACCCACTTCTTGTCCTCTACAAAAACAACCTCGACAATTATGATTGAATGTTTTGTGTGCAATGCAAAAGATCTATAGCTGCTGTTTTTAGCAGAAGTATTATGTGTTCACAATTGTGTTTTTGATTAGACTTTGGCAGTTTTTTGTTGTATAGTGTTCATATTATGAATGGTTCATTATGAATTATCTAAAACTTTGTTACGCCAGTATCTTTATAGGTAACTCTGCCATCTATTGATCCTGAGGGCTGGAATGATAGTAAGCTACTGTGATCTCAGAAGAAGGAGGAAGCCATTTTTGATTAGCAAGAGGAACTCAAATCTGAATGATTAAAGGCACATTAACAAGGCAGTTTGTAAAGAAAATCCTTCTGAATGTATTCAGGTAGTGAGAGGTAAATAAGAATTAGTATCAACTTATAATTAAAGTTGTGGGGATGCTTTCAACTATTAAGACAGGGGATGGGGTAAACAGAGTAGACCTTGAAAGAGGATGGATAGAAAGTTTAATATTTAGATTGTATCTTTCATGACTTTGGGCTGTCCCAGAGTGAATGATAGAATTTACAGTGCCGAAGGAGACCATTCGGCCCAACTAATCTACACCAGCCCTTGGAAAGAGCACCCGACTTAAGCCCACGCCTCCACCATATCCCTGTAACCCAGTAGGCCCATCTAACCTTTCTTTGGACACTAAGGTACAATTTAGCATGGCCAATCCACCTAACCTGCACACCTTTGGACGGTGCGAGGAAACCAGAGCACCCGGAGGAAACCCACGCAGGCTTCCGAGGCGGGAATTGAACTTGGGTCCCTGGAGCTGTAAGACAGCAGTGCTAACCACTGTGCCACCCCACTGAGTGCTACCCAGTCAATTAATTACTTTGAAATGCAGTCACATTTGGAATGTGCAGCCACAAATTTGGGAATGGTAAGCCCCCATTTTTGATTTGATTTCTTTCTAGTCACGTGTACCGAGGTATAGTGAAGTGTATTGTTCTGCTTACAGTCCTGGCAGATCGCTCCATACATGAATACCTAGAACATACTATAATAATTATAGAACATACTATAATAACGGTTATAAAAGATGTAGAAAGAATATCTGTAGGGGAGAGCTTGCAGAGAGCTGCCACACTCCAGCACCACCTTGGGAGAAAAATATTTAAAATACAGCTGCAGCCAGTTGTTGTTTTTCTCTGTGCCCGATGTCAGTCAGGAAGAGGAAGAGCTGGTCAGATTCCCTTGTAGTTGGCCTTCTCGGCTCAGTACTGTTTGGAGAAATGCGCGAGCAGCTTGCAAATCTCTACTCTCACTCCACTCCCTGACCCGCATAGCTTCCATCGGCCTCTCCCTCTAAGGTGCTGCCGTGGTTACGGCCCCGCTGCTACCAAACCGGTCCCGACCTTCCCAGCGGCTCTCGCCGCCCAGCAAGCCAGCCGGACTGATCTCCACTGTCTGCTGGAAGCAGCCCAAGCACAGTGAGTGTCCACACGGCAGCGTCACCAGCAACATCCGGCAAACCGGGTACAGGCACTCGGCCAGGCTGCGGACCGGAGCCGGGGGCCAGGCAGCGCCTCGCGCTCGGACAGACCACTCTGTCTCTTTCACCCCATTGTGACTGCTCCAGTCCAACTTGGGAGTGCTTTCACGTTCCCTCACCCTCACAAAGAAATTCAGGAGGGGGTCCCAACTCTTCCAGGCCCTCGTCCTCTCCTTTCTCCAGCCCGCGTCAGGGGAAAACTCCCGACAATCGGCGCCTTCCTTCAAATCGCCACCCAAAGACAGCAGGGAAATAAATGGCCAGATCATGTTTTTGTAGGCAGTGATTGAAGGATGAATATTGTCCAGGACACTGGGGTGAACTTTCCAGATCTTCAAATAATGTGGTGGGATCTTTGATGTCCATCTGCAATCTGTTTAATGCCTTGGGTTCTGGACACCACCTCAGCCAGTACTTTCCTCAAGAATGTACTGAAATGCCAACATGAGGTGGGACTTGCTGATCAGAAGAGTGGCAGTCACCCCTCCAGCCTATTACAAAGCCTGGCTGTTAAATGCTTCTGGGGCAGCCAGTGTTTCCCTCAATGGGAAGGATGGGAAATCCAGTGCTTTGTGTAATTCAGCCCATAGTCACTGCAAGCAGGGGAAAATACTAAATGGTGAAGATGTTAGAAGATAAAAGTGATATGCTCAATAAATTACAAAAGACTAAATTTATTTTTTTCTTTTCCTTCTTCGCTTTGGTCAGAGGCAATCTAATTGGAATGGAAGTTGAGTTTCTGAGGAGACAGAACAAGTACCAAAAGGAATAATCATATCCAAAGGGATAGAACATAAATCTCTGAAGGGCTAGGTATGTGTGAGAAAGAGAAAACAGTGAATTACAGACCAGTTAACCTAACATCAGTTGTTGAAAAATGCTGGAATTTATCATTGAGGAAGTGTTAACAATGCACTTAGAAAAGCAAAGTATGATTAGAACAAGTCAACATAGTTTTATGAAATGGGAAATCCTGATGGACTTCCGGTGGCGGCCATGGGGTAAGTGGTCGCATATTTGGTAGCTCCCGTTCATGGTGGACCTTTTCCACAATTTATGGTGGATTTGATTGTCAAAACAGGAGACTGGTGAAGTAGAAGAGAAGGATTCCCCACCTGTGTATGGCTTCATGGGCCAGAAGTGGTCTGAAAAGGAGAGATCGTTGGTCAAAGACAGGAGTGGAGTCTGCAGCACAGGAGAATATGGTGGAGGGTCAGGGACCGAAACTGCCGGCCCAGTGGTCAACGGAGCAGCTGGTAGTCTTCAGGAGAAATTCGCTCAGCAAAGAATGGAATACCTGGACCCGATTAAGACAGGATTGATCGTGTGGAGCAGAGACTGGAAACCCAGGGCCAGGCAATCCAGAAGGTGGAAGAGGCGGTGGCTGAGCATGAGGATCAACTAGCCGCGATGGCGGTGGAGATGGGCTGATGAAGGGCGACCAGAAGAGGCTGCAAGAGAAAGTGGAGGACCTGGAGATTTTTGCGTTTTGGACAGGGCTTTGCTGGCGGAGATGTTAGGTGCCGAGTATTCGCCGATTGTTGTGTCAGACCATGCCCCTCACAGGGTGGATTTACGGGTAAGGAAGGAGGGGGGCCAGCGCCCGCACTGGAGATTGGATGGAGGACTGTTAGCAGATGAGGAAGTGTGCGGGCGGGTGAGGCCGACCAGAATTATGTGGAGATAAATGACACGGGAGATTTCGGTAGTAACGGAATGGGGGGGCACTGAAGGCAGTAGTTAGGGGGAGCTGATTTCGGTACGCGCTCATAGGGAGAAGGTGGAGCGGGCAGAGATGGATAAGCTGGTTAGGGAGATTCTCCAGGTGAACAGAAGGTACTCGGAAGCCCCGGAGGCGGGCTGTTGAAAGAACGGCAGAAACTGCAGATGGACTGCACGGTAGTGGCTAGCACGGTGACTTCACAGCGCCAGGGTCCCCGGTTCGATTCCCCGCTGGGTTACTGTCTGTGAGGAGTCTGCACGTTCTCCCCTTGTCTGCGTGGGTTTCCTCCGGGTGCTCCGGTTTCCTCCCACAGTCCAATGACGTGCAGATTAGGTAGATTGGCCATGCTAAATTGCCCTTAGTGTCCAAAAAAGGTTATGAGGGGTTATTGTGGTACGGGGATAGGGTGGAAGTGAGGGCTTAAGTGGGTTGGTGCAGACTCAATGGGCCGAATGGCCTTCTTCTTCACTGTATGTTCTATGGAGTTTGGCTGATATCCACAGGGAAGGCGGTGGGGCAGTTGAGGAAGGCGAGAGGGGCGGTATATGACTATGGGGAGAAGACTAGTAGGGATGCTAGCACACCAGCTCAGGAAAAGGGAGGCGGTCAGGGTGATAGCATGAGTGAAGGATAGAGGGGGGGAAACATGGACTTGGACCCAGTGGGGGTAAACGGGATGTTCAAGGAATTTTACAGTCGGCTGTATGAGTTGGCGCCCCCAGTTGGGATGGAGAGGATGAGGAAATTCTTGGAGGGTTTGGAGTTTCCGAAGGTGGAGGAAGGGTTGGTGGAGGGGCTGGGAGCCCCGATCGGGATTGTGGAAGCCGTCGAGGGATTGGAGGCCATGCAGTCGGGCAAGGCCCCGGGACCGGACGGATACCCAGTGGAATTTTATAAGAAGTTTTATGGGGTGCTGGGTCCGCTGCTGGTGAGGGCATTCAATGAGGCAAGGGAATGGCGTGTTCTTCCCCCAACAATGTCACAGGCTTCGATTTCATTGATCCTGAAGTGGGAGAAGGACCCAGAACAATGCGGGTCATACAGACCAATCTCCCTACTCAATGCAGATGCCAAATTGCTGGCCAAAGTTTTGGCCTCGAGGATAGAGGATTGTGTTCCGGGGGTGATAGGGGAGGTCCAGACGGGATTTGTCAAAGGAAGGCAGTTAACGGCCAACCTTAGAAGGCTCTTGAATGTCATCCTGATGCCCTCCGAGGGGGGGAGGTGGAGGTGGTGGTCGCTATGGACGCAGAGAAGGCATTCGGCCGGGTGGAGTGGAAATATTTGTGGGAGGTCCTGGGTGGTTTGGGTTTGGACAGCATTTTGTAGATTGGGTCCGGTTGCTGTACCAGGCGCCAGTGGGGAGTGTGCGGATGAACCGAGTGAGCTCGGAGTGTTTTAGACTGAGCCGGGATGAGGCAGGGATGTCCACTCTCCCCACTGTTGTTTGTCCTGGCTATAGAGTCATTGGCGATGGTGCTGAGACCGTCAAAGGACTGGAAGGGGCAAGTCCGGGGCCGGGTGTGGGGGGGGGGAACACAGGGCCTTGTTGTATACGGACGACCTACTCCTGTATATTTCCGACACGTTAGGGAGAGATTATGCGGATCTTAGGGGAATTTGGCCGGTTCTCGGGGTATAAATTGAACATGGGTAAGAGTGAGGATTTTGTGATCCAGGCGAGGGGGCAGGAGAGGAGACTGGGGGAGTTGCTGTTTAAAGTGGTGGGAGGGAGCTTTCGACACTTGGGGATTCGGGTGGCACTGGGGTGGGAACAGTTACATAAATTAAATCTGGACTGGTTAGTTGTGCAAATGAAGGACTTTCGGAGGTGGGACATGCTCCCGCTGTCACTGACGGGGAGGGTACAGACCGTAATGATGACGTTCTCTCAAGATTTTTGTATGTTTTCCAGTGTCTTACTATTTTTATCCCAAAGGCCTTTTTAAAGCGGGTTAATGGGGTGGTTTCTGGGTTAAAACCCCACGAGTGAGGAAAGTGCTGTTGGAGCGGAGCCGAGGCGGGGGAGGGTTGGCCCTACTGAACTTTAGGAATTACCTCTGAGCGGCAAATATAGACATGATCAGGAAGTAGGTAGTGGGGGAAGGGTCAGTGTGGGAGCAGGTGGAGGTGGCGTCTTGCAGGGGCACAAGTTTAGGGGCACTGGTAACAGCACCTCTACCGTTCTCGCCAGCTCGGTACTCCACAAGCCTGGTGGTGGTAGCAGCTCTGAGAGTTTGGGTGCAGTGGAAGGAGCATCGGTGTGGGCCCCAATTTTGGCAACCACCGGTTTGTGCCGGGGAGGTTGGATGGGGGTTTCGGCGGTGGCAGAGAGCAGGGATTGAGAGGCTGGGGGATTTGTTTATCGATGGGAGCTTTCCCTGTTTGGAGGATTCGGAAGAAGAGTTTGAATTGCCGGGTGGGAATGGGTTTCGCTATCTGCAGGTGAGGGGCTTTGTACAAAGGCAGGTTTCGACCTTCCCACTTTTACCGCCACAAGGGATACAGAATAAGGTAGTTTCAAAAACGGGGCTGGGGGAAGTGAAGGTATTGGAAACTTATAAAGGGCTCATGGAGTGGGAGGGAACCCAGATACATGATTAACACTACACCCCTGTATGCTTCACCCGATGCCGGTGTTTATGTAGTTACATTGTGTACCTTGTGTTGCCCTATTATGTATTTTCTTTTTTTCTTTTCATTTCATGTACTTAATGATCTGTGAGCTGCTCGCAGAAAAATACTTTTCGCTGTACCTCGGAACACGTGACAATAAACCAATCCAGACCAATCCAATGTAATCCAAGTGGGAAGATGAGCTGGCTAAGGAGCTAGAGGCATGTCTGTAGGAGGATACTCTGAGTAGAGTCAACACGCCCACATCATGTGCCAGGCTCAATCTGATACAATTTAAGGTGGTTCACCGGGCACACATGACGGTGGCTCCGATGAGCAGGTTTTTTTTGGGTAGAGGACAGGTGTGTGGGGTGCGCGGGAGGGCTCGCGAATCATGTCCACATGTTTTGGACATGTCCGAAGCTCAGGAGATTCAGGCAGGGATTTGCCGATGTCATGTCCATGGTGCTAAAAACGAGGGTGGTCCCGAGTCCAGAGGTGGCGATTTTTAGACTGTTGGACGACCTGGAAGTCCAGGGGGTGAGAGAGGCTGACGTTTTGGTTTTTGACTCTTTGGTAGCACGGAGATGGATCCTATTATCTTGGAGGGACTGTGAGTTCCCGAAATTGGCGGTATGGGCCAGCGACATGGCTGGGGTTCCTCAGGCTTTAGAAAATTAACAGGAAAAAAACAGAATCTGCTCAGACGAGGAGGAGCGTAACAGACATCTACCGACGCTGAAAGATGCCCTTGTACAAACTGGATATGGCGTTCGACTCATCGATCGACAGATCCAACGCGCTACAGCAAAAAACCGCACCAACCTCCTCAGAAGACCAACACGGGACACAACCGACAGAGTACCCTTTGTCGTCCAGTATTTCCACGGAGCGGCGAAACTAGGACATCTTCGTTGCAGCCTTTGACACGTCATCGATGAAAATGAACATCTTGCCAAGGTCATCCCCACACCACCACTACTTACCTTCAAGCAACCTCAAACAAACCATTGTTTGCAGCAAACTACCCAGCCTTCAGAACAGCAACCACGACACCACACAACCCTGCTATGGCAATCTCTGCAAGACAAGCCAGATCATCGACATGGGTACCACCATTACACGTGAGAACACCACCCACCAGGTACGCGGTACATATTCGTGCGACTCGGTCAATGTTGTCTACCTCATACGCTGCAGGAAAGGATGGCCCGAAGCGTGGTACATTGGCGAGACCATGCAGACGTTGCGACAATGGATGAATGGACATCACGCGACAATCGCCACGCAGGAATGTTCCCTTCCAGTCGAGGAACACTTCAGCAGTCAAGGGCATTCAGCCTCTGATCTTCGGGTAAGCGTTCTCCAAAGCATCCTTCAGGACACGCGACAACGCAGAATCGCCGAGCAGAAACTTATAGCCAAGTTCCGCACACATGAGTATGGCCTCAACCGGGACCTTGGATTCATGTTGCATTACATTGACCCCCCAAGCCTGGGCTTGTGAAATCCTACCAATTGACCTGGCTTGAGACAATTCACATCTCTTTAACCTGGGATTACCCCTCTCTCTGAATTTGTAAAGCCTGCAAATACTCGCAGTCAAAGGATCGTATTGCATCTTTGACTTTGTCTCTATATATGTTTCTGGAACCTACCTCTTCATTCACCTGAGGAAGGAGCAGTGCTCCGAAAACTAGTGATTCGAAACAAACCTGTTGGACTTTAATCTGGTGTTGTAAGACTTTCTTACTGAGAAAATTAAATTCGCCCTGAGAGGATCAATGTTAAGGTTCGTTCGGAGGTGGCAGCCGTTTAGCGACTTCTTTGGGGAAAACTAAAACTGTTAGCAGATACAATAGGAGGGGGTGGGGTTAGGGAATGGTGGGGGGGTAGGGGAGTTAGTTTAGTTTAGTTCAGGCGGGGTCAGCGAGAGGAGATGGAGGGACTGAGGAATTGTGTGTATATGCCATGTTGGCTGGGTGTGGTTGGCCGGGGGGCGTGTTTTGTACTGAATTATGTTTACATTTATTTTTGTTCTTTCTGTTGTCATAAAATCATAAATGTCTTAATAAAATAAGACCATAAGACATAGGAGCGGAAGTAAGGCCATTCGGCCCATCGAGTCCACTCCACCATTCAATCATGGCTGATTTCAACTCCATTTACCCGCTCTCTCTCCATAGCCCTTAATTCCTCGAGAAATCAAGAATTTATCAACTTCTGTCTTAAAGACACTCAATGTCCCGGCCTCCACCGCCCTCTGTGGCAATGAATTCCACAGACCCACCACTCTCTGGCTGAAGAAATTTCTCCTCATCTCTGTTCTAAAGTGACTCCCTTTTATTCTAAGGCTGTGCCCCCGGGTCCTAGTCTCCCCTGCTAATGGAAACAACTTCCTTACATCCACCCTATCTAAGTCATTCATTATCTTGTAAGTTTCTATTAGATCTCCCTTCAACCTCCTAAACTCCAAAGAATATAATCCCAGGATCCTCAGACGTTCATCGTATGTTAGGCCTACCATTCCTGGGATCATCCGTGTGAATCTCCGCTGGACCCGCTCCAGTGCCAGTGTGTCCTTCCTGAGGTGTGGGGCCCAAAATTGCTCACAGTATTCTAAATGGGGCCTAACTAATGCTTTAGAAAGCTTCAGAAGTACATCCCTGCTTTTATATTCCAAGCCTCTTGAGATGAATGACAACATTGCATTTGCTTTCTTAATTACGGACTCAACCTGCAAGTTTACTTTTAGAGAATCCTGGACTAGGACTCCCAAGTCCCTTTGCACTTCAGCGTTATGAATTTTGTCACCGTTTAGAAAATAGTCCATGCCTCTATTCTTTTTTCCAAAGTGCAAGACCTCGCACTTGCCCACGTTGAATTTCATCAGCCATTTCTTGGACCACTCTCCTAAACTGTCTAAATCTTTCTGCAGCCTCCCCACCTCCTCCATACTACCTGCTCCTCCACCTATCTTTGTATCATCGGCAAACTTAGCCAGAATGCCCCCAGTCCCATCATCTAGATCGTTAATATATAAAGAGAACAGCTGTGGCCCCAACACTGAACCCTGCGGGACACCACTCGTCACCGGTTGCCATTCCGAAAAAGAACCTTTTATCCCAACTCTCTGCCTTCTGCCTGACAGCCAATCGTCAATTTTAAAATGTTTTTTAAAAAATAAAATAAAAGGGGAAATCCTGTTTGAAAAATTTATTGGAACTTTTTGAGGATGTGATGGGCAGCACGGTGGCACAGTGGGCAGCTTTGCTGCCTCATAGTGCCAGGGACCTGAGTTCCATCCAGCCTTGGGTGACTGAGGGATTCTATAGATAACTTGTAGGGATTCTATAGATAACTTGTAGGGTACATATAGGGGAACCAGTAGATATAATATACATCTGGAATTCCAAAAGGCATTCGATAAGGTGCCACACAAAATGTTAATAGGCAAGATAAGTGTTCATGGAGTTGGGGTAATATATTAACATGGATAGAGGAGCCGCGGTTTAACCAAACTATTGGAAGTCTTTGAAGAAGCAACTTGGTTGAAGGGGAACCAGCGGATTACTGCACTTAATTTTACAGAAAGCATTCGATAAAGAGCCACATCAAGGGTTATTGCAGAAAATTAAAGCTCATCGTGTAGACAATAACATATTGGCATGGATAGAAGATTGGCTAGCTCCTGATACAATTCAAGGTCGTTCATCGGGCTCACATGACAGTGGCCCGGGTGAGCAGATTCTTTGGGGTGGAAGGCAGGTGTGCAAAATGTGCGGGAGGACCAGCGAACCATGCCAAATGTTCTGGGCATGTCCGAAGCTTAGGGGATTTTGGCAGGGCTTTGCAGATGTCATGTCCATGGTGTTAAAAACAAGGTTGGCACTGAGTCCAGAGGTGGCGATTTTCGGGATGTCGGAAGACCCGGGAATCCAGGTGGAGAAAGAGGCAGACGTTCTGGCCTTTGCTTCCCTGGTAGCCCGGAGACGGATACTATTAGCTTGGAGGGACTCAAAGCCCCCGAAGTCGGAGCTATCGGACATGGCTAGCTTTCTCTGTTTGGAGAAAATTAAGTTTGCCTTGAGAGGGTCCCTGTTAGAGTTCGACCGGAGGTGGCAACCGTTCGTCGACTTCTTCGCAGAAAATTAATTGTCAGCAGAAGGGGAGGGGGGGGGGGGGGGATTAGTTTCGCTTAGAGAAGGGGGTTAATAAAGGTGGGACCTGTAAGGGAGGGAGACGGCTTTTGCACTATGTTTATAGTTTCATGTACATTGTTTATTTTGTTGTTGTTAAAATACCTTAATAAAATGTTTATTTTTTTTAAAAAAAGAAGATTGGCTAGCTAAC
Source organism: Scyliorhinus torazame (assembly GCF_047496885.1). Taxonomy (NCBI): domain Eukaryota; kingdom Metazoa; phylum Chordata; class Chondrichthyes; order Carcharhiniformes; family Scyliorhinidae; genus Scyliorhinus; species Scyliorhinus torazame. The sequence goes on along the minus strand of NC_092715.1, from coordinate 70,698,059 downwards.
GAGAAGCAGAGATTAGGCAGAAATGGGCCATTTTCTGGTTAGCAGGATGTAATGAGTGGTGTGCCACAGGTACTCGTGCTGGGGTCTCAACCTTTTCTAGAAATTACTTTGATGAAGGGACAGGAGATATGGGGCGGGATTTTCCCGTACCCGGCGGGGCGGGGGGTCCCGGCGGGACGGAGTGGCGTGAACCACTCCGGCGTCGGGTCACCCCAAAGGTGCGGAATTCTCACTACCTTCAGGGGCTAGACCCGCCCCAGAGTGGTTGGCGCCCCGCCGGCTGGCGGAATAGGGGCCTGGCGCCACGCCAACTGGCGCCGAAGGGCCTCCGCCGGCCGTCGCATGCGCGGGAGTGCCAGCGCATGCTAGCGTCATCCCCGCGCATGCGCACATGGAGTCACTTCCGCAGCGGGAATGGTGGATGACCACGGCCTCCAGTGGGGAAGGAATAGAGTGCCCCCACGGCACAGGCCCGCCCGCGGATCAGTGGGCTCCGACCGCGGGCCAGGCCACCGTGGGGGCACCTCCTGGGGCCAGATCCCCTCGCACCCCCCCAAGAAACCCGGTGCCCGCCCGCGTCGCCAGGTCCCGCCGGTAAGGGACCTACTCTGATTTACGCCGGCGGGATCGGCACTGAACAGGCGGGACTTCGGCTCATCGCAGGCCGGAGAATCCGGACAGCCCCGGGGCCCATTGAATCGCGCCGGACCCCACCATTCTCCGAGGCGGGCGGCGCGACTCACGCCACGCCGGTTTTTTTGGGGCGGGAGAATTGGGAGGACGGTGGGGGACCCCCGGCGATTCTCCCACCCGGCAGGGGGGTCGGAGAATCCCGCCCATGGTTGCTAAATTTTCTGATGATACAAAGTACGTTCTAAAGATGACATGAGGCTTCAGGTGGATAGAGATAGGTTAAGTGAATGGGCTAAGACCTGGCAAATGGAGTATAATGTAGGAAAATGATAAATTGTTCATTTCAGCAGGAAGAATTAAAAAAAGCATATTATCCAAATGGTGAGAGATTGCAGAGCTCTGAGATGCAGATGGATCTAGGTGTCCCAGTGTATGAATTGTAAAATGTTAGCATGCAGGTACAGCAAGCCATTAGGAAAGCTAATAGAATGTTACTGTTTGTTGCGAGGGGAATTCCCGTAACAGCCTCCCCGAACAGGCGCCGGAATGTGGCGACTAGGGGCTTTTCACAGTAACTTCATTGAAGCCTACTTGTGACAATAAGCGATTTTCATTTCATTTCATTGAATACAAAAGTTATACAGGGCATTGGTGAGACCACATCTGGAGTACTGTGTCCTGCATTGGTCTCTTTATTTAAGGAAGATAGAAATGCTTTGGAAGCAGTTCAGAGAATGTTTACCAGACTAATACCAGGAATGGAAGGGTTACCTTTGTGAGGAAAGGTTGGACAGACAAAGCTTGTATCTGCTGGAGTTCAGACAAGTAAGAGGCAACTTGACTGAAATGTCTAAGATCCTGAGGAGCCTTGACAGGGTGGATGTGGAAAGGATGTTTCCTCTTGTGAGAGAATCTAGAATTAGGGGTCACTGTTTAAAAATAAGGCGTCGCTTATTTAAGGACGAGATGAGGAGACCTTTTTTCACTTGGAGGGCTATGAGGCTTTGGAACACCCTTTCCCAAAAGGTGGTGGAAGCAAAGTCTTTGAATATTTTAAATGGAGAGTTAGATAGATTCTTGGTAAGCAAGAGAGTGAAAGGTTATAGGGTTAGATGGGAATGGGGGTTGAGGTTACAATCAGATCAGCCATGTTCATATTGAATGGTGGAACAGGTTCGAGAGGCCGAGTGGCCTACTCCTCCTAATTTGTATGTTTATATGTAGGATTAGGTAACACATAGAAAGCAGAGATTGAGCATAAACAAGGCTTTTTCAAATTGGCAGGCAGTGAATAATGGAGTGCCGCAAGGATCAATGCTGGGGCTTCAGCTATTTATAGTCCACAATAATGACGTGGTCGAGGAGACAGGGAGTGATGTATCAATGGTGTTGATAATACCAAAGCTCGGTGGGAAGGTAAGCTGTGGGGAGGACACAGAGGCTTGCCAAAAGATGTAGACAGGTTAAGTGAATGGGCAACAACATGGTAGATTTTAATTTAATTTAATTTAATCTTTATTGTCACAAGTAGGCTTACATTTATACTGCAATGAAGTTACTGTGAATGCCCCTAGTCACCACATTCCGGCACTTGTTTGAGTACACCGAGGGAGAATTCAGAATGTCCAATTCACCGAACTTCCGTCTTTTGGGACTTGTGGGAGGAAACCGGAGCACCTGAAGGAAACCCACGCAGACACTGGGAGAACGTGCAGACTCCGCACAGACAGTGACCCAAGCCGGGAATTGAACCTGGGACCCTGGCACTCTGAAGCATCAGTACTATCCACTGTGCTACTGTGCCACCCACTGCCGTCATCGAGTATAATGCAGGGAAAACCATCATTTTCAAAAGGTAGGAAACTTGTAAGTGTCAGCAAGCAAAAGGGAAGCCAAATGGTGTGTTGGCCTTTATTGCAAAAGAATTGGATTACAAAAATAAAGAAGTCAAGTTACAATTGTACTGAGTTTTGGTGAGACCGTATCTGGAATACTGTGCGCAGTTTTCATCTCCTCGTAAAAGAAAGGATATACTTGCAGCGAAGATTCACTAAATTAGAGCAAAATACCGTAGATGCTAGAAATCTGAATTAAAAACAGAAAATGCTAAATAAACTCAGCAGGTCTGGAAGCATCTGTGGAGGGAGAAACACACTTAACGTTTCGAATCCGATGACTCCAGTTCTGTAGAAGGGTCAATTGACTCGAAACGTTAACTCTGTTTTGCACTCCACAGGTGCTGCCAGACCTGCTGAGTTTATCCAGCATTTTCTGTTTTTATTTCACTAAATTGGTCCTGGGATGACGGATTGTCCTGTGATAAGAAGCTGACTACATTGGGCTAACTTTCTGGCGTTCAGAAGAATGAGAGGCAATCTCATTGAAAGCTACAAACTTCTGAAGGGGTTTGATTGGGTGGATGCTGAAAGATCATTGCTACTGGTCAGGGAGTCTAAAACACAGGGACAGAGACTCAAGATAAGGGCCAAATCATTTAGGACTGAAATGAGAAGAAATTACTTAATTCAAAGACTTCTTTGGAATTCTCTACCCCAGAGGGCCGTGGATGCTCCATCGCTGAATATATTTAAGGCTGAGATAGACAGAATTTTAGTGTCTTAGGGAAATAAGGGATATGGCAGTGGTTGGGAAAATGGAGTTGGAACCCAAGATTAGACATGATATTGAATGATGGAGCAGACTTGATGGGCCATTTGGTCTACTCTTGCTCCTATTTCTTGTGTGTGTAAGGTACCTGGCAGCACTGTAGCACAAGTGGATAGCACTGTGGCTTCACAGCGCCATGGTCTCAGGTTTGATTCCCCGCTGGGTCACTGTCTGCGAAATCTGCACATTCTCCCCGTGTCTCCGTTGGTTTCCTCCCGGTGCTCCGGTTTCCTCCCACAGTCCAAAAACGCGCAGGTTAGGTCGATTGGCTATGCTATGGCTATGCCCTTAGTGTCCAAAAAGGTTAGGAGGGGTTATTGGGTTATGGGGATAGGGTGGAAGTGAGGGATTAATGTGGGTCGGTGCAGACTCGATGGGCTGAATGGCCTCTTCTGCACACTATGTTCTATGTTCTGATGTGGTCACATCATGCACCATGGGCTATTGTGTATAATTACCATACAACTGCAGGGATACCCAGTCAATAATAGTTGCTGTAACATGTTATTTTTCTTATCAGTCTAGTGGACACATTGGTGAAACCTCTAGTTCTTATTTGGGTATCAGATTCCGAGGGGTATGTGGGGGACATGATCTGTGATGCCGTGGCTGATGTGCCATTCCATCCTGAGGATGACTCTCGAGGTCTGTCCCAAAGCTGCTCACAGTTAAATCTTTGCAAAAGATGGACAGTAATCGATTACAGCCTTTCTTCTTGTCAATATTTGCCTCAGTAATTTCTTAAACTCTTTATACATTTTTAAACTAAAAGGTTTACGTAGTTGTATTTAAGCATCTCAAAGTAATGTTTTACAGTTTATTAGGTAAGGAGAAAATATAGTGAAATATTTATACTTGTTGCTAACTTTTGGTTGGTTCAATTGGCTCTGTTTTATAACCTTTGCTCTCGAGTCGCCAGGTATCTTTACGATACCGCCACGAGGTTCAAGTTCAAGTAATGATCAATGACTCAATACACCGATTAGTAAGATTCAAATCAAAGCACATTTATTATACACAGTAATCGCTACTCATGCACAAATTCTACGTCTAAGCTACTTCTACAACTAACAGGCCTATACTTAGCTTCGGACTGGCCCACCAGGTCAGGGGAACAAATGGCCTTTTGTTCGGGTCCTGAGTCTGCGGGATTCGAAGTTGGTACGGATTGGTAGCTAGGAGCGCCTATCTCGTAGCGAGCGTTGACTTAAGACTTACTGGATATCGGCGGCAGTTGAACCGGTCAAGGTCAAGGTTGGTTCGAGTTGCTGAGTGACCCTGTCAAGAAGAACGATTTGAACTTGGGGGGGGCTTACCTTTATAGTCCCTAGGGGCTTCCCGCCTTTCGGGGCGGACCCTGTACCTAGTTCCAGGTGATTGGACTTTGTTCCAATCGCTTGGTTTGATTTCTCCAATACTGGAGCGGTTCCCTGATCAATGGGCAGTCTTGAGGTGTCCGTTAACCTCTTTTATGTTGTCTCCTGCTGGCGCCGGGGAGTCTGGCTTAGCTTTGTTTGTCCCAAATGTTGCGATTGTTCCCGGGGCTCACTTATTAGTATGTAGATGGCTGCTACATTATTATGCAGATGGCTGCTTGTATTGATGCTGTCTGGGCTTTTGCAGAGTTTAATACACAGTAAACTTGCACCTGCTGGTTTCTGCCTATGTTGGCTGAATTTCCTCGCAGCCTCTGCTGTTCTCCATTTTACATCGGGAGTTGGCCAACCCAGGTGGCTGCACCCTTCCTTTGTAAAATATTTCACTCTTCAGAATTAAAGATTAAATTGATCACATCTATGTTTTTGTAATTTTTTTTCTTACGATTTTTCTTTTCTATTTGCACATGAATTAAACTTGGCTGCATGACCTGAGATGTGGTCAGTGAGGAATTTCTGGAATCATCTGCCTGCATAATCCTTTTTTTTATTTGTGGGTCCTACCTTGCATACTAATAAAGCATGTGTTTTGAATTCTACCATTGCAGTTTCACATGTACAGCTTATAAACATTTCATGCCATAATGCTCTTTCTTTTCAATGTAGCAAGAGGAATATTAACCTACTTTATGTATAATTTTAGCAATGAACTTAAGTCAGTGAAAAATGTTCTGGGGATAGAGAGCAAATGTTGTGGGGTATGTGTGTTTTAAAAAATATTTTTATTCAGTTTTAACATTTTATACATAAAACAAAGCAGTGCAAAAACAACAGAAACCCCCCTCCGCCCCACTTCACCAACCAACACCCCAATAATGCTAAGAACGCTCCCCTCAGCAGCTGACGGTGACCAACTCTTATGTAGAATAAACAGATCCAATCTCTTGTGGAACCCCTCCATTGCCCCCGTCAAAACAATCTTAACCTTCTCCAAATACAGAAACTCCATCAGGACCCTAAGCCACAGAGTATGTGTGTTTTAAATGTATAACACTGCCCCCAAATTTTCAATGTAGCCACCACCACCGGGCTTGTGGTGTATTTCTTTGGTGAGAACGGCAACGGTGCTGTCACCATTGCTTGTTGGCTAGTCCCCCTGCAGGACGCCCTCTCCAATCTCTTCCACGCCGCTCCCTCCCCTTCTCCCATCCACTTACACACCATTGAAACATTGGCGGCCCAGTAGTACTCACTTAGGCTCGGTAGTGCCAGCCCCCCCCTGTCCCTACTACGCTGCAAGAATCCCCTCCTCACTCTCGGGGTCTTCACAGCCCACACAAAACTCATAATACTCTTCTCGATTCTTTTGAAAAAAGCCTTCGTGATCACCACCAGGAGGCACTGAAACACAAAAAGGAATCTCGGGAGGACCACCATTTTAACCGCCTGCACCCTACCTGCCAATGACAGGGACACCATGTCCCATCTCTTAAAGTCCTCCTCCATCTGTTCCACCAACCGCGTTAAATTAAGCCTGTGTAATGTACCCCAATTCTTGACTATCTAGATCCCCAAGTACCGGAAGTCCCTTGTTACCTTCCTCAACGGTAAATCCTCTATCTCTCTGCTCTGCTCCCCTGGATGCACCACAAACAACTCACTTTTCCCCATGTTCAGTTTATACCCTGAAAAATCCCCAAACTCCCCAAGTATCCGCATTATCTCTGGCATCCCCTCCGCCGGGTCCGCCACATATAGCAGCAAATCACCCGCATACAGAGACACCCGGTGTTCTTCTCCCCCCCTGAGTACTCCCCTCCACTTCCTGGAGCCCCTCAATGCTATGGCCAGGGGTTCAATCGCCAGTGCAAACAATAACGGGGACAGAGGACATCCCTGCCTCGTCCCTCTATGGAGCCGAAAATAATCAGACCCCCGTCCATTCGTGACCACGCTCGCCATCGGGGCCCTATACAGCAACTGTACCCACCTGATATACCCATCCCCAAAGCCAAATCTCCTCAGCACCTCCCACAAATAATCCCACTCCGCTCTATCAAATGCTTTCTCGGCATCCATCGCCACCACTATCTCCGCTTCCCCCTCTGGTGGGGGCATCATCATTACCCCTAGCAGCCTCCGTATATTTGTATTCAGCTGTCTCCCCTTCACAAACCCAGTTTGGTCCTCATGAACCACCCCCGGGACACAATCCTCTATCCTCATTGCCATTACCTTGGCCAGAATCTTAGCGTCCACATTCAGGAGGGAAATGGGACTGTAGGACCCGCATTGCAGCGGGTCTTTTTCCTTCTTAAGGAGGAGCGATATCGTTGCCTCTGACATAGTCGGGGGCAGCTGCCCCCTTTCCCTCGCCTCATTAAAGGTTCTCATCAGTAGCGGGGCCAGCAAGTCCATATATTTCCTATAGAATTCAACTGGGAATCCGTCTGGTCCCGGGGCCTTTCCAGCCTGCATGCTCCCAATCCCTTTCACTCCTTCCTCCGTCTCAACCTATGCTCCCAGTCCCACCCTCTCCTGCTCCTCCACCTTAGGAAATTCCAGCTGATCCAGAAAGCACATCATTCTCTCCTTCCCATCCGGGGGCTGAGCTTCATATAATCTTTCGTAAAATGCCTTGAACACTCCATTCACTCTCTCCGCTCCCCGCTCCATCTCTCCCTCCTCATCTCTCACCCCCCCTATCTCCCTCGCTGCTCCCCTTTTCCTCAGTTGGTGGGCCAGCAATCTGCTCACCTTCTCCCCGTATTCGTACTGTACACCCTGTGCCTTCCTCCATTGTGCCTCTGCATTACCCGTAGTCAACAAGTCAAATCCTACATGTAGCCTTTGCCTTTCCCTGTACAGTCCCTCCTCCGGTGCCTCCGCATATTGTCTGTCCACCCTCAGAAGTTCTTTCAACAACCGCTCCCTTTCCCTACCCTCCTGCTTTCCTTTATGTGCCCTAATAGATATCAGCTCCCCTCTAACCACTGCCTTCAGCGCCTCCCAGACCACTCCCACCTGTACCTCCCCATTATCATTGAGTTCCAAGTACCTTTCAATACACCCCCTCACCCTTAAACACCCCCCCTCATCTGCCAATAATCCCATGTCCATTCTCCAGGGTGGACGCTGTTGTTTTTCTTCCCCTATCTCCAGGTCCACCCAATGTGGAGCATGATCCGAAATGGCTATAGCCGTGTACTCTGTCCCCGTCACCTTTGGGATCAGTGCCCTTCCCAAAACAAAAAAATCTATTCGTGAATAAACTTTGTGGACATAGGAGAAAAACGAAAACTCCTTACTCCTAGGTCTACTAAATCTCCAGGGGTCTACTCCTCCCATCTGCTCCATAAAGTCCTTAAGCACCCTAGCTGCAGCCGGCCTCCTTCCGGTCCTGGACCTCGATCTGTCCAGCCCTGGGTCCAGCACCGTATTAAAATCTCCACCCATTACCAACTTCCCCACTTCTTGGTCCGGGATTCGTCCTCACATACGCCTCATAAAGTTGGCATCATCCCAGTTCGGGGCATACACGTTCACTAATACCACCGCCTCCCCTTGCAATTTGCCACTCACCATCACGTATCTGCCCCCACTATCCGCCACTATAGTCTTTGCCTCAAACATTACCCGCTTCCCCACTAGTATGGCCACCCCCCTGTTTTTTGCGCCTAGCCCCGAATGAAACACCTGCCCCACCCATCCTTTGCGTAGTCTGACCTGGTCTATCAGCTTCAGATGCGTCTCCTGAAGCATAACCACATCTGCCTTAAGTTTCTTTAGGTGTGCGAGTACCCGTGCCCTCTTAATCGGTCCGTTCAGCCCTCTCACATTCCAAGTGATCAACCGGGTTGGGGGGCTCTTTACCCCCCCCCCCCCCTTGACGACTAGCCATCTCCTTTTTCAATCCAGCTCCTCACCCGGTTCCCACGCAGCCGTATCTCCCTCAAGCGGCGCCCCCCTGCCCCGACCACCCCCCCCCCCCATACCAGCTCCCCCTTCTCCCCAGCAGCAGCAACCCAGTTAACCCCCCCGCGCTAGATCCCAAACTAGCGTAATTGCACCCCCCATGTTGCTCCCAGAAGTCAGCAAACTCTGGCCGACCTCGGCTTCCCCCCGTGACCTCGGCTCACACTGTGCGAGGCCCCCTCCTTCCTGCTTCCCTGTTCCCGCCGTGATTACCATAGCGCGGGAACAAAGCCCGCGCTTCCCTTTTGGCCCCCCCCCCCCCCCAATGGCCGGCGCCCTCAGCTCCTCATTCTCCCTCCCCCCCTCCCCCACGACATGGGGAAGAGAGAAAAGTTACAGGGTCGCAGGATTAACAACTTGGGAAGTCATCTCTTCCCTCTTTTCCCCCCCTTCATCCCACATATTCACCCCACCACTTTGTCCCAAACGTTCTTTTTCTGGCCCGTTCACTCCAGTTTCTCCTCGACAATAAATGTCCACGCCTCATCTGCCGTTTCGAAGTAGTGGTGTTTCCCTTGATGTGTGACCCACAGTCTTGCCGGTTGCAGCATTCCAAATTTAATCTTCCTTTTGTGCAGCACCGCCTTGGCCCGATTAAAACTTGCCCTCCTTCTCGCCACCTCCGCACTCCAATCTTGATATACGCGGATCACCGCGTTCTCCCACCTACTGCTCTGAGTTTTCTTTGCCCATCTGAGGACCATCTCTCTGTCCTTATATCGGAGAAATCTCACCACTATGGCTCGAGGAATTTCTCCAGCCCTCGGTCTTCGCGCCATAACTTGATAGGCTCCCTCCACCTCCAGCGGACCCGTCGGGGCCTCCGATCCCATTAACGAGTGCAGCATCGTGCTCACATATGCCCCGACGTCCGCCCCTTCTACACCTTCAGGAAGACCAAGAATCCTTAAATTCTTCCTCCTCGCATTATTCTCCAGCACCTCCAGCCTTTCCACACACTTTTTGTGTTGTGCCTCGTGCATCTCCGTTTTCACCACCAGGCCCTGTGTGTCGTCCTCATTCTCAGCAGCCTTTGCGTTCACCACCCGAAGCTCCTGTTCCTGGGTCTTTTGCTCCTCCTTTAGCCCCTCAATCGCTTGTAATATCGGGGCCAACAGCTCCTTCTTCATCTCCTTTTTGAGTTCTTCCACGCAACGCCGCAGGAACTCTTGTTGGTCAGGGCCCCATATTAAACTGCCTCCTTCCGACGCCATCTTGCTTCGTGCCTGCCTTCCTGGCCGCTGCTCTAGAGGATCCACCGCAATCCGGCCACTTTCCTCTCTTTTTTCCATCCGTGTCCAGGGGGGATTCCCTTCTGGATTACCGCACAGTGTTTTTTGCCGTTAAAATTGCCGTTGGGGCTCCTATTAAGAGCCCAAAAGTCCGTTCCACCGGGAGCTGCCGAAACGTGCGACTTAGCTGGTCATCGCCGCACCCGGAAGTCTCAAATAACTTTCTTAATGGATCAAACTGGTTGTTGATGAGCCATATCGATCAGAAAGTTCCAGACTTGATGCCTGGTCAGCTTCAAGTTAGTTGTATCCAGCCAGGGTGGCAGCAGGGGTGCTGCAGTTTGTTTTCACATCTCTGGACAAGGTTGGAAGAAAACAGTCGGTTTCTGCTCCTATTCACTATCTAGTGTTCTAATTTGGCAAGTGTGTGGAGCCATTGACCAAGAGCAGAATTAGATTCTGTTGTAATGCTGCATCTCTTACCACAACTGTCAAGTAGCTTGCCAGCAGTTATTCACACATGAAGAATGCCACCAAAGATTGTCTGGCACTCAAGAAATCATACCCTAGCTGTTGTCAATTTGTTCCTGAAAAATGAAGGAGGAATTGACATTCCCCCCCCCTCCTTCCGCCCCAGTAAAAACCAAAAGGTCAAACTGTAGAGTGGTGCAATTAGGTACAAGCCTGTCAGTTCACCTCTGGGATCTTGATTTGAAATCCAGTTCAAGCAACTGAATAAGTATTCATCTGACAGCAGTTAATGATTGTAAATGAAGTCAGGTTGAGCTGTTACAGTATATTGTGGAATGCGAACTCCTAGCACAGAACCGCCCTTATTTGGTATTGGGTAAAGCTATAAAGACCTTAAGAGTGGCTGTATGGGATGTTTTGCTTATGTTGGATATTATGTTGCCTGCCAGTTATTGAAAACTCTCCTCCATTTCGCTAAGTTTGTACCTTGGAGTTGTCTATGAGACCTATATAGTTTTTATCTGCTGCCTGGCCTATTGCTTTTGTAACAAATGAGCAAAACCGGTTTCTCGGAGACGATTTCTTTTTTGGCATGAGTTCTAAAGGGTTACTGTTGCATATACTGAAGAAGCTTGGCTTATTTTCCTCAGAGATGAGATTTGATAGTGGTATTTAAAACCGTAAAGGGTCTAGAAAGAGTAGACTAAGGAAAAACCTCCCTTTGGCAGAAGGCCTGAGAACCAGAGGACACCAATTTAAGCTGATGACAAAAGAACCAGAATCACTGCAGACCTTTTTTCACGCAACGGGTTGTTAGGATCTGAAATGCACTCATGGACGGCACGGTGACGCAGTGTTTAGCACTGCTACCTCACGGCGCTGATGACCCCGGTTTGATCCTGGGTCACTGTCCTTGTGGAGTTTGCACATTCTCCCCGTGTCTGCGTGGGTTTCACCCCCACAACCCAAAGATGTGCAGGTTAGGTGGATTGGCCACGCAAAATTGCCACTTAGGTGGAAAAAATAATTGGGTACTTTAAATTTATTTTTTGAAAAAAGGACCTGATATGCACTGCATGAGAGTGTAGTGGAGGCAGATTCAATTGTGGTTTTGAAAAGGGAATTGAATAAGCAGCTGAGAATTTTGCTGGGCTACATGGAAAGAGCTTTGACAAAGGACGTGAGGTCACATTGGAGAGGGATAACTTATGAAATACCTTTTTATGGCTTAAATTTCAAAACCATCCTTTAATCTGTTGAATTAAAGACGAAAAGCATTTGAACAAACAGCATTGAGATGATGACGAGATAATCTGCTTTTGTGATGTTGACTGAGTGGTAAATATTGGCTTGGAAGATGGAGAGACCTCTCCTGTCCTTCTTTGAAATCGCGCCATACGTTCTTTTACATCCATGTGAGGGCTGACAGGGTCTCAGTTTAATATATCACCCAAAAAATGACTCTCTCAGTACAGCCTGGAGTGTCGGCCTAGATTATGTGTCAATTCTCTGGAGTGGGATTTGAATATATAACCTTCTGACTCAGAAGTGAGTGTGCTACCATATGTACAGAAGATGTGTTCTAAGCTGTGAGTATAGGGGCAGTTCTGTGGGGCAGCCCGGTAGCATTGTGGATAGCACAATTGCTTCACAGCTCCAGGGTCCCAGGTTTGATTCCGGCTTGGGTCACTGTCTGTGCGGAGTCTGCACATCCTCCCCGTGTGTGCGTGGGTTTCCTCCGGGTGCTCCGGTTTCCTCCCACAGTCCAAAGATGTGCAGGTTAGGTGGATTGGCCATGACAAATTGCCCTTGGTGTCCAAAATTGCGCTTAGTGTTGGGTGGGGTTACTGGGTTATGGGGATAGGGTGGAGGTGTTGACCTTGGGTAGGGTGCTCTTTCCAAGAGCCGGTGCACACTCGATGGGCCGAATGGCCTCCTTCGGCACTGTAAATTCTATGATAATCTATAATGCTGAAATTATGCACAAAATGAGAAAATTTTGCTTCACAAATTAACCAAAGTCTTTTTCAAAAACCATTTGTTACAGTTTTGTATAATATTTTGGAATTTGTTATTCATATCCCTTATTAGTTAAGTATAGATGAGATATGAGAATGACATTGTTTGGGAAAGTAATTTGAGTTCATTGCTTAAACTTGCAACAGTTTTCTGTGCTTGTAATTTCTCAAATGTTCAGGAATGTAATCCTGTTAGGGTGTAAACTGTACTCGATATGAATACAAAGAGGAATGAATACATGTTATGGTCTTTTGCACACTAAATTTAGTCATTTGCAGAAGGTTTTACTCATATATGGACTTCTGGGAACATCAGTGGGTATGAAGTAAACATTATATATATTAACCTGTTTCACATATGTATAATAATTTCAGTTTTCTGTGGATTTATTGATTCCACATGCTAGTTTAATTTGATTTTTAAATATTCTGTATTTGGAGTATTTCTCATAATGTACCAGTATCAACCCAGCTGATTTACGGTAATTAATGAAATTGCTGTTGATAGTAGAAGCGAGAAGCCCTGACATTAAATTTGGATGTAAAAGTACGTTGCACTTTTTTTCTTCCACAATGCAGGAAAAAGATTCGTCCTCATTTGCACATTTTAAAAAATGTCTTCATCCCATGTGAGCATCACTGGCTGGGCCAGCATTTATTATCCATCCCTATTTGCCCTCAAAAAGGTGATGTTGAGCTGCCTTCTTGAACCACTTCAATCCCCAAGGTGTATGTATACCCACTGTGCTGTTAGAGCGGGAGTGCTAGGGGAGGTTGGGGAACATATTGGGTCATCAATCTCCCAGCCCCAGGTTGGGCCATCAAACTCCCAGTCCCAATTTGGTGACTAGCGATGCAAATGAGATGGCCATCAGGAGCAATTCTAGGTTTTGAAGTAGAGAGGCAGTCATAATCCATACCATAGATGCTCTCCTCATTACTTCAGTGGCGACCCTTCTGTTCGTGCCTGTTTTTCACTATCCACTATATTCTCCATTTTTGTTTTGTACCTTTTTAAAAATTGAACTGCCCCTTCACATGTACATTTTTGTAAGTATGTTTGCAGCTGGTACTTCCTCATCCACATTTTCGCATTGGCGTAGTTGCCAATTATAGAATCGCTTTCATAATTTTTCAAAAGAGTGGGATATTGTCTCATGACATAAAACAGGCTGTCCAAGAAGATCACTCTTTGCCCTTGATGCAACATCAGAACCATAATGGAGCCCCCACTTTGGGATAATATTTGACTCTGCAGAAACATGCATTCCCAAGCCATTGTCCAGGAGTAAGCACTGAAATTCCCTCCCTAATCCTTTTCATTTCTCCACCTCCTCCTCCTCTTTAAAATGCTCCTTAAAATCTACCAACTTGACTAGGCTTTTAGTTACTAATGCCCACATCGATTGTGCTCTCGTGAAAAGCCTTGGGGCATCTTCCTACATTAAAGGTGTTACGGAAAGTCAAGTTGTTCTTGGTGTTTGTTTGATTCAGTATTAAAAACTCACAGCGTCATCATAATTGAGATAACGTTGTGTGAACATGGGATCACATGGAACAGAAGATTAAAAATGTACAAACTTAATACTTAAATACCACTTCATTTTTGAAAGAAACATTGATTGTATAATCGGTTTACATTTTATGAATATTTTATAGCTATTTACAAGAATAATGTCTGAAACATACACTGGATAAGTGGGGCTTGTTCAAGGATCAGCTACTGCGTGTTCTTGATAAGTATGTACCGGTCAGACAGGGAGGAAGGCGTCGAGCGAGGGAACCGTGGTTTACCAAGGAAGTGGAATCTCTTGTTAAGAGGAAGAAGGAGGCCTATGTGAAGATGAAGTGTGAAGTTTCGGTTGGGGCGATGGATAGTTACAAGGTAGCGAGGAAGGATCTAAAGAGAGAGCTAAGACGAGCAAGGAGGGGACATGAGAAGTATTTGGCAGGAAGGATCAAGGAAAACCCAAAAGCTTTCTATAGGTATGTCAGGAATAAGCGAATGACTAGGGAAAGAGTAGGACCAGTCAAGGACAGGGATGGGAAATTATGTGTGGAGTCTGAAGAGATAGGCGAGATATTAAATGAATATTTTTCGTCAGTATTCACTCAGGAAAAAGATAATGTTGTGGAGGAGAATGCTGAGCCCCAGGCTAATAGAATAGATGGCATTGAGGTACGTAGGGAAGAGGTGTTGGCAATTCTGGACAGGCTGAAAATAGATAAGTCCCCGGGACCTGATGGGATTTATCCTAGGATTCTCTGGGAGGCCAGGGAAGAGATTGCTGGACCTTTGGCTTTGATTTTTATGTCATCATTGGCTACAGGAATAGTGCCAGAGGACTGGAGGACAGCAAATGTGGTCCCTTTGTTCAAAAAGGGGAGCAGAGACAACCCCGGCAACTATAGACCGGTGAGCCTCACGTCTGTAGTGGGTAAAGTCTTGGAGGGGATTATAAGAGACAAGATTTATAATCATCTAGATAGGAATAATATGATCAGGGATAGTCAGCATGGCTTTGTGAAGGGTAGGTCATGCCTCACAAACCTTATTGAGTTCTTTGAGAAGGTGACTGAACAGGTAGACGAGGGTAGAGCAGTTGATGTGGTGTATATGGATTTCAGCAAAGCGTTTGATAAGGTTCCCCACGGTAGGCTATTGCAAAAAATACGGAGGCTGGGGATTGAGGGTGATTTAGAGATGTGGATCAGAAATTGGCTCGCTGAAAGAAGACAGAGGGTGGTGGTTGATGGGAAATGTTCAGACTGGAGTACAGTCACAAGTGGAGTACCACAAGGATCTGTTCTGGGGCCGTTGCTGTTTGTCATTTTTATCAATGACCTAGAGGAAGGCGCAGAAGGGTGGGTGAGTAAATTTGCAGACGATACTAAAGTCGGTGGTGTTGTCGATAGTGTGGAAGGCTGTAGCAGGTTACAGAAGGATATAGATAAGCTGCAGAGCTGGGCTGAGAGGTGGCAAATGGAGTTTAATGTAGAGAAGTGTGAGGTGATTCACTTTGGAAGGAATAACAGGAATGCGGAATATTTGGCTATTGGTAAAGTTCTTGAAAGTGTGGATGAGCAGAGGGATCGAGGTGTCCATGTACATAGATCCCTGAAAGTTGCCACCCAGGTTGATAGGGTTGTGAAGAAGGCCTATGGAGTGTTGGCCTTTATTGGTAGAGGGATTGAGTTCCGGAGTCGGGAGGTCATGTTGCAGCTGTACAGAACTCTGGTACGGCCGCATTTGGAGTATTGCGTACAGTTCTGGTCACCGCATTATAGGAAGGACGTGGAGGCTTTGGAGCGGGTGCAGAGGAGATTTACCAGGATGTTGCCTGGTATGGAGGGAAATTCTTATGAGGAAAGGCTGATGGACTTGAGGTTGTTTTCGTTGGAGAGAAGAAGGTTAAGAGGAGACTTAATAGAGGCATACAAAATGATCAGGGGGTTGGATAGGGTGGACAGTGAGAGCCTTCTCCCGCGGATGGATATGGCTGGCACGAGGGGACATAACTTTAAACTGAGGAGTAATAGATATAGGACAGAGGTCAGAGGTAGGTTCTTTACGCAAAGAGTAGTGAGGCCGTGGAATGCCCTACCTGCTACAGTAGTGAACTCGCCAACATTGAGGGCATTTAAAAGTTTATTGGATAAACATATGGATGATAATGGCATAGTGTAGGTTAGATGGCTTTTGTTTCGGTGCAACATCGTGGGCCGAAGGGCCTGTACTGCGCTGTATTGTTCTATGTTCTATGTTCTATGAAAGTGTTACATTTGACTCTCTAATTCATTGTTTTATACATGACTTTTTCCTAACAATGTATAAGTCACATGCAATCAGTGTTTTCTACCATTAAATAAAACAAATGGTCTCGTGGAGAATTCTTTGATTGTATGGTTATATTTATTTTTTGTTAGCAGCCATCAGTTTGGTTGCCAATTTTTACTGAAAATGGCACAATATCCATTGTGCAATTAGAGGATTTTCTGACTGGTAATGAATACAAGTAGGATTACCAGATTTTCTAAATTATTGTCCCTAAATAAAATAGAAAAGAATGTGAATGAGCCTTATGCACCATTTTAATTTTTTAATCTCAATCGTATACTTTAATTTTAAGTATCTAAAGCACTGTTTATTAATGTGCCTATTTAAATATGCTTTGTGTAATTGCACAAAGCGTTCCAGCCAAGTATTGCTGCAGCAAATTATAAATAATCCGCCTTAAATGCAAAAGTGTGTTTTTGATCGGAATGTGAACTCAAATTCACAGCTATTAATATTTCAGGGTCTCATTTAAAAGGCTAAAAAGATGCTGCCCTTTATCTGAAAGGGGTTGGACAGCAAACATAAGACCGTGCAGCTTTAACTGTACAAAGCCTTGGTTAGATCCCTTGTGGAGTATTTGCATTTTATTTTATTTAAAAAAAATATATTTTATTGAAATTTTTTTCCAAACAACAATTTTTCCCTCTTACAAAGCTAACGAAACAATAACAAAACAGAATTTTTTAACAATACACAGGTAACAAAACCCCATTGTCTATTGACCTAAACTAAACTAAACCCCCCCCCCCCCCCCCCTCCCCCTGGGTTGCTGCTGCTGGTCATCTGTCTTCCCTCTAACGTTCCCCTAGGTAGTCGAGAAATGGCTGCCACCGCCTGGTGAACCCTTGAGCCGATCCTCTCAGGGCAAACTTTATCTGCTCCAGTTTAATGAACCCCGCCATATCATTTACCCAGGCCTCCAGTCCGGGAGGTTTCGCCTCCTTCCACATGAGTAGGATCCTGCGCCGGGCTACTGGGGACGCAAAGGCCACGACATCGGCCTCTTTCGCCCCCTGCACTCCCGGCTCTTCCGCAACTCCAAATAGAGCTAACCCCCAGCCTGGTTTGACCCGGGCCTTCACCACCTGCGAAATCACTCCCGTCACTCCCTTCCAATACCCTTCCAGTGCCGGGCACGCCCAAAACACATGTGCGTGGTTTGAGTATTTGCATTTTAGGCACTGACCCTCTGGAAAGATATACCAGCCTGAGGTTTCCACTGAGGTGTACTTTTTTGGGGGCTCAATTTGCACAAAATTGATGTCACCAATACAAAATATCAGTGCAACTCAAAATTCCACTATACTTTGCAGTGGTTTTAGAAGGATTGAACTGGAAGCAAGCCCTGCCCACCAAATTGGCCATATCACTAGGGCTCTGTAATCAGGTACACCATCTAGGCCTTTGTAGAGTTCCTAAAATTGAGGTGGAATTTTTGGTTGCAAGAACACTCTGCTTTGAAAAGTTTGGATTTTTCAAATTTACTAAAATAGATGACTATACACCAATGTAACAAGAAAGTACTTCCATTTATTTTGTAAAACATGATATTCAGCCATTTGAAATTGGGTTGTTTACAAGTGGTGAACTTGCAGATTAAAACGTTTTTTTGTGATAATTCCATTAAAACTGATGTAACGATCTTCCTGTTAATTCTTGATAATTCCTTTTATTTTCTTTTGTTTTGGCATTTATCATTTTTGTGCCTGGACAATTACTGGGACTCATACCATGGACGTCACCTTTTATTAAAAAAAGGAACCCAGCAGGATGTGCTGACAGAGGTGATGATTCATCTTGATGGACTTGGCTGTCGGTCAGTGAGCTGTTTATTTTGCTAGGCTCTTAGCTGGGCTCTTAGCTGATAGTCTATACTGATTGGTGCTGACCATTCTGCAATGTTCTGTCAAGGACAGGAAGGCTTCATCTGTTTTTTAGCTTTGTTTTGGTGTCAGAGCTGGAAATGGCTTTGAGTTACTCTCTCCCTGAAGGGAAATACCCCAGTTGAAGGCTCTGTTTTCTTCTCGGCCAAGCTGGTAGACATTCTTGTAAGACTAGACACCAAGTAAGAATACGTTCCAAACTGAGAGCTGGGTTTGAGGGGAGACAAGGAATCTTAAGGATCCAATCCAGCCATTAGCAGAAAGAAAGGACAGTTGTTCAAAAAATCCTTTTTGCAATCTCGTGTGGAGAACTCTGTTCTTTCCTCAGAAAGACTGTTGGTTGTTCTGGTGGAGTTGGAACCAAGTCAGAATTAAACAGGCCTGAGATGGATCTTCGAGTGAAGGCCTAGGTAAATAAGAGTTGGTAATCCCCTGCGGGAATGCCACAGTCTGGGGATTCAGACTGAATGTTCCAGCCAGAAGATCCTCATTAACCATCCAACCCGTGGTTCTCAATCACTCCGCGTCCTAGAAGGACAGTCTGCTGAAAAAACAACTTCAATATCTGAAGCAAAGGCACTCATCTTCCATCACATTAATCCTCTTTTATTTTTCTCCTCCCCCTCCCCGTATGTCTTGTACGTGTTTAGGTAGAGGGTTGGACGGTAAAAGGGGGATGCAGTAGATTGGCTGTTTTTATTTAAAAAAAAATATTTTTGTTCTCCTTTTTCACATTTTCTCCCAAATTTGCACCCACCAACAATAAACAATAAGCAGTAACGAATATAATGTCAATCCCCATGTCAACAACAACAATCCCATCCTCCCACCAAACCCCCACCACCAACTAATGTTCAATGTTATCCAATTCTTGAGCGTGCATAATGAATAATACCTATGAATTGTAGAACCCCTCCATCCTTCCCCTCAGTTCAAACTTAGCCTTCTCAAGAGTCAAGAATTCCAAAAGGTCCCCCCCACCACGCCAGGGCACAGGGTGGAGGGGTTGCTCGCCATCCCAACAGGATCCACCTTCGGGCGATCAATGAGGCAAAGGCTACATCTGCCTCCGCACCCGTTTCCAACTCTGGCCGGTCCGACACCCCGAATATGGCCTCCCGAGGGCCCGGGTCCAGTTTCACTTTAGAGATTACCCTAAAAACCTCCTTCCAGTAATCCTCCAGCTTTGGACAGGACCAAAACATATGAATGTGATTTGCGGGGCCCTTCCCCCAATGTCCACACATATCTTCTACCCCCTCAAAGAGCCGGCTCATCCTCGCCCTTGTGAGGTCGCATCTTTTATCTCTTGCTCCACTATCACCCCCTCTAATGTAGCCCTGTCCCACTCCCCTAACTTCGGGTACTCCAGCCCATCTAGAAATTCCTGCATCTCCCTGCCTCCACCAGGTGGCTCTGACCTGTACAACCTCTCATAGTATTCCTTAAAGACCTTGTTAATCTGATCTGGAGCTACATCAACTTCCCTGCCCTATCCCGCACCTGGACAATTTCCCTTGCTGCAGCCTCCCTACGGAGCTGACCCGCCAACATACGGCCCGCCTTCTCTCCATGCTCATAAACTGCCCCCCTTGCTCGCCTCAATTGGCGTACCACCTTC
The DNA here is from genome assembly GCF_047496885.1 of Scyliorhinus torazame. Classification (NCBI taxonomy): domain Eukaryota; kingdom Metazoa; phylum Chordata; class Chondrichthyes; order Carcharhiniformes; family Scyliorhinidae; genus Scyliorhinus; species Scyliorhinus torazame. Next base: position 70,678,345 of record NC_092715.1, on the reverse strand, counting down.
CTGGTAGATAGTCGGTCAAAGCTCGCCTGGAGTTCCTTCCTCTTTTCCAACTGCGCTGGGTCCCTATCTTCTGCATACCTCCTGGCTACCTCCGGCATCTCATTTATTACCCTCTGATGTTCCAACCTCTCCTCTTTGTCTAGCCTAGCCTTGAACGAGATCACCTCACCCCTCACCACCGCCTATAAAGCCTCTCAGACAACCGCCTTTGACACATCACCCGTGCAGTTAAAACCTACATATTCCTCGATTACCTTTTCAATTTTGTCACAGAACCCTCGGTCCCCCAACAATCCCACATCTAACTTCCATCCTGGTCTCTGTACCAGCCCCTTCTCCAATACAATATCCACCCAGTGATCTGATACTGCAATTGCCGAGTACTCCGACCCTTTAACCTCAACCAGCAGCGCCTTCCCCCCATGAAAATGTTAATCTGCGAGTACACCTTCTGGATCGCTGAGAAAAACGAGTACTTGCGCTCCCTCGGGTGCAGAAACCTCCAAGGGTCCACCCCTCCCATTTCCACCATTAGCCCAGCCAACGCCTTCGTTCCACCCTGCCGGGACCAGCGAGCGCGGCCGTGACCTGTCCAACCGTGGCTCCTGCACCAGGTTCTAGTCCGTCCCCCCCCCCCCCCCCCCTCCACTATCAGTTTGTGTGTGTCCAAGTCGGGGATGGCCCCACACACCTTCTGGGTGGGACCATAGACACTTAGCAGCGCCACTAGCCTCCCCTCCAGCGCCCATGTCACAATCACATACCTACCGCCCTGATCTGCAACCACCTTCTCCATCTGGAATCGTACCCTTTTGCTGACCATTACCGCTACCCCTCGAGCTCTTCCGTCAAATCCAGAATGAAACACCTGATTAACCCAGCCCTTTTAAAATTTAACTTGATCCTTCACCCTCCAGTGAGTCTCCTGCAGCATTGCTACATCGGCCTTCAAACTTTTAAGATGCACAAGCACCCTTGACCTCTTGACTGGGCCTCCCAGCACCCTCATGTTCCATGTGACTATCCTAACTGGGGCTCTCTCAAACCCCCCCCCCGCCCTTCTTATCTAACATCGTCATAACTCCGGGCCCTGTCCCATGAGCCTGACCCGTCCCTTTCCATTATTAACATCGAACCCCCTCCCAGAATCCCCCCCTGCACATCCCATCGAAAAAATCTCAACCAGTATCGATCCCCCCCCCCCCCCTTTGCGCAAAGTCCAGCACCTGCAAGTATCTAAATTCACTCCCCCTCGGTAACTCGAACCTCTCTCTCAACCCTGCAACCCTTCCTTCTACAAACAGCTCTCTTACCCGCTCTATCCCTTCCTTCTGCCATCTCCCATACATTCTATCCATCCTCTCTCTATAAACCTATGAGGCAGAATTCTCCCCCCCCCCCACCCTCCCCACGCCGGGTGGGAGAATCGCCGGGGCACTGCGCATGTCCTGCCACGCCGTCCCGACGCCTGCACGCGATTCACCTCCCACCCCCCCCTAACCGGCGCGGCGAGAATCACGGCTGGCTGCTGGGAGAAACGCCGCTCGCCATTTGCAATGGGCGAGCGGCGATTCTCCTGCCTGGATGGGCCGAGCGGCCTGCCCAATACGATGGGTTCCCGCCGGCGCCGTCCACACTTGGTCGCTGCCGGCGGGAACAGCGCGGGTATGCCAGGGTGGTGGCCTGTGGGGGGGTGGGGGGTTCCTGCACCGGGGGGGGGCTCAAATGGGGTCTGGCCCGCGATCAGTGCCCACCGATAAGCAGGCCACCTCTCTGAAGGAGGACCTCCTTTCCTCCGCTGCCCCGTAAGATCCATCCGACATCTTCTTGTGGGGCGGCCTCGGGGAGGACGGCAACCGCGCATGCGCGGGTGACGTCATTTACGCGGTGCTGGCCGCGTCATTTACACGCGCCGCCGCTTTTACGCGGTGCCCAGGCCCGGCGCGTGTAAATGACGCGACGCCACTCCTAGACCCCCCCCCCCCCGGGGGTGGGAGAATAGGGGGCTGGGAGCGGGCTCCGACGCTGGAGTGAAACACTCCGGTTTTCACTCCGCCGTCGGCACTTAGACTCCCGATGGGAGAATTGCCCCCATGGTTCCCACATATTGGGGTCAATACTGACATATGCCCTAGTTTAAAGCTCCTCCTCAACTGGTTCAAAATCTTAATTGAAGACTTGACCACAGGCTGCTCGGATATCTCCCCAGGGAAAACGGAAGCAGGGCCGTCTCCAAGGCCCTTAGATTCATTGCCTGACAAGAGTCCTCATGCCGATCCCAGTCTGACCTGCCAGATTCCACATGTGCCTAGTTGCCCAATCATGTGCCACCTGAATCCCCAGATACCGAAACCTAACACTGGGTGCCTTGAATGGCCAGGCCCCCAACTTCACGCTTCTTCCCTGGGCATTTACCGGGGAGGCCTCGCTTTTCCCAACATTCAATTTATACCTGGAAAGTGCCCCAAATTTCTCCAACAAGTCCATAATCCTCCCCATACTTTCCAGTAGATTTGCCACATACAACAATAAGTCATCAGCGTATAAAGGCACCTATGCCCTCTACTCCCTTTCGTAGTCCTGTGCCACACATTCGAAGCTCGGAGCACAATCGCTCAATCGCTACCATGAACAACAATGACCACAATGGACTTCCCTGCCTTGTCCCCCTATACAGACTAAAATACTCCAAATTCATCTCATTTGCGATTTGTTTTAGTTTGGGCAGTGGGGCTGCCCCCTTTTAATTTGTCCCTCAGTTTGTTTAATTTAGTTTATTTAGTTCAATCAAAATAGTTGGAACACAGGGGAACTGGAGAGCTTGTTCCTTTTCTTTGCTGTCTTGGAAATTAATCATTTTTAAGATACAAACTAGTTTCAGACTCATTCTTCCTCAGAAGACAATTAGTGGAACTAACAATATAAACATAAAGACTTTTTCTTTCTGCTGGCTAGCACCATCAATATCTGTCACTTGTGATACTTGGTCAATCCAATTTAAGAGCCTGATATAATCCCCCTTTTGAAATTGGATTAACATAGTGGGTTAAATGCATGCCTTAACTAATAGAGTTTGGAATGCAAGGGAGATATTTTTAAATTTGTCAATCAAAGATCTACAATTTATTTATGAGATATTCCCACTTTTAAACAGATTATTGTTGTCAGTGTGTTCTTTAAACAATGCTTTTGTTTATTTTTAGTCAGAAGATACATTTATGCCGTCAATGGATCACTTGTATTTATTATTGCCGCAGAATTAATTACTAATGCAGCACTCTGAATACTTTTTTAATGTGCAATTATCAATGCAGATTAATGTAAACTCCATTCTGGGTAGGCTTTTCGGATCCAAGCTAGTAACAATAAATAGAAGACTATTATTCCAGGCTGACAATAGTATGTTGGTATTCATCCTGGAAAATATTTCAGCTGCTTGTTACACGAAGAGACTTACTTTGCTTACCATTGAAATACAATGCTGCTATGACCTCTACCTCAATGGTTATGTTATGGGCCAGGGTTTAGAAAACTCCAAAATATATCATGGAGTTCACCTGACCTATAACTATTTGTTGAATTTGGCTAGGATGAGCACAAGAAGAGCCTGCCTTTCAGGTTTTATTCAACAGACTTCTTAGGTGCTTTTAATAGAACAAATCAAGCTTTATTCTAAGAACTTAGTTAACATTTATATGTAAACAAACAGCAAGAATTTTCATCAATTACAAACATAAAGACCCCACACAGCTACAGAAATCTATGTCTAACCCTTAATTGTTCCAATTCAATAACAAAATCCAAGTAAAACCAGGAACCCCTTTTCAAAGACGAGGCCCAGAACACTATTCTCACTTGACTAAGACTGTTGTTACTGATACTTTGTTCCACTTTTCAAACAGCAGATTTCCTTCCAGAAAGCAATTATCTTTTTCAGGTTACCAAGCAGTCTGGAACAGCTTTTAAAAGGAAGATAGAGAAAGACACTTCTTTCATCTTGTGCAGTTCAAACCAGTCCAAAACTCAAAGCAAAAGTAAAACTCACAGCCACAGCTCAGCTCCGCCCACACAATGACATCACTGAAGCCATGTGATAAGACAAAAACCTTTCTTACAGGAACACTCCCATGACAGTTACCACAGTTTGATCTGATCCAGCTCTTCCTGAAAATCGTAATGTAGCAAATGAGGACTACAAAAAATAGACTCCCTATTTTTTGTAGCCCTCATTTGCTACATTACTTTTCATTTTGTGGTCACCTTACTTGACATATTTTTGCTTTAAATGATGTCATACTATGTTACTTAGATGCCAATCAACTACACCCAGTGGTGGAGGAACAATCTGCTCCACTATAGCAGTATTTTCCAATAGATGGCTGATTAACCACTTTGGTGAGAAAGACACCACATTAGCTGCATGCACTAATTTTAGCATTGCAATTAATACAATCACTACTACCTATATATATATATAATTAAAAAACAGCTGCGACGATTCAGTAACAAAGAAGGTAATGCATTTGCAATCAACAGAAAAACCTTGCACACTCTTCATTTCATCTTACCGTTTTTCCATTATTTTCACCAGCTGCTGATGACTCAGGCGGATTTGAGTAGACAAGCCAATAGAAATGTTGTCCATTCTCTGTAATCGAGGAGGATAATGACTGGGATTCTCCATTCACCGCCTCTACGATCGGAAAACCCGATCGGTTGAGGAATCCCATGGTGGGCCAAAAATAGGATCAGTGCCAGGTGGTCTCTGGTCCTGCCCCTGTACCTTGTCTCCGATCCGCCCGGCCGGCCATAGCAAGCACGCCCTCACCTGGCATGTTTCAGCTTCTTCCTTGTCCCCGGACAAGATTGCCTGCTTTACATGTTACTCTTTTATAACTACCATTATTGAGAGAGAATTGTGGACTCAGTGTCACACAGATCAAAATTCAACTCCTCTCTCCAAAACGTTCTCCAAAAACTGCCTCTGTAAAGCTTTTCAAAATGTCTCTCTGCATTCCCTGGCTCCACCCAGCAATGATCTCATCTCCCCACGCTGAAAAACAAATGATGATCTTTGCAGGCTGCAAAGCACATTAATTCCCCAGGGACTTTCCAAGTCGAACCACAGTCCATTAGTCCAGACTGAAAAACAAATTCCTTTGCCAATTTCGCCTTCTGGCTGCTAAGAACACCCAGCCCTGCCAAACAGAATTCTTTTTTGAAAAAAAAGCATGATCACTGCGGCCAAACACACTCTTACCCCAGGCTTTTAACCCTTAAATTGCCCAATAGAATCCAGTGTTCCTAAAGTCTTCCAGTCGTTCACAGATCCCAGTAACTGCAGGGAAACTGGCGTGTTTGGCACTAAGCGTATTTTTGCATAATCAAGCCATGGGAATCTCACCCTGGCATTGCTGCGAGCACCATTGGGACACGGTCCCAATTCTCGACTGGTGTTAGTGCTTAGAACCTAGAATGGAGAATCTAGGCTGATGTTTTGCTGATTTGTAAGATCTCGATGTTGATATGCAGATTCTGTACAGGCAATATTTTGTCTCAAATAAGTAACCAACGTTGGTTTACTATCCTTTTCAATGAAGGTTAAAATTTTCAGCTGTGGATACCTTATTGTTGAAAAGCTTTTAAACCTAATGATTATCTGCTTTTTGGTAATCGGATAATGAATGCATCCCAGTAAAGTTTTCCAGTTATTTTCATTGCCGTGGTTTGTCTGAGAGCCAGTGGAGCCTGTCTGCCGTAGTCAAGTCAGCTAAGAATGTGCTGTGGTATCAACTTTGAACTTAAGGGGTTAAATAATTTGCGTTGGATAGTAATGACTTTCTCTCTTTGGACCCATTGGAGTCTATAATTTCTTATAATTTTAGGATTGTTCTAAAAACTGTTGTATGTAGAACCTCAGACACTTTGACCAGTTTATTACTCAAACTTTTTACACAGGTGTCTTTCTTTACGAGGTGAACAAAGGACAAATACAAGTGTATGATTCAACAACATTTATTTATCAAATGGTAAAAACAGTTACCATACTTAAATTATCCCCAAACAATACTAAATGATCCACGATTCTTAATACTACCCGAACCGATGAACTTAAGTTGAGCTGCAGGTCCGATTCTCTGAGTCTCTATTCCTCAGAACCTTGTCCACGAGGGTGGATCTTGCACATTGCTTCCTTCCGTCTCTGGTCGGTCGTCCAATTTTCTCGGCTACCTCTGTGAGTCTTCGCTGGGGAAGGTCCTAGGTGGTCGATCTTTATCCCCCTTTGTGCCTTTCCAGAAAGTTCTCTAGCTCTCAGCCAATGAGGTCTTGGGGCGGTGTTGCAATACCCTATGGCATGGCTGATTATACAGGACATCAGGAACCCAACCCCGACAGTTCATTCCTAGGTGTATTGTTTGCACGTAACCCCTCTCTATATAAGGTAACAGTGTGAGAACTGGGTGCCAGAATGTCCGGCTTTATCTGGGCACCCCAAAACAATTGATCCATATGAATAGAGCCGATTATCTCCTGATAGGTGATTTCCAAGGCAGATCCAGACATGCCCTGACACTTTGTCTGTGTTCAGTGTATTCAAACTTGGCTAAGTTTGAATTGACATCAGGCCAGTCCTGGAGCTGACTGTGATTTGATTTAAAATGTCCAATTTTTAAGTGTGTCCAATTTTATATCGGGCCCAAAATTCAGGCCGCTGTCCATTTTACCATAGCTGTTCTACTGATTACTTTTGTTTATATTTGCAAACATGATGAGCTCCATATTCATGTTTTTTAAATAATTGCTGTATATTATTTGGAACTCGGCGCAGGAACTCTTGACTCTTGCACTTTCGGTGAGTTCAGGGAGACTCCAGGGTTGTCTAAATCCAGCCGTCTAAATGTGGCACTGAATCTTCTTTCAAAATTACAGATGAAGCTACTCAAACATCAGCATAGGCTTCATCACACCACCATCAAGCTAAAACTATTAAAATTGCCACCTAAAACACGCTTCTAAAAATCCCGAGCACTTCACCTGTATGTGTGTGACCCTTCATGCCCCTCTCGCTTTACCTTTTCTTTCAATTTATTTGTTCACGACATGTGGGCATTGCTGACTTGGCCCGCATTTGTTAGCCATTGCTAAATACCATTGCGAAGGTCTTTGTGAACCACCTTCTCGAACTACAGCAATCCATGTGGTGTAGGGGCAGTTAGAAAGCGAGTTCCAGTATTTTGACCCAGTAACAGTGAAGGAATGGTGATATAGTTTCAAGTCAAGATGGTGTGTGGGTTGAAGGAGAACTTGGGAGGTGGTAGTGTTTCCATGCATTTGCTGCCCTTGTCCTTATAGGTGGTGGAGGGCACGGGTTTAGAAGGTGCCATCAAAGGAGCCTTGGTGAGTTACTGCAGTGCATCTTGTGGATGGTATACACAGCTGTGACCGAGCTTTGGTGGTGGAGAGAGTGAATGTTTAAGTTGTTGGATGGGGTGCTAATTAAGCGGGCTGTTTTGGCTTGTATGGTGTTGAACCTCTTGAATGTCATTGGATGCACTCATCCATGCAAGTGGAGAGTACTTCATCGCACTCCTGACTAATACCTTCTTCAATTTTTATTTTTAGTTATAAATTGACTTTATTATCCATGTTAACCTCTTTCCCTTAGTTTTCAGCTTTAGATTTTTAACTTGCCTTTCCTTTCTGTTTTCCTGTTGCAACCATTTCTTTGGAAGCAAGGTCAGGTTTTTTTCAGCCAATCAAATGGCAAAGATCTGATCATTTTGGGAGTTGAGTTATTTCCAATAATTCTCTTAATCATTAAGTAATGTTCATGATGGTGAGGAGTGCAAGTTCTAGAGATTGGAAGACCCTTCCATTTCAAGTCCCTCTATCCAGCACGCCTGGGTCAGCCAGTGCAGACTCCTTCTATTTGGCCTGAACAACATATCTTATTTGTTCTTCGGAAGTGCCTGTCATTGGTGAGGCCAATGTTTATTGCCTATTCTTAACTGCCTTTGAGAAGCTGGCGATGAACACTTCCTTGACCCATTGCAGTCCGTGCGTCCCAGGTATATCCATAGTGCTGTTAGGTAGAGTCCCAGAAATTTGAACCAGCAATGACCAAAGAAAGACATATTTCCTGGTCAGGATGGTACATTACTTGGAGGGAAATTTGCAGGTGGTGGTTTTCTCATGTGCCAGCTACCCTTTTCCGTCCAGGCTGACACACTGTAACCATGGTGTGATGGTAGACGGTACACACTGTAACCATGGTGTGATGGTTGAGTGAATGAATGCTGAAGATTGTGATGTATTGTCCTTAAAGCATTTTGCTTTGTCCAGGATGGTGTCAGGCTTCTTGAGTTTTGTTGGAATTGCACTCATTCACTTCCTGATTTGTGTAGATTGGAAGTCAAGAGGTGAAGTATTCAGTGCTGAATATCCAGCTTCTGACCTGCTCTGATAGCCACGCTATAATAACCTGAATGGGAATCATCCAACTGGGGATGATTGTTTTCCTGCGCTCATTGGTGTGCTCCCCTGATGTGGGTGGGGTACCTTACCCAGCACTGGTATAAAACCTCGGCCACTGTAGAGCAGATTAGAAAGGAGAGAACTAGGTGACGTGTAACTGGACCTCTTGTAGATAACATTGTTGATGAATTAAATGTCCTTGTATCAAACTCGTTGGACTCCCATCACTTTACTAAACATACCATATATTTGGCTCGTCCAATTAGGTTCCTGGTCATTTTTTTCTTTTATTCATTTATGGGATGTGGGCATTTATCACCCATCCATAATTGCCCTTGAGAAGGTGGTGGTAAGCCACCTTCCTGAACTGCCAGGGTTATTTTATGTAGGTATACCCACAGTGCTGTTAGGGAGGGAGTTCCAGGATTTTGACCCAGCGACAATGAAGGAACGGTGATATATTTCCAAGTCAAGACGGTGGGTGGCTTGCAGGGGAACTTCCAGTTGGTGGTGTTCCCATGTATTTCTGCCCTTGTCCTTCTAGATGGTAGTGGTAATGGTTTGTTCCTGCATTGACTTTGTCTACACCTCCCGCTGCATTGGGAAAGTGAACAGCATAATTAAAGACCCCTCCCACCGGGGTTATTCTCTCTTCCATCCTCTTCCATCGGGCAGGAGATACAAAAGTCTGAGAACATGCACTAACGGGTTCAAAAGCAGCTTTCTCCCACTGTTACCAGACTCCTGAATGACCCTCTTATGGACTGATCTGATATCTTCACACACCTTCTCTACTGAGTAGTATTGCACTCCGTATGCTCATCCGTTGCCTGTGCTAATGTATTTACATTGTATACTTATGCATGTCCCATGTTTTTCATGTATGGAATGATCTGTCTGGTCTGTATGCAGAATAATACTTTTCACTGTACCTCGGTATACATGACAATAAAATTAATCCAACAGTGTATCTTGGGGATTCGAGTAACACATGAATGGGCCACAATGCAGAAGTGAAATTTGACGGGGTTAGTTGACGAGGCCAAGGGAGATCTTAAAAGGTGGGACAAACTGCACTTAATGTTGGCAGGGAGGTGCAGGTGGTGAAGATACATAGAAACATACATAGAAAATAGAAGTAGGAGGAGACCATTTGGCACGTCGAGCCTGCTGTGCCATTCATTATGATCATGGCTGATCATCAAGTTCAATACCCTGATCCCATATTACACAATGTTTCACCTCAATTAATTTGGTAGTGAATTCCACAGGATCTGCACTCGCTGGGTGAAGAAATCTCTCCTCACCTCAGTCCTAAAAGGTTTACCTCAAACTATGACCCCCTAGTTCTGGACATCGGGACATTCTTTTTGAATCTATCCCGTCTAATCCTGTTCGAAATGTATAAGTTTCTATGAGATTCTCTCGCCCCCCCCCCCCCATACCCCATACTCTTCTAAATTCCAATGAATATAAATCCTCATAAGACAGTCCCGCCATCCCAGGAATCAGCCTGGAAAAGCTTTGCTGTGTTCCCTCCATAGCCAGAACATCCTTCCTCAGGTAAGGAATGTGCTGCCAAGGTTTCTGTTTGTTTTTCAGTCCCTCCCGATTTTTCTCCCTAAAGCCTTTTTTTCGGTAGGTGAAGGCACTGATCTCGAAATTTGTGTGAGTGGGGAAGGTGCTGAGGGTGAAGAGTGCTCTGCTACAAAGGCAGAGGTAGGATGGGGAGTTGGCGCCCCCGAACCTGATGCACCACTATTGGGCAGCGAATGTGGAGAAGGTGATGCATTGGGGGGAGATCAAATGTCGATGTTGATGCCACTGTGCAGGCGCAGGGGGGGGATGGAGGATGTGCAGGTGGAGGAGGGGTTGAAGCGAGTCAGGGATATGTTCTCGGAGGGGAAATTCGCTGGGTTGGATGAACTGCGGGAGAGATTCGGGTTTCCAAGGGGGAGTGAGTTTAGGTACTGGCAGGTGCGTGACTTTGTGTGGAAGGAGCTACCTATGTTCCACCAACTACCGGAGGTGTGGGCCGAAGTGAAGCCGGACCCCATGGTGGCATCTTTGGGGTTTCGGAGGTGCCGGAGCTGCTGGAGGGGAAGGGGGCCGATGTTGTGTCCTTCGCCTCTCTGAATGCCGGGCGATGGATTCTTTTGAATTGGAGGTCAGATACGTCACCAGTGGATCGGCTGAGAGACCTGTATGAGTTTCTCCGGTTGGAGAAGATCACATTTCCCTTAAGGCGGTCAGAAGACAGCTTCGAGGTCTGGTGGAGGCCGTTCATGACTATTTGAGGAGCTATTCATCACGGAGGCAAGGGGGTGGGGAGGAATACAAGGGGAGAAATGTACAAACTGTCAACTTTGCTTTGTTGGGATGTTGTTTTGTTATTGTTTACATTTGGAATCAAATATATATATTTTTAAATACTGTCAATAAATGCTGCTAAAAGTGTGTGAAGATTGGCTCTCGTTCTATGCCTCAGCAACAGACTTTCTGCAATGTAACACTGAGCTCCCAAATTCTCCTCCTGAACCTCTGTCTCTCTTTTTTTTTCTTCAACAAATTGTTTTGGTCGTCAGCCCTAATTTCTCCTTGTGTAGCATGCTGTCAAATTCTGGTTAATCAATACTCCTGTGACCACCTTCAGATGTTTTAGTGTTAAATATGCAAGTTATTGGATGCAATCTAACGGAAATGTTTCTAAGGGTGGGTGCAAGCGGGAATTGCCGGGTGTTTCCCGACGGCCGGCCTGGCGAGACCGCTACTGGCATCTAACGCCAATCAGATGCCCCACAGGCTTCTCGTCGGAATTTGATGTCCTGCCAGCTGATTCGCCTGGATCTTGCCCGGCAGCTTCCTGCTATCGAGGGGGAGCAGCTCTTAAACTGATCCTGCAGAGCAAACCCCAGACAGTTCGCAGCCAAGCCACCAAGGAGAACTGCACTTTGATTCAGAGATGCCAACTTAGCCAGACTGTTGGACGGGATACCCTGTTCCCTCAAAGGGGTCGGAAGGGCAGCCAGTGTTGCCTGAGAGGAAGTGACAGCGGCTGACAGTGCGTGGAGTGTCAGAAGGATTCACCGCCTCGGATCCCCACAGCTGCCATTGCGGCAGCTTCACGTTTTTAAATAGGTGTTATTAAGGGCACCTGCGTGACCGCACGCTGGGGATCCGACTAGATCACGGGAGGCCGTTCGATAGGGGGTACTTCCCGTTATTGGTAATTATTGGTTTCTCGCCAGGCTGAGGCAGGATCCGGATGTTGCCAATGGGAGCAGGCCAGTTAGATCAGAGACCGATCGGCACCCGACATGGTTCCTGATTTTGGGCACTCTCCCACCATCCAACCGGTTCGCTCGGATTTTTGCCCAGCGCGACATGGCTGTTCAGTCGCGCCCATTGTTTTGATGTGTTTACACCCAGGTTTCTCTGTTCTTGCACCACCTTTAAAATGGGGCCAATTAGTTTATATTGCTTTTCCTCATTAACCCTACCCTAATGAAACACGTTGGAATTCTTGGTGTTAAATTTCATCTGTTATATGTCTGCCCATCAGCTATGTCGTTGCCTATTTCAACGATCTATGTCCCTTTTAAAATATTCTTTCATGGGATGCGGGTGCCGCTGTCTGGGCCAGCATTTGTTGCTTATCCCTAATTGCCCTTGAACAAGACCATTTCACAGGGCAGTTAAGAGTCAACCACTGTGCTATCGGTCTAGAGTCACATATAGGCCAGACCAAGTAAGAATGGCAGATTTCCTTTCCCAAAGGACATTAGTGAACCAGAAGGGTTTCAATGATAATCCTTTAAAATCTGGCACTCTGCTCCTCACTCTTTACTATATTTTCAAGTTGCATGCCTTCTGCAGCTTTGAAAAGACGCCTTGTATACCCAAGTTCAGGTCATTAATATATAACAAAAAGAATAGAGGTTTCAACACCCACCCCTGGGGAAATCACTGCTCACTTCCCCTCAATCTGGAAAACAAACACTCAGCTCTGCTTTCTGTCCCTCAGCCAATTTTGTATCCATGCAGCCACTTTCCCTTCAATCTCATGGGCATCGGTTTTGCTAACAAGTCTATTATGTGGGTGCATTTATCTAACAAAGTCTATAACCATCATCGTGAAAACGTTAATTGACTCAGCATTCACAACAATTTGGTGAAGAGTTTTACAGATTCCATTACCTACTGTATGGAAAAAATGTTTCCTGATTTCACTATTAAGTGACCAAGTACTAATTTTAATGTTCCACTTTGTAGTTTAAGATTCCTCAACCAGAGGTTGTGGCTTTTCCATATCAATCCTATTAAATTCCTTTTTGTTATAAATATCTTGATCAGATCACCTCAACCCACGAAACTCAGGGGAACACATCCAAGTTTATTCAGCCTTTATTTGTAATTTAACCATTTAAACCTTGAAAAATTCTGACTAACCTGCATTGTACCCATTCTAAGGCCAGTGTATCTTTCTTCAAGTGCTTTGCCCAGTACTGGATATAGATACAAAGTTAGACGGCATTGTAGGCAGTCTAGATGATAGTACGGGCAGCACAGTAGCACAAGTGGATAGCACTGTGGCTTCACAGCGCCAGGGTCCCAGGGACGATTCCCCGCTTGGGTCACTGTCTGTGCGGAGTCTGCACATTCTCCCCGTGTCTGCGTGGGTTTCCTCCAGGGGCTCCGGTTTCCTCCCACAGTCCAAAGACGTGCAGGTTAGGTGGATTGGCCATGCTAAATTGCACTGAGTGTCCAAAAAACGTTATGAGGGGTTATTGAGGTACAGGGATAGGGTGGAAGTGAGGGTTTAAGTGAGTTGGTGCAGACTCGATGGGCCTCATGGCCTCATTCTGCACTCTATATTCTATGTTCTACGTTATGTTCTATAAAATTGCAAGGAGTTATTGACCAACTAGGTGAATGGGAAAAATTGTGGTAGATGAAATTCAATGTAAGCAAGTGTGAGGTTATCCATTTAGGACCAAATAAAGATAGTCAGGATACTTTCTAAATAGGAAGAGGTCAAGCACAGTGGATGTTCAAAGATTCTTGGGGGTTCAGGTGCATAGATCTGTAAAATGCCCCAAACAAATGCAGAAAATAATTAAAAGACTAATGGAATGCTAGCCTTTATATCTAGAGGATTGGAGTATAAAGACACAGAGGTCCTGCTGAAGCTATACAAAACCTGGTAAGTCTCCACTTGAAGTACTGTGAGCAGTTCTGGGCTCCACACATTAGGAAGGGTATATTGGCCTTGGAGGGAGTGCACCATAGGTTTACAAAAATGATACCTGGACTACAAGTGTTAAGTTATGAGGAGAGTTTACACAAATTGGTCCTGTTTTCACGAGAATTTCGAAGGTTAAGGGGTGATCTGAACGATTCAAGATATTAACAGGAAAAGTTGGCATTTATAGCGCAAGGAATAGAGTATGAAGGTAAGGAAGCATTGTTGCAACTATACAAGGCATTGGTGAGACCACACCTGGAGTATGGTGCACAGTTTTGGTCCCCTTATTTGAGGTGAAATGTAGTGGCATTGGAGGCAGTTCAGAGGAGGTTCACTACGTTGATTCCAAACATGAAGGGTTTGTCATTTGAAGAGAGATTGAACAGTTTAGGCTTATACTCTCTCTAGAGTTTAGAAGAATGAGGGGAGATGATATACAAGATGATAAAAGGTATGGAATCCAAAGTAGACTTAGAGTGGATGCTTCCTCTTGTGGGGCATTCTAGAACGAGAGGATAAAAGGTAGTAAATTTAAAACGGAGTTGAGGAGAAACAACTTCTCCCAAAGGGTTGTGAATCTGTGCGATTCACTACTCCCAGAGTAGTGGATGCTGAGACGGTGAGTAAATTTAAGGAGGAGTTAGACAGATTTTTAATTGGTAATGTGTTGAAGGGTTATGGAGAACAAGCAGGACCGTGGAGTTAAGGCCAGGATGAGATCAGCCATGATCGAATGGTGGAGCAGACCCGATGGGCCAAATGGCCTAATTCTGCCCCTATATCTTGTGAAAAGGCAGTGTAGATAAAGATAAACTATCCACATCCAAACTATACACTAAAAGACACAAAGGTTGGTGGAATTGCGGATAGCGATGAGGACTGTCAGAGAATACAGCAGGATATAAATCAGTTGGAGACTTGGGCGGAGAGATGGCAGATGGCATTAAATCCAGGAAAATGTGAGGTAATGCATTTTGGAAGGTCTAATACAGGTGGGAAATGTACAGTAAATGACAGAACCTTTAAGAATATTGACAGGCAGAGGGATCTGGTTTTACAGATCCACAGGAAACTGAAAGTGGCAACACAGGTGGAGAAGGTAGTCAAGAAGGCATACGGCATGCTTGCCTTCAGCCGGGGCATTGAGTATAAAAATTGGCAAGTCATGTTGCCGCTTTATGGAACCTTAATTAGGCCACCTTGAAATATAGTGTTCAACTCTGGTCGCCACACTGCCAAAAGGATGTAGAGGCTTTGGAGAGGGTACAGAAGAGGTTTACCAGGATTTTGCCTGGTATGGAGGGCATTAGCTATGAGGAGCGGTTGGATAAACCCGGATTGTTCTCACTGGAAGACAGAGGTTGAGTGCCGACCAGATGGAGGTCCACAAAATTAGGAGAGGCATGGACAGAGTGGACAGTCAGAAGCTTTTTCCCAGGGTGGAAGAGTCAATTACTGAGCGACATAGGTTTAAGGTGCGAGGAGTAAAGTTTAGAGGAGATGTGCGAGGGAAGTTTTTTTACACAGAGGGTAATGGGTGCCTGGAATTCGCTGTCTGAGAAGGTGGTGGAAGCAGGTATGATAGTGACGTTTAACAGGAATCTTGACAAATACATAAATAATAATCTTTATTGTCACAAGTAGGCTTACATTAACACTGCAATGAAGTTACTGTGAAAAGCCCGTAGTCGCCACATTCCGACATCTGTGCGGGTACACTGAGGGAGAATAGAGGAATACAGAACCAGAAAGTACAGAAGGTTTTAAGTTAGATGGGCAGCATTGTCAGCGCAGGCTTGGAGGGCCGAAGAGGCTGTTCCTGTGCTGTACCTTTCTTTGTTCTATGCACATCCAGAGATGTGCAGGTTAGGTGAATTGGTCATTCTTGGTAATGGTGACCATGAAACTATCATTGATTGCTGCAAAAACCTATCTGGTTTACAAATGCCCTTTAGATAAAGAAATCTGCTGTTACCTAGTCTGGCCTACATGTGACTCCAGACAAACAGCAGTGTGGTTCACTCTCAACCAATGGCTGAGCAAACCACTCTGTTCGAAGGTCCATGACGGATGGGTAATAAAAGTGCTGGCTTTGCTAGTGATGCACATGCATCCCATGAAAGAATAAAAAAAGTCCTCTCTTCCTTTTGCCTCTTTTTAAAAAAAATATTCTTGCCATGGCTTTTATGTCTTTTGTGATCACAGATAGAGTATACTTGTTTAAACTCTGTCATTTCTTTGTTTCCCATTTATTAATTTCCCAGTCTCATCCACTAAGGGACCAGTGCTCACTTCAGTTACAGTTTTCCTTTTTATTTCTTGCACTCCAGTTGCCTTCTCTTTATATTAATTTTAGTTATCCTTTGCTGGTTTCCAAATGTTTCACAATCCTTTGGCCCGCTTTACTTTCAATTTGATAACATTTTTATCCGGGATAAGAACATAAGAACATAAGAACTAGGAGCAGGAGTAGGCCATCTGGCCCCTCGAGCCTGCTCCACCATTCAATGAGATCATTGTTGATCTTTTGTGGACTCAGCTCCACTTTCCGGCCCGAACACCATAACCCTTAATCCCTTTATTCTTAAAAAAACTATCTATCTTTATCTTAAAAACATTTAATGAAGCAGCCTCTACTGCTTCACTGGGCAAGGAATTCCATAGATTCACAACCCTTTGGGTGAAGAAGTTCCTCCTAAACTCAGTCCTAAATCTACTTCCCCTTATTTTGAGGCTATGCCCCCTAGTTCTGCTTTCACCCACAAGTGAAAACAACCTGCTCGCATCTATCCTATCTATTCCCTTCATAATCTTATATGTTTCTATAAGATCCCCCCTCATCCTTCTAAATTCCAACGAGTACAGTCCCAGTCTACTCAACCTCTCCTCGTAATCCAACCCCTTCAGCTCTGGGATTAACCTAGTGAATCTCCTCTGCACACCCTCCAGTGCCAGTACGTCCCTTCTCAAGTAAGGAGACCAAAACTGAACACAATTCTCCAGGTGTGCCCTCACTAACACCCTATACAATTGCAGCATAACCTCCCTAGTCTTAAACTCCATCCCTCTAGCAATGAAGGACAAAATTCCATTTGCCTTCGTAATCACCTGTTGCACCTGTAAACCAACTTTTTGCGACTCATGCACTAGCACACCCAGGTCTCTCTGCACAGCAGCATGTTTTAATATTTTATCATTTAAATAATAATCCCTTTTGCTGTTATTCCTACCAAAATGGATAACCTCACATTTGTCAACATTGTATTCCATCTGCCAGACCCTAGCCCATTCACTTAGCCTATCCACTCCCTCTGCAGACTTCCAGTATCCTCTGCACTTTTTGCTTTACCACTTATCTTAGTGTCGTCTGCAAACTTGGACACATTGCCCTTGGTCCCCAACTCCAAATCATCTATGTAAATTGTGAACAGTTGTGGGCCCCACACTGATCCCTGAGGGACACCACTAGCTACTGATTGCCAACCAGAGAAACACCCATTAATCCCCACTCTTTGCTTTCTATTAATTAACCAATCCTCTATCCATGCTACTACTTTCCCCTTTTTACCATGCATCTTTATCTTATTTGGTGCATCTTTCTCAGTCTTTCTTTATCAATGGAATATATTTCTGTTGAGAGTAATGAAATATCTCCTTAAACATCTGCAACTCTACTCTGTTAACCTTTTAAACTTATTGTTTTAGTCCACTTTAAACACCTCTGTCTCCATATCCTTGAAATTGTCTTTATTTATATTTATGACATCAGTTATGAATGCATATTTATCCCTTTCAAACTGAATGTGATATTCTATCGTGTTATGATCATTCTTGCCTAGTGGATCCTTTACTATGAGATCATTCATTTATGGTCTCTCATTACCAGGTCTAAAATAACCTGTTACCTGGATGGTTCCACAATATATTGTTCTGTGAAGCTGTCCTGTGTACACTCTTATGAACTCATTCTCCAAATGAATTTTGCCAATTTATATGAAGATTAAAATGGCCCAACTGTGATTGCAGTGCCTTCTTACAAGTCCCTGTTATTTCTTGATTTATACTCTGTCCTGACTGACTGAGAGTTAAGACACGAACAACAGATTTGGATGACTACAAGTTTAAGGGGGAGAATGTGGAAGACTAGCCAAGTCTAGGAGTGTGTATTGCAATAGTCAATCATCTGTGTCCCAGGGCATCATTGCAGGGGTTCCTCAGGGTAGTGGCCGAGACCCAACCATTTTCAGCTGCTCCATCAATGACCTTTCCTCCATCATGAGGTCTGAAGTCCGCT
The DNA here is from genome assembly GCF_047496885.1 of Scyliorhinus torazame. Lineage (NCBI taxonomy): Eukaryota > Metazoa > Chordata > Chondrichthyes > Carcharhiniformes > Scyliorhinidae > Scyliorhinus > Scyliorhinus torazame. The sequence continues at coordinate 70,660,331 of NC_092715.1, read as the reverse complement.
GACTAGTGCACAATTTTCATCACTATTCGCAACTCAGACACTGAAACAGCCCGCGTCCTTATGCAGGACCTGGACCTGATCAACATTTCAGGCTTGGGCTGGTAAGTGGCAAGTAACATTAGCAGCACACAAGTGCCAGGCAATGAGTGTCTCCAACAAGAGAGAATCTAACCATCTCCACTTGATATTCAGTGGCATTACTATCGCTGAATCCCCCACTATCAACATCCTGGGGGTTACCATTGATCAGAACGCTGTAGTTACAAGAGCAGGTTAGAGGCTGAGAATGTTACCTTCTCAATCCCTCCACAAGTCTGTTCACCATCTCTACAAGGCACAATTTGTGAATCCCCCTTGCCCAGATAAGTGCAGCTCCAACAACATGCAAGAAACTCAAAACTATCTAGGGCAAAGCAGCTCACTTGATTGGCATTCACTCCGTCCATCACTGATGCACTGTAGCAGCAGTGTGTACCATTTGTAAGGTGCACTGAAGCAACTCGCCAAGGCTCCTTTGACAACACCTTCCAAACCCGCAAACTCCGTCACCTCGAAGAACAAGGGCAGCAGATGCATGCGAACACCACCACCTGCAAGCTCCCTTCCACGCCACAAACCATCCTGACTTGGATCCATATTGCTGTTCTTTCAATGTCGCTGGCTCAAAATCCTGGAATCTCCCTCCTTATCAGCAGTATGGGTGTACCTAGACCACAGGGGCTACATCAGCTCAAGGCAGTTCAGCACCACCTTCTCGAGGGCAATCAGGGATGGGGAATAATCTCTGGCCTAGCCAGTGACACCCACATCCCGTGAAAGAATAAAACAAAAGTTAAGAGGAAACAAAGCATGTATGAGGGTTTCACAGCAGGTGAGCTGTGACAGGTGTGTGGTTGGGCTAGCGAACGGAATACTAGCTTTATATCTAGTGCACTGGAATACAAGGAGACACTGATTATACTGCAGCTATACAAAACCCTGGTTAGACCCCAATTTGAGTACTATGAGCTGTTCTGGGCACCACACCTGAAGAAGAATAATTTTGCCTTGGAGGGAGTGCAATGTAGGTTTTCAAAAATAATGCCTGGATTCCAGGGGTTGAGTTCGAGGGGAGATTACTCAAGTTGAATCTATTTTTGCTAGAATTTAGAAGGTTAAGGGGTGATCTGATCGAAGTATTCAAGATGGTAGCAGGGAAAGACAGGGTAGATAAAGATAAACTATTTCCAATGATTGGAGATTCTATAACATGGTCTAAAAAGTAGGGCTAAACCATTCAAGAGGGATGTTGGGAAGAACTTTACTCAAGGGGCTGTAGAATTTTGGAACTCTCTCCCACAAACAGCAGTTGAAGCTAGATCTGTTGTTAATTTTAAATCTGAGATAGATATTTGTTGAGCAAAGGGATAGGGGCAAAGGCAGGTAAAAGGAGTTAGGTCACAGATCAGCCACAATCTCATTGAATGGCAGGAAAGGCTCGAGGGGCTGAATGGCCTACTCCGGTTCCTATGTTGGGTGAGCTTGAATCCCCCTGTCTCTGGAATCTTTGTTGATATGTGAAACCAATGCTGTGGGATTCTTTGCCAGTGGGATCCTCTGCTTCGCCGGCAGCACATCCACGCCTGTGGGTTTCCTGATGGCGTGGGGGTGGCCAGAATTGGAAACCCCATTGCCCCAGCTGCGGGATCCGGAGAATCCCACCCATGGTGTTTGGAAACTGCGAGACATACAGGACCTCCACTGGTTAGTGAGCCATTTAGGGGTATGTAATACTGTATTTTTCATCATTTGCTAATTTGTCAACATTGTTTGCTTGCAGATGCAGTGTTGGGTTTGGTTCACATGGTATCAGATTTTGATCTCTGTTTCGTCACTGTTGAGGCTCACAGAAAATTTCAAGTAGGCCTATGGTAAAGAAATCCAACAAATAGACACAGATCTTAGCAAGTATATTATCACGTGTAACCATATTAGGGTGGATAATCCTGTGCTATTGATTTTAATTGCCAAAGCCAATCTGTCTGCGGAGGATGTGATAGCCAATGGACAGATTTGAAAATTGAGAGACCACAAAGAAACAATAAATTTCTCTCTTGTGGCAGGTTAGCTGTATTGCAACTTAAGCATAAGGAAAAGTTGCTTTGCATTTCTGTAGCACTGGTTATATCATCAGGAAGTCAAAATGTCCTTCAGTGAATTAATTTCCTTTTGAAATGTCGTCACCATTAAATAAACTATTTACAGGGAAAACGTACATGGCAATGGAAAAATAACAGGCTATTAATAAAAAGGATAACAGATAACTGTGGCATATTGGGCCAAATGGCCGTGATTCAGATTGTAGTTTCTGTGCTCTCATATCAGCAAATAAATGAACAATTAGCTCATCTGCTTTTGATGGCTTTGATAATGGGAAGAACATTGTCCAGGGTAGCTGGAAATCTGCTTTTCTCCAAATAATGCCATGGTTTTGCAAGTATCTGAACAGGACGATGGAGTCTCAGGTTAAACCTTACCTCAAGGTTAATGTTTTCCTCCGAGCTATATTAGAGTGTTATCCTAATTTGCATAATGTCCTGGAGCAGTGATGGGGCAATTCAGGTAGATGCTCCTTCATCCTAGTCAGCCGCAAGATTGAAATCAGGCTTGTTCACATGATCCCATGAATAAGATTAAGGGTGCAATTTATGCAAATGAAACAGTAGCCGCGCCCATCCGGCGAACTGAAATTCTGGCTCGAGGTCAACGGATCTCCACATGGTCCCCGTCCCGTCCGTGGCGATCTTGCAGCGGAGGTGGCTGAAGAATCCAGCCCAGAGTCTGGCAGTGCCACAGCCAGGCTGGCAGTGCCACAGTGCCCAGGGGGTGCCAGGGTACACCCTGCCCAGAGTTAGACCATTCAGGAGCCCCTGATCATCTAGGTGGGCTCCCCCCCCCCCCCCCCCCCCTCCCTCCCTCCCCCGGCTCCCTCACCCCCAACATGCCTCGGCTCACTTGAATATGCCAATCTGGATCCCGACGCCCCTCAAGATCTCGTTCGATCTCGCGAGGCATGACGAGGCCGGTAAATCTTGCAAGAGGCCCAGCCTTGTCACATCCCAATTTGGGTGTGACGAGACCGGTAGATCGCGACCAAAATATATTTAAAAATCGTAACTTTTACTTTTTAAAAGAAATGTGGAGGAATAGAGTCACAGGACTGCTCATTTGTTTCAGCAACATCAAAAGTAACTTTTATTAAATATGAAGAAATTGGATTATGATACAATACACCTTTACACCCCCCATTAGCGTAACAATTACATGCAGATTTTAAGATTAACATGGATTACAAAGTACGCCTTGAGCTACAATGGTCTCATTAACACACAAAGTCACCATTTCAAAACTTCTTTTAAAATATGCTTTTCCTCGCTGCCTCCATCAAGGTTTCTCTTCCTTCAGGTTTTCTTTTTCCTAAAGGCGTTGACACAAACCCAGAGGTCCAGTCATCGATTTCCACAGTTATTTTAAATATTTCTCCCAAACTGTAGTAATTTTTCACAAACCTTAGCACTACTGCAGATATCTTTCTGGCCTCACATGATCCAATGCCTTTTCAGCTCGCTGTGACTTCACTTAACAGCAATCTGTTCTGGTTCACAGTTTCCTCTGTTCTGTTAACTCCAGACATCTTGGAAACTTCTCATCATTTCTCTTGTTTCCTTCACTAGCTGGACGTCAGATTTCCGGCTTCTGTTTTCTTAACCATTACTCCATATATGGCTTTTCTTCTAGCAATGCTGAGTGAAATGTTCCCTCTTTAGCCTTCTAGAACCGACTGCTTCTAGCAGAGCTGTGAAAGCTGCCTTCTCTCTCACTACCTATCTCCAACTGCAATCAAATTAGCTAAACTAAAACTTAAAAACCTCTCGAGCTTACTAGGCCAGAGATTCTAAGCAGCGCCCGCATACCTCTGGTGGCTTATTTATTCTTCACACTGTAGCCCTCTCTAAGCACAATAAAATCATAGTTTGAATTGAAACCATGCTCAGCACTGTAGCCACCTAAAATGGCTGATTCCCTATTAATTTGGCCAAAACCGGATTTAAAATGGCTAACCGAAAAGGCTGATGGGAAAAGCAGCCAACAGGACACAAATGGACAGCTGCAGACAGAATAGCGTATTCAGATCTGGGGAAGTCGGCCCAGATCGATACGTAAGACTATTAGCAGCACATCAACACAGACATCTGCCGTTTGATCGGCTATCCCCGGGAACAATTGCAACATATTAGCAATTGAATGCCGGGCCAGACCTTTCGGTGCCTGCAGTGGCCGAAACAAAGACAGGTGAACGACCACCCCCCGATCGAGGAATCGCCCCATTATTGGAGCATATCGAACCCAGTGATTGGGAACAAGTCCAATCACTTGGGACTCAGGGTCAAGGGCCGCCCCGAGAGGCGGGAAGCCCCTGGGCCCTATAAAGTGAGGGGCCAAGTTCAGATCTCTCTCTCTCTCTCCCTTCTTCACCTGCTCGCAATCTTCGCAAGAACCTTCGACAAAGAACCGTAAGTCTGACTCCAGCGATCTCTAGCCGATAGAGATTCCTAGCCATCGACCCGTATCAGCCTTTTGAATCCCGCAGGCCAGATCCAATTCGATAAACTATTCGTTCCCCTGACCTGGTGGGCCATCTCCTAAAGTTAAGTATTGGCCAGTAGTGGTAGGTTTTGATATAGATAGTAGGATTATTGTGTAAGTATTGATTGCTGTACATAATAAATGACCGTTGATTTCAATCTTACTAAGTGGTGTGCTGACTTATTAATCATAACTTGAGCTTGAACCACGTGGCGGTATCAGAAAGATACCTGACGACTCGTGAGCAAAGGTGACATAATCAGAGCTAATAAAACTAAGGCTAAAAAGAGCAACAGCACCTTTTCCTTTTTGATCTGAGGTGACATTTCCTGGCCGTCCCCAACTGTTCCATCTCTTCCTTGACTATTTGTTTTCTTTTCTCCTTCCCATCTACTATCATGTTTAAAAGGATGACGGAAAATATATTTGGTTCTATGGACCAGTTCATAATCATCAGACAACTCTGCTGCCTGTCCAACTGTTTTAACCCTTTGCTCCTCAACATTCGTCCCAATAAGCAAAGGAAGTGAACCTTTAAATTCTTCGAAAGGAATTGCCTCTCTAAGGGATATTGCCCATATCCAATGGTCAAAATTAGTTTACTTCACCCCCTCAAATTCAATACGGGTTTGACCCAGCTGTGTTCTTCATGCTGTAGCCCCACACACCTTTGTCCAGCATGAATCTAACTGTAGGCTTTACCCTTCTAGGCACAGAAACATTAATTAAAACCCATTAAAAGTGTACCTTATTTCTAACGTTTACCAATACCTACCCAACAAGTTGCCCCCCCCCCCCCCCCCCCCCAATCACTGTCCTGGAGTGTGGCTTAAAATTACTTTTTAATTGAGGCAAAAGTAGTAGCAAATGACGCTAAGTGACGATGTTTGATTGATCAGAACTGTACATTGTGTGAAACTTGGGCACATCTTTTATTGCCTACATTAATGTTGAAAGGGATCGCCATTTGATTAGGAAATTGTCCAGATAAACCTTGCAATGTTGCCCTTAATGCTGGGTGTGTAACTAACTAAGATGGAATCTGTTATCGTATGTTGATTTTAAACTGGTTCCTTTGTAGGAAGCCAACAAAGATCAATTAAGTACCCTTTTAGCTCCAGGAAGTAGTCATCTCGCAGCAAAGGATTTGTTTACAGAAAACAATCTTGAGCTTGCTTTGTGGGTTATGTGCTCGTTTTGGTCGCATGATTGTTGACATTCAAGTGAGACCAATCGCTTTCGTAGCTTGTTATGTAGGCCGAGACAGAATAGTGCTGTGACATCTGATGAATCTTCCAGCCAGTTGCAACTGCTCTCACCCAGTTCCATTCTTGGTCTATCTAAGCATAGCTAGAGCAACACTTGCAAAGATTTTTCTTCCCGCCCCTGCTCTATTACCTCTGGTGTTCCGCCAGGGTCCAAAAACACATTAGTTTTTCGAGCAACTTACGCCATCCCTTTTTCTGGCAACTGTTTGAGACTAAACTAGACGTTTACAACCTTAGTGTCATCATCATAGAATTTACAGGGCAGAAGGAGGCCATTCGGCCCATCGAGTCTGCACCGGATCTTGGAATGAGCACCCTACCCAAGGTCAACACCTCCACCCTATCCCCATAACCCAGTAACCCCACCCAACACTAAGGGCAATTTTGGACACTAAGGGCAATTTATCATGGCCAATCCACCTAACCTGCACATCTTTGGACTATGGGAGGAAACCGGAGCACCCGGAGGAAACCCACGCACACACGGGGAGGATGTGCAGACTCCGCACAGACAGTGACCCAAGCCGGAGTCGAACCTGGGACCCTGGAGCTGTGAAGCAATTGTGCTTTCCACAATGCTACCATGCTGCCCTATTTGACCCCGAACTAAACTTACCAACCACATATTCTCTGCACCATCAAGATTCCTGTTTTTCACCTCCATGACATCACCCAACTCACTCCTGCCTTAGTTCATCTGCTGCTAATTTTCCTCACCCATTCCTTTGTCACTTATAGATTTGCCTATTCCGTAGAATCCCTGCAAGGCTGGAGGAGGCCATTCGGCTTATTGAGTCTGCACCAACCCTCTGAGAGAGCACCCCACCTAGCTCCACTCCCCCGCCCTATCCCCGTAATCCCTAACCTGCACATCTTCAAACACTTGAGGGTCAATTTTAGCATTGCCAACCCACCTAACCTGCACACCTTTGGACTGTGGGATGAAACCGGAGCACCCAGAGGAAACCCACACAAACACTGGGAGAATGTGAAAACCCACAGAGACCCAAGGCTGGAATTAAACCCAGGTCCCTGGCACTGTGAGGCAGCAGTGCTCACCACTATTCGGACATACTCCTGACTGGTCTCCCACGTCCCATCCTCCTTAAAAACAAGATCATCCAAAATTCTGCTTCCTAACTTATCTCATTGACCTACCTGATCAAATAACATCGTGATCTTTAAATTGTTATCCTGGTTTTCAAATCGGCAACTTCTGCCACCTAGAAGAACAATGACAGCAGTGGGTGGCAAGGTAGCATAGTGGTTCGCACTGTTGCTTCCCAGCTCCAGAGTCTCAGGTTCGATTCCCGGCTTGGGTCACTGTCTGTTCGGAGTCTGCAGGTTCGCCCTGTGTCTGTGTGGGTTTCCTCTGGGTGCTCTGGTTTCCTCCCACAAGTCCCGAAAGTTAGGCCTGTTCGGATACACAGAGGGAGAATTCAAAATATCCAATTCACCTGACAGCACGTCTTTCGGGGCTTGTCGGAGGAAACCGGAGCACCCGGAGGAAACCCACGTAGACACGGGGAGAACGTGCAGACTCCACACAGACAGTGGCCCAAGCCGGGAATCGAACCTGGGACCCTGGCACTGTGAAGCAATAGTGCTACCCAGTGTGCTACTGTGCTGCCCATTACCTCCTCTCTCTCGCGATTAGAGCTGGGCAACAAATGCTGTCTTTGTCCTTGATCACATCCTGTGAAAGAATACAAAAAAACTCCTCCATCTGCTCAACCCTCCAAGTGTATCTAATTCTGCGTTTTGAATGTCTTCACCATTGGTAGACATTCCTTCAGTAGCCGATGCTCTGGAATTGCCTGCATTTCATCGCCTCTGTCCCTCATTCTCCTTCTTTAAGGAGCTCCTTTGAATCTGCAGCCTTTACAAAGGCGTAGGTCATCTGACGTCTCTTTTTTTATGCCGCCCAGTTTCATGGACTGGATTTTATGGGGCGCTGTGGTCCACACACCACCTGTGCAGCTGAAACATTGGTGGGGAGCTCGCCCAGGGGAAGAATGTCTGCTGTAGCAGTCATCGGCTGGAGGCAGAGTTTTCGCCCCTCGGGGACAGTGAGATGGCCAGTAGCTGTGTGGTGTCAGCTATGCCAGGCAGGATCGGTGGCCACTGCTGGAACTACTGCCAGCTCTCGATGGAGATTATCAGTGCAGCTGGACATCAAGGTAAGTGCAGGGGGAATTTCACCATGGTCAAGCTTCCAGGTCCCAGTAGGGGGAGGGGGAACCAGACTTGAGGGGATAGGGAGAGTGAAGGGGCGATGTAATCTTGAGTGGGTGACTCTGATGGGCATTGGACAGCTGTAAAGGAGGTTTCCCAGCCACCCCACTGCCGGATACCAGCCTGTGCAGCTAAAGATGCTGGGCTTCCCACATGGACTGGGCCTCTCCCTGCCACGGGTAAAAGGTGATAGGGTGGGATGAAGTCCTTATTGGCCACTTAATTGCCTCCATAGTTTCAAGGCTTCCTCCAGTGAACACACCCTCCCGTGCCCCTGTAAAATGTCACATAGGCCACGGGTGGGTGGTTAGATGTTGGGAACATCTTCAAATCTCCTAACGGTGGAGGGTAAAATCCAGTCCCATGCTTTGTTTTATAATTCCCCTGTGAACAGCCTTGGGACATTTAATTATCTTAAAAATGCGATATAAATGTAAATGTGTATTCCGTTGGCTCCAAAGTTAGGGCACATTACAGAGCACAATAGCGTTCAAGATGATCAGATGATATTCAATTTATTTTGAGTAGCAGAAAATAAAAAAAGGAAGTTTTTAAAAAAAAAATGAAAATGCCTGGCATATGTTTATAAAGTACATTGTGCAGTATATTGTTTAACTAGGCACAGTGGCTCAGATCCATGGCTCCTAATAACTTAGTACAACTTCAAAATAAATGCTTATGCTCAGATGTTTAAGAGGTTGAAGTTTCAAACCAAAGTTGTAGAGGTTGCACTCAGTAAATATACATCAAGCAGTATTATTAAGCCTGTCTGCTTTGCTGGAAGCAGCAGACATATTTTGGTATTTTTGTCTCTCAAATCAGCCAGACTTTAAACAAACGTTGAGGTCTCCCGATGGTAAATACAGCACATGATAAAGTATTGAAAAACACAAAAGCAGGAAGCTGCCAGGTTTGATTTCCAGCCTCTGTTGAATTGGCTGACTTCAGCTTGGGACGCGAAGAGAGGAAACATAACTGGCTGCAGTGCCTCTGGATTAGGAGTGAGGAAGTCCGACAAGATTCCTGCTTGTGATCACAGTTTAGTCATCCCTGTTGTAGGATGCACATGCAGATGATGGGAATGAAAAGAACAAGATTGGCAATTCTCTAGGCTTGCAAATGAAGAATGAACGACTATTATTTATTATCTATTCCGCCAAAAGGAGCTTGTGCAATATTTTTTGACTTCTCTGTCTTGTATATAATAGCATGTAATTTAGCAGCCCAAGCTGAGCTTTATTAAGTCCTGCATGGGTCCAAGTAGATTTTGGTTGGCCTGAGGCCTACACCAGTCTTGATTAAAATGCTTGCAGGGCATCATCCACATCGAAGCTGTCATCTCACCAAGTATGCAGTCATCAGACATGGATGGCTTTGGAGTCAGCAGGTCAAGCTGTGTCTTGCACGTACCTGGGCTAATAGACACCATTGGCCAATCACGTCCATTGCTGATTGGTCATATTAATTCATGGGATATGGACGTTGCTGGCTAGGCCAGCATTTTCTGCCCATGCCAAATCGCCCTTGAGAAGTTGTTGTGGTCCACGTGCCTACTCCAAGTGCCAAGATTGGGGTAACAAGACTGTTGGTACATCTGACCTTGTTTGCTGTGGAGAGGAAGAAATAACTTCATAAGCGTCCTCCCCCAATCAGACATTGGGTTCTTTGTTAACTTGAATATGTTTCCATTTGTATAAATTTGAATTTGTACCCATGCCAAGTGATAAGCATCGCCAAAGAACAAAGGCTCTACTTTAGATTCCATAAAACACATTCAGAACCATGCTGGATATCTGTGAGAAATATTGTTACCTCAACCACCCAGTATTTCGCAAATTGTTTCCTGCAACATCCACAGATGGCTGGCACCATCAGTCTGTATGTTGTGCATCCTTGTCAGTTTAACAGAGAGATGCCTTTAAGGGTCAATGTTGTCAATCGCTAACTGCAGAATAGAATTCTGGTCTTCACTTTTGAATGCTTGGCAAACGTTTTTGGTATAACTGACTGCCATGAAGACCAAAAAATGAATTACAATTATTTTGGAATTGCGCTTCCTTGTGCCTTCGAGAGCACTCTGTATGCAAAATTCAAGGAATTATTGAACAATAAAGTATATTGCATGTTGTTCGTAACGCTGCTCCTGTTTAGTAAAACATGCTTATGATTTGAGTTATATTTTAAGTATTTGGCACTTGTTTTCTAAGATTGGGATAAACTTCCATTTAGACGTTATTCTGAAACATGCGTAGCTTAGAGAACTGTACAGTTTTTGGGTCCTATAAGTTATGTTTTTACAAACAACCGGCTGAAGAGCAAATCTCTCTTAAAAAGGTCAAAGACACAGTGGAATAAACTGAAATGCTGAACTGTATGTTTCCAAAACCTAGAGGGAGCCCCACTGTTGAATGGGTTGGTAATGCACTCTAGTGGTAGAACATCATAATCCAATATTATAGGGAGCCTTCTTTACAGTTTCTTTTGTCCCTCTGTGCCCTCCTTTAAACTTGTGGTGCATTATATACAAACTTCACAAATGCTTTAGTCATTTTTCGCAATGTGTTGAGGAACACAGACTGATTTGCGTCATTAGATTTCTGAACTTTTGATTACGTTTCATGGGGATGAGGAGGAGGAATGTCTCTGTGAGGGGGAGAGGGGAGAAGGGGTGTCTTTGTGAGGGGAAGGGGAGGAGGAGTGTCTTTGTGAGGGAAGGAGGGGTGTCTGTGAGGGGGAGAGGGGAGGAGGGATGTCTCTGAGGGGAGGAGGGATGTCTCTGAGGGGGTGAGGGGAGGAGGGATGTCTCTGAGGGAGAAAGGGGAGGAGGAGTGTCTCTGAGGGAGAGAGGGGAGGAGGGGTGTCTCTGTGAGGGGGAGAGGGGAGGAGGGATGTCTCTGAGTGGGTGAGGGGAGGAGGGGTGTCTCTGTGAGGGGGAGAGGGGAGGAGGGATGTCTCTGAGGGGAGGAGGGATGTCTCTGAGGGGGTGAGGGGAGGAGGGATGTCTCTGAGGGAGAAAGGGGAGGAGGAGTGTCTCTGAGGGAGAGAGGGGAGGAGGGGTGTCTCTGTGAGGGGGAGAGGGGAGGAGGGATGTCTCTGAGGGGAGGAGGGATGTCTCTGAGGGGGTGAGGGGAGGAGGGATGTCTCTGAGGGAGAAAGGGGAGGAGGAGTGTCTCTGAGGGAGAGAGGGGAGGAGGGGTGTCTCTGTGAGGGGGAGAGGGAGGAGGGATGTCTCTGAGTGGGTGAGGGGAGGAGGGGTGTCTCTGTGAGGGGGAGAGGGGAGGAGGGATGTCTCTGAGGGGAGGAGGGATGTCTCTGAGGGGGTGAGGGGAGGAGGGATGTCTCTGAGGGAGAAAGGGGAGGAGGAGTGTCTCTGAGGGAGAGAGGGGAGGAGGGGTGTCTCTGTGAGGGGGAGAGGGGAGGAGGGATGTCTCTGAGTGGGTGAGGGGAGGAGGGGTGTCTCTGTGAGGGGGAGAGGGGAGGAGGGATGTCTCTGAGGAGGTGAGGGGAGGAGGGGTGCCTCCTGAGGGGGTGAGGGGAGGAGGGGTGTCTCTGAGAGGGGAGGAGGGGTGTCTCTGTGAGGGGAAGGAAGAGAAATGTCTGAAGGGGAGAATGAGCAAGAGAGTCTCGGGGAGGAGGAGGAGTAGAGACGGGAGGAGGAGGAGAGTCTCGGGGAGGAGGAGGAGGAGAGTCTCGGGGAGGAGGAGGAGGAGAGTCCGGGGGTGGAGGAGAGTCGGGGGGAGGAGGAGAGTCGGAGGGGGGAGGAGAGTCGGAGGGGGGAGGAGAGTCGGAGGGGGGAGGAGAGTCGGAGGGGGGAGGAGAGTCGGAGGGGGGAGGAGAGTCGGAGGGGGGAGGAGAGTCGGAGGGGGGAGGAGGAGAGTCGTGGGGGGGAGAGTCGGGGAGGAGGAGAGTCGGGGAGGACGCGGAGAGTCGGGGGGGGGAGGAGGAGGAGGAGAGTCGGGAGGAGGAGAGTCGGGGGTGGGAGGAGGAGTGTCTCGGGGAGGAGGAGAGTCTCGGGGAGGAGGAGAGTCTCGGGGAGGAGGGGGAGAGTCGGGGGGGGGAGGAGAGTCTCTGGGAGGAGGAGAGTCGGGGAGGAGGAGGAGAGTCTCGAGGAGAAGGAGGAGATTCTCGGGGAGGAGGAGAGTCTCGGGGAGGAGGGGGAGAGTCGGGGGGGAGGAGGAGAGTCAGGGAGGAGGAGGAGAGTCTCGAGGAGAAGGAGGAGAGTCTCAAGGAGGAGGTTAGACGGGGAGGAGGAGGAGAATCTCGGGGAGGAAGAGGAGGAGACTCTCGGTGGGGGGGGGGAGGAAGAGGAGAGTCTCGGGGAGGAGGAGAGTCTCGGGGAGGAGGAGAGTCTCGGGGAGGAGGAGAGTCTCGGGGAGGAGGAGAGTCTCGGGGAGGAGGAGAGTCTCAGGGAGGAGGAGAGTCTCGGGGAGGAGGAGGAGGAGAGTCTCGGGGAGGAGGAGGAGGAGAGTCTCGGGGAGGAGGAGAGTCTCGGGGAGGAGGAGGAGGAGAGTCTCGGGGAGGAGTAGGAGGAGAGTCGCGGGGAGGAGGAGAGTCGCGGGGAGGAGGAGAGTCGCGGGGAGGAGGAGAGTCGCGGGGAGGAGGAGAGTCTCGGGGAGGAGGAGAGTCTCGGGGAGGAGGAGATTATCGAGGAGGACGATAGTCTCGGGGAGAAGGTAGAGGAGGAGAGTCGCGGGGAGGAGGAGAGTCTCGGGGAGGAGGAGAGTCTCCGGGAGGAGGAGAGTCTCGGGGAGGAGGAGGAGGAGAGTCTCGGGGAGGAGGAGAGTCTCGGGGAGGAGGAGAATCTCGGGGAGGAGGAGAGTCTCGGGGACGAGGAGAGTCTCGGGGAGGAGGAGAGTCTCGGGGAGGAGGAGAGTCTCGGGGAGGAGGAGAGTCTCGGGGAGGAGGAGATTATCGAGGAGGAGGAGAGTCTCGGGGAGAAGGTGGAGGAGGAGAGTCGCGGGGAGGAGGAGCGTCTCGGGGATGAGGAGAGTCTCGGGGAGGAGGAGTGTCTTGAGGAGGAGGAGCGTCTCGGGGAGAAGGAGGAGGAGAGTCTCGGGAAGGAGGAGAGTCTCGGGGAGGAGGAGAGTCTCGGGGAGGAGGAGAGTCTCGGGGAGGAGGAGATTATCGAGGAGGAGGAGAGTCTCGGGGAGAAGGAGGAGGAGAGTCACGGGAAGGAGGAGAGTCTCGGGGAGGAGGAGAGTCTCGGGGAGAGGAGAGTCTCGGGGAGGAGGAGGAGGAGAGTCTCAGGGAGGAGGTGAGTCTCGGGGAGGAGGACTGTCTCGGGGAGAAGGAGGAGGAGAGTCTCGGGGAAGAGGAGAGTCTTGGGGAGGAGGAGATTCTCAGGGAGAAGGAGGAGGTGAGTCTCGGGGAGGAGGAGAGTCTCGGGGAGAAGGAGGAGGAGAGTCTCGGGGAGGAGGAGAGTCTCGGGGAGGAGGAGGAGGAGATTCTTGAGGAGGAGGAGAGTCTTGGGGAGGAGGAGAGTCTCGGGGAGGGGTTGCAAACAGAGACCTGGATCTGAAGGCTTCGTTTGAAGGAAGGTCAGCTGACAAACCACCATCTGAAACAGACGTTTTTCCTTTTGCTGATGACTTTTCTCCCATTCCCCTTTGTGTTTGCCTGTCGTCTATGCAGACAGAGAATGGGGGCAAGTTAATGCGGGGAATTAAAAATTAGACCATAGTTAACCCGTTGTATTTGCTGCATATTTCATTACGATTCTTGTTATTAATAAAAAGTAATTGTGTTTATATTTACAAACCTGGTGTCTAATTGGGCAGCCAAGGGCTAAATACTCCAGGTATTTTTCTGAGAATAATTGGCTAATACACTTATGTTGTGACTCCGGGTTAAGTGGGGCTGGAATTGACCGTGCGCTGACCCAGGGTGTCATACCATGGGATAAGTGGAGGATGGTAAAAGTGGAAGCCAGGGGGTGGTGGGTTGGGTGGGGAGTCGTCAGTGCCAGGCCAGTGGTGGTGGTGGTGGTGGGGGGGGGGGGGGGGATGGGGGGGGATGGCGACTGATTAAAAATACTATTGACCTGCCATTGAGCTGAGGATAGACTTTAAGGGGTTGTCTTCAACTCTTGACGTCAGAAGGGGTGCGGCTTCACCGACAATGCATGAAGTCAGTTCGGTTCTTGAACAGTCAGTCCATCCTTGGACCCATACTGCAGCTGGGAGAGAAAAGGCAGGGCCACTGTTGTTTAATAAGGTCAGTGACGGGCACCTCTGCTTCGCTTCTGACTGCAAGATCCAGGCCATTAAAATGTTTAATATTGTAGAAGTGTAATTTGAAGTACAGGTACTTGTGCTGCATTATGATGTACTTCAATTAAGTGTGTAATTGGCCAAATCGATTGTGAATTCTTCACAAGAGATGTTTTAAAAAAAATTTAGAGTACCCAATTCATTTTTCCAATGTAAGGGGCAATTTGGCGTGGCCAATCCACCTACACTGCACATCTTTGGGTTGTGGGGGCGAAACCCACGCAAACACGGGGAGAATGTGCAAACTCCATACGTACAGTGACCCAGAGCCGGGATTGAACCTGGGACCTCGGCGCCGTGAGGCTGCAGGGCTAACCCACTGCGCCACCGTGCTGCCCATTCACAAGCGATGTTAAGCATTGATAAATTGAACATGATGAAAAGCTTGGTGGGTTCAGGATCCAAGCCACACAATATGTTAAAATGTGCCTCCTGTTTCTTTGCCTTCTTGGGGTCAGGGACACAATTATTTTGCTTGTCATGATATGTATTAATGTGCCACAAAAATATCAGTCTCTCTTAGGATAAGAAGTAGCAAATTTAAAATGGTGTTGAACAGAAACCACTTCTCCCAAAGGGTTGTGAATCTGTGGAATTTGCTACTGCAGAGTAGTGGATGCAGAGACAGTGAGTAAATTTAAGGAGGAGTTAGACAGATTTTTAATTGGTAATGGGTTGAAGGGTTATGGAGAACGGGCAGGATGGTGGAGTTAAGGCCAGAATGAAATCAGCCATGATCGAATGGCAGAGCAGACTTGATGTGCCAAATGGCCTAATTCTGCTCCCATGTCTTATGAACTTATAAAATTCTAAACACTTTTTTTCTCTTCCTTTAGATGTAGAAGAGATGGAGTTAAGCTACCATGAAGTGCCAATATACGTAAGTATTTATTTTGTTGGTAACTATATCTGTAATCTTCTTCAGCCCTACGGACATATCTGTGCTCGTCAAATTCTAATCTCTTGAACATCTCTGATCTTAATTGTTCCTTTATTGGTGGCCTTGCCTTCAGCTGCCAAGGACCTAAGTTCTGGAATTCTTTCTCTAAATCACTCTGTCTTTCCACCTCTTTCCATTCTTTTAATGGGCTTCTTAAAACCTACCTTTTGAGCTAGTTTGGATCATTTGTCCTAATGATGTCTTATGTTGGTGGCAATCAATGCAAAGTGACTTGGGATATTTTGCTGTTGTTGCTGCTGCAACTATTTTATCAGTCTCTCAAATGTTCTTTGTGATGAAGATGGTGCGAAAGAATGGAACTTAGACAACCAATGTGTTTCCCTGGTCTGGGTTATAGATAAATGCAAAAGTTTCAAAAACGATGGCTTAGAAATTAATTGATGCCCTGAATGTTTTATAGGCACTAAATGTCTAATATGGCAAGCGATTTGCTTATGCTGTCACAACACCGTGGGCTGGTACGCGGTTAATTCCAACCACACTTGGCCTGGAGTCACAAAACGGTTGAAATTCAATTTTATTTAAATAACCCAAGGTTCTTGGCTGAGTCCAATAAACTGCAGTCACCAAGTTTGCAACTTGAACAACGGCAACCTTTTATTACATACACTGTTATAATTAAATTGACAGAAAATGTAACTGACTAATATCCCTTTCCCAACCCCCCCTTCCTAAGTACTCACTCACTCTCTCTCTCCCTCTCTATCTATCTATCTGTCTGTCTGTCTATTTATCTTAAATACACACACAAACAACAACACAGAGGGGAAAGGGTGGTAGAAAGGAAAAACAAATATTGATAAAAATAAAAGGATAAAAATCTTTGATGCACTGGGATGACTTCGATTTAGTGTCTTTCTGAAGTTCAGCTTTTGTTTTGCCACTTCTTCCTTCTAGGCTTGAAATGATTTTCTCCGGCAAGGTTGTCTACCTTCTCGGCAGACTCAGCATCGTTTCAGATTCACAGCAGGCCAGGCACTCTCTACTTTCAGAATAATAGGGCTGTTCTTTCACTTCAGCAAACAGGAGAGAGAGTGTTCCTTTCACTTCCAAGGTCTAAATGTTTCTGCCCAGTTCTCTCAAAGCATCACGCAGGAACCAATCACTGACCATTGTCAGGCAGAACACTGCCTACGGCCAATTCACCAGTTACCAGCCAACCGATTGATCCAACCCCCTTCAAACCTGGTTCCTAAGAATGTGATGAATGTAGGAAATTTTTATATAGATTGTATTATGGATATTTTGAGGCAGTAATGTTATTAAAAGCTGAGATTAATTGTATATATATATATATATATATATATATGATATATATATTTGTTGCAGTAATATTTTTTTAAATCCTGGTTTCACATACAAGCAGGTGATAGAATATAATAGAATTTACAGTGCAGAAGGAGGCCATTCGGCCCATCGGGTCTGCACCGGCTCTTGAAAAGAGCATCCCACTTAAGCTCACACCACCCTATCTCTGTAAACCAGTAACCCCACCTAACCTAAGGGCAATTTAGCATGGCCAATCCAGCTAACCTACACATCTTTGGACTGTGGGAGGAAACCGGAGCACCCGGAGGAAACCCACGCAGACACAGGGAAAACAGACAATGACCCATGCCGGGAATCGAACCTAGGACCCTGGAGCTGTGAAGCAACTGTACTAACCACTGTGCAACCATGCTGCCCTGTGTCTGCTGGGGCTGTAATTAAAGTGAGGTAATCATTCATTGCAACCATTTATTTGTTTACAAACAGATTCCGAATGGAACTTTGTTATGATTGCTGGAGATTCCCTGGAGAATAGATAATTTGAGACATTGTATTTAGATGTAGGTAAGCAGGTCATGAGATTCGAGTGGGATATAGATTATGTAATTAAAGAGAGGAGCCAGGTCTGTAGCAAGTAGTTTTGGCTGTAGGATTTTTAGAATGACAGAGACAGAAGGATTTTCAATTTGTGCCAGAGGGGGGTCTCTCTCTACTTTTCTGAAAGAAAACCTCTGCACAATAGCGCAGCAAGTATCCTTGTGTGCTAATTTTATTTACCAGTGGCTTTTGAATTGTAATGGGCTTTGCTTAATTGGAGATAGAAAAAGCATTAGTTAGTAGCTAAATTTATTCCTTTTCTTTTTAGTATTGTTTAACTGTTAATTGAAAACCCATTTTCTGTGAAAATGTGGTTACTCCTGTTAATAGCAGTTTGCTTTAATATAAAAGATCCCTATTTGTCAGTGGAATCACTCCAGGAGCGAAGTATGCTTTTCACAAAGTTTAAAACTTTTTAAACTGGGGGTTTCTCGTCTGGTTTCCTATTATAAATTGAGGTCTGGTCGGGTACCGGAACAAGATCCACTCAGTGCCAAGGATTCTGGCTTCTCCTCTCCAAAAGCAAAACTGTGTCCTGACAAGCTGCTTCAACTTTGAGTATTCTACTTTAATCCACATTCCAATTATGGGTCCATGGACCAAAATAATAAAATAGCAGAAAAGAAATGGGAACAACAGGAGTGATCTGGAAGGACTCTTACAATGCATATCCTTCACTGGAAATGTACCACCCACCATTTTGTCTAAGGCTCGACAGATTGTATGCAGAAAGGATGTTTCCCGTTGTGGGATAGACTACAACTAGGGGACACAGTTTAAAAATAAGTGGGGCTGGATTCTCCGATTTTGAGACTTAAGTGCTGACGCTGGCATGGGAACAGTGGCGTTTTGCACCCGCAAACCTCCACCGATCCTCCGCCTGTTGGGGGGGCTAGCAGGTATGCAGCGTAAAGCCCCCGGCTCTAACTGCGGATATGGCCGGAGAATTGCCGGGTCTGTGGCCGCGCATGCGCACGGCGGCCGCCTCCAGCAGCGCGCCAAACAACATGGTGCCGGCCGAGCACGGACCTGGCCTGCCAAATACTGCCCCCCTTTGACCAGGCTCACCACCCTGCACCAGTGCCCCCAGCCCCCACCAAAGCCCCCCCTGCCCGTGGATCGTCCCCGCCCCCCCCAACTGTGGCGGCGCTTGGACTCAGTCCTCAGCCACCACGCCGGGTTCCCGAACAAAAATAGCATGAGTGGCCCATGCCGTTGGGAACTCGGCCCATCAGGGAGGAGCATCGGGGGAGGGCCTCAGGTGATGTCCATACAGCGTGCGCCGTTTTCGAGGGGGCAGAGCATCGCAAAAGCGGCACCGCCCCCGATTTTGGCGCCAACGGGGATACTCCGGCCGATTGCCGAACGCGATTTGGGCATCAGAGACCGGAGAATCTCGTCAGTGGTCTCCAATTTAAGAAGGCGATGAGAAGAAATACTTTCCCTCAGAGGGTTGTGAATCATTGGAGCTCTTTTCCTCACAGATCAGTAGTGGCTGGGTCAATGAATATTTTTAAGGCAGAGGTAGTTAGATTCTTGATTGGGAAGTCAAAGGTTATCAGGGTAGACGGTAATGTGGAGTCGAGGCCACAATCGAATAGTCATGATCATATTGAATGGCGGAGCAGACACATGGCCGACTCCTAATTCATATATTCATATCTAAGTATATTGTACTGTTGGGGCAGGTTTAAACCAGAGGTACCCAAACACCAATTGCGGTCGATCGGGAAATCATTTCCAGGCAACTGCATGCTCTTTGTGCAATGCTTACTTGATGCATGTGTGGTGTACACTTCCAATGCGCAGGTGCATGACGGGCATAGACAGAGTGGATAGTCAGAGGCTTTTCCCCAGGGTAGAGGGGTCAATTACTAGGGGGCATAGGTTTAAGGTGAGAGGGGCAAGGTTTAGAGTAGATGTACGAGGCAAGTTTTTTACGCAGAGGGTAGTGGGTGCCTGGAACTCGCTACCGGAGGAGGTGGTGGAAGCAGGGACGATAGTGACATTTAAGGGGCATCTTGACAAATACATGAATAGGATGGGAATAGAAGGATACGGACCCAGGAAGTGTAGAAGATTGTAGTTTAGTCGGGCAGCATGGTCGGCGCGGGCTTGGAGGGCCGAAGGGCCTGTTCCTGTGCTGTACATTTCTTTGTTCTTTGTTGTTCTTTGTGCGGGCTTAGTGCCCACTTTCTGTGCACTACGTGAACGCAGAGTCGGCGCATGTGTGGTGTGCGCTTTCTGTAAAGCCTGGAAAGAAGAACGGTTTAATAGAATGTTACATGTTGCAGTCACATGGCATTACATAGAATTATGTCATTAATATACTTGACGGCAATGTGCCAATAGTTACTCTTTCTCCATATATATGTAAATAACACCTTCACTTAAAAGCTTTCGAAATAAAGCATGCATTGATCTGGTAAATAAAACGAGAACTTGTTTTGATTGGTCATCAATTTAGGCGTTGATGTCAGACTCCGCTTTCTGCTCTGGCTTCCGTGGAAAAGGTAAGAGTAAATTGTATATGATCATACAATAGAAAGTAATTGAGATACCGTATTGCCCAGGCCGGTGAAATGTAACTCCCACCTAGCACTGGTAACTCACACCTACCACTGTTGACTGCAAAGGTCTGTGCCATGCAAGTAGTCTTTCGTGCATTATTTAAGATTTTATCCTTGGATTTCAACCTAGTGGGAAAGGAGCGACAGCACAAAACTGTCCTCACTTATTACATTCTCGTTGAAATCAAAGGCATCCTGGACCCATAGAATAAGTGCCAAGTGAATATTGCACAACATTGGGGCAGCATGGTAGCACAAGTGGCTAGCACTGTGGCTTCACAGCGCCAGGGTCCCAGGTCCGATTCCCCGCTGGGACACTGTCTGTGCGGAGTCTGCACATTCTCCCTGTGTCTGTGTGGGTTTCCTCCGGGTGCTCCGGTTTCCTCCCACAGTCCAAAGAAGTGCAGGTTAGGTGGATTGACCATGCTAAATTACCCTTAGCGTCCAAAAGGTTAGGAGGGGTTACTGGGTTGCGGGGATAGGGTGGAAGTGAGGGCTTGGGTGGGTCGGTGCAGACTCGATGGGCCAAATGGCCTCCTTCTGCACTGTATGTGCTATTAAACCTTTGCTGCTTAGGGTACAGAAGCATATGTTACCTCACAGGATTTGTAACCCAGAGGCCTGGAGTTTAAATTCCACAATGCAGTTGGAGAATTTAAATTCAATGAATTAAACTCAGGTACAATTCTGGAACTATTGACCACAAAAGTACCAGATTGTTGTAAAGACTTGCCTGCCTTACTAACACCCTTTCGGGGTGGAAACCTTTGCATAATAGCGTGCAAGTGTGTGCTTTTCATCCATATACAGGCAGTAGAAGGCCGATGTTGTGCAACATGTATGAAAGTCCCTGTGGGGGAGGGTGGGAAGATCGCACTGGTAGATCGTGTTCGGATGATTGTCAAAAAAGTAGATCTCAAGTCACTAAATTCAAGGTACCTCTGGTTTAAACTAACTTGGCACGAGTGTGGCTACTAGGGGGTAATTCTGGAGAGGGATACCAAAGTGCAGAACATATTGAGAGAGACAGCTATGTCTAGAGTACGGTATTAGGTGGGATCAGCATAATAAAGTTTGAACTGGTGTTACAGTGCCTGGAGGTAAATGCTCGGCAAATAAGATTGTTGAGTTGCAGGCGCAGATAATCATGTGGAGATATGATGCTGTGAGAATAACCGAGACGTGGCTCATAAGCTCTCCGAATGAACAATTTACTTATTGCCATTCTCTCACCTTCTCGCAATAACCTTGAACATACTTCCTTTGCAGATAAAAGTCTAATTCCCTTTTGAATGCTGTAAGTGAACCTACCTCACTATGCTCTCAGACAGTGCATTGCAGACATTAACCACTCCCTGTATGAAAATGTTTCTCCTCATGTCGCTTTTGTTTCTTTTGTGAATTATGTTCGAGCTGTGCCCTCTCATTCTCGGTCCTTCTACCAGAGAAGTTTTTAGAAACGATAATTCTGGACAAAATGAATAGCCACTTGGACAAATGTGAATTAATTAAGGCAATCCAGCATGGCCCTGAGGCACATTGTGTTTAATCAGCCTGCTGTGTTTTTTCACGAGGTGACAGAGAAGGTTGATGAGGGTAATGTTGTTGATGGGGTGTACGTGGAGTTTCAGAAGGCATTTGATAAAGTGTTGCACAATGGACTTGTAAACAAAGTTAGAGCTCATGGAATAAAAGGGAAAGTAGCAATATGGATATGAAATTGGCTGAGTGAGAGAAAGTGGAAGTACTTCCAGCGGCGGCCATGGAAGGAATGGTCGCACACAGGGCAGCTCCGGCTTGAAGGTGTTGATTTGCGCTCTTTTTACCCGAAAACAGGGGAATTTTGACAGGAAAGTGTAGCTGAAGGTATGGAGGAGAGGTTCCCCCTGGGAGTGGCATGTCTGCTGGTTATCAGACCCCGCAGAAGAAGGTTCAAGACCTGGGCAAGAAAATGCAAGAGACCTGTGGCACAGCAACAATTGGAAAGATGGCAGAGGGGGAAGGGTCGTCGCATGCTGGAAAGCCCCAGATGAAGCAGTTGATGGCGTTCATCAGAGGGGTTTCCGCCAGCAACAAAAGGCAATGCAGGAAGATTGATCGAAGGCCATCGAAGGAGCGGTTGCATCCTTGAAAGGCTTGACGGAGAGAGTCGCGAAGTGCTTGGAGACACGGGTCGCAGATCTGAGAGATGGAGAGGGTGATATCTGACTACAATGATCAGGTGTTAGCATTGGAGACGGAGGTGGGGCTCCTGGGGTACCTTTGCAAATCGTTAAGGCCAAAGATAGAGGAGCAGGAGAATAGATCTAGAAGGCAGAACCTGCATATCTTCAGCCTGTCTGAAGGAGTGGAAGGCACGAGTGCCACGAGATATGTCTCAAGGATGCTAGTAGGGCTGGTGGTGGAGGGGATGCTGGATAAGGCCCCAGAGGTGGATAGAGGGCACAGGTCCCTAAGGCAAAAACCGAGAGCGGGGGAGTCGCCACAGGCAGTGATTGTGAGGCTCCACAAGTTTGTGGAGAAGGAGAAGATCGTGTGGTGGGTCAGGGAGAAGAGGAACTGCGAATGGGAGGGGAACAAGGTCCGAATCTTAACAGGACATTGGAGCGGAGCTGGTGACAAGGCGCACCGGGTTCAACAAGGCCAACGCTGCTCTTTACCGAAGGCAGATCAAGTTTGAGGTGCTGTATCCGGCAAAGCTGTGGGAGCTTTTGAGGGACAGGAGTACTATTTTGAAATTCTAGAGGAGGCCAATGACTTTATTAGAGACTATAAATTGGGGGAGAACTGAACGTTGATGGGAGACAGAGGAGTTGGAATAATGGAGTTCAGAAGATGTGACTACTGTGGGAGCTGGAGGGTGGGGGGGGGGTTCTTCTCGGGTAGGATGATTTTGTTCATCGATTATCATAGAATTTACAGTGCAGAAGGAGGCCACCCAGCCCATCGAGTCTGCACCGGCTCCTGGAAAGAGCACCCTACCCAAGGTCCACACCCCCACCCTATCCCCATAACCCAGCAACCCCAACCAACACTAAGGGCAATTTGGACACTAAGGGCAATTTATCACGGCCAATCCACCTAAACTGCACATCTTTGGACTGTGGGAGGAAATCGGAGCACCCGGAGGAACCCCACGCACACACTGGGAGGACGTGCAGACTCCGCACAGACAGTGACCCAAGCCGGAATTGAACCTGGGACCCTGGAGCTGTGAAGCAATTGTGCTATCCACAATGCTACCGTGCTGCCCCAATTTTGTTGTGATTGTTTATTTGTTAATGGGCAATAAGTTTGTAAGCGGCAAAAATATGGTGTTTGTAGGTGCCAAGGAAGTGCACGATCCAGGGGGAGCGACGTGATAGTGAACAGGGTTTTGGAGGGTACACCGGTGGTGCTAGTGAATGTTTATGCACCGAATTGGGACGATGTGGGGTTTGTGAAGGGGTTGCTGCAAGCGATTCCAGCCCTGGATATGCCTCAGTTGATCATGAGAGGGGATTTTAATTGCGTACTGGAGCCGAGGGCAGATAGGTTGAGACCCACATCAATGGGAAGGTTGAGGATGGTGAATGAGCTGGGAGGGTTTATGGAAAGGATGGGAATGGTGGGAACCTGGAGGTTTAGGAACCCAGGGAAGAGGGAGTATTCCTTCTTCTCGCACGTGAACAAGGTATACTCCAGAACTGAATTTTGTTTTGGTGAGCCGAGAGGAGTATGCGAGAATCATGATTTCTGACCATGCATCGTGTTGGCCGGAGGTTAGACTTAGCTTGAGACAGGAGCAGAGGCCAGGGTTTGGGTTAAACCAAGGGCTTTTAGCAGACACGGGGGCGGGATTCTCCCGTGGTTGGCACGGTGTCGGCTGTGGGCCGCCGATTCTTCGGCCCGTATGGGCCGAGCGGACGTGAAAAAAAAACCGAGGCCCGCCGATGCCAGTCTAACCTGCTCTCAGCCGGTGGGAACTCGGCGTGGAAGGGTCGGGGGGGTGGCCTGTGGGGGGGGGGGGTGTCCGACTCCGGGGGTAGGCCTCCGATGTGGCCTGGCCCGCGACCGGGGCCTACCGATCGGTGGGCCGGCCTCTCTGGCTGGGGGCCTCCTTCCCAAGGCGCCGGCCCCTGTAGCCCTGCGCCATGTTACGTTGGGGGCAGCGCGTTGAAGGAGGCCATTGCGCATGCGCGCATTGGCGCCAGCGCCACTGCGCATGATCGGATCCCGTGGCGCACAGTTCGCACCGGGATCGGCAGCTGGAGCGGCACGAACCGCTCCAGTGCCATGCTGGCCCCCTGTAGGGGCCAGAATTAGTCCTGGCAGTGGCCCGTTTACGCCGCCATAAAACGCGACGGCGCTTACGATGGCGTGGACACTCTGCCGCGGTATTGGAGAATCCTGCCCGGGGTTCTGTGACAAGGTGCGGTCGGTGATTAAGGACTATGTAGAGCTGAACCAAAATAGGAAGGTATCGGCGGCCACATTCTGGGAGGCATTGAAGGTGGTGGATGGGGGGGGGGGTGGAGATTCAAGGTGCACAAAGATAGGAGAAGGAGGGAGGAGTATGGACAATTATTGGGCGAGATAGTCGAGGTGGACAGGGAATATTCGAGGGCCAACACCAAGGAGGTACTGGCGAAGAGAAAGCAGTTACAGGGGCAGTTCGACAGGCTGACAACGGGAAAGGCTGTTGGGCAGCTACAGAGGGTGAGGGGAGTGCAATATGAATATGGAGAGAAAGCAAGCCGTATGCTAGCCCATCAGCTACGGAGGTACGCTGTGTCTAGAGAAACCCCGAGAGTGTGGACAGGGAACGGGGAGGTAATGTCGGAGCCGGGAATGATAAATGAGGAGTTCAGGGAGTACTACGAGAAATTGTATAGGGCCGACCCGGGGAGAGGTGGGGAATAAAATACACTTTAAAAAAAACAGTGGAGGTAAACAGTTGTTTCTTGGACTAGAGGAAGGTTTATAATGGGAGGTGCATATGGATCAGTGCCAGGATCCCTGCTCCTCCTGATATGTATTAATGGCCGAGACCTTTGTGTGCAGAGCACAATTTCAAATTTTGCAGATGACATGCAACTTCTGCGAATCATGAAGAAAATAATGTAGACTTTAAAAGGACATATAGAAGCTTGCTGGACCAGTTGTAAGTGAAGTTTAATGCAGAGATATGTGAAGCGATTCATTTAGGTGGGGGAAAAATGTCGAGAGATGATAGAAAATAAAGAGTACAATTCTAAAGGGGGTGCAGGGACCTAGGTCCATGTGTGCATTAAGTATGCAGGATGGGTTGAGAGAGCCGTTAATAAAGCGTACAACATCCTGGGGTTTATCAATAAGGGTATAAAGTAGAAAAAGGAACTTCAGTCAAACCCGTATAAAATACTGGGTTGGATTTAATGGAAACATTTCTAAGTTCATTTGTGGCGGGTATTGCAGGGAGTTCCCCGCGCCACCACTGGCCAGCCAGGGGCTCCGATGGACCGGGAGACCCCCCTGTGCCGTTCCGCTTGGTACACATTTGTGTGGGCCAGTACTGAACGGCGCCTGGTTGAGGCCTCGCTGGGGAGGCTGGTAGATCCCGGGTAAGTTCGTTTAAAACCTACTTAGGTGTGTGCCGCATGGTTATCCTGTCTTTGGGCAGGATTTCGATTTTGGCACCTCGCGGGATTTGAGTATATCCTGCGAGGCATCTCCCGAGATCTATTTGCCGCGTTGGGCTCTTGTTCGAACGCAAAATTTCTGGGAGACCGCACATACTGTTTCAATCTCAACTGGAGGATTGCCCCCAGTTCTGGGCACCACACTTTAGGAAGGATATGAAGGCATCAGAAAATGTGTGGAAAAGATTCACGAGAATGGCTCCAGTGAGGAAGAACTTCAACGCCAAAAATAATTTGGAGAACGTGGAACTATTTCCCAGGGAGAAAAGTGGATTGAGTGGAGATTTGATAGAGGTATTCAAAATCACAAAGGGAGTAGATAGGGGAAAACTGTTCCCATTGGTGGGAGGTTGGGATCCAGAGGGCACAGATTTAAGGTAATTGGCAAAAGAAGCAATGATGATATGAAGAAAGCTTTTTCATTCAACGGGTGGTTAGGATCTGGAATGTGTTGCCTGAGAGTTTGAGGGACTTCATAATAAAGTATCAAATTAAAATTTATCAAGCAAGACTAGATTTTCTTCCCTCGCAAGGAACTGGACGTATGGAATAGATTCTCTGATAAACAATCAGTGTACCCTGAGCACCTTTTGAAAAGAAAAACAGGTGATTGTCTGTTGGAAGCAAGGAACATGGAGACTGTGTGGAGTCTGAGAAGGAAGAATGCATGATAGTCACCATCGTAGAGAATACCAGGTCCATTGTTAGTGTTCTTCTGGTGGCAAGCACAGAAACCAGATTAGGGAAATTCAAACAGGGAGATGTAGAGGTGAGGTTTTTGACAGGGCCAATGATCACTGTTTAGAAAGGGAGGGGAACAGTATCTAAGCAGATAAAAACATTTATATCCTCAGTTTGACACCAAGGAGGAACATTTAGTGGGAATATGGAGCGGGATTCTCTGATCGTAAGGCTAAGTGTTGACAGCGTCGTAAACGGCGTCGTGTTTTACGACTGGGTCAACAGGCCCCTAGGAGCAGCGATCCTGCGCCTCATAGGGGGCCAGCATGCGCCTGGAGCGGCTCACGCAGCTCCAGCTGCCAATACCAGCGTCAGAACAAATGCCGCGCGTCTGCGCATGCACGCTACGGCCGGCGCGAATTTGCGCATGCGCACTACGACCAGCGCGAATTTGCGCATGCGCGCTAGTTGCCTTCTGCGCCGGCGCCAACGCAACATGGCGGAGAGCTACAGGTACCCAGCGCGGAGGATCATCGGCCCCCACCAGGAGAAGCAGGCCTACCGATTGGTAGGCCCTGATCGCGGGCCAGGCCACGGTGGAGACCCCCCCTCCCCCGGGTCGGATTCCCCCCTTCCCCCATCCAGGCCGCTCCCCGCAGGATGAGCGCCGAGGTCCCGCCGGGTAGGACCACACGTGAACGGTGCCGACGGGACTCGGCCTATCTTGGCGGCCACTCGGCCCATCGCGCGTGGAGGATCGCCGGGGGTAGGGGGGGGGGGCGCGTAGAGCGGCCCCCGACCGGCGCCGCACCGAGAATCGGTGGACCAATGTCGCATGAATCGCGCCCCCGGCCATTCTCAGACCCGGCCCGGGGTCGGAGAATCCCGCCCATGGTCAAGTAAGCAGATGCTGGGTCTCATGAACAAGGTGAGCAGGATTCTTTGGTGGGCGATTAGGAAAGCAAAGGCAAAGCCGATGGCCCCCTTCCCCATAAATAGTACCGAAAACTGCCACTTTCGGGCTTGGCTCCACCCTCACCCCCACAACCTTAGACATTGCTTCAAAGAAGGCTGTCCAGAACCCGACAAGTCTGGGGCAGGCCCAGATGTGTTTGGTCCCGCCTCGTTGTTCACATTTGTCCTGCACCTGCTCATTTGGGTTCTGGTTGGGTGTGCTCTGTGCACCACTTTCAGTTGCATTAGGCTGAGCCTTGCGCAAGTGGAGGTGGAGTTGGCCCTGTTCAGTGCTTCGCTCCAGAGTTCCCACCCTATTTAAATCCCTCGTTCTTCCTCCCATTTTTTCCATGCCTCATCCAGTGGGGAGCGTGCCCTTTCCAGTAGTTGTCCATACAGTTCCCGCCTGCCCAGATTGCCTGAGTCTAGTAGTTCCTCTAACATTGAGTGTCTCAAGTCGATGGGTATGATGTCTTCTCCTTGCGGAAGAAGTTTGATACCACAGTAGATGCCACAGTTCATTCCCATTGGTTGGTTGTAGTTTTTCTGTCAATTAAGTCACTAGTCTGTCCTCCGTATAGAAGTCTGTAACTGTCTCTTAACGGTGTCATCCAATGTGGTTGTCACGAACCTGTGGTTGCCGCAGATATGGGCCATAGTGGACATTTCTGATCGGCCGATGTGCTGTCTCAATTAATTCCATGTTTGGAATGTGGCTACCACCACTGGGCTTGTTAAGTGCTTGGCTGGTGGGTTGGGAGTGCCGTTGTGGCGAGGGTTTGGAGGATCGTCCCTGTACAGGAGCTCTCCTCCATCCTCACCCATTCCGTTGTCAGACGTTTTAGTTGCTGTGAAATAAAGAGTCTAAAGTTGTTGTTCCTTTTCACCAAACACCATTTATTTCACTTCCACAGCCTCTGCACAAAACTCTTTAAAAAAATATATATATTTATTAAAGTTTTTTAACACAATTTTTCTCCCTTCCAAACAATAACCCCCCCCCCGTAACAAAAAAAAACGCAAAATCGCGCAGAGCAAGATATATACATGGCAAAATGATATATTTACCCAGCTTTGTCCACTGGCCCTCACCCGTATGTGCCAGTTTCCCCAACCCTTCATGTTATCTCTTGCTCATCCACCCTCCCAGGCAGTCCCCCCCCCCCCCTGCCAAGGCTGCTGCTGCCGCTGACCGACCTTCCTCTAATGCTGCGCAAGATAGTCTAGGAACGGTTGCCACCGCCTGTAGAACCCCTGCGCAGACCCTCTCAAGGCGAACTTAATCCTCTCCAACTTTATGAACCCAGCCATATCATTTATCCAGGCCTCCATGCTGGGGGGCATCGCCTCCTTCCACATTAGCAAGATCCTTCGCCGGGCTACTAGGGACGCAAAGGCCAGAATGCCGGCCTCTTTCACCTCCTGCACTCCCGGTTCGTCCACTACTCCAAATATTGCTAGCCCCCAGCTTGGCTTGACCCGGACTTTCACCACCTGAGATATTGCTCCCGCCACTCCTCTCCAGAACCCCTCCAGTACCGGGCATGACCAAAACATATGGACATGGTTCGCCGGGCTCCCTGAGCACCTTCCACATCTGTCCTCCACCCCAAAGAACCTACTCAACCTCGCCCCCGTCAAGTGAGCTCTGTGGACCACCTTAAATTGTATCAGGCTGAGCCTGGCACACGAGGAGGAGGAATTAACCCTACCTAGGGCATCAGCCCACAGACCTTCCTCGATCTCCTCCCCAGCTCCTCCCCCCATTTACCCTTCAACTCTTCTACCAGCGCTTCCCCCTCTTCTTTCAACTCCTGGTGTATTTCCGACACCTTGCCCTCCCCGACCCATACACCCGAGATCACCCTATCTTGAACTTCTTGTGCCGGGAGCAACGGGAATTCCCTCACCTGTCGCCTCACAAAAGCCCCCACCTGCATATATCTATAGGCATTTCCCGGGGGTAACTCTAACTTCTCCTCCAGTGCCCCTCGGCTCGCAAACGTCCCGTCGATGAACAGGTCCCCCATTCTTCCAATCCCCACCCGATGCCAGCTCTGGAACCCCCCGTCCATATTCCCTGGGACAAACCGATGGTTACCCCTGATCGGGGACCACACCGATGCTTCCATTGCACCCCGGTGCCGTCTCCACTGGCCCCAGATCCTTAGCGTTGCCGCCACCACCGGGCTTGTGGTATACTTTGTCGGCGAGAGCGGCAGCGGTGCCGTCACCAACGCCCCCAGGCTCGTTCCTTTACAGGACGCCATCTCCATCCTCTTCCATGCCGCCCCCTCTCCCTCCATAACCCACTTGCGGATCATCGCCACATTTGCTGCCCAGTAGTAGCTCCCCAGGTTTGGCAGCGCCAACCATCCTCGGTTCCTACTGCGTTCCAGGAACCCTCTCCTTACTCTCGGGGTGTTACTCGCCCACACAAACCCCATAATACTCCTGCCTACTCTCTTAAAAAAGAGAGTGATCACGATGGGAAGGCACTGAAACACAAACAGAAACCTCGGAAGGACCACTATTTTGACCGACTGCACTCTACCCACCAGCGAGAGCGGTAACATGTCCCATCTTTTGAAATCCTCCTCCATTTGCTCCACCAACCTCATCAGATTCAGTTTATGTAGGGTCCCCCAACTCCTGGCCATCTGGATCCCCAGATACAGAAAGCTCCCCTCCACCCTCCTCAGCGGTAGGTCCCCTATCCCTCTTTCTTGGTCCCCCGCCTGTAATACAAAGAGCTCACTCTTCCCTACATTGAGCTTATAGCCCGAAAACTCCCCAAACTCCCTTAGAGTCTGCATGACCTCCACCATCCCCTCCATTGGATCCGCCACGTACAGCAACAGGTCATCCGCATATAGCGATACCCGATGCTCTTCTCCCCCTCGGACCACCCCCCTCCATTTATTAGACTCCCTTAATGACGTGGCCAATGGTTCGATCGCCAATGCGAAAAACAGGGGGGGGGGGGGACAGGGGGCACCCCTGCCTCGTCCCTCGGTACAGTCGAAAGTACTCCGACCTCCGCCGGTTCGTCACTACACTCGCCATCGGGGCTCTGTAAAGGAGCTTAACCCAATTGATAAACCCTACCCCGAACCCAAACCTACGCAGCACCTCCCAGAGGTACTCCCACTCGACTCGGTCAAAGGCCTTCTCCGCATCCATAGCTGCCACTATCTCTGCCTCTCCCTCCTCCGATGGCGTCATTATCACGTTTAAGAGCCGCCGCACATTGGTGTTTAGTTGCCTGCCCTTTACAATTCCCGTCTGGTCCTCGTGGATTATCCCCGGGACACAGTCCTTGATCCTCGTGGCCAGCACTTTTGCCAGCAACTTTGCATTCACATTGAGGAGCGAGATCGGCCTGTACGATCCACATTGCAGTGGGTCCTTGTCCCACTTTAGGATCAAAGGAATTGTCGCTTCCGACATTGTCGGGGGCAGGGTCCCCTCCCCTCTTGCCTCCTTAAAGGTCCTCACCAGTAGCGGGGCCAACAGGACTGCGTACTTCCTGTAGAACTCCACCGGGAATCTGTCCGGTCCCGGGGCCTTCCCCGCCTGCATGCTCCCCAAACCCTTGCTCAGCTCCTCCAACCCAATTGGTGCCCCCAAACCAGCCACCTCTTGCTCCTCCACCCTCGGGAATCCCAGCTGATCTAGGAATCGTCTCATCCCCTCTTCCCCCGCTGGGGGCTGGGATCTGTACAGCTCTTCATAAAAGGCCTTAAATACCTCGTTTATTTTCGTCGCACTCCGAACCGTGGCTCCCCTTCCATCTTTGACTCCCCCTATTTCCCTCGCTGCCATCCTCTTACGGAGCTGGTGTGCCAGCATCCGACTAGCCTTTTCCTCATACTCGTAGGTCGCCCCCTGCGCTTTCCTCCACTGTGCCTCCACCTTCCCTGTGGTCAACAGGTCAAACTCCGTCTGGTGCCGCCGTCTTTCCCCAAGTAATCTTTCCTCCGGGGCCTCTGCGTATCTCCTGTCCACTCTCAAAATCTCCCCCACTAACCTCTCCCTTTCCATACCCTCTGTCTTCTCCCTATGAGCCCTAATGGAGATTAGCTCTCCCCTGATCACCGCCTTCAACGCCTCCCATACCACCCCCACCCTTTCCTCCCCGTTGTCGTTGGCCTCCAAGTACCTTTCGATCCACCCCCTCACCTTCCCACACACCACCTCGTCCGCCAGCAGTCCCACATCCAGCCGCCACAACGAGCGTTGGTCCCTCTCCTCTCCCAGCTCCAGTTCCACCCAGTGCGGGGCATGGTCCGAAACAGCTATAGCCGAATACTCCGTCCCCTCCACCCTCAGGATGAGCGCCCTACCCAGAACAAAGAAATCTATCCGGGAGGAGGCTTTGTGTACATGGGAGAAGAAAGAAAATTCCCTGGCCTGCGGCCTTGCAAACCGCCATGGGTCCACTCCCCCCATCTGATCCATAAACCCCCTAAGTACCTTGGCCGCCGCCGGCCTCTTTCCAGTCCTTGATTTGGAACAGTCCAGTGCTGGATCCAACACTGTATTGAAGTCCCCTCCCATTATCAGGCCTCCTATCTCCAGGTCCGGAATGCGCCCCAACATGCGCTTCATGAATCCTGCATCATCCCAGTTTGGGGCGTATACGTTTACCAACACCACCCACGTCCCTTGCAGCCTACCGCTCACCATTAAATATCGCCCTCCATTGTCCGCTACAATAGTCTTGGCCTCA
Source organism: Scyliorhinus torazame (assembly GCF_047496885.1). Classification (NCBI taxonomy): domain Eukaryota; kingdom Metazoa; phylum Chordata; class Chondrichthyes; order Carcharhiniformes; family Scyliorhinidae; genus Scyliorhinus; species Scyliorhinus torazame. Next base: position 70,628,509 of record NC_092715.1, on the reverse strand, counting down.
AATGACACCCGCTTTCCCACCAATATTGCCACCCCTCTATTCTTCGCGTCCAGTCCCGAGTGGAATACCTGTCCTACCCATCCCTTTCTTAGCCTGACCTGGTCCGCCACCTTCAGGTGTGTCTCTTGGAGCATGGCCACGTCCGCCTTCAGTCCCTTTAAATGCGCGAACACTCGAGCCCTCTTCACCGGCCCATTCAGGCCCCTCACATTCCACGTTATCAGCCCCCCCCCGCCGACTAGCCATCTCCTTTTCTGGGCCAGTCCCATGTCCACGCCTCCCTCACCCTCCAGTCCCCGTCCCGACCACCTCTTCTGTGTCCCTTTCGCCCCATTTCGTCCCATTCCCTTTCGGCCAGTGCAGCAGCAACCCTTTTCCCCCCCCCTTCCCCCCCCGCTAGACCCCTGTCTCGCTTTTTTGCTCCCCCCATGTCACTCCCGTAAGTCAGCTGACGCCTGCTGACCCCGGCTTCCCCCGCCGTCCCATTGACCTCCCCGCATGGGAGTCTCCCAATCCATATGCATTCCTTCGTTCTCCTTCCCGCCTTTCTTCCCGCATGCGGGAAAACACCCCGCGCTTTCCAAAGCCCGCTCCTCCCCCTCTGGCGCAGCTCCTGTCGCGGCCTTGTCTCTCTCCCCCAGCCCATGTAACATTTCCTACGCGTGATTGACCCCCTATATACAACAACCATCACACATCAAACCCCAAAACATCCCCCCAACCCTCACAAACCCTCAGTTAGAGTCCAACTTTTCGGCTTGTACAAAGATCCACGCCTCTTCAGGCGTTTCGAAGTAATAGTGTTGGCCCTTGTATGTGACCCACAGTCGCGCTGGCTGCAGCATTCCGAATTTCACTTCTTTCCGGTACAACGCCGCTTTGGCCCGGTTGAAACCCGCTCTCCGCTTTGCAACCTCCGTGCTCCAGTCCGGGTATATTCGGATCTCTGCATTGTCCCACTTACTGTTCCGCTCCTTCTTGGCCCATCTCAGGACCCACTCTCTGTCCGTGAACCGGTGGAACCTCACCACCATCGCCCTTGGCGGCTCATTTGCCTGGGGCTTCTTCGCCAGCACCCGATGTGCCCTGTCCAACTCCAGCGGCCTCGAAGGGGCCTTCGTGCCCATCATCGCCTCGAGCATCGTGCTCGCGTATGCCCCGGCATCAGCCCCCTCCACTCCCTCAGGGAGACCCAGGATTCGCAGATTCTTTCTCCTCGACCTGTTCTCTAGGTCTTCGAGTCTTCCCGCCCACCTCTTGTGTAGCGCCTCGTTCTGCTCCACTCTCACCGCCAGGCCCACAAGCTCGTCCTCGTTCTGACTGACTCTTTTCTGTACCTCCTGGATCTTATCTTCGTGGGCCTTCTGGGTGATCCCGAGTCCTTCAATTGCCGAAAGCATAGGCGCCAACATCTCCTTGCGCATCTCCTCGCGCTGCTCCTCGAAGCAGCGCTTGATGAACTCCTGCAGCTCCCCTTTGTCCCTGGCCACCGCCATTTTGTTTTCTTTCCCTCGCTTCTCCCGTTGCTCCTGTGCCGCTCCTTTGGCCGTTACACTTCTGGTCTGTTTCATAGAAGTTGGAGGGGGACCTCGCTCTTCGGGTTGCGTCAAAAAAAAAAAAAAAAAAGTTCCGTTGGGGCTCCTCTAACGAGCCCGAAAGTCCGTGGTAGCGGGAGCTGCCGAATCGTGCGGCTTAGCTCTGCATAGCCGCAACCGGAGGTCGAGAGGGAATCCTTTTGGCAGTGTTCGCTTCACCAGTCTGCCCCAAAATGTCTATGGAAACTCCTGAAAAGGGTCTGAGAGTCAGTTCCAGACGGGAGCTGCCGAATGCGCGACCTACTCCTCCATGGCCGCCAGCGGAAGCCTCGTCCCTGCTTTTTCAATGGCCTTGGTAGATCTTTTCACAGTTGTTCCCTCTGCTGCTAGAATTCACCTTTGATAGAGGCCCTCAAGTCAGATTGCAGCTTTAAGCTTGCCCTTCCCCCGCCTGCATGCTGGAAGAGGCTTTTGTCTATTCCTGCAGCTCAAGCCAAATCTTTCACTGTTTCTGTCGGGTCTGGTAGCCAAAAGACATAACATTCCTGGGGGACACTGTCAGGGGAATGCTGCAGTCTTCTTCCCACACCGGGAAATGTCAAACAAATGCTGTGGGGGCCCTGTAAAAGAGCCCAAAAGTCCGTTCCAAGGGGGAGCTACAGAATATGCGACCTAGCTCTGCATAGCCGCACCCGGAAGTCTGCACAAAACTCTTAACAACACACTACATGACAGAGGCCACCTGAAGCCCCTTTACATAGCAGTGTCAATTAATGGACACTTAACATAAATGAGATAACTAATTGCAATGTCTCTTAACCCATTACTTAACAGTCTCCCCTTCCTTGGAGAAAAAAAAAAATTAGGTGAAAACAAAATTTCAAGAAACTCAAAAACACACACATGACATCCCCCCCCTTTTTTTTATTTATTTTGTTTGGATGAGAAAGAAAAAAAAAAAGGCTCAGAAACAAGCGCCCTTCATTAACAATATCCAAAAGTTTCTGTGAACTCGCCCCTCTTTTCGTAAAACAGTCTGACAGTTGATAGCTCCTGTCGACCCATTTAATTTTTGTTATTTCCCCTCTGTCCAACATCTGCTTCAAACTTTCGATGTCTATCCGTAACCTCTTTTCATTGACACTTTTTGTAGAGTGCACATTTTCCCACAGGGATTTATTGTCAATGTGACAGTCAATAGGTATATTACCCAAATCCCCTAATCCCAAAATTTCTGCCAATATTATACTTACATAAAAGGCCATATCCACCGCCTCTACAAGGGTTAACATCTCAGCAGTCAAAGTGCTTTTTACCACTCTCCTTATTTTCTTTGTTTCCCACACAAGTGGGCAACATTTACCATTGTTCCCCAAAAGGAAAATTATAAAACCTCCTGCGCTTGAAACCCCATCACATAAATTTGCGTAGGACGCATCACTATAAACTATGAGTTTCAAGTGCTTAAGGTCACCTAAAACCGGAAACTTCAAAACACACTCCTGCATTTTTAGTTTGGCCAACGCTTTATTTGCTCTTATTATGTCTTCCACTTTGGGATCATTCATTTTTGTACTCAACTCTAAGACATCAAAACTCAGGTCCGGTCTAGTCTGTCTACCTAACCAGTTCAGTTGCCCAATTAAACTTCGCAGTTGCTCTTTTTCTATCTTTGAAATCATTGCGTCTTTTTGTGAAACTCGGCCACGACTAATTGCTATTGGGGTGATGCTTTCCAAATAAGATTGCTGACGTAAAGTTGCCCCTAACTTAGTCTGTCCAATTTCCAGTCCAATATATTTAAATGCACCGGAAGCCTGACTGCCAACCCTGAATTCTTTCCTCAAACCAGAGATTACAATAGCTTCAAAATCACTAGTCCCACCCCACAAAAAATCATTGTCATGCATCATAAAAATGCCAGAAAGATTTCCTTTATAGTGCCAGTAAAACATTACAGGATCTGCTTTCAACTGGCAACAGCCTAACTTTAACAAAACTGACTTTACCGAAAAATACCAGACTCTAGATGCATCATTTAATCCATATACACATTTGTTCAACTTCCAGAGTACCCCTTCTGTGTTAGCTGCTTCTTTAGGAGGACGGAGAAAAATGTCTCTCTGGAGCTGATGCCCCTGCAAAAAGGCAGCTTTTATATCTATAGATTTGTATTCCCATGCCTTTGTGGCTAATAAAGCCAAGAAGATCTTTAAAATAACCTTTCCTGCTGTAGGTGAATCTACCCTTAAATCCTGATCTTCTAAGTTTTCTTCAAATCCCCTTGCCACGAGCCTGGCCTTTGCCTTATAAGTTCCATCCGGAAGAACCTTTTCCGTGCAAATCCATCTGTGGGATAGAGCTCTTTGTCCCCTATCCGGTACTTCCGTGTATACCCTAAATTCACTCCAACTATGCAGTTCTTGCTGTCTAGCTTCTTTAATAACTTTTTCATCTAATTTATTTGAAGCCACCAAAATCTCACGTGCATGTGGGCTTCTACTCCTATTAGTATTCGTAGTCTTACTCATGTTCCGAGATCTTGACAAACTACGTCCTCTCTCCCGCCTGGTATCTCGTTCTGTACTGCTACTGCTTGATCTTTCCCTTCTGCTGTGGGATGTCCTTTCAATAGTTCTCGACCTTTTCCTGCGGACCTGTTCACTATCCGATGTACTATCTGAACTGGCACTGCGTTTCTGTGCCCTCCATTTTTGAACTTTGTTTTCCCAATCCATTGTCTTGACTCCTTCCCCTGAATGCTGTACATTCAACCAATGTTTATACTTTCCAGTGGCCTTCCCTGCTCTACTAATAACAGTTGCATCCTTCCATTGACTAGACCCTTCAGGCAAGTATGTCTCTCTTGTACCAACCTTTGGCAGTTGCCCTTTCGGAAAAATGGCCTGTTTTAATTCACCAGAAGTGTTGTGTTCCTCCACAGAAACCCTGTCTATATCAGTAAATTGGTCCTCATAGTTCTGTAACACATGCGTACCAGATGACTCTGGTTCCTCGTTATGTCTGTCTGCTCTGTCTAAATTTGAAAATTTGTAATCTGTACCAATTATCCTTGATGAATGGACCCTAACAGTTTGATTACCATGTTGCAAAATAATTGTTTTGCCATCTATGCCAATGATCTTCCCTGGGCCTTTCCATTCATTAGAATTGTCTCTCTAATAGTATACCATGTCTCCTTGCTGAAAAACGGCATCTGATGGCCATACGTTATGTCTTAAAGCTCTGCGAATTCTTTCAGATACTTCTGCTTCCAAAAAAGCCTTTCTACTGCTATGTAATGCATTTAAATGTTCAGCAAAACCAGAGCTAATTGTAGTCCCCTCCCAACCTGGAGGCTGGTCATCCAAAATGGACGGAATTTTAGGATTTCTACCAAACACTAATTGATAAGGACTGTAGCCCCCAACCATCTGCAACAAATTCTTTGCATGTACTGCCCATGCTAAAGCTGAATTTAGCCTGCAATTTGGTCGATCTGCCAAAACTTTCCGAAGCATGTCTTCGATGACAGCATGATTTCTTTCACAGACACCATTACTAAATGGGCTTTCTGCAGCCGTATTCATAACTCTGATATTCATGTTTTCGCACATATCCCTAAACTCATTATTAGCAAATTCTCCCCCATTGTCCGTAAGGAATTTTGCCGGTGGACCCATTCCTGTCCCTATCCATTTTTCCACGATTTGATCCAGAATTACTCTCTTTTCTTTACTTCGTACAATCGTTGATTGACTAAATCTGGTTGCTAAATCTACAAAATGCAAAATAAATATATTATTTGCTTTATCCCAGATCTTAAGGTCCATGGCCACAATGTTGTTAAAATCCCTGGCCAAAGGTAGGGTTACTATCGGTCGTGCTGGTGTCCTTCTGTACTTCCTACAAACTTCACAGCGGTCACTAACCTGTTCTATCAGTTTAGTATAGTCGTCATCCCTTACCCCTGCATCCTTTAATACATTTTTCAGAGTCCGAGGAGGCGGATGTGCAAATTGCCTATGCAGTTTTAATACCATAAGCTTTTTATCAGCTAAAGTCCCATTTTCAACTGCCATTAACACACCCTTAACCACTTTACTTGAAAAATTATTTGTCAGTAATGGAATACGATAGTGTCCCGACTGTGTAAATTGTAAGTCCACCGTCTTTCCAAAAACTGTTGCCTTATCCTGTTCCATATCCAGTTTCATGTGTGCTTTCTTCATCGATGGTCTGCTCAGAAGCAAAGGTATCTCGCTTGATACAACATCCGTGTTAATGAAATGATTCACTCCGGCAATATTGCAAGGGATCACCACTCTTTTCAGCGACTTCAGAGTATTATCATCCCCAAACCTGAAACTTGTGGAACTTTCAAATTCCTTAACCTTGTTACGATTTTCAGCATTCAAAGAGTCCAGGTAACATTTTAACCAGTCAATTCCACACACAGTAGATGTGCAGCCACTGTCCAATACAGCACAGTTGAAGGATTCTGCAACCAACACCCTCATTACCGGCGTAAAACCGCTTGTCAATAGGACAATGCCTTCTTTCTGGTCACTATCTTTTTCCTCTTCTGACTCTTCCGTGTCATGTGTCGCTTCAAACACTCTATCATAACGAGTTGGACAGTTGAAAGCATAATGGTATTGAGAGTCACATCGAAAACATCAATGTATCATACCCTGTGCATTTCTGGGGTTCATCTTCCTATTGTAGGTTCTAACTGGGTTTCTATCTTCATAATTTCCTTGTCTCGGTCTCCGTCTATAGTCTTGAGCCCTGTTCGTAGCCATATGATTTCGCCATCCTGTTACTAGTGCAGGATGAGGCAGCACGGTAGCATTGTGGATAGCACAATTGCTTCACAGCTCCAGGGTCCCAGGTTCGATTCCGGCTTGGGTTACTGTCTGTGCGGAGTCTGCACATCCTCCCCGTGTGTGCGTGGGTTTCCTCCGGGTGCTCCGGTTTCCTCCCACAGTCCAAAGATGTGCAGGTTAGGTGGATTGGCCATGATAAATTGTCCTTCATGTCCAAAATTGCCCTTGGTGTTGGGTGGGGTTACTGGGTTGTGGGGATAGGGTGGAGGTGTTGACCTTTGTAGGGTGCTTTTTCCAAGAGCCGGTGCAGACTCGATGGGCCGAATGGCCTCCTTCTGCACTGTAAATTCTATGATAATCTATGATAGTGTATCTTCCATATTTTGCCTTATTGCAGGCTGACCTATTTGGGTCATCAGAGCCATCGGAATCGAATGTTTTCCCTGAAACTTTTGTAAAGCTTTTGTCATCTGTTCGAATAAGGTATCCTTATCAGTAAACTGAACTCCTGTCAAAACCAGGAGCCTATCCATGTTGCTCACTCTAGCACAGTCAAGTAATTTAAAGGCCAACACAGATTGTGGAAATTCCAGATTGTGTTTCTGCAGCCTTTTATATAGTCTGCCAAATTCCATTATATAGTCTTCCATGGAGATATCCTCCATTTTCCGGAACTTATCAAAATCCGACCATGCTTCATACGCACTTAACAAGTCCACTTTCTTATAAATCTTATCCATACAATGTAATAAAGTCTCCAGACCTCCTTCTGAGTCTAACTCTTCCAATTCCAGCTCAGAAAGCACTTTGTTTCGGATTTTACTGCCATATGGTAGAGAAAGAGCCAATGCCATACCTTGTTTTCTCTTTCCCAAAGCAGTTACTTTAGTCCACATAACTATTGCTCTTCTCCATTTGTCGTACGATTCCCTTTCAGAAAATAAGGGAGGATAATCATATCCAGCCATCTTTATCCTGGGTTCAGCCATGTATCTTTTTTTTTTTTCCTTCTCACTCACTCCTTGGTTTGATCAGGAAAAGTTGTATCTTTCAAACCTTCACATTTGCACAGCAACCATCCTCTGCTACCATTGTTAGACGTTTTAGTTGCTGTGAAATGAAGAGTCTAAAGTTCTTGGGCGGGATTCTCCGACCCCCCGCCAGGTCGGAGAATCGCTAGGGGCTGGCGTGAATCCCGCCCCCGCCGGTTGCCGAATTCTCCGGCATCGGAGATTCGGCGGGGGCGGGAATCGCGCCACGCCGGTTGGCGGGCCCCCCTCGGCCATTCTCCGGCCTGGATGGGCCGAAGTCCCGCTGCTGGAATGCCTGTCCCGCCGGCGTGGATTAAACCACCTCTCTTACCGGCGGCACAAGGCGGCGCGGGCGGGTACTGGGGTCCTGGGGGGGGGGGGGGGGCGCGGGGCGATCTGGCCCCGGGGGGTGCCCTCACGGTGGCCTGGCCCGCTATCGGGGCCCACCGATCCGTGGGCAGGCGTGTGCCGTGGGGGTCACTCTTTTCCTTCCGCCTTCGCCATGGTCTCCACCATAGCAGAGGCGGAAGAGACCCCCTCCACTGCGCATGCACGGGGATGCGGTGAGCGGCCGCTGACGCTCCCGTGCATGTGCCGCCCGGCAATGTCATTTCCACGCCAGCTGGCGGGGCACCAAAGGCCTTTCCCGCCAGCTGGCGGGGCGGAAATCAGTCCGGCGCGGGCCTAGACCCTCAAGGTTAGGGCTCGGCCGTTCAAGATGCGGAGGATTCCGCTCCATTGGGGCGGCGCGATGCCGGACTGATTTGTGCCGTTTATGGCGCCGGTCGGCGGACATCACGCCGATTACGGAGAATATCGTCCCTTGTTACTTTTCACCAAACACCATTTATTTCACTTCCACAGCCTCTGCACAAAACTCTTAACAACACACCACCTGACAGAGGCCACCTGAAGCCCCTTTACATATCAGTGTCAATTAATGGATACTTAACATAAATGAGACAACTAATTGCAATGTCTCTTAACCCATTACTTAACATCCGTTACCAGTTATTTCACCCATCTCTTCACTCTTCCTGCTTTGGCTGCCCAGTTGTAGTATTGTAGGGTTGTGTAGGTTTGGGAGGGCCAGGCCTCCCATGCTTCTTTTTCTTTGTAGGATCTTTTTGGGGATTCTTGGGTTCTTCACAACTCCCCGGATCACCCACACAAATGCCATAATCATTTTGTCGACCAAGTTAAAGCAGGCCTTGAGGATGTAGATCGGTATGGCTCTGAATAGGAAGAGGAACATGGGCAGCTTGTTCACCTTTATCATCTGCATTCTCCCCACCAGGGAGAGTGGGAGTGTGCCCCATCTCTGCAGGTCCTTTCTCCACCGGACTCATCAGGTTGCATTTGTGGATCCGTGTCCAGTTATGCGCAATTTGGATCCCCAGATAGCGGAATTTGTTTTGAACTTGTTTGAATGGCAGTCCCTCCAGCTCTACCCCTCTCCCTTACGAGTTCTCCGGGAAAATTTCACTCTTGCTCAGGTTGAGTTTGTAGCCTGAGAAAGCACGGGGGAGCTGCCTGGTAGTCCCTCTCTGTCGGGTGTGTCTGGGGTCCCGTCGCTTCGTGTGCCCACCATTTCCTCCGCTCGTTTCTCCAGGCGTTTGCCACCTTTTGTCTCTTTTCGGCCCGGCGCTGCTGCTCGTTTTGTTTTGTTTGAAGAGGGTGAGGGGGTGGTTTTTTCCCGATTCTGGCCGGATCAATGTTGGGGCCTTGCTGTTTGTGATTTACATAAATGATTTGGAGATGAATGTAGGAGGGTTGATTAGTAAGTTTGTGAATGATATGAAAATTGGTGGGGTGGTAAATAGTGAGGAGAATAGCCTTCGGTTACAGGAGGATATAGACGGGCTGGTCAGATGGGCTGATCAGTGGCAAATGGAATTCAATCCGGATAAGTGTGAGGTGGTGCACCTGGGAAGGACAAACAAGGCAAGGGGATGTGCCCCAAAGTAGGGTACTCTTTCAGCGTGTCGGTACAGACTCAATAGGCCCAATGGCATCCTTCTGCCTGTAGGGATTCTATGATTCTGTGAATACATGATAAACGGCAGGACCCTGGGAAGCGCCGAGGACCAGAGGGATCATGGTGTGCATGTACTCCAGTCCTTTAAGGTAGCCGAGCAGGTGAATACAGTGGTGAAGAGGGCATATTGTATACTTCCCTTTATTCGTCAAGGCATAGAGTTTAAGAGCAGGGAGATTATGGTAGAACTGAATAAAATATTGGTTAGGCCACAGCTGGAGTTTTGTGTTCAGTTCTGGAATCCACATCATAGGAGAGATGTGATAGTACTGGAAAGGTTGCAGAGGCGATTTACCAGGATGTTGCCTGGGCTGGAGAGTTTTAGTTATGAAGAGAGATTGGGTAGATTTGGATTAGTTTCCTTGGAGCAAAGGAGACTGAGGACACATGATTGAAATGTATAAAATTATGAGGGGAATAGATAGAGTAGACAGAAACAAACATTGGTGGAGGGATCAATGACCAGGAGGCATACATTTAAGGTAAGGGGCAGGAGGTTTAGAGGGGATGTGAGGGAAAGCTTTTTCACCCAGAGGGTGGTGGGAGTTTGGAATTCATTGTCTGAAATGGTAGTGGAGGCAGAGACCTTCATAACATTTAAGAAATATTTAGATGAGCACTTGCGATCCCAGGGCACACAAGGCTATGAGCCAAGTGCTGGAATATGGGATTGGAATGGTTAGGTGATTGTTTTTGACTGGTGCAGACGTGATGGGCCGAAGGGCCTTTCCTGTGCTGTATGATTCTATGACACTTTGCTAGCCTCTATAGTGAAAGCTGAAGGAAAACATATTCAGCATCATCTCCTGTAAGCTTATCTTGACCAAATGTTTAAATACCTCTATTTGGTCTCTCCTTCACCTTCTTTGCTCATATTTTTAAAAATAAATTTAGTGTACCCAATTATCTATTTTCCAATTAAGGGGCAATTTAGCGTGGCTAATCCACCTAACCTGCACATCTTTGGATTGGGTTGGGGGGGGCTGAAACCCACGAAGACACGGGGAGAATGTGCAAACTCCACACCAACAGTGACCAAGGGCTGGGATTCGAACCCGGATCCTCAGTGCCGTGAGGCAGCAGTGCTAACCACTGTGCCACATGCTGCCCGCTATTTTACTCTTAAGGCGAACAATTGCAACTTCTGCTTGTTCTTATTTCATAGTGGAATATTTTTCTGCTAATCTATATGGACCAGCCCTTCTCTGTCTCTCTCACCCATGTGCCCACTCACACAAGCACAACCACACTCGCACACACTTCTGTTCTCTTCTGCTCTTCCAGCCCACACTGAGTACTACCTAATACTTGCAAAAGACTTTCAGAGGAACAAAGGGAAGCTCATCTGTAATTACTTCTGAAGAGTATTTAAGTCCATTTTTTTTCATGGAAATGTTGGACACGATCTACTGGCCGCGTCCCGCCGGAACCTGGGCGCGACACAGCCTGTTGATCCCTGGAGAGGCCTATCTCCCCAGGATTCCACATGGCCAGATCTCGCGAGACGTCACCACGAGTGGTGACCACCCGCTGCCAAGGGTGTGGATGAGGTGGACACACTTGTTCACAATGGGCAGAACCCTGTCTCGCATGCATAAGTAAGTTTAAGAACCCACTTAGCTGTGCTCATGCAGGATCTAATGGCCACCTGGTATCTACCGGACCCATTGAGGAGATCCCAGCCAGGCGTTGTTCAGTACTGGTCCCCACAAACGGGAACCAAGTGGAACGGTACCTGGGTGAATCTCCGCAGCGATTTGAGGCCCCCAGGTGGTTGGCTACCAGGCATGGTTGCACCCTGGCACTTTTGGTGCTACTTGGGCACTTTGGCACTACCAGCCTGGCACCTTGACAGTGACATCCTGGCAGTATCACTGGACAGCAACCTGGCACTACCAGGATGTTCCGATGTCACTGCCAGGTTGGTGGGTGCACTGCCAGAGTGCCAGGCTGGCAATGTCAAGGTGCCCGGTTGACATTTTGCCCGCGCCGGGCCCAGGGTGCTTGCCCATGTCAGGTGGGGTGCTTGATGATCCCCTGATAGGTGAGAGGGCGTGAGGGAGGGGCAGGGTCCGCGGTTGTGATTAGAGTTTGAGAGATTGGGATGCCATCTTCGCTTACCTCAGTGCAGAAAACGGCTCTGTGGCCTCGGGGGCGGGGGCATTCCCTGCTGGTGTGCAAAAAAAGCCGTGTGCTGTTAGATAGCTTGGTCGTTCACGACACTTTACCCAGCTAATCCTGCCCAGAAGGCACTCTTTTTTTTAGTTGGATCGCACCCGTTAAATGGAGCACCCTGTTTTTCATCAGTTTTATATATCTGCTTCCTGCACATTGCTTGTTTCAAATGTCTGATTGAATCATAATAATAATCTTTATTGTCACAAGTAGGCTTACATTAACACTGCAATGAAGTTACTGTGAAAAGCCCCTAGTCGCCACATTCCGGCGCCTGTTCAGTTACACAAGGGAGAATTCAGAATGTCCAATTCACCTAATAGCACGTCTTTCGGGACTTTGTGGGAGGAAACTGGAGCACCCGGAGGAAACCCACACAGACACAGGGAGAACGTGCAGACTCCGCACAGACAGTGCCGGGAATCGAACCTGGGACCCTGGCGCTCTGAAGCAACGGTGCTACCCAGTGTGCTACCATGCTGCCCATATAATCATATAATCTTATTTCACAGAAACAGACCATTGGGTCTAACATGTAGTCTGTGCCCCTGTTTTGCTCCAATTGCGTTGCTGAGGGCGCGATCTACCGGCTGTTGACGTCAACGGGATATTCCGGTCCCACGCTAGCGCATTGGCTTCCCGGCGACGAGGGATGCAGTCACCGGGAAATCCCGTTGACAACGGCGGGATCGGTAAATCCCGCTGGCGGGCTGACTCCACTGCTGATAAACACATGGCGGGTTGGTCGGTAAATCCCACCCTTTTTCTCAGTTCACATCCCCATTGCTGTTGCTCTGTCTTTGAACAGTTAGCAAGTTTCCATTGTTAAAAAGGAGTTGATAAATTATTTTACAATGGTTTATGATGGCTGTTTCAGATTTGAACTGATGGTTATCTGAAAGTTGTGCCCTTATCATTACTGTGTCATTGACCAATGTAATTAACCTATCATTATTTAACTAATTATATCATGGGAAAAACCATTTTGCAACGTTGAAGAATTCTATCAGATTACCTGCTAACCTTTTTTGGCTTGAATCAAAGAGGCCTGAAGTTCTTGAATCTCTCTTCACAACTGTAACTCCTCCATCCAATTCTAATTAATCTACATCGCACCTATTCTATTTCCTGGAATGCAGTGATCCAAACTTTACCTCACTTGCACTTAACAGAGGCTTTATATCAATCCAAATTCTGGCTTTTGTATTCTATGCCTTTAGAGTCAAAGCCAAGGATGTCTTTTGTCTCTTTTATTGGAACACCTGCTTGCAGAATTAAAATGTTTAATTGCCGATGGGTTAAGTGAGTTTCTAACATCAAAAACCTTTTGCAATGCACTGTTTTTAAAGAGAATGGAAATGTCATTTATTTTGATTTGAAACATACTTTTAGGTTTGATTTGCTTTTCACTCTCCATGTAATCCCACGACTGCTGCAATTGCTTAATCTTGCCTTTCTTGGCATTCAGCCAACATAGACAAAAGCCAATAGCTAGATTTTTGGACTTGAATACTACTGGTTCCACATGGTGCAAAAAAATCTCTGTTACAGTTTAGTACATCCCAAAGCTAAAAATGCATAAAGAATCTTGCTGTTGGATCAGTTCAAATGGGTAGCATTGAGGAAACTCTGAACAAGTAAAAACAAGTAGTCTGTAATTAATTCCACTTGTAAAATGAAGTGGTTTTACTGAATTTAGAGTGAGTTTGCAAGATATTTATAACCTTTGCAACACAAGAACTTCTAGTAATGATTGCCACAGGCAGAAGTACAGAAAACCATGGGCGGGATTCTCCGACCCCCCGCCAGGCCGGAAAGTCTCCTGGGGAGGGGGGGGCGCGGGGGGATCTGGACCCGGGGGGGGGGGGGAGGGGCGCGGGGGGATCTGGACCCGGGGGGGGGGGGGGGGGGGCCCACGGTGGCCTGGCCCGTGATGGGGGACCACCGATCCGCGGGCGGGCCTGGGCCAAGGGGTCACTTTTTCCCTCCGCGCTGGCCGGTGTAAAGGTCCGCCATGGCCGGCGCGGAGAAGAACCCCCATGCGCATGCGCTGGGATGACGCCAGTGCACGTTGCCGCTCCCGGCCGGTGGAGGCCCTTCAGCGTCAGTTGTAGCGGTGCCAAGCCCTTTGCCGCCAGCTGGCGCGGCGCCAACCCTGCTGGCGCCGGCCTAGCCCTGAAGGTGCGGAGGATTCACGCCACTCCTCGGCGCTGGTACGGCCCGCCCCGCCGGGTAGGGGAGAATCCCGCTCAACTTTAATATTTCTAAGGATAACTAACAGACTGGAATGAGAATGGTTAATATGTTAATTTTCCAGTAGCAGGTGTGCATGTTAAATATTTTGTGTTTTTATGCACTTTTAGTTCCTTTGAAACAGGCATTTTCAAACTCGGGGTCATGACCCGCAGATGGGTCGCGGGGGCAGGTTTCGGGTGGATCGCTGTGCTTGGTTGCGGCGTTCCCGTTCGCGGGTGGAATTTCCCAACTGCTGCGACTGGCTTATAAAAATGTCAGCAGCGATGGACTTTTGAAATTGCTGGCCATCCCGCGCTTGTCAGATCAAGCTGTGCGCAGGCCCAGAGCCCAGTGGGGTGGATCACCTCCTCCTGATGTCAGTGCGCTGTCCAGGGCCAGTTTTCCAGCAAACAAGGGAGTCCTCCCACCGGAAGTGGCGGCAGAGTGCAGGTCACGTGTTCTGGCCTCAAGAGAGATTCCTCCATTTTGCAGCTGCCAGAAGTGTTGGTGTGAACTCCTGGGCCTCTGGTGAACAACCCATGAAGAAGAAGCTGAAAACAGGAAAAAAGCAGCATATAGATGATTACTTGAGGTGTGGTTTATTAATTGTGCTGCTGCAATTCAGGATTAAAAGTTCATGTTCAAGTTCATCTTATATGCAGGGAAGCACTGGCAAATTAAAGTTTAAAACCCTCAAAACTTCAAATAAGTTTAAAGACTAAACATGGCGAGCTCGAGGACAAACCTCTTTTTTTTTTTCAACGGATGCAGTGAGATCTTAAATCATCAGCAGAATTACAATATCAGAAATGTAGCATTGAATAACAAAGCAAGTGACATCATGATGACCAAGCAGGCTCACCTGTCACATTAAAGGTAAGCGAAAATGGTGGGTTGCGAAGGTTGGCCAGTGTTGGTCCTGAAGGATGGCCGGTTGGCACAAATGTTCGAAAAACACTGCTTTAGAATGTGCAAACCATCTCAAACCAGCACCAATCATCAATTACCATCGGAACATTAAAACTGTCTGACATATTTCTAGGAAGTGAGATGTTGGTGAAGTTTCCTGTCTTAGTCACGTTACTGTGCTGTTATTGTTGATTACTTTTTTCCTACATGTCTTCCTGTGTTTCTTTGAACCATTGTTCTGCAGATTTTGTTTTGGCAAATTTGGATTTTTTAAGTGAATGGTATGGATATAGGCGGAGTCAAAGCCAGCATTATCTGTGAAAAAAGTACAGCAAAGTTGCAGCACAATTCTTGACAGACATGAGGTGCATTTCAAAGCATAATGATGCAATGGTTAATAAATGGCTTGCGGTCTTCAATAATTTTTTGACAAGATTTTGAATATGCTGTGTCTGGAAGTATTTAAAGTCGACATTTGTGTTCCTTTTGAAAAGTGCACATCAAAGAATTACTGTCAGCAGTAAAGAAGCAGCCGTTTTCTATTGCACTTATTTTCATAGTGTACCATCTGTTAACTAGCTGAAAAAAGAGAGTCAGCGATTCAAAGCTGCAAAACTAAAGACAGTAAAGGTAATCCATTGTAAGGCTGCAGTACTTATTTTCACAAGCCTCAAATTTATAACAAGTTCGAATCAATATTTTGAGGTTTCTGTATTTTTTTCTCTTGTGACTATTGCTTTGAATCCAAATTTATGACTTAAATACCTCGGCTAGCATCAACATTTTTATCATCCATGCCAGTGAAAAATGTCATTTTAATATTGCTCTTTTCAGAAGGGGCTGGTCTTTTTGGGGGATTCAGTACCTGACAATGGCGAGGGGTAGGGAGAGAAGAATAAGAGAGTTTAATAATGAACTGTATGCAAGATGTACACGAGAAAAATGGATCAATGGTCTGCATTTTTTTTGTGCACAAAATTTAAAGCTTCACTCTTCTCATTTGCTGCATAAGCATATGGCTTTGAGCTTCTTGGCCCAGATAGATTTGCACCCAAAATCAAAGGGAAATGTCTCAAGAATGCTCATTCCAATTTTTCACAGCCAATTACCTTCCCTGATCTTCGTCTGCACAAAATGGGTAGGCGCTTACAACATTCATGTGCTCCTCTAGAATCTGACAGAAGCAATTTAAGCTCCACACCCTAATGTTAATGTACGGTCAAGAAGATAGGTTTAATGTTGGCTTTTCAAGAGAGAGAAGCAACAATGTGAAGGAGTTTAAAGTGGGAGGCAAGGTGACCTCCTGTATAATTGCATGAGAACCTTGTCTCATATTTCTCGTCCTTGGCTAGGGTCGCTAAACCAATTTTAAGACTATTACTAAGACTATTTAAGACAGACAATGGGCGGGATTCTCCCATTCGGCGGCAGAGTGTCCACGCTGTCGGAAACGCCTTCGCGTTTCACGATGGCGTGAACGAGCCACTGGGAGTACCGATTCTGGCCCCTACAGGGGGCCAGCATGGTGCGGGAGCGGTTCACGCCGCTCCAGCCGCCCATCCCGGCGCAAACTGTGCGCCGTGCCAACCCGCGCATGCGCGGTGGCCTCCCTCAACGTGCCGGTCCCGACGCAACATGGCGCGGGGGTTCAGGGGCCGGAGCGTAAGAAAATAGGCCCGGGGAGCGAGAGGCCGGCCCGCCAATCGGTGGGCCCCGATCGCGGGCCAGGCCCCATCGGAGGCCATCCTCTGGGATCAGAGGCCCCCGCCCGGGTTCGGAGCCTCCCCCCCCCCCCCCCCCAAAACAGGCTGTCACTCAACCCTGTGCGCAGAGTTCCCGCCGGCTGCGACCAGGTGTGGACGGCACCGGCGGGAGTCTGCCTTTGTAGAGTGGCCGCTCGGCCCATGTGGGCTGGAGAATCGGCGGCCCAGTCGCTTAGAGTGGCCCGCGACCGGCGCCGCGCGGCACCAATGGCGCTGATTCTCCGCTCTGTGGAGAATCGCGTGCCGGCGTCGGGACGGCGTGGCGCGGTTGCGGGGATTTTCCGGCCCGGCGCGGGGCTGGGAGAATCCCACCCCATATCATCCACCTTTATCTTTAGGAATGAAAAAGCATTTTACAGAAGTCTAATTTAACATTCTCTCACCCCAAATCAAGATCTCAGACCTATTTGGTACTTCCCATTACTCTTCTGAAATAACAGTACACCAATATCTTCCTGCAGTGCACAACTGAATCATCGTGCAAGGACGTCCAACCAATATAAATTTGATCTGTGAACGAGAATTTTCTTTTAAAATCAACATTTCATTAAGGCATTTATGATTTTGTAACAACAAAAGATACAAATACAAATGTAAACATAATTCAGTAAATAACACCCCCCACCCCCCAACCAACAACCATACCCAGCCAACATAGCTTATACACACAGTTCCCAAGTCCCTCCATCTCCTCTCGCTTATCCCACCTAAACTAAATTAAACTAAATCACCCACCCACTCATTCCCTAACCTCCCCCCGCCAACTTATTGTATCTGCTAACAGTTTAGTTTCCCCCAAAGAAGTCGATAAACGGCTGCCACCTCCGGTCGAACACTAACATTGATCCTCTCAGGGCGAATTAAATTATCTCAAGCGTGAGAAACCCAGCCATGCCGCTAACCCATACCCCCGATTTCGGGGGCTCCGAGTCCCTCCACGCTAATAAGATCCATCTCCGGGCTATCAAGGAGGCAAAGGCCAAAATGTCAGCCTCTCTCGCCCCCTGAACTCCCGGATCTTCCCACACTCCAAGTTCGCCACCTCTGGACTCGGCACCACCCTCGTTTTTAGCACCGTGGACATGACATCCGTAAATCCCTGCCAAAATCCCCCAGGCTTCGGACATGCCCAAAAAATGTGGACATGATTTGTGGGCCCTCCAGCACACTTCACACACCTGTCCTCCACCCCAAAAAACCTGCTCATCTGGGCCACCGTCATGTGTGCCCGGTGAACCACCTTGTATCAGGCTGAGCCTGGCACATTATGAGGATGTGTTGACTCTACTCAGAGCAACCTCCCACAGACCTGCCTCTAGCTCCTTACACAGCTCATCTTCCCACTTGCACTTTACCTCCACTATCTGGGTTCCCTCCCACTCCATAAGCTCTTTATGAATTTCCAAGACCTTCCCCTTCTCCCACTCCCGTTTTTGAAACTACCTCATCCTGTATCCCCAGTGGCGGTAGAAATGGGAAGGTCGAAACCTGCCTTCGTACAAAGCCCCTCACTTGCAGATAGCGAAACCCATTCCCACCCGGCAATTCAAGCTCCTCCTCCAAATCCTCTAAACAAGGAAATCGATAAACAGATCCCCCAGCCTCTCAATCCCAGCTCTCTGCCACTTCCGAAACCCCCCATCCAACATCCCCGGGACAAAATGATGATTGCCACAAATTGGAACCCGCACTGATGCTCCCTTCAGTCCCATATGCTTCCGCCACTGCCCCCATACTCTCAGAGCTGCCACCACCACAGGGTTTGTGGAGTACCGAACTGGCGAGAACAGCAGAGGTGCCGGTACCAGTGCCCCTAAGCTTGTGCCCCTACATGATGCCGCCTCCACCCGCTCCCATATCAACCCCTCCTCCACTACCCACTTCCTGATCATGGCTATATTTGCCGCTCAGTAGTAATTTCTAAAGTTCGGCAGGGCCAACCCTCCCCAACCTCCCTTGGCTCTGCTTTAACAGAACTTTCCTTACTCGCGGGTGATGTGTTAAGTAAGTTGGTTCAACGTTGACTGCAACTGGATGCAGTGATACTAGAAACAGGCTTCTGACACAGGAGATGGTCTAACACTGTTTTATTGAATTCCTGATTGCTGTACATAGTCTGCTGTGAGTCAATCTAACTGATAACCTCCTACTGGCTTGACCAGACTAACTCTCTAGCTCATGGTGATAGTGCTCACTGGCTTGTGCACTCTTACTATCTCAGTAGCTGTGTCCTGTAGAGAGAGTGAGAGTCTTAATGCCCTGTGTGCTTTATAGTGGTGGTGTCCTGTCTGGTGATTGGTTGTTATGTGTTGGGTGTGTTCATTGGTTATCCTGTGTGTCAATCACTGCCTGTCTGCATCTCATTATATACATGAGTGGATATTATGACATCCCTCCCTTTTGAAGTAAATTTTGGAACGTGGCGATATATATACATGCATGATTATATACAAGTGGTGAGTGAATGAACATATGTACATGGGAAGGTGTCTGTTGTGCAGGTACAGAGGAAACTGAACAAAATTTACAAGATTTAAGTCTATAGATTCAGTCTTTGTGGAGGGCGACAAATTCTTGTCGATCGCCTCAGAGGTGGAGGGGGGGACGCTGGCACTTGGATAGGCGGGATTGCTGCCATGTCGGTGGCCTCATGGAGAGGCGGGATCGCTGCCAGATTGGTGGCCTTGTGGTGCGAGATGTCCGGAGGAGGCATGATGACATGCGAAGTGCGGCCAGGCGGTGGGCAGGGAACTTTTCGTAGCGCCCTCCTGTTGCGCCGTAGAATAGAGCCATCAGCCATTTGACCTGGGGGCAGCCTGCCTGACGACAATAGCTGGGGCTGACCAACCTCCCGCAGGCAACTGGACGCGAACAACATCGTCTGGAGCCAGCGCAGGTAGATCCTTGGCATGCGCATCATACGTGATCTTCTGCTGGTCCCTGGATCGCTGCACTTTCTGCAGCACCGTGAGGCGGTCAAGGTCTGGAACATGGATGGCTGGAACAGTCGTCTGCAGGTTGCGGTTCATGAGCAGCTGCGCTGGAGACAAACCAGTCGACAGAGGGGTTGCCCTGTATGCCAACAGCGCCAGGTTGAAGTCCAAGGCTGAGTCTGCAGTCTTGCACAGCAACTACTTGACAATATGGACCCCTTTTTCGGCCTTCCCGTTTGATTGCGGGTAATGGGGACTGGATGTGATGTGACTGAAGTGGTAGGATCGTGCAAAGTCGGACCACTCTTGGCTGTAGAAACATGGGCCGTTGTCACTCATTACTGTGAGTGGTATGCCGTGCCTGGCTAACGTCTCTTTGCAGGCTTTAATCACTGACTTGGATGTGCGGTCCAACAGTTTCACCACTTACTGATAGCTGGAGAAGTAGTCAACCAAGAGCATGTAATCACGCCCATTTGCGTGAAAGAGGTCTATCCCCACCTTGGACGACGGAGAAGTCATGATCTCGTGCTGTTTCAGTGTTTCCTTGGGCTGAGCTGGTTGAAACTTCTGGCATGTTGTGCAGTTGAGGACTGTGTTGGCAATGCCCTGGCTGATGCCAGGCCAATAGACTGCCTGCCAAGCTCTGCGTCAACATTTATCGACCCCAAGGTGACCCTCATGGATCTGTCTGAGCACCATGGCTTGCATGCTTTGGGGAATGACAATTCTATCTAGTTTAAGAAGGATCCCCTCGACAACCTTTAACTCGTCCCTAACATTTCTTGACGCAGACCATGGATCTGACCTAGTCTGTGGGTTCCGTGACCTTTGAGATGATGCCCTGGTCTTGGAGCTCTCGTAGCTGCGTTTTCAGACGATCCTTGAGAGGAGCCGGCACCCGGCGTGGTGCATGGATGACTGGGGTGGCATTCGGCTTGAGCGATATCTTGTAGCGATACAAAACCCCATCAAACAGCGGGGTTTTGCCCGCCCATACAAACCCAGAAATCACTGCATTAACCGCTTAGAAAAGGCCTTTGGTATAAAAATAGTGAGACACTGGAAAACAAACAAAAATCTCGGGAGGACCGTCATCTTTATGGTCTGTACCCTCCCCCCCCCCCCCCCCCCGTGACAACGGGAGCATGTCCCACCTCCCCCCCCCCCCCCCCCCGTGACAGCGGGAGCATGTCCCATCTCCAGAAGTCCTCCTTCATTTGCTCAACTAACCAGTGCAGATTTAATTTATGTAACTGTTCCCACCCCCGTGCCACCCGAATCCCCAAGTGTCGAAAGCTCCCTCCCACCACTTTAAAAAGCAACTCCCCAGTCTCCTCTCCTGCCCCCTCGCCTGGATCACAAATTCCTCACTCTTACCCATGTTCAATTTATACCCCGAGAACCGGCCAAATTCCCCTAAGATCCGCATAATCTCTCCCTAACGGGTTGGAAATATACAGGAGTAGGTCGTCCGCATACAACGAGACCCTGTGCTCCGCCACCCCCCAGTCAAGCCCCTTCCATCCCTTTGACTCCCTCAGCGCCATCGCTAATGGCTCTCTAGCCAAAGCAAACAACTGTGGGGAGAGGGGACATCCTTGCCTCGACTCCGGCTCAGTTTAAAATAGCCCGAGCTCACTCGGTTCGTCCGCACACTTGCCACCGGCGCCTGGCACAGTAACCGGACCCAGTCTACAAAGCCTTGCCCAGACCCAAACCGTCCCAGGGCCTCCCACAAATATTTCCACTCCACCCGTTCGAATGCCTTCTCTGCGTCCATAGTGACCACCACCACCTCCCTCTCCTCAGCGGGCATAATGATGACATTCAAGAGCCTTCTAAGATTGGCCGTTAACTGCTCCCCTTTGACAAATCCCATCTGGTCCTCCCCTATCACCCCCAGGACACAATCCTCTAACCTCAAGGCCAAAATCTTGGCCAGCAATTTGGCGTCTACATTTATTAGGGAGATTGGTCTCAATGACCCTCATTGATTCTGAAGCAGGAGAAGGACCCTGAACAATGAGGTCGAAGCCTGTGACATTGTTGGGGGAAGAACACCCCGCTCCCTTGCCTCATTATATGCCCTCACCAGTAACGTACCCAGCATCCCAGAAAACCTCATAGAATTCCACTGGGTTTTTGTCTGGACTTCCCTGACTGCATGGCCTCGAATCCCTCCACTACATCAACAATCCCGATCGTGGCTCGAGCCTCTCCACGAACCCTTCCTCCACCTTTGGAAACTCCAAATCCTCCAAGAATTGCCTCATCCCCTCCATCCCAGCTGGGGGCTCAGACTCATACAGCTGACTATAACATTTCTTGAACACCCCATTCACACCCGCTGGATCCAAAATCATGATCCCCTCTCTATCCTTCACTCTCCCTATGTCCCTAGCCGCCTCCCGTGTCCTGAGCTGGTGTGCTAAATCCTACTGGCATTTTCCCCAAATTCATACACCGACCCTCTCACCTTCCTCAACTGCCCCATTGCCTTCGCTGTGAATATCAGACCAAACTCCATCTGCAGTTTCTGCTGCTCCTTCAACAACCCCACCTCCGGGGCTTCCGAGTACCTTCTATCCACCTGGAGAATCTCCATAACCACCTATCCATCTCTGCCCGCTCCACCTTCTCCCTATGAGCCTGTACCAAAATCAGCTACCCCCTAACTACTGCCTTCAGTGCCTCCCATACTTTTGCTGCCTAAACCTCCCTGGGTCATTTATCTCCACATACCCCCCTCACCTGCACACACACCTCCTCATCCGCTAACAGTGCTACATCTAATCTCCATTGCAGGCGCTGACCCCCCTCCTTTCTCACCTGTAAATTCACCCAGTGTGGGGCATGGTCCAACACACCAGTCGCCGAATACTCGGCATCTACCACCCCAGCCAGCAAAGCCCTGTCCAAAACGAAAAAAATCGATCCGGGAGTATACTTTGTGCACGTGGGCATAAAGAGAAAACTCCTTCGCACTTGGTGGTCCGAACCTCCATGGATCTCCCCCCCCCCCCCCCCCCCCCCCCGCCCACTATCTGTTCCATCCGGGATCTTCCCCAGTAGCCGCCTCATAAACTCCACGTCGTCCCAGGTTTGTGCGCAGATATTCACTAATACCACCGGCATCCCCTCCAGCTTCCCACTCATCATAACATATCTACCCCCCGAGCTGTGTATGAGAATTAATGATTGAATTTATCCTAAAATGGTTTCCCATGCACTGTGAATAATTAGGTTTCTTTTGTTTTCAGGGGCAGCAGTCTATGCTCGCAGTGTTTGAAGATCCTTGCTCTTTACCGGAGGATGCACAATTATACTTTGTATATGAGGGCTCAAGTCAGATGCATATAACTGTGGCACAGAGACTTAATGCTAAGACATTGGAGTCAGTTGTTCCAGGTAAGCGTGCAGAACTGGATACTTTACTGAGTGTGATTTAAAAATACATATAAACACTTTTTTTAAGTGTCTGATTTGTGTGAACATGGAGATGGTGAAAATAGTTTCTGTTCTCTTGTATCTGAAACTAATATTGAGAGTATTGTCAGGGTCTCTTTTATTAAATTTAGCACGTCATTCATTTGGAGAATTGATAAGATTGGGAATTTAGTCTTTCAGGGCAATATAATTATACCTATATGACAACAACATCTTGTATTTATAAAGCACCTATAATGAATATAATTTCCCAAGGTGCTTTACAGATGTATTATAAAATGAAATATGAATTGAGGCTGGAATTGAACCCGGGTCCCTGGTGCGGTGAGGCAGCAGTGCTAACCACTGGGGAATTAAAAGCAGGTCTGCTCGTGGTGGAGTGTTATAAAATCGAGAGGCTCAAGAGGCCTGGGGCGGGAGGAGATTGCAGAGATGAGAAAAAGCGAGACCATGGATGGATTTGAAAACAAGGAAGATAATTTTAAAGCCAGGACATAACTTGAACAGAAGCATGGTGGTAATGTTACTGGGCTAGTAATGCAGAGGGCGGGATGAATGTTCCAGAGACTTGATTTCAAATCCCAACCATGGCAGCTTGAGAATTCCAATTCAGTTAATTATATCAATTCAGAATAAAAAGCTAGCAGGGTAACAATGAAACTACCAGATTATCATTCAAACCCACGACAATGGGATTGATTTCTAAATGTCCTCTGAAACAGTCTAGTAACCCACCCAGTTATATTAAACTGCTATAAGAAGTATAAGAATGAAACCTCAACCTCCTGACTCAGAAGTAAATGAGCCAAGGCTGACACTTAAATATATATGTATTATTTAATACTGCATTATATTTAGCACTGCATTTGTTATTTCCATACTTATTCATGGGTTTTGTTGCAGGTCACGATACTTTGGAAGATGTTACAGTTTCTGCCTGCATGTATACAGAAAGAAATTCGGTATCTATCGTTGGCTGCAGTAAGATAACCTATGTTGAGGATGTCGCGTCAAAACTAGCTCAGGTTCTGGTTGAAAGTGCTGACACAGTGACTTGCACTAGTCACCTGACCTTGCTTGAACAATTTAGCCTAACTATGGAGGCTGTGCAGTCCTTAGATGAGAAGATGACTGCTGCTATTGAACATTTAGAATTACTACCATCTTGGAATCTGCTTGGAAAGTGGGCAGGACAAGGTAATTATATAGTTAATCTTTTGTTTACAAAATGGGACTCGACACATTTGAAAAGGGAATGTTGTGCTTTTCACAATTAGCAGTAGATAGATCTGTTATTAGGGAAGTTGAGGATTAAATCAGATTTAAATAAGAGGTGTACAATATGCAGAGGGTTATTGTTTCATTATTGATTAGCATTGTTTAAGGTGTAATTGGAAGTTATTTGTGTGATGTTAAAGATATTTGAATACTGTGTTCGGAATAAAGTTTGTTTTCATATACAATATCACTGTTTTGTCTGAAATCAGTCCTGGAGCGAGTTATCCATTCATCACATCCTTACATAATTCAAATAAAATATTGGAGTTTTGTCCAGTATCCTAGCCACTGTTGGGTCTGGTCTGGGAGCGTAATAGCAACCCAGAAAAAGATGAATATGACAGGTGCACCAGGATGAAATGACGAATTAAAGGATGAACAGAGCCAGAGCTTGCAAAAAACACAAGCGCTCCCCTAAAATACAGTAATCAATTTGGAGGTTACATCTGCAGGTAATAGCCAGCCTGTTTGCTCGGAGATAAGTGGGATAATTTTCAATTTTATGTCCAGACAGTATCCTAATAAAATGGATTACCCAACATTTACAAAACCCATCTGATTTGTATTCTGTTGACTTTATTGGAACACAAAGCGAATGGGTGGGTCAGATTACTGCCCAGATAATAAAGTTGAAAAATACTCATGAGATATCCATCTATAAGAAATCTTTTGAAGGTGCCAAAGCATGTTGATGTTGTTAGGAAAACTAAGTTAGTTTTAAGGGACTTATATTGGTGTTGGAAATAAGGTACATTTTTAAATGTGTTCAATTTAATTTAATGCCTCTGTGCCTGGAAGGGTAAAATCCTACAGCTGGATCATGCTGGACAAAGATGTTTGCATGTGTGGGGGCTGTTTTCATTTCTCACTGTGATTCTATTGTGCTTAGAGAGGGTAATGGCATGAAGAATAAATAGGCCAGCAGAGGTATGCGGGTGTTGCACAGCAACTAGAGGCCCTTGTAAGGTAAAAAAGCTTTTTGTTTTAGTTTTAGCTGGTTATAATGCAGTTGGAGACAGGTCATTGGGGAATGAACTTCTCCCAAATTTGCCAGAAGAAAGACTGGACAGGACAGGAGCTGCAAAGAGGCAGGCTGCCGAGAGCACCAGTTACTGTCCAGATAGCCAGGGAATTGGGACAGAAAGAATGTTTAAGATAATGTTTAAGTTAAGCGAACAGAATTCAAGGAACAGTAAACAAAGTGTTCTGAGTTCAAGAGACAATTGCAGTAATCAGATTTAAGGTGGACAGCAGCACTCCAAGGTAAATCAAATGTCTGATGCCATTTTACTAGAGTCTGGTTAAAGCAATTGTGAACAGTTTGCACAGCAGTCAATGTAAGGGAACCCTAAAGGGATTGGCATAAAATCCATGCATGGATTCTCTGTTCGAAATGGAACAGAAACTTTGTTTAAAAGTGCCCTTTGGAAAACCTGGTCTGGAATGCATCCTGCTAAGGGAAAGCAAAATAATGAGAAAATAGCGTGTTTTTGGGAGTGGAGTTTGGAAACTCTCATGGCAATCACCTCGGGGTATTTTAGGAGAAATCCATAGGCACTAACTTGGCTTCAGAGTGGAGTGTGTATTTGACCACATTCATCTTGTGTGCTTAAAAGGAACTTTGTGTGTTAGTGAGACTATTGTAGCTTAAGATTGTAACTTGGGGTGGCATGGTGACACAATGGTTAACACTCCTGCCTCACAGCGCTAGGGACCTGGGTTCAGTTCTGACCTTGGATGACTGTCTGTGTGGAGTTTGTACATTCTCCCCATGTCTGCCTGGGTTTCCTCCCATGAATGCCAAAGATGCGCAGATTAGGTGAATTGGCCATTCTAAATTGCCCCTTAGTATCCAACGGTTAGGTGGCGTTACAGGGATAGGTCGGGGGTGTAGGCATAGGTGAGGTGCTCATTTTGAGGGTCGGTGCAGACCTGATGGGCCCAATGGCCTCCTTCTGCACGTTAGGGATTCTAAGATATACTTTGTAATCCATGTTAATCCAAAAACCTGTGTGTAATTGGTAAGTTAAGAGTCATCGAACTTTACAGCACGGAAAGAGGCCCTTTGGCCCATCACACCCGTGACAGCACTAAGGCACCTAACTATTCTACTCACATTTTCCAGCATTTGGCCCGTAGCCTTGTATGCTCTGGCATTTAAATGCTCATTTAGAAGTTACAGTGGAGAAGGAGGCCATTGGGCCCACCAAGTCTACACCGATCCTTGGAAAGAGCACCCCACCTAAGCCCACACCTCCATC
Organism: Scyliorhinus torazame; assembly: GCF_047496885.1. Classification (NCBI taxonomy): domain Eukaryota; kingdom Metazoa; phylum Chordata; class Chondrichthyes; order Carcharhiniformes; family Scyliorhinidae; genus Scyliorhinus; species Scyliorhinus torazame. The sequence goes on along the minus strand of NC_092715.1, from coordinate 70,602,072 downwards.
CCATCCACGCAACCCAGTAACCCTGCCTAACCTTTTTTGACACTAAGGGCAATTTAGCATGGACAATCCATCCAACCTGCATATCGTGGACTGTGGGAGGAAACCGGAGGAAACCAACGCAGACGCAGGGAGAACGTGCAGACTCCACGTAGGCAGGGACCCAAGCTGGGAGTTCGAACCTGGGACCATGGAGCTGTGAAGCAACAGTGCTAACTGCTGTGCTACCGTGCTGCCCCCTACTGAAGATATTTACAATAAGTAAATAATTCTTAAAGGTTGTGAGGGTTCCCGCCTCTACCCCCGTTTTAGGCAGGACGTTCCAGGGTCCAACCACCCTCTGGGTGAAAAAGTTTTTCCTGACATCTCCCCTAAACCTCCTGCCCCTTAACTAAACCTATTGGGGGAGTATTGTATCATCATCCAATTTTTTCATGTTTAGTAAATGCTTTTTTTGTTGCTAAAACTAATTAACTTGTATTGCAAACAATTTGTTGTCTTCTTGGATTATTTTACAAACTTCAAATCTGATTATGACGGACTACTGAGAATCATTGAAAGGAAATTGTTCTCTGATCAGAAGGCAAATCTTTGGCATAATGTTACTGAATTGTCAACTTTTACTCTGGCTTGTGAAACACAGAGATTAGGTGGAATGTGGCTCTAAAATAGGTATCCAGAAGAAGCAATAAAAATATTTATCGTTTTTCCTTGGCCATTTCTAATCAAGAATTGTGTATAGGGTAATCGGCTGATTTTATGGACTGTGGTCTAGACTAAGGGTGATCTTTTGTTATGTGAATGAGAAAAACAATTGAAATATACTGAATCATACTGGAGACTATAAATTCATTTTCTTTCATTACTTAACATTGTAAATATCTTTAGGAAATTCCATTTGTATGATTAGATCATTACAGATCTCCTCAATCATGAATCATTTGGAAGATTGTCAGTAAAACATTGTGATCATGCACAGCCCTCTGCTGAGAAATCTGAACAGGCCCTGCAACTGTATCTTCACATTGTTCAGATGCCCTACATATAGGAGCATTGCAATGTCTTTCGAAGCCCATCTAACTTCACAGGTATGTCTGGGCTGCAATGGAGATCAGACCAGACCATGGTCAAAAATAGCATTTATCCTTTGACGCCAAATATGACTCTTGTGTTGGATGACATTTTTGTGTTTTCCCTCAGCTGAATAGAAACCCATATCAATGGCAGAAGAAACTCTTTAAATAGCATTTTAAAATTTTGCACCAAACAGAAGTGAATGTTGCATTTTTCAGTACTGTAGTGTATCTGAACGTGTTGACCCATGGAGGTTATTTGGGATACACAAGAATCAGGATCAGGAGTAGGCCATAAGGTCACCGACCCTGCTCTGCCATTCAATATGATCATCGCTGATCTTGGGCTTCAGTTCCACTTTCTCACCTGCTCCCTCCATCCTTTAATTCCCGAGATGCCAAAAATCTGTCAACTCAGCCTGAAATGCATTCAATGATGGAGTATCAACAACCCTCTGGTTCCAAGGATTAAGTATCCCTTGAGTGAAGGAATTTCTCCTCATCTCATTCTAAATGATTGGCCCCTTTGAGACTGTGTCCCCATGTTATGGATTCCCTGACCAGTGGAAACAACCTCTGTGTCCAAATCTGTCAAGACCCTTCACAATCTTGTAGGTTTCAATGAGATTGCCGCTCATTCTTCTAAAACCCGTGCATATAGGCCCAATTTACTCAGCCTCTGATCATAGGACAGCCTCCTCATCCCTGGGGCCAATTTAGTAAACCTTCATTGACTCCAGCAACTCAAAGTGCCCATTTCACAAGGGTGTGCTTAGTCAGGCGTCCTGCCTGTACTGCCTCCAATGTAAGTATATCCTTGTATACCTTTGGGGCGGCACAGTGGTTAGCACTGCTTCCTCACAACTCCAGGGTCCGGGGTTCAATTCCAGCCTCGGGTGACTGTGTAGAGTTTGCACTTTCTCTCCATGTCTGCGTGGGGTTTCTCTGGATGTTCCGGTTTCCTCCCACAGTTCAAAAATGTGCAGGGTAGTTGCTTAATTGCCCCCTAGTGTCCAAAAGGTTAGATGTGGTTACTGGGTTATAGGGATAGGATGGAGGCGTGGGCTTAAGAAGGGTGTTCTTTCCAAGGGCTGGTGCAGACTCGATGGGCCAAGTGGCTTTCTTCTGCACTATAGATTCTATGATCTTTGACCTATATGGAGACCAAAACTACACACACTATTCCAGATGTGGCTTCACTAAAGTGCTGTTCAATTGTAGCAGTAGATCTTTATTCCTGTACTCCAATTCTTTTGCAATAAAGGCCATCATGCCATTTGCCTTGCTAATTGGTTGCTGTACCTGCGGGCTATCTTTCTGTATCCTTGTATGAGCATACCGAGGTTCTCTGAACATCAACATTTACATGTTTCACACATTTAAAAAAACATACTTCAGCAAAGCAGTAGGTGCAGGCTGTGAGATCATTTTTGTAGTCACTTAATTAGTGTATATTAATTATACAGAAATCACTTGTCTCTTTATGTCCGAACATTATCCCATGTAGTGAATATTTGGGCCTTGTCCAGAGCAATTGCATAATTCTTTTATTGTTTATTTTTAATTGTGCACTTTAATTACTCCTGATTACTGGCATCGCCAAACTGTTTTTGTTAAAGGTTCATATTATTTTGTTGGAATAATTAGAGTGAATGTTTTTCAGTACTTTGTCATCCATGTGCAATTACATTCAAAGGTATAATGAATGCGTGCATCAAGTATGTATTAGCCCAGATTTTGCTAACTCTACTGCACAAAAGTAAGGCAGGATTATGTGGAAATGGATGATATTCTGTACTCCACACATCCCCTTAAAAACAGTGCTGAGATTGTGCTCCAGTGTGTTTTCTGGACATTGGGCTCAGTGGTTGTTTTACAAAATATTTAATTTGTCACGGGATGTGGGCATTGCAGGCTGTGCCAGCATTTATTGCCCATCCCTAATTGCCCTTGAGGGGGATGTTAAGAGTCAACCACATTGCTGTGGGTCTGGAGTCACATGTAGGCCAGACCAGGTCAGGACGGCAGATTTCCTTCGCAAAAGGACATTAGTGAACCAGATGGGTTTTTATGACAATCATTTCATTGTCATCATGAGGCTTTTAATTACAGATTTTTATTGAATTCAAATTTCACCATCTGCAGTGGTGGGATTTGAACCTGGGTCCCCAGAGCATTACTCTGGCTCTCTGGTTAACTAGTCCAGTGACAATACCACTACGCCACTGCCTCTTGCTATGTCCATCATTTCATTCTCATAATAATTTGGAATTGCCAGTTCTGATCATCGTTTTCCTATGCAGGACACCTGACTAAGTATGCCACTGTGAAACGGGCATTAAGATTTGCTGAGTGTCAGTAAGTATTTGGAAGGCCTTGGACTAAACACGGCACCAGAAAAGCAAATGCATTTTATTTTATTTTTTAAATTTGTTTTTATTCAAAATTTTACAAACCACTACAGAAAGAAAGCAACAAAAACATAATAATAATAAAGAAAAGCGAAAAAACAACTTAACAAAACAAGGTAGGGTATCTGCCCTTACCCCCCCCCCCCTCCCCCCCCCCCCCCGGTTTGCTGCTGCTGCTGACCTCCACTTAACATTCCGCGAGAAAGTCAAGGAACGGTTGCCACCGCCTGGAGAACCCCTGCAAGGACCCTCTTAAGGCAAACTTTATCCTTTCCAAACTTAGAAACCCAGCCATGTCACTGACCCAAGTCTCCACACTTGAGGGTTTCGCTTCGCTCCACATTAACAAGAGCCGTCTCCGGGCTACCAAGGAGGCAAAGGCCAGAACTCCGGCCTCTTTCGACTCCTGCACTCACGGATCTTCTGACATCCCAAATATCGCTATCCCCCAGCTTGGCTTTACCCGAGTGACCAAGACCTTGGACATAGCCTTTGCAAAGCCTCTCCAAAATTCTGTAAGTGTCGGGCATGCCCAAAATGTATGGGCGTGGTTTGCTGGGCTCCCTGAACACCTCACACACCTGTCCTCCACCCCAAAGAACTTGCTCATTCTCACCACTGTCATATGCGCCCAGTACACCACCTTAAACTGAATCACAAGATGAGGAGGAATTGAACCCTGCCCAGGGCGTCTGACCACAGTCACTGATCCAGCTCCTCACCCAGCTGCTCCTCCCACTTGCCCTTCAGCTCGTCCACCGAGGCCTCCTCCGCCTCCTGCAGCTCCTGGTGTATGTTCGATACCTTTCCGTCCCCTACCCACACGCCCGAGACCACCCTGTCCTGTATCCTCCGGGCCGGTAGCAGTGGAAATTCCCCCACCTGCTTCCTCACGAAAGTCCAGACCTGCATGTACCTAAAGGTATTCCCTGGGGGCAACCCAAATTTCTCTTCCAGCGCCCTCAGGCTAGCAAAAGCCACATCAATAAACAAGTCCCCCACCCTTTTAATTCCCGCTCTGTGCCAGCTTAGGAACCCACCGTCTATTCTACCTGGAACGAACATGCGATTGTTTCATATCGGGGTCCAGACTGAGGCCCCTACCTCCCCCCTGTGCCGTCTCCACTGACCCCAGATCCTCAATGTCGCCATCACCACCAGGCTCGTGGTGTACCGTGTCGGCGGGAACGGCAGCGGTGCCGTTATCAATGCCCCCAGGCTAGTGTCCCTGCAAGGCTCCGCCTCCAACCATTTACACGCCCCCCCCCCCCCCCCCCTCCCTCTACTACCCATTTCCGAATCATGGATATATTCGCTGCCCAATAATAGCTGCAGAAGTTCGCCAGCGCCAGCCCACCCCCACCCCGACTGCGCTCTGAGAACAGTCTCTTAACACGCGGGGTCTTGTTTGCCCACACAAATCCCGTGATAATCCTGTTCACCCGCTTGAAGAAGGACTTGGGGATGAGGATGGGAAGGCACTGGAAGATGAACAAAACTTTGGGAGGAGCGTCATCTTCACGGACTGCACCCTGCCCGCCAGGGAAAGCGGCAGCATGTCCCACCTCTTAAAGTCCTCCTCCATCTGATCCACCAGCCGCACTAGATTGAGCTTGTGCAGGGCATCCCAACTCTTAGCCACCTGTATGCCCAAATAGCGAAAGCTCCTCTCCACCATCTTAAGCGGTAGCTCTCCCAGTCTCTTTTCCTGGCCCTTCGCATGTATCACAAAAAGCTCGCTTTTCCCGCCATTCAACTTATACGGCGAAAAGTCCCTGAAATCTTTAAGGATCTGCATGACCTCCCCCATCCCCTCCACCGGATCCGAAATGTACAGGAGCAGGTCATCCACATACAGTGAAACACAATGCTCCTCCCCAATCCCCCCCCCCTAACCAATTTAACCCACCCTATGAATTCCTCGCCAAATCCAAATCTGCCTAACACTTCCCACAGGTACTCCCACTCCATCCGAAAAGGATTTTTCCGCGTCCATTGCCACCACCACTTCTGCATCCCCCCATCCCCTCCTTCCGAGGGCATCATGATCACATTCGGGAGCCTTCGCATATTCGTGTTCAGCTGCCTGCCCTTCACAAACCCCGTCTAATCCTCATTGATCACTCCCGGGACACAGTCCTCAATTCTGGTGGCCAGGATCTTGGCCAACTGTTTGGCATCTACATTAAGGAGCGATATCGGCCTGTAGGAGCCACATTGCAACGGGTCTTTATCTCGCTTAAGGATGAGCGAGATCAGAGCCTGCGACATCGTCAGGGGAAGGGTTCCCTTTTCCTTAGCCTCGTTGAAGGTTCTCAACAATAACAGGCCCAACAGCTCTGAGAATTTCCTGTAAAATTCTATGGGATATCCGTCCGGTCCCGGGGCCTTGCCCGACTGCATACCCTCCAAACCCTTAACCAATTCCTCCATCTCAATCGGGGCCCCCAATCCCTCCACCCGCCCCTCCTCCACCTTGGGGAACCTCAGTTGGTCAAAGAATCGCTTCATCCCCATTCCCCCCCCCCCCACCTCCGGGGAAGACCTCATTGATCCTTGCCGAGCTCAGCACCGTATTACCCCCCCTGTCCCTAATTCTCCCAATTTCCCTGGCTGCCTCTCTCTTCCGCAGTTGGTGCGCCAGCATCCTGCTTGCCTTCTCCCCATACTCGTATACCGCTCCTTGTACCTTCCACAACTGAGCCTCTGCCTTCCCTGTAGTAAGCAAGTCAAACTCCATCTGCAGACTCCGGTGCTCTTTTAACATCCCCCCATCGGGGGATTCCGCCTACCTCCTGTCCACCCTAATTATGTCCTCCCACCAACTTCTCCCTCTCCATCCTATCCCTCTTCTCCCTGTGGGCCCTGACTAAAATTAGCTCCCCCCTGATAACTGCCTTCTGCGCCTCCCAGACCACACTCACTGAAACCTCTCCAGTATCGTTGGCCGCCACATAGCTTTGGATACTCCTCCGAATCCGCCCACAGATCTCCTCATCCGCCAATAGTCCTATGTCCAGCCTCCACAGAGGGCATTGGCGTCACTCCTCCCCCAGCCCCAACTCCACCCAGTGTGGGGCATGGTCCGAGATCGCAATGACTGAATACTCTACCCCCTCCATTCTCGGGATTAGCGCTCTATTCACCACAAAAAAGTCAATCCGCGAGTACGCCTTGTGAACATGGGAGAAGAAAGGAAACTCCTTCGCCCTTGGCCTAGCGAATCTCCACAGGTCCACTCCACCCATTTTGTCCATGAACTCTCTCAGGACCTTGGCCGTTGCCGGCCTCTTACCCGATTTAGACCTAGACCGATCCACTGCCGGGTCCAGGACAGTATTGAAGTCCCCTCCCATTACCAGACTGCTTGACTCCAAATCCGGAATCTGACTCAACATCCGCTTCATGAACCCTGTATCGTCCCAGTTCGGAGCATACACATTCACTAGCACCACCCGGGCCCCTGCAGCTTGCCACTCACCATAATATATCTACCACCTTTATCTGCCATAATACCCCCCCCGCCTCAAATGCCCCCCGCTTGCTCACCAAGATTGCGACCCCCCTGGTCTTCGCATCCAGCCCTGATTGGAAGACCTGCCCCACCCATCCCTTCCGCGACCTTCAGGTGCGTCTCTTGTAGCATGGCTACGTCTGCCTTACCCCCCTTAAGTGCGAAAACACACGGGCCCTCTTGACCGGCCCATTCAGGCCCCTCACGTTCCATGTGATCAGCCTGGTCGGGGGATTAACCACCAATCCCCCCCCCCCCCTTACCACTAGCCATCTCCTTTTTTAGGCCAGCCACGTGCCCGCGCCTCCCGCACACTCCAGCCCCCCAGGCGGAGGCGCCCTGTCCCGACTCTCCCCTTTACTCCGAAAATTGATTCCCCTCCAGTCAGCAAAGCAGCATCCCAGCCCTCCCCCGACCCCCCAAACCACTCCCCTACCCTAGTCAAGCATTCGCTTAACCCCCTCCCCATCCCCCCCCCCCCCCATTGCACTCCTGCAAGTCAGCTGACTCATGCTGACCCCGGCTGCTCACGCCTCTATCTCCAATCCCCCTGTTGGCTCTCTCTATGGGTCTCCAACCTCCACCCCCCCCCCCCCCCCGCCGCCCCCCCCCCCCCCCCCCCCCCACCTCAGCTAAGTGAGGTAAAGAGAGTCCCCCCCCCTACATCCCGTGTGTACAGAGAAAAAACACAACTCTCTCAAACAAACAAACTTCGGGTGCTACCCCCAACGTTGAGCGAATAAACTGCTCACTGTCTGGCCCTACCCCATCACCTGTGACGCGGCTCTTCCCCAACTGTGACCCAGCCCAGAACCTCGAGGGCCGAGGGCAAAGGGGGCAATAAAAACAAAAGAGAACACTGGTCAAAACCCAACATAACACCGCCCCCCCCCCCCCAACCTCCATCATCCCACCAGCATGCCCCAACAACATACTGCAGTCCATTAGTTCGAGTCCAGCTTCTCGTTCTTTATAAAAGTCTAAGCCTCATCCGGCGTATCAAAATAGTGGTGCCAGTCCCGATATGTAACCCGCAGCCTCGCCGGTTGTAACAGCCTAAACTTCACCCCTTTGCTGTGGAGGACCACCTTGGCCCGGTTGAATCCCGCACGCCTCTTGGCCAGCTCTGCACCCCAGTCCTGGTAAATACGGATCTCGGTGTTCTCCCACCTGCTACTTCGCTCTTTCTTCACCTATCGCAGGACACACTCCTTATTGGTGAAGCGGCGGAATCTAACCACCATAGCTCTCGGCGGCTCGTTCGCCCTAGGCCTCCTTGCCAGGACTCTGTGCGCCCCATCCAGCTCCAGGGGTCGCGAGAAAGCCCCCGTGCCTATCAGCGTTCCCAGCATCGTGGTCACATACGCACCAGCATCCGACCCCTCCACACCTTCAGGAAGACCCAGAATCTGCAGGTTTTGCCTCCTTGACCTGTTTTCAAGGTCTTCCAGCCTCTCCTGTCATCTTTTGTGCAGAGCCTCATGCGCCTCAACTCTAACCGCCAGGCCCAAAATCTCATCCTCGTTATCAGAGGCCTTCTGCTGCACCTCCTTGATTGGCGTCCCCTGCATCTTCTGGGTCTCCACCAGCCTTTCAATAGAAGCCTTCATAGGGGCCACCATCTTTTGGGGCATAGGTTTAAGGTGAGAGGGGCAAGGTTTAGAGTAGATGTATGAGGCAAGTTTTTTACGCAGAGGGTAGTGGGTGCCTGGAACTCGCTACCGGAGGAGGTGGTGGAAGCAGGGACGATAGTGACATTTAAGGGGCATCTTGACAAATACATGAATAGGATGGGAATAGAGGGATACGGACCCAGGAAGTGTAGAAGATTGTAGTTTAGTCGGGCAGCATGGTCGGCACGGGCTTGGAGGGCCGAAGAGCCTGTTCCTGTGCTGTACATTTCTTTGTTCTTTGTTCTATCTCCGCCTTTAACTCGGCGAAGCAGCTTCTGAGAAACTCCTGCTGCTCCCGTGACCACTGGGCCCACGCTGCCTGATCCCCGCCGGCCGCCATCTTGTTTTTTCGCGCACGTTCTCTCTTCTTCAAAGCCGCTTTTCTGATCACCCTACTCCTGGTCCACTCTGTACAGTGCTGGGGGACCCTCACTGTTTCCTTCCCACACCGGGAACCGTCATCCAAGTGCCGCTGGAGCTCCGTAAAAGGGCCCAAAAGTCCGTTCTCGGCGGGAGCTGCCGACCGTGCGACCTACCTAGGCATAGCCGCAACCGGAAGTCCAAGCAAATGCATTTTAGCTATTTTCATTATTTTGTTTCTTGTTGGAACGCGGATTCTCATGAGTTATTGAGCCAACTATAGTAAATTATATTTAACCCCAGCACCATTACTGCTGTTAAAGGGTTTGGAAGTGGAGAAAAACCTATGGAGGGATTGTTTTTCTTTGATCTTTTATGCGATGTGTGCATCACTGGAGAGGTTGCCATTTGTTGCCTGTCTCTCGTTTCCCTTGAACCAAATGACTTTCTAGCCCATTGCAGAGATAGTTTAGAGCCCACCCCCATTGCTGTTGGTCTGGAGTCATGTGTAGGCCAGAGCAAGTAAAGCATAATAATGAACCAGCTGGGTTTTCACAACAATCGATGATAGTTGCCATGATCATCATTACTGACATTAGCTCTATAGTAATTTAATGTAAATTCTACCAGCTGCCAGATTGGGTTGATCACCTGAAGAGATTTATTCTGCTGCCTTCACCCACGTCTAGTTGGTATTTCATCTGTGTGTGCGCCCTTTCCAACCAAAGACTAAGATCTTGAAATTACACTATGGGATATAACTGTCCGAATACTTAATTTGCATGTATAAACTTCAGTTCTCCAATAATTTAAAAATTGCCCTTTTAGGGCACAGACCAGGGAGGTGGATAGGCTCTTGTCAGGCAAGGGAATCAAAAGGTTATCGGGAATAGATGGGAATGTGGACTTCAAATAAAAACAGATCAGCCATGAGCAGGCTTGAGGGGCTGAATGGCCTACTCTGATTTTGTACGTTCGTATGCACCATTGAAATGAAAAATTCAGGGTCAAATGTATCATGATTTCTCTGGATGTCCCATCAATTCTGTTGTAATTTCCCTCTGCATTGATCAAGAATCCAATTATTTCCTGAGCATGTAATCAAGAAAAAAAGACATGGGATACGATCTTTCCAAAACGGAACAAAGTCCCCGAGCAAGCGCGTTTAGCGCATGTTTCCCGGCACTTGCAGTGCTGAGAAACACATGGCTATCCAACGTGATTCGCTTTGAATGAGGGGCCTGAACGGGGAATGCATGGCCGAGGCCACACAGAGCCCCGTTTTTTACAATGTGGAGCTCCGCTCGCTGGAACCCCACATGATAGCGAGCGAACGGGACAACATTTTTAAATAGCATCCCGATCTCCAAGGCCCCGAAAAGAATCCCCGACTTCCACCCCAAGCTTTTACGCAACATGGACGAGTTGCTGCGCTGCAGCAAGCTGCTTTTCCGGCCCAGCTTGGTGGAGGAACCTGCCCATGGACTCTTGCATCAGTTTTTTGCCCAGTTTTTACCTCATGCAATTTTTCTGGGTAGTTTTAAAGGTGGACAACTTCATCTGGTAAAGGCAGAATGTTGAAATGGTACACCAATGTGAAATATTTTTTTAATTGCATTATCTGTCTCATTTTCCTGAGTTTCTACTAATTTATACACTAACATGGGCCTTTTGAGATTAATCTGTCTGCTCAGATTGAAACCTAATTACAGAGTGCCGGTAACCCCCTTTTACCCCATGTCATGATATGCAGACATGCAGATAATGATATACAGACAGGCACAGACAGGCAGCTAACGAACACAGAGAACAGGACATGACCAATGAGCAGGAATGACACTCAGGGGTGGTATCTCACTATAAAAGGCACGAGGCACTCACACTCCACCTCTTTCCACTGATGAACATCTACAGAGTGAGTCAGTGTGTATGTACAGTATCACACCTCCAGCACGTGGCTAAGAGCTAGTCTGGTTCAGTCAGACAGAGTAACCACACTTAGGTTAGCAGAGAGTCGAACTCATAGAGAACTGTGCTGACTGTGCTACTGGTTCAATAAATCAGATTGAACTAACTTCAAGGTCTGGAGTATCTTTTGGTTAAAGCTGCATCCAGTTGCAGCCTGTGTTATCCCAGAGTACATAACGACACCCCAAACATAGAAGTTAAAATGCTGAAAGACAGAAATAAGAACAGAAAGTTTTAAAAACACACAGCAGGTCAGTTGGCATCTGTAAAAGCAAAAGAAAGTTATCATGTTTCAGGTGTGTTAACCTTTAATCTGATGACGGGTATATATAATCTGTCCTTTGTCTTTTTCTCTTAAAGATTTTTACCCTGAAGATGTTTAAAATTACAGACATTTCCCTTGTGATGTTCTCTAATATATTAGGATAACATTTTCATTAGGCAGCAGAACTGCTGCGAATACGACCAAATGGGAGTTCTACAGCCACTTTGCTCTGGTGACAATATATGTCCAAGACAATATATGTCTTGGACATTCTCATGAGAGGGGCAGAAGACCACAGTGGCTAAAAATTAAGAATTTCCCTTTTGACCTGTGTTTTGTTGGTTCCTAAAGTTGGGAAATAGGATTTTGGACCATATTATACGGCATGTACACTTACATCAGGCAGTAGTTTCCATTGTCATTCAGGGAGAAGAATTTATCTGATTTTCCTACTGTCACGATGGGTTGGAATTCCTGGTTTAAGCATTTATTTATAAATGGATGAATAAATAGGAATAACATTTCAAAGTGAGCTTTACTTTGAGCAGATAATTGCTTTAGAAGCTGTTATGCATCTTGGAATGCATTCTTGCTGGTTCTGTGTCATGTGATGTATAGTGACGACAGCAGAATGTTCTACATGGGCTTCAGGCAGATCACCATCTTTGATTCTGTGAGCAACACCCTTAATTAACCTCTGATGGTGTTTTACAAGAATCCAGAGTGTGGAGGCCTCCATACCTTCTCTCGTTGCGGCAACAAAGAAATATAACAGAAGCTTATTATAAGGGAATCAGGAAGTGGCAGAGACTGCAGTCACCAGGCATCGAGATTTGATGTAATTTATCTCCTGTGTTTTCATCACTGCCAATTCTGAAGAGTGGCAGTGATCAAAAAGGTGAATGCTTTTTTTAAAACAGTCTTCGAGAAACCTGAGGTAACTCTTTACCCTGATTTGTTTTTCTGTTTCTAGAGATAATCCACAGTGAAACCCTGCTGCATGTTTCAGTGAGATTAGGTCTTTATAAATTCTCTCAGTTTCTGCTATGCAAACCTGGTGGTATCCAAGCTGTCATGATGCCCAATGAGGAAGGAATAACACCAATAGACTTAGCATTGCAGAACAGGATGCATTGCCTTGCTGAAATTTTCAAAGAGTAAGTACCTAATGTGAGATAAGAAAGAATTAAGAATTATTTTATTGTCACCAGTAGGCTTACATTAACACTGCAATGAAGTTACTGTGAAAAGTCCCTCGTCGCCACATTCCGGCGCCTGTTCGGGTATACAGAGGGAGAATTCAGAATTCTCAGCTGGTACGGGTATTGAACCTGCGCTGCTGGCCTTGTTCTGCATCACAAACCAGCTGTCTAGCCCACTGAGCTAAACCAGCCCCTCATAGGCCTGTTTTCCAGTTCTTAAGTTACAGCATTTATTTATTTTAAAAAAAATATATTTTTATTAAGAATTTTTCAATAACAATATTTTCCACCTTACAAACAACCCCCCCCCCCCCGCCCCCCCCCCCGTAACAAAGAAAAGACAAAGAACTTGCGTGGCAAGACATGAACATGGCAAGTCAATAAAATACAGAACTTTGTATATTGGATTCTTCCCGTACATGTCAGTTTCCGGATCATTCATGTGCTTTCTTGCTCACATGCCCCCCACAGGAACCCCCTTCCCCTCCCCCCCCCCTCCCCACGAACGATGTCCCCCCCCCCCCCCCCGCCCTCTGGGTTGCTGTTGCTGCTGTCCGACCTTCATCTAACGCTCCGCGAGATGGTCTAGGAACAGTTGCCACTGCCTGTAGAACCCCTGCGCAGACCCTCTCAAGGCAAACTTTATCCTTTCCAACTTGATAAACCCAGCCATATCATTTATCCAGGCCTCCACGCAGGGGGGCTTCGCCTCCTTCCACATTAGCAAGATCCTTCGCCGGGCTACTAGGGACTCAAAGGCCAGAATACCGGCCTCTTTCGCCTCCTGTATTCCCGGCTCGTCCACTACTCCAAATAGTGCTCGCCCCCAGCTTGGCTTGACCCAGACTTTCACCACCTTAGATATTGTTCCCGCCACTCTCCTCCAGAACCCCTCCAGTGCCGGGCATGACCAAATCATATGGACATGGTTCGCTGGACTTGCTGAGCACCTCCCACATCTGTCCTCCACCCCAAAGAACCTACTCAGCCTCGCCCCCGTCATATGCGCTCTATGAACCACCTTAAATTGTATCAGGCTAAGCCTGGCACACGAGGAAGAGGATTTAACCCTACTTGGGGCATCAGCCCATAGCCCCTCCTCAATCTCCTCCCCCAACTCCTCCTCCCATTTACCCTTCAGCTCCTCTACCAAAGCCTCTTCTTTCATCTCCTGGTATATCGCCGACACCTAGCCCTCCCCGACCCATACGCCCGAGATCACCCTATCTTGAATCCCCTGTGCCGGGAGTAGCGGAGATTCCCTCACCTGCCGCCTCACAAACGCCCTCACTTGCATGTACCTGAAAGCGTTTCCTGGGGGTAGCCCAAACTTCTCCTCCAGCGCCCCTAAACTCGCAAACGTCCCGTCAATGAACAGGTCCCCCATTCTTCTAATCCCTACCCGATGCCAGCTTTGAAATCCCCCGTCCATCCTTCCTGGGACAAACCGATGGTTGTCTCTGATCGGGGACCACACCGAGGCTCCCGTCGCACCCCTGTGCCGTCTCCACTGCCCCCAGATCTTTAGCGTTGCCGCCACCACCGGGCTCGTGGTATACCTTGTCGGCGAGAGCGGCAGCGGTGCTGTCACCAGCGCCCCCAGGCTCGTTCCTTTGCAGGACGCCATCTCCAACCTCTTCCACGCCGCCCCCTCTCCCTCCATCACCCACTTACGGATCATTGCCACGTTGGCTGCCCAATAATAACCACCCAGATTCGGCAATGCCAACCCTCCTCTATCTCTGCTACGCTCCAAGAACCCCCTCCCTACCCGCGGGGTCTTGCTTGCCCACAGAAATCCCGGAATGCTCCCGCCTACCCTCTTAAAAAAGGCCTTAGTAATCACAATTGGGAGGCATTGGAATACAAAAAGAAATCTCGGGAGGACCACCATTTTAACCGACTGTACCCTACCCGCCAGCGAGAGTGGTAACATGTCCCACCTTTTAAAATCCTCCTCCATCTGTTTCACCAATCGCGTCAAGTTGAGTTTATGCAGTGCCCCCCAACTCCTAGCTACCTGAATCCCCAAATATCGAAAGCTCCTTTCCGCCCTCCTCATCCGTAGGTCCTCTATCCCTCTCCCCTGGTCCCCCGGATGGATCACAAAGAGCTCACTCTTTCCCACATTGAGCTTATAGCCCGAAAAGTCTCCAAACTCCCGTAGGATCTGCATTACCTCAACCATCCCCTCCACTGGATCCGTCACATACAGCAACAGGTCATCTGCATACAGCGACACTCGATGTTCCTCTCCCCCTCGAACCACCCCCTTCCATTTCCCCGACTCCCGTAACGCCATGGCCAAAGGTTCAATTGCTAATGCGAACAGCAGAGGGGACAGGGGGCACCCCTGCCTCGTCCCTCGATACAGCCGGAAATACTCCGACCTCCGCCGGTTCGTGACCACACTCGCCACCGGGGCTTTATACAGGAGCTTAACCCAACTGATAAACCCTCCCCCGAACCCAAACCTCCTCAACACTTCCCAGAGATACTCCCACTCTACCCGATCAAAGGCTTTCTCCGCGTCCATGGCTGTCACTATCTCCGCTTCTCCCTCCACCGATGGCATCATTATCACAGTTAAGAGCCTTCGCACATTAGTGTTTAACTGCCTACCCTTTACGAATCCCGTCTGGTCCTCGTGAATCACCCCCGGAACACAGTCCTCAATCCTCATGGCCAACATTTTTGCCAGCAACTTAGCATCTACATTAAGGAGCGAGATCGGTCTATATGACCCACATTGCAGTGGGTCCTTATCCCGCTTTAAGATCAAAGAGATCGTCGCCTCCGACATTGTCGGGGGCAGGGTCCCCCCCTCCCTTGATTCATTGAAGGCCCTTACCAGCACCGGGGCTAACAGGTCTACATACTTCCTGTAGAACTCCACCGGGAACCCATCCGGCCCCGGGGCCTTCCCTGCCTGCATGCTCCCCAGTCCTTTAACCAGCTCCTCCACCCCAATTGGCGCCCCCAGACCAGCCACCTCCTGCACCTCCACCCTTGGGAACCTCAACTGATCCAAGAATCGCCGCATCCCCTCTTTTCCCCCTAGGGGCTGGGACCTATACAGTTCCTCGTAAAAGGCCTTAAAAGCCTCATTCACTTTCCCAGCACTCCACACCGTAGTTCCCCTGCCATCTTTGACTCCACCTATTTCCCTCACTGCCATCCTCTTACGGAGCTGGTGTGCCAGCATCCGGCTCGCCTTCTCCCCATATTCATATATCGCCCCCTGTGCCTTCCTCCACTGTGCCTCTGCCTTTCCTGTGGTCAACAGGTCGAACTCCGTCTGGAGACTTCGTCTCTCCCTGAGTAGTCCCTCATCCGGAGCCTCTGCATAGCTTCTGTCCACCCTTAAAATCTCCCCCACTAACCTCTCCCTTTCCCTGCCCTCGCTCTTCACCTTGTGAGCCCTGATGGAGATTAACTCTCCCCTGACCACCGCCTTCAGCGCCTCCCATACTACTCTCACCTGCACCTCCCCGTTGTCGTTAGCCTCCAGATATCTTTCAATACACCCCCGCACCCTCCCGCACACTTCCTCGTCTGCCAGCAGTCCCACATCCAACCTCCACAACGGGTGTTGGTCCCTCTCCTCCCCCAGCTCCAGCTCCACCCAGTGCGGGGCATGGTCTGAAATGGCTATGGCCGAATACATCGTTCCCTCCACTTTCGGGATCAGTGCCCTGCCCAAAACAAAAAAAGCTATCCGGGAGTTGGCCTTATGAACGTGGGAGAAAAATGAAAATTCTCTGGCCAAAGGCATGGCAAATCTCCACGGATCTACTCCCCCCCCCCATCTGATCCATAAACCCCATAAGGACCTTGACCGCAGCCGACCTCCTCTCCGTCCTAGATCTGGAACGATCTCATGCTGGGTCCAGCACCGTGTTAAAATCCCCACCCATTATCAAGCTCCCTACCTCCAGATCCGGAATACGCCCCAACATCCGTTTCATGAATCCAGCATTGTCCCAGTTTGGGGCATATACATTCACCAGTAGCACCTCCGTCCCCTGCAACCTACCACTCACCATCATGTATCGGCCCCCCCCCCCGGCTGACTAGCCATCTCCTATCTTAGGCCAGTCTCGTGGTCGCGCCTCCCACTCCCTCCAGTCCCCCAGGTGGGGAACCCCCGCCCCGACCACCTCTTCCATTTTCAGTTCCCCCTCGGACAGTGCAGCAGCAACCCTAGAATAGCATTTATTTTTAACTTCACTACTACAAATATGGTTTGATTCTGATCATTGCCCAATTAAGTGTATAATGTCTGAAATATAGAATGAAGTGTAAAGGTTTGGTATAGAATTATAAATAATCTTACAAGTGGAAATATATATCTATGGATACCCATAACAGCTGGCGGCTGTTCCACTAAACTTGTTAATGATGGAGAGGCAATAGAGGAGGATGGTATGGTTAACCATGTCAAAAAGCTGCAGAGAGGTTTGAAAGCATGAGGTGAAAAATGTGGGACTGTCACCTGACCGGTCAAACTCGAAACAGGATCCAGTGGAATTTTTCCTCCCAAAAGGCTGTGGATATGGCGACAATTGAAGCTTTCAAGACTGAAATTGATAGATTTTTGTGAGGTAACCATATTAAAGGGTATGGAACAAAGTCTGGGTGGAGGAGGGGCGTAGGATGGTTGGGCGATAGATTAGTTGTCATTTAAATGAATGGCAGATGCAAGGGACTAAATGGTCTACACCAGTTCTTACAGAGAGCTGACTTAAATCAGTGCTTCATCTCCCTCCATGTACCACCACCTCAGCCACCAATTTGTTCAAATCATTTCTGAAAATGTCATGCCTTTTATAATAGCATTTGCAACATCTGCCTCAAGCAAAAATAACGTTTAATAGATAAATTAATATAACAAAAATGATAGTCTGTTGATTGCAGTGTGCTGTATTTCTGCAAACTTTTGTAGGTATCAACCATGGGATAGCAGTAGCACTCTTACCACCCCAGAGATTAGAGCACATCCGATCAGCTGACACTTTTAGGTAAAGTGTGTTAAACTGAGCCTATCTGCTGTTTTGAGTATATGTGAAAACTTCCATGGTGCTGTGTGATAAAGAAGAGAGTTTTCCAGTGTCTTACCCATCATGTATCTTGCAATCAAACTCAGGAGAAAATGCACTGAATTATCAGGGTGTTTATTCCTTAGAACTGTAGAATTCCTACAGTGCAGAAGGAGGCCATTCGGCACAGCGTGTCTGCAACACCCCTCTGAAAGAGCACCCTACCCAGGCCGTCTCCCCTGCCCTATCTACATAAACCCACCTAAACTGCACATCCCTGGACACTAAGGGGCAATTTTAGCATGGCTAATCCACCTAGCCTGCATATCTTTGTACTGTGGGAGGAAATCAGAGTCCCCGGACGAAACCCACGCAAACACGTGGAGAACGTGCAAACTCCACACAGTCATCCAAAGCCGGAATTGAATCCGAGTCCCTGGCGCTGTGAGGCACTGCGTAGTTCCCTCTATTTGTGAGACCCTGCTCTGCACAAATTGACAATACTGCATGTCCTTACATTATATCAGTGACAACACCTTAAAAGTACTTCACTGACTATGAAGCTCTTTCGAGGTTCTTCTTCAGTCTTGAATTGTTCGAGATAATTATCAAATATGTTTGAAAGCTGTTATGAAATAGGGATACATTGAAATTCACTTTGTTCCTGTTTTTCTGTTTAGTATTGAGAATTCCCAAGTCACTCCCTCAGTTAGAATCTCTAAGATTTATGGAGATAGCCACGTACTACAGAAGTATGTTAATGGACCAAGCACTTACATATTGACCGTGGAAAACAAGATGAGGCACTCGCTGGAGTCAGATATTCTACTTCTGCAGAGATATATACAGGATGCTAACTTGGAAAATGTGGTAAGTTGAAAACATCTTGCTACAATTTAAATCTGTTACCAATATAAAAGGGAGCATAAGTATGGTGTCTCCTAAATATTGGCAGACATTTACAAGCGCTGCTTAATGTACATTTTTCTATCTGGATGTAGACCGTAATAAGGAAGGAAAAAGTAGAGAATGAAAGAAAGCTAGTCAGGAACATAAAAACAAATAGAAAGAGTTTCTACCGAGTATCTTAGAAGGAAAGGAGTATTATGTGAGTGTTGATTATCTAGGGAATTCTTCATGCAGTACAAGGAAATTGCAGATGAATCGAACAGATATTTTGGGTGTAATTTTTCCACAAAATGACTCACTGTAATTTGGGGGCGAAAATCGGTGTGTATCGCACCGGTTGTTCCAACACGATTCCAATTGCTATTTTCCCGCACTTATAGTCATTTTTGTTTTGGAGCTAGGGGTGATTTGCACCAATAATGAGATGTGCGAGACCCTAAGGTGCTGGCAAGTCTGCATTCTCAGAAATCGGGGATCCATTTTAAAGGATGCCCAATCTCTGAGTAACTCCATTCCCCCCCCCCCCCCCCCCCCCCCCACGTTGACTGAGAAAAACCTTCCCTAGATGAGTAACACCCGACTATATGGTTAACGAATTCCCCGCCCCTTATAGCTCATCTCCTCAGGCCCTTCCACTTGGGAGCGTGGTCATCATAACTGGTTTCTGTTTGTGGAGACCAGTAGTGAGTTGTGCCGGCTTCACATTGCACCGGCAGGTGGGAGAATTGCAGAAGCGTGGGAAATGGGGGGAAAGTGGGATTAGGCTATTGAACTGGATGATCAGCCATGATCTTAACGAATGGTGCAGGGGGCTCGAAGGACAAAATGTCCTCCGTCTGCTCCTACTTTCTGTGTTTCTATGTAAAGCCAATTTGAATATTTAAATGGATTTTTAATATACTCATCTGGTTCATACCCAATGAAGATGTGAACCAGGTTGTGTGTGCTGGGAAGGCCCATGCTCTGTTTGGCACCCGGCGCAAATCCCATTTCAGGGCTCTCCTGCAATTTTCCTGATGCAATGGAGCCAGAAAATTGCCCCCTTTGTGTCTGTCTTCACTGTAGAGGATACAAATTACATCCCAGAAATAATTGTGAATCAGGAGGTGAAAGTGAGAGAAGAACCTAAAACAATTACGATCAACAGAGAAGGAGTACTGACAAAATTATTGGAACTAAAACCTGACAAGATCCCAGGTCCTGATGAACTTCTACGATCTTAAAAGAAGCGTCTGCTGAGATGGTTTCACTTTTCTAAAATTCCCAACATTCTGGAAAGATTCTATCAAATTGTAAAATAGTGAATGTAATTTCTCTATTCAAGAAAGCAAGGAGACAGAAAGCAGGAAACTACAAGCCAGTTAGCTTAGCATATGCCATAGAGAAAATTCTGGAATCTATTTTTGACGTTATAGCGAGGCACTTCGAAAATCTTAATGCAATTGGGCAGAATCAACGTGGCTTTGTGCACGGGAATTCATGTTTGACAAATTATTGGAGTTCTTTAAGGATCCATAAACCAAGTGGGTAAAGGGGATCCTGTGGATGTGGTGCACTTAGATTTGCAGAAAGCATTTGAGAAGATGCCACATCGAAGGTTACTATACAAAATAAGAGTTCAGGGTGTAGGGGATGATGTATTAGTCAGGATAAAAGATTGGTGTAGCTAACAGAGAACAGAGCAGGCATAAAAAGTGTCATTTTTAAGGTCGGCAAGATATAACGAGCAGCGTGCCAAAGTGATTAGCGTTAGGGCTTCAACTATTTGCAATTTTGAATGAATTGGATGAAAGGACCGAATATATGGTCGCTAAGTTTGCTGATGACTCAAAAGATAGATCGATGTGAAGAGGACATTGTCATGATATACATCAGCATATCATGGTGCAATCACACACACACTGACACACTGATGGACATACAGTAGGACCAACCAGCATACACAACATCGCAGCCAATCACCAGTGAGTGCACATGCACTATAAAGACAGGGGACACCAGAGTTCCCGCGGATTCTAGCAGCAGCCAGCTCAGAGCACAGAGCTCACAGCCTGCCTCTCAGACATTCACCATGTGCTGAGTGCCTCACCTAGATTGTGATAGGACAGGGTCCACAGATAAGCTGGTAATGCACGTACCCAAGCTTACAGTATGTTATTACAGTTCAGTTGTTAATAAAATAGAGTTACACCATCTCCAGCCGTGTTGACCTGTTTGTAGACCGGAACACCCAACACGACATGGTTCCAGGAGTGGACGCATACTAGCCTCTGCGAGACCTACCTGCAACTTATCAGCAATCCGCCATCCTGCAGCATGGAGAACATCAACCCGCCGCTACGCATCGCTGGCAATCTCGGGGTGAATTGGAAGCTTTTTAAACAGCGCTTCCAGCTCTTCCTAGAGGCCACAGTCAGGGAGAATACATCGGATACCAGGAAGATTGCCCTTCTTCTCTCCACGGCAGGGCAACACGCCATCCACATATTTAACTCCCTTACATTCGCGGACGGCGAGGACAAAACCAAATACAAGACGGTGCTCCTAAAATTTGATGAACAAGCGTTGAAGTTAACGAAAGCTTCGAAAGGTACCTGTTCCAGCGGCGCCTGCAGGGTAAGGATGAGCCTTTCCAGTCTTATTTAACGCACCTCCGCATCCTCGCACAGTCCTGCAGCTATGGGCCCACCTCTGACTCCATGATACGCGACCAGATAGTTTTCGCGGTCATGTCGGACACCCTGCGCCAGCAGCTCCTTAAAATCAAGCAACTCACCCTAGCGACGGCCATTGAGACCTGCGTCCTGCATGAGAATGCCACCAGCCGGTACTCACACATCCACGCGGCTGAAACGGCGCGGCAGGGGCCCCACGAGGCGGAGCGGGTCCAGACGATCGAGTACCTCCCGGCCCGCGGCCCGGAGGAGGGCGGCCGTTTCGCACGCTTTCCAAGGCCTCCCGCGCTTGTACACGCCAAAAGAGGGGACGTTGACGGGGAGGAACGCGCGCACTACGCAAGACCGCACCGCGCATGCGCGGTGGCACAACGTACGCACTGACGTCATGACGTGCGGCAACTGTAGCTCCGCCCATTTAAAGCGGCAATGTCCGGCCAAAGCGCGACAATGCCTACGCTGTGGCAGGCTTGGCCACTATGCTGCCTGCTGTCGAGCACCTCAGCCTGCCAACTCGCAACAGGGAGTTCAATCCTGCCAGGGAGACGAAGATCTCGACTGACGCCAGCCAATCCGGCATTGGGGCGGTCCTCCTGCAACAAGATGATGTCTCATCATGGGCCCCTGTCGCCAATGCATCACGTGCCATGACCCCCACAGAGCAGCGCTATGCGCAAATTGAGAAGGAGTGCCTAGGCCTGTTGACTGGCGTTGACAAGTTCCACGACTATGTGTATGGCCTTACCCAGTTCACTGTGGAGACCGACCATCGCCCGCTGGTTGGCATCATCCAACAGGACCTTAATGACATGACCCCTCGCCTCCAGCGCATGCTGCTCAAACTCCGGAGGTACGACTTCCAACTTGTATATACCCCGGGTAAGGACATGGCAGGAGATCTCAGACCCGTGTCATGCTCCTCGTGTGCGATGTGGGAGCTCAGGGACACGTCCACTGTCCCTGGCTCCTTCACGTGCAAGAAGTGTGTCCAGTTGCAGCTCCTGTTAGACCGCCTGATGGCTCTGGAGCTACGGATGGACTCACGTTGGAGCATCCGCGATGCTGAGGACGTCGTGGATAGCACGTTTAGCGAGTTGGTCACACCGCAGGTGAAAGGTACTGAGGGAGGTAGAAAATGGGTGACCAAAAGACAGAGCAAGAGTAGGAAGGCAGTGCAGGTGTCCTCTGTGGTTATCTCCCTGCAAAACAGATATACCGCTTTTTGATACTGTTAAGGGAGATGGCTCACCAGGGGAAGGCAGCAGCAGCCAGGTTCATGGCACCTTGGCTGGCTCTGCTGTGCAGCTGGGCAGGAAGAAGAATGGCAGGGCTATAGTGATAGGGGACTCAATTGTAAGGGGAATAGACAGGCGGTTCTGCGGACGCAATCGAGACTCCAGGATGGTATGTTGCCTCCCTGGTGCAAGGGTCAAGGATGTCTCGGAGCGGCTGCAGGACATTCTGGGGGGCGAGGGTGAATAGCCAGCTGTCGTGGTGCACATAGGCACCAACGATATAGGTAAAAAACGGGACGAGGTCCTACAAGCTGAATTTAGGGAGTTAAGAGTTAAACTTAAAAAGTAGGACCTCAAAGGTAGTAATCTCAGGGTTGCTACCAGTGCCACGAGCTAGTCAGAGTAGGAATGTCAGGATAGATAGGATGAATGCGTGGCTCGAGAGATGGTGCAAGAGGGAGGGATTCAAATTCCTGGGACATTGGAACCGGTTCTGGGGGAGGTGGGACCAGTACAAACCGGACGGTCTGCACCTGGGCAGGACTGGAACCGATGTCCCTGGGGGGGGTGTTTGCTAGAGCTGTTGGGGAGAGTTTAAACTAATGTGGCAGGGGGTGGGTACCGATGCAGGAAGTTGGAAGGTAGTAAAACAGGGACAGAAACAAAAGGCAGTAAGGGGGAAAGTGTAAGGCAGAGAAGCCATAGTCAAAAATCAAAAAGGGTGACAGTACAAGGTACAGTGACTGAGGGGAGCTCAGTGAATAGGACCAGGAATACTAAAAGGAATAAAACGGGAAGTGAAAACATTAATGGTAAGCGACGTGGCAGGTTGTTACATGAAGATATGGGTTCAACGACAAGGAAAATTAGGAGAAAGGTTAAGAGGAAATATAACTTAGGAGAGGTTACTGATCGAGGTGTTAAGATTCAGAACAGATGTAAAAAAGCCAACATAAGTGTACTTTACCTGAATGCTCGTAGTATTCGGAATAAGGTAAATGAGTTGATGGAGCAAATCATCATGAATGACTATGATTTAGTGGCCATTACTGAAACATGGTTAAAGGATGGTCACGACTGGGAGTTAAATATCCGAGGGTATCAAACTATTCGGAAGGACAGAGTGGATGGTAAGGGAGGTGGTGTAGCTCTGTTATTTAAGGATGACATCCGGGCAACAGTAAGGGATGACATCGATGCTATGGAGGATAAGGTTGAATCCATTTGGGTGGAAATCAGGAATAATAAGGCGAAAAAGTCACTGATAGAAGTAGTCTATAGGCCACCAAATAGTAACATTATGGTGGGGCAGGCAATAAACAAAGAAATAACTGATGCATGTAGAAATGGTACAGCAGTTATCATGGGGGATTTTAATCTACATGTCGATTGGTTTAACCAGGTCAGTCAAGGCAGCCTTGAGGAGGAGTTTATAGAATGTACCCACGATAGTTTCCTAGAACAGTATGTAATGGAACCTACGAGGGAACAAGCGGTCCTAGATCTGGTCCTGTGTAATGAGACAGGATTGATTCAGGATCTCATAGTTAGGGATCCTCTCAGAAGAAGCGATCACAATATGGTGGAATTTAAAATACAGACTTTATGGTGAAACAGTTGAGGAACAGTGGAGAACCTTCGAAGTGATTTTTCACAGTGCTCAGCAAAGGTTTATACCAACAAAAAGGAAGGACGGTAAAAAGAGGGAAAATCCACCGTGGATATCTAAGGAAATAAGGGAGAGTATCAAATTGAAGGAAAAAACATACAAAGTAGCAAAGATCAGTGGGAGACTAGAGGACTGGGAAATCTTTAGGGGGCAACAGAAATCTACTAAAAAAGCTATAAAGAAGAGTAAGATAGATTATGAGAGTAAACTTGTTCAGAATATAAAAACAGATAGTAAAAGTTTCTACAAATATATAAAACAAAAAAGAGTGGCTAAGGTAAATATTGGTCCTTTAGAGGATGAGAAGGGAGATTCAATAATGGGAGATGAGGAAATGGCTGAGGAACTGAATAGGTTTTTTGGGTTGGTCTTCACAGTGGAAGACACAAATAACATGCCAGTGACTGATGGAAATGAGGCTATGACAGGTGAGGACTTTGAGAGGACTGTTATCACCAAGGAGGTAGTGATGGGCAAGCTAATGGGGCTAAAGGTAGACATGTCTCCTGGACCTGATGGAATGCATCCCAGAGTGCTAAAAGAGATGGCTAGGGAAATTGCAAATGCACTAGTGATAATTTACCAAAATTCACTAGACTCTGGGGTGGTCCCGGCGGATTGGAAATTAGCAAACGTGATACCACTGTCTAAAAAAGGAGGTAGGCAGAAAGCAGGTAATTATAGGCCAGTGAGCTTAACTTCGGTAGTAGGGAAGATGCTGGAATCTATCATCAAGGAAGAAATAGCGAGGCATCTGGATGGAAATTGTCCCATTGGGCAGACACAGCATGGGTTCATAAAGGGCAGGTCGTGCCTAACTATTATAGTGGAATTTTTTGAGGACATTAACAGTGCAGTAGATAACGGGGAGCCAATGGATGTGGTATATCTGGATTTCCAGAAAGCCTTTGACAAGGTGCCACACAAAAGGTTGCTGCATAAGATAAAGATGCATGGCATTAAGGGGAAAGTAGTAACATGGATAGAGGATTGGTTAATTAATAGAAAGCAAAGAGTGAGGATTAATGGGTGTTTCTCTGGTTGGCAATCAGTAGCTAGAGGTGTCCCTCAGGGATCAGTGTTGGGCCCACAACTGTTCACAATTTACATAGATGATTTGGAGTTGGGGACCAAGGGCAATGTGTCCAAGTTTGCAGACGACACTAAGGTAAGTGGTAAAGCAAAAAGTGCAGAGGATACTGGAAGTCTGCAGAGGGATTTGGATAGGCTAAGTGAATGGGCTAGGGTCTGGCAGATGGAATACAATGTTGACAAATGCGAGGTTATCCATTTTGGTAGGAATAACAGCAAAAGGGATTATTATTTAAATGATAAAATATTAAAACATGCTGCTGTGCAGAGAGACCTGGGTGTGCTAGTGCATGAGTCGCAAAAAGTTGGTTTACAGGTGCAACAGGTGATTAAGAAGGCAAATGGAATTTTGTCCTTCATTGCTAGAGGGATGGAGTTTAAGACTAGGGAGGTTATGCTGCAATTGTATAAGGTGTTAGTGAGGCCACACCTGGAGTATTGTGTTCAGTTTTGGTCTCCTTACTTGAGAAAGGACGTACTGGCACTGGAGGGTGTGCAGAGGAGATTTACTAGGTTAATCCCAGAGCTGAAGGGGTTGGATTACGAGGAGAGGTTGAGTAGACTGGGACTGTACTTGTTGGAATTTAGAAGGATGAGGGGGGATCTTATAGAAACATATAAAATTATGAAGGCAATAAATAGGATAGATGCGGGCAGGTTGTTTCCACTGGCGGGTGAAAGCAGAACTCGGGGGCATAGCCTCAAAATAAGGGGAAGTAGATTTAGGACTGAGTGTAGGAGGAACTTCTTCACCCAAAGGGTTGTGAATCTATGGAATTCCTTGCCCAGTGAAGCAGTAGAGGCTCCTTCATTAAATGTTTTTAAGATAAAGATAGATAGTTTTTTGAAAAATAAAGGGATTAAGGGTTATGGTGTTCGGGTCGGAAAGTGGAGCTGAGTCCAGAAAAGATCAGCCATGATCTCATTGAATGGTGGAGCAGGCTCGAGGGGCCAGATGGCCTACTCCTGCTCCTAGTTCTTATGTTCTGATCATAGCAGACGCTCTGTCCAGGGCAGTCGACACTCCGTCCGACCCAGAGGGGTTCGTTGGCCAAGTCGACGCACATGTAGCCTTCACTTCTGCCAATCTGCCGGCCACTGACGAACGCCTTGCCCACATTCGCCGTGAGACTGCAGCTCACCCTTCTGCAACGTGTGATGTGCCACATGACGGACGGGCGGCTCAAGGGACAATGCCCACAGTTTTACAACATTTGGGACGACTTGGCAGTCGTGGATGGTGTCCTCCTGAAGCTGCACTGCATTGTGATCCCACACAGCATGGTGCTTGTCTTAGAACAGCTGCACTAAGGCCATCTCGGCGTTGACAAGTGCCGATGGAGGGCCCGAGAGGCTGTATACTGGCCGGGAATAAATGAGGACATTGCCAACACTGCTCAATTGCCCCACCTGTCAGCGGTTCCAGCCGGCACAACCACGTGAGACCCTTCAGCCCCATGAGTTGGTCACGTCCCCCTGGTCGAAGGTGGGCGTGGACCTGTTCCATGCGCTCGGCAGGGACTACATCATCATCATCGACTACTTTTCCAGCTATCCTGAGGTCATACGCCTGCACGACACCACATCATCGGCTGCTATCCGGGCCTGTAAGGAGACCTTTGCTCGCCACGGCATTCCGCTCACCGTGATGTCAGACAATGGCCCCTGCTTTGCGAGTCAGGAATGGTCTTCCTTTGCTAGTGCATACACCTTTGCACACGTGACGTCCAGTCCCCTGCACCCTCAGTCAAATGGCAAAGCAGAGAAGGGCGACAATATTGTAAAAAGGCTCCTCTGCAAGGCTGCTCATGCAGGATCTGACTTCTGCCTCGCCTTGCTGGCCTATCGCTCGGCCCCACTGTCCACGGGCCTATTGCCGGCCCAACTACTTATGGGTCGCACCCTCAGGACCACTGTGCCGTCCATTCACGTCCCAGACCTCGACCATGCTCCGGTACTTTGGCGGATGCAACAAGAGCGTGAGCAACACAAGGCGGCTCATGATGCTCGGGCGACTGATCTTTCTGCCCTGGTGCCTGGAGATCATATCCGCATACATCTTCCGGAGGGTGGCTGGTCGGCAACCGCTGAGGTTCTTAGACAGGTGGCTCCCCGCTCGTTTCTGGTTCGTTTGACTGATGGCTCCATTCACCGCCGCAATCGGCGTGCCCTTCGTCTGGTTCCACGCTTGCTACAAAATTCTGCACCGGTGCCACGCCCTCCTATTGTCCCTGACATGGACTTTGTTGAGCTTCCGGATACCCTGCCTCCTCCTCACTCGACCGTGGCCCGGCCCATTCCTCAGCCGGTGGATCCTGAACCACCCTTGAGGCGGTCAACCCGAATTCGTCGCCCACCCCAAAGACTTGATTTATAAACCTTGCACTATTGGACTCACTGACTTGTTCTGCCGTACTGTTTAAGAGTTTTCATCGTTTGTTAATAGCATTTGTTTCGTTCTTGGTGTAACATAGTTTTCCTCTGCACCTGGCACCTTCCCATGTATTTAGCATGGCCACATGTACATATTGATGTAAATAATGCACACACATGATCAGACACACTCACTACACTTTACTTATTCTCATGTCGGCACATATTCTTTGCGAAAAGGGGGGAATGTCATGATATACATCAGCATATCATGGTGCAATCACACACACACTGACACACTGATGGACATACAGTCGGACCAACCAGCATACACAACATCGCAGCCAATCACCAGTGAGAGCACACGCACTAAAAAGACAGGGGACACCAGAGTTTACGCGGATTCTAGCAGCAGCCAGCTCAGAGCACAGAGCTCACAGCCTGCCTCACAGACATTCACCATGTGCTGAGTGCCTCACCTAGATAGTGATAGGGCAGGGTCCACAGATAAGCTGGTAATGCACGTACCCAAGCTTACAGTATGTTATTACAATTGCGTTGTTAATAAAATAGAGTTACACCATCTCCAGCTGTGCTGACCTGTTTGTAGACCAGAACACCCAACACGACATACATGAGTCTGCAAAAGGATATAGCTAGGTGAAGAGAATGGGTAAAATTTGGCAGATGGAATATAATATGTCCAAAATGTGAACTTGTCCACTTTGGAAGAATAAAATAACAGCATATTATTGAAATGGGGCAAGATTGCGCAACTCTGTGGTCCAGAGGGATCTGCATACTCTGGTGCATGAATCACAAGATGTCTTCGGAAGACAAATAGAATGTGGTCATTTATGCAACTTAATGAAATCTAGAAATGGGATGTTTTGCCACAGTTGTCCAGGGCATTGGTGAGACTACATCTAGAGCACTGTGTATAGTTTTAAACACAATTGTAGTGGAATAAATTCAGAGAAGGTTTTACTCGGCTGATTCTTGGGCTGAGTGGATTACCTTTTGAGGAAAGGTTTGACAGGTTGGGCCTGAAATCATTGGAGTTCAGAACCTTGAGAGGTAATCTTATAGGATACTGTGGGGACTTGACAGGGCAGATGCTGAAAAAATGTTTCCCTTGAGGGAGAGTTTAGAACTAATGGACACAGTTTTTAAAAAAAGTTTTCCCATTTAAGGTGGAGATGAGGAGAATATTTTTTCTGAGGGACATGAGTCTGTGGAGCTCTGTTGCCGACAAACGGGTGGAAGCAGAGCCAGTAAATATTTTTAAGGCAGCGTTTGATAGATTCTTGACTAGTCGACAATTGGTGGAGCTAGCTCGAGGGGACGAATGGCCTATTCCTGCTAGTTCTTGTGGATTGGATTGGATTTGTTTATTGTCACGTGTACCAAGGTACAGTGAAAAGTATTTTTCTGCGAGCAGCTCAGCAGATCATTAAGTACATGAAAAGAAAAGGAAATAAAAGAAAATACATAATAGGGCAACACAAGGTACACAATGTAACTAGATAACACTGGCATCGGGTGAAGCATAGAGGGGTGTAGTGTTAATCAGGTCAGTCCATAAGTTTAGGAGTCTGGTAACAGTGGGGAAGAAGCTGTTTTTGAATCTGTTCGTGCTTGTTCTCAGACTTTTGTATCTCCTGCCCGATGGGAGAAGTTGGAAGAGTGAGTAGGCCAGGTGAGAGGGGTCTTTGATTCTGCTGCCCGCTTTCCCCAGGCAGTGGGAGGTGTAGATGGAGTCAATGAATGGGAGACAGGTTTGTGTGATGGAATGGGCGGTGTTCACGACTCTCTGAAGTTTCTTGTGGTCTTGTGCCGAGCAGTTGCCATACCAGGCTGTAATGCAGCCAGATAGGATGCTTTCTATAATGCATCTGTAAAAGCTGGTAAGCGTTAATGTGGACATGCCAGATTTCCTTAGTTTCCTGAGGAAATATAGGCGCAGCTGTGCTTTCTTGGTGGTAGTGTCGACTTGGGTGGACCAGGTCAGATTTTTGGAGATGTGTACCCCTAGGAATTTGAAACTGCTAACCATCTCCACCTTGGCCCCGTTGATGCTGACAGGGGTGTGTACAGTACTTTGCTTCCTGAAGTCAATGACCAGCTCTGTAGTTTTGCCGGCATTGAGGAATAGATTGTTGTCGCTGCACCACTCCACTAGGTTCTCAATCTCCCTCCTGTATTCTGACTCCTCATTATTTGTGATCCGGCCCACTATGGTCGTATTGTCAGCAAACCTGTAGATGGAGTTGGAACCAAATTTTGCCACGCAGTCGTGTGTGTTCAGGGACTATAGTAGGGGGCTACGTACGTAGCCTTGCGGGGCCCCGGTGTTGAGGACTATTGTGGATGAGGTGTTGTTGTTTATTCTTACTGATTGTGGTCTGTGGGTCAGCAAGTCGAGGATCCAGTTGCAGAGTGAGGAGCCAAGCGTGAGGAGCCAGAGTGTCTGTACATAATAAAGCATAGATTAGTATTTAGACATACGAGTGGTCAGGTTGGTGTGTATATGCTTTGAACACCTCAAGCACAATAGTATTTCAATTTTTTTTAAAGTCTGAGAATTATGTATTGCAAATGGAATTTGCTGAAAATAGTTTAGAATGATACATCATAGAAGGAGGCCATTTGGCCTATTATGCCTTTGCCAGCTCTTTGATTAAAAGATGCACGAAGGGAAGCATGGTGGCGCAGTGGTTTGCATTGCTGCCTCACGGCACGAGGTTCCAGGTTCGATCCCGGGTCCGGGTCACTGTCCGTGTGGATTTTGCACATTCTCCCCATGTTTGCGTGGGTTTCGGCCCCACAACCCAAAGATGTGCTGGGGAAGTGGATTGATCACGCTAAATCGCCCCTTAATTAGAAAAAATGAATTAGGTACTCTAAATTTATTTTTTAAAAGATGCATGAATTTTTAAAGCAGAAAAGAAAATCTGGTATACTTGTTTCTTTTATGTCAGCCTCTGTCACTTAGTTCTAGCAGAGGGATAAACTAACTATGGCTAACGAAGGAAGCTAAGGAGTTTAGTAAGTTGAAAGAAAAAGCATATAAGCAGGCAAAAGTCAGTGATAACCCTGGAGATTGGGATGAATTCAGGATCCAGTAAAGGAGGCCTAAAAAGAAAATAAAGAGGGAGAAAATAAACTACTAGGACAAACTAGCAAGCAATATAAAAACTGACAATAAGAGCTTCTTTAAATTTATGAAAAGGAAGAGAGAGGTTAAGGTGATCATGGGTCCCTTAGCAAATCAATCCTCAAAAGCAGCTAAGTACTTTCTGCTGTGAGTAAAGAGGAAGTGAAACCATTTAGCTCCTTTGATGTGGTGAGGAGCTGTCAATCATGCAAGAGTGGGTATAAACATTGTAGTTAGCATCAAAGCAGGGTTCTTGAGATGCATTCAAGTGTGAAGGGAAAGATAAATAATAAATTACCAAGCAGCTGTGTCTGAACCATGAAACTATCAATCACAGGCTCGCAAGGTTTTGGTCTGTGAAACTGAATGGTGCTTAGCCTTTGGAAGGCTGTCAGGGGATTTGAAGCTCTTTCAAGTGTTGTGGGATTGCTGGGAAGCCTCTGACACTTGTAACAGTTTTAAAGGTTTTTGACTGAGGGAGCAGATTTTAAGAATGGGAAAGTGTCCTGAATTGGTTCTTCACTGAACTGCCTAGACTGTTCTTCAGCTGTCAGGCAGAGCAGTTCAGGGAGAGGAGGCAACATCAGAATTAAAAAAACTCAGACCAGGAGGATGCTGTTGAACAGAGAGCAGCCTGAGATCACCATGTCAAGGCTGGTCTTCAGATTTCACAGGGTTGGAAGGGATAATACAAACCAGACAAGACATAAGGCCCCAATCCCAGGAGAGGGGCGGGAGGGAAGGGGCTTGGGGCCCACTGCGCCACACACGGCTTTCACTACCAAGTGTGTAGGTGCCAGGGAGCAGTTCACTTTTGGCAATGCCGGGGCGGGAACTGAAGTGGGTGGCTGAAGTGGGTGGCTGAAGTGGGAACTGATGGGGAGCTTTGGGAGTCACACGGGGGGGTGGGAGAGGTTGTCGGGTCACACTTATGCGAGCGTGTGTGGGGGAGGGTGACCCATTATTTCCGTGGTGTGGGGGGGCAGGGAGGCGGGCGGAGGTGCCCCTCCTTGTCAACGGGGCAGAGGGTCAGGATTTGCATTGTGGAGGATGGGGGCCTGTCGCTGAGCTTTTTTATTGGGCTTAACATGGCAGCCGGATACCCGGATCCTGATGAAATCTGGTGAGCACTCCGCCATGCATCAATTTGCATGGTTCAGGAGTGAGACTACCACCTGGGCGTTGCTCCTAGCACCAGCGGAGACCAGTCTGATTCTCAGCAAACGGGAGCACTTAGGGCGGGATTCTCCCAGCCCCGCACTGGGCCGGAGAATCCCCGCAACCGCGTCACGCCGCTCCGACGCCGGGACGCGATTCTCCATGGAGCAGAGATCCGGTATGGAGGGATTGTCTTATGTGCAAAGGTTAAACAGGTTGGGACTCTACTCATTGGAATTGAGAAGAATTAGAGGTGGAGCGCGATTTTCCAGCCTCGTTATGCTGTCGCTCAAGCGAATTAAGGCCGGTGAATAGCAGGAGAGGTCAAAAAGGAGAACCGCGGCAGGCGGCAAACAGTTTGCGATGCAACCTGCCTGCTCTAGTGGGTGACATCGGGATCTCACTGTAACATGGTGAGAAACCAATTATCACCACTTAAGCCCTATTTCCATACAATTATTGAGAGCCCCCCCCCCACATCCAACGGCCCCCCGTTATTCAGTGGCCTCCCCCAACAAGTGATCACACTGACGCTGACTAATACTCCTTTTGAAAAACGTGAAACGTGGCGGAAGGTCTTCTTTGGGGAGACAAGGAAGTGAGCAGCGATCTTTGCCCACAGGCAGAGTCCAGGGGCACTGGGCTTGCCATCCTAGTGCTCGGCCGGGGGTGGGGGACCCTCGGCTGGGACGTGGGGAACTCTCCGCAGGGGTGGACCGCTATGGGAGGGTTGGGGGAGGTGCTGGGGGGGGGGGGGGCAACTGCACGTGGCACCACCATGCCAACTCCTGGATAGTATGTACCTGTCCGGGAGCAACCCTTGACCCCGCCCATCTGCCCCACCGGCCACCCATACCCCCATCGACTGACGAGGCCTCTGGCTGTGCAGCTGAAGGTTATTGCTTATGGAGAATTGGCAGTCGTGGTTAAGTGAGCACTTCACACAACCCAAGTGAATTCCCATGGGTGGGCAGGCCATGTAGCATGTGCAGCTCATTGCCTCGCATCCCATTGTGCCTGGACACTGCTTGAACACTGCAAGAGGCAACATCACACACACAGCAGCCAACATCCAAACTCTCAAGGGATGGGACACAGTTTCGCGGACATGTCCAAGGCCAGAGGGTGGGTGAGTGTTACGGAGAGGGGGAGATGCCTGGAGAGATGGGCCAAGGGTTCAGAGGTCGGCCTGCATTGCGGAAGAAAGTGACAAAGGCATCATACTGGTTGTGCAAAGGGTGTTTATTGTGTGTAACAATTTCCTACTCTCCCAAATGTCTCTGGCTGGCGCCACCTCGTCCCGGGCAGCACTGGCTGTCCTATGGCTCACCCTCCGGGACCCTCGGGGGAGGGGGGGGGGGCAGGACATCCCTCCTGGCCTCCACTGCATCCAGGAACCTCCCCAGATCTGCATCCCTGAATCTTGGGACCGGTCCCCTGGGTGCCATTGTTGCGAGCTGGCAGGGGTTGGCTGAGCAAATGCTGCTTGACCTTGTTGGTGGGGGGGCTGGTGATCGTGGTGCTGGCAAATCAACTGGCGAGCTTTCATTTGCAGCGAGAAGTTCATGGGGCTTCGTTAAGTGGACCAATTAACATTAAATAGCGTTGCCAGCCTCGCTGTCAGTTCCCGCTCACTACCACACTTAGAAATCCTTCCGGAGATTCGCGCCCGTGATCTCATTGAAACATAAGATTCTTAAAGGGCTTGACAGGGTAAATGCTGAGTGGATGTTTCCCCTCATGGGAGAGTCTCAGATCAGAGGGCCTAGTCACAGAATAAAGGGATGCCAATTTAAGACTGAGATGAGGAGGCATTTCTTCTCTCAGAGGATTGTGACTCTCTGATCTCCTTGCCACAGAGAGCTGTGAGAGCAGAGTCCTTGAGTATACTAAAGGCTGAGATAAACAGATTCTTGATTAGTAAAGGAATCAGGGGTTACAGGGAAAGGCAGGAAAGTGAGGAATGTTTGATCAGCCATGATCCTATTGAATGGTGGAGCATGCTTGAGTGGCCGAATGGTCTACTCCTGTTCTTATTTCTTCTGATCTTGTGGGCCTATGTGTGATTGCAGTATTAATGTGGAATTGATTATGTGGCCTCAACTGATAAACTTGTAAACTGGTTTTTTTATGCGTGGTTCAATATTAAAATATACTGGACTCGAAACGTTAGCTCTTTTCTCTCCCTACAGATGCTGCCAGACCTGCTGAGATTTTCCAGCGTTTTCTCTTTTGGTTAAAAATATACATGTTGAGATGAACTCTGAACCAAACATTTGCTCCTTCACTAAGACTTAATATTTCCACCTCCATAACATCACGCAACTTCCCATCATCTCAATTCATCTGCTTCTGAAACTTTGATCCAGGCCTTTGCCACTCTGGGCAATTGCGTGGTCAAGTCCAGCCTCACATGCCCCAGAGTCACAACACAAGTTCTTATAATTCTTATAAAATTCCCAAAATGTTTGGCCCCGGCTGCCCAATAATTACAGTCACCAGGTTTGTAAGTTGAAACACAATTACTGTTTATTTATAATAAGATTAATGATGAAATACACCGGATAGAGTAGGTTAAATGTTAATAAGTATCTAACTCCTACTGTAACATGCTTCCCCCACCCTTTATATAAACACACACGCACACACACACGCACACACACACACACACACAGACATAGGCAGACAAACGCAGAGGGGGGGGGGGTAAATTAAAGAGAAAAAGAGTCTTTGCTTCAGATGCTGGGTCCTTGCAGGCTTTCTCCACAGTAGTTTGGGGCCCACAGTCCTTGTCCTGCAGCCTGTACTCACCGTTTTCCTGGTGATACAGAATCCCTGTTTCATCAGGCTTTTCTCTCCGTTCGTGGCGAGCCTCGAGGCCTTGTCTTCAGGATTCTAACAACCACAGGCTTATTGGAGAGAGAGGTAACTGAATCCTTTTTGGAGATGCCTAGCAGCCATTTTCTGGAAATGATTTTTCTGGATCTTTCACCTCAGAACGTAAATTGAAACAAAAATTGAACCTCGTGGCTCTGAACAGCATTCCAGATAGACAGCGGAGTTGAGACCAGGCTTGGATCAGCCATGGTCACATTGAGGGGGTTTAGGCTCGGGAGGCAAAATTGCCTACTCCAGCTCCGAGGTCATGTGTTCTAGGGAGGAGATGCTCTGGCTGATTTTGCAATTCAGCTCCTGGTCTGTAGTATTGTAGCTATCAGACGAGGAACATATCCGCCATGATGGAATGACGGAGAAGATTTGATGGGCCGAATGGCCTAATTCTGCCCCTATAATCTTATTAACTTATGAACTTATAATACCCAATCACCCCTGTTATCGGCCAGAGCACAGCCTTTTGGGCCAATTCATTGGCCACCAGCCACATCAATCAAACCGAATCATCACTGAGGCCAGCCAATCTCCAATCACCAATCCAAACCAGCACAACCTTCTGGATCCTGCTGTTTGAATTAAAGACAGGCCATTGCTTTCTTCTGCTTCCAATAAAATGGCAGGCTGCCTTAAAGACACATGTCCATAAATCATTCATGGATCAAAAATGTAATGACAAAAATAAAAGAAATAGTAAAGCAAGGGAATAGACAGGGAATAAACAAGAAGGAACAGGAAGATCCCTCACATTTTTTAACATAAGACTTGACTAGCGTCCCATCTTCCATCAATATATTAAAAGAGCTAGGTTATTAAGAAGGATCCAAAAAAAGGAGTTGGGAGGAGGAGAGGCATATGTTTTAGGAAAGGAAAGTCTGTTCTCTGCAGCCCTTTAAAAAAAAAAAGACTTGGAGCCTCTGTCTCTGCTCCTGTTGTTTATCTTGATTGTCTGATCTCTGTCTCTATCCATGCCTAGTTTGGAGTCATCTTCTTGGTCTGGGGCCTTCCCACCTCCCCGGGTCCTGCTCACTTGGATACCTTCTCCCAAATGGTGGTCCTGTTCAGGTCACCTGACCTTCAGTTTCACTTTTCTTCTTTTCCCACAGGCCTGTACCTGACCTGATGACGAGAAAAAAACACTAACTAAGCATGTGCGGCCATTCTCCCGCTGGCGCATGCGTAAGAGGCCCAAATCCTGTTGGAACTTTAGTTCTTGAACTTCGACGGTAGAACAAGCTAAATATTTGCATTTCTTAACAATTCTTCTGAACCCAAATGAGTATAAGCCCAACCTTCTCAGCCTTTCCTCATAAGAAATTCCCTAAATCCGTGGAATCAGCCATGTGAACCTTCTCTGAATTGTTTCTAATGCAAGTTTATCACTGCATCAGTAAGGAGAGGAAAACTGTACACAATACTGTGATATTGCCAATGCCCTGTACAGCTGTAGCAAGACTTCCCTATTCCTATCTGTAGTAGTGTTTTCAGGGACTGAGTATTGAGCTGGCTTTTATGTACGGATCCTCCCTGTTAGTTACGTCTCAGCTAAACACAAAGACCCGCGGAGACAGCAACTCTGGTTGAGACGGCTTTATTTTCCAAGCTTGGTCAACATACGAGAGACAGTGATTTGGATAAACACCAAAAGTACTCTGCTTTACATTGCTTCAGGTTCAACAGTATACAATTTCCAAAAATCCGTAGCCCACCCCAGTTGGACTCGATCCAATCCTTGTAGCTGTCGATTTCACCTTGACCAATGAATTTTACTCTAGGCAGCATGGTGACTGCGTGATCAGCTCATGATTTAGCCCCATCCTGTTCCCTGGCCATCTGTTGTATTTCAAGACCCTTGCATCCAGGTATCTCTTGCTTTCCCCTACTCCTATTTCTCTTATCTCAGTTGGTTCCTGCCTGTACCATTGCCTGTCTGATTCTGTCTGTCTTAGGAAGGTGGCCAAGTTAGCTAGCTTAAATCCCATCATACATTGCCACCACTACTATTAGCAAGAGTTTAAATTCTTGTTACTGCTATGTTTTAAGAACAGTAGGATGTCTTACAATGCCAGGTTAAAGTCCAACAGGTCTGTTTCAGATCACTAGTTTTTGGAGCACTGCTCCTTCCTCCGGTGGAGGCAGAAGCAGTGCTCCGAAAGCTAGTGATTTGAAACAAACCTGTTGGACTTTAACCTGGTGTTGTAAGACTTCTTACTGTGCTCACCCCAGTCCAACGCCAGCATCTCCACATCATGTTCTAAGAGTACATTTGTTTAATGGTTAATAATGATTACTGGGTAGACTTGCTATGATTAGTTTCAATCCTCAATAAACTAACTTATGAAGAGCTATTCTAGTGTTATCCTACTTATCCAGATTTAAGGGGTCTCATCTCAGGACACCCCCCCGTCACTATCGTTCAACCATCTTGCAATAAAGGCTAGTCTTCTATTTGCCTTTCTAGTTTCTTGCTGTTCCTGCATGCTAATTTTTCATGCTTCTTGGTATTAGGACACTGTGGTAGTCTGTGTAGAGGTATTACGGTACCTGGTAATGCTGGAACAGCATTGGTAGATATTGTAT
Source organism: Scyliorhinus torazame (assembly GCF_047496885.1). Classification (NCBI taxonomy): domain Eukaryota; kingdom Metazoa; phylum Chordata; class Chondrichthyes; order Carcharhiniformes; family Scyliorhinidae; genus Scyliorhinus; species Scyliorhinus torazame. The sequence goes on along the minus strand of NC_092715.1, from coordinate 70,564,830 downwards.
GTTTCCTATTGGTCAAGCTGCATGGTAGCTCCGCCCTGAAAGGCTGGGTATAAGAGCATGTGCCGCCCCAGCAGCTGTATCTGAGCTGCTGGGGGAAACATCTAGCTTATTAAAGCCTTCAATTGGACTACAACCTCGCTTTAGTGGTCATTGATCGTGCATCAATTTAATAAGCTAGATTTAAAAGGATGGAGCTCCGAATCAAGCCTGAGTGTCTGCAACTCAGCCCCCATGCGGCGAACTCAGTGGCAATCTTCAAGCACTGGCTGGCGTGTTTTAAAGGATATCTCGGAACGGCCGAAAACATACCCACGGGAGAACAGAAAATGCAAGTCCTGCACTCGAGGGTGAGCCCGGAAATTTTACACCCTCATCGAGGACGCGGAAGACTTCGATGCAGCAATAGAGCTGCTAAAAGGACATTATATTCGCCCGGTAAACCAGGTCTACGCTCGACATCTGCTAGCAACGAGGTGTCAAATCCCTGGGGAATCGCTGGAAGAATTCTACCGTGCGCTCCTGGTGTTGGGGAGAAACTGCAGCTGCCCACAAGTTTCGGCGAGCGACCACACAGAACTCTTGATCCGGGACGCTTTTGTGGCAGGTATCTGGATGGTAGCTCCATCCTGCAAGGTGGGGTATAAGAGCCTGGCCGCCCCAGCAGCCTTCATTCTGTACCTGAGCTGCTGGGGGAAACATCTAGCTTATTAAAGCCTTCAGTTGGACTACAACCTTGCTTTAGTGGTCATTGATCGTGCATCAGACACCAAGATTCCTTTGTGGAGTTTAATTTGGATAAATGCGAGGTGATGCATTTTGGTGGATCAAATCAAGGCAGGACCTACTCAGTTAATGGTAAGGAGTTGGAGAGAGTTACAGAACAAAGAGATCTAGGGTTACAGGTTCATAGCTCCTTGAAGGTGGAGTCGCAGGTGGACAGGGTGGTGAAGAAGGCATTCAGCATGCTAGGTTTTAGGTCACCCTATAGGTCACCCCTATTATAGGAAGGATATTGTTAAACTAGAAAGAGTGCAGAAGAGATTTACGAGGATGCTATCAGGACTTGATGGTCTGAGTTATAAGGAGAGGCTGGATGCGACTTCCGGTGTGGACCATGGAGTAAGTGGTCGCACACAAGGCAGCTCCTGCCCAAGGTTACAGAAAAGAGCTCTTTTTTAATCAATACGGGATGGAATTTTGATGAAAAGACGTAGGTGAATGTTGGAGGGGTACTTTTCCCCAGGAGTGGTATGTCTCTTGGTTACCAGACCCGGCAGAAACAGTAAAAGATTTGGCTGGAGCTGCTGTAAAGACAAAAGCCTCTTCCAGCATGCAGGTGGGGGAAGGGCAAGCTTAAAGGCTTCAAGCTGACTTGAGGGCCTTTATTAAAGGTGAATTCTAGCAGCAGAGGGAACAACTGTGAAAAGATCTCACCAAGGCTATTGAAGAAGCGGGGACGAGGCTTCCGATAGCGGCCATGGAGGAGTAGGTCGCGCATTCACCAGCTCCCGTCTGGAACGGACTCTCAGACCTTTTTCAGGAGTTTCCACAGACTTTTTGGGGCAGATTGGTGAAGCGAACACTCCAAAAGGATTCCCTCTCTGTGGGACCTCCGGTGACGGCGGGCGGGAGGCAGCTGCGCGTTGGAGGGCTCCCGTTCGGGAACGACATTGTCGGGGCTTGACACCCGGTCTCAGGGCCAGCGAAGGCAGTGAAAGTCGGGAGACAGCACAAAGAAGGGAAATGTCGAAGACCGGCAAAACAACGGCCGTGAAAAAAGCAGCTGAAAGTCCGTCGGGGAGTGAAAAGGTCACCGCGGGGTCAGTAAAGAAAATGGAGGCTGGAGCGCTATGGGAGGCCGCATTGCTTACGGCTGAAGAAAGGGCCGTGGAATTCGAAAGGCAGTTTACGAAACATAAATGAGGAAGGAGATGGGGGCAATTTCGAAAGTGCTGGTGGAGGAGGCGATTACCCCGGTGAGGACGGCGGTGGCGAGCGCAGTGGCGGAGGTTCGGGAGCAAGGGGAGGCGCTGAAGGAAGTGGAAGAGACAGTACTGCAGCACAGTGGTCAACTTATCTCGATGGGGAATGAGATGCGGAAGGTGATGGAGATCAACAAGGCAAAATGGAAGACCTGGAAAACAGATCCAGGCGACAGAATTTGAGGATTGTGGGGCTGCCTGAAGGAGTTGAAGGACCGAGGCCGACTGAGTATTTTGCCGCGATGTTGGTGAAACTATTGGGGGACGGGGAGGATCCCTCCCGATATGAGCTGGATCGGGCACATCGGTCGTAGAGGCTTGTACAAAAGGCAAGTGAGCTGCCAAGAGTAGTGACTCTGTGTTTCCGTAGGTACAGTGTAAAGGAGAAGGTCTTGTGCAGAAGCGGGTGGTGCAGTGGGCTGGAGCTGGTATACGCGTATACCAGGACTTTACAGTGGAGCTGGCAAGGAAGCGGGCTGCCTTCAACCAGGTGAAGAGGGCACTGTACGTTAGCAGGGTGCAGTGCGGCATTGTATATCCAGCGAAGCTGAGGGTGACTTACAAGTTCAAAGACTTTTATTTTGTGACGGCAGAAGCAGCGGAGGAGTTTTTGAAGGCAGAAGGACTGTGGCAGAATTGAGAAATGGTCATGTACCAATGTAGCCTCATGACTATTTTTTTTTTCTTTTTTGTTTCACTGCGTGCTGGTGTATGGGCTATAGGAGCCAACGTTGTGTATATTTGGACAAGGGAAGAAATGGGACTTTCAGTCAAAATGAGGGCTCTTTGGGGTGTAGGTGGATATGCGGGGGTTGTGTGCTAAAAGGGGACTTCTGGGTTTTTCCTGGGGCCGGGCAAGGGGGAAAGGGACCCGGGCGGGGGCCTCCATGCTGGCCGGTTTATGGTGGCCTTAGGCGATTCCGGACTCCTTTTTCTTTTTCGCTTTTGTTTTTTTTTTCCACCGTGGGAGGGTTTGTTTTATCTGAGGCATATATTGACAGGTGGGTGGGGTGGTGGGAGGATGGGATCGTTGTTAATGTTAAGGGTATTGACTTTGTATTTATTACCGTTTGTTGCCTGTTGGTGGGGTGTAAATTTTGAAGGAAAACGTGGAAATGGAGAATAAAAACATTTTTTTAAAAAGGAGAGGCTGGATAGGCTGGGACTTTATTCCCTGGAGCATAGGAGGCTTAGGGGTGATCTTATAGAAATCTATAAAATAATGAGGAGCATACCATCATCTTTTTCCAAAGGTAGAGGAGTCTAGAACTTGAGGACATAGGTTTGAGGGGAGAGCTACAAATGAGACCAGAGGAGAAATTTCTTCACACGGATGGTGGTGAGTGTCTGGAACGAGCTGCCAGAGGCAGTGGTAGAAGCGGGTACAATTGTTTCCATTTAAAAGCAGTTAGACAGTTACATGGGCAGGGTGGTATAGAGGGAAATGGCCAAATGCGGGCAAGTGGGACTAGCTTAGTGATAGAAACTGGGCAGCAGGGGCAAGCTGGGCCGAAGGGCCTCTTCTCCATGCTGTAAACATTTATGACTATGACTCTACTGCAGCATTCTATTGTCTCCATGTTTAAATCCAATTTTGCTTTTCCATTCTTCCCAGCAAGGTGGACAAGCTGACATTTTCCCAAATGATACACCATCTGGCAATTTTTTACCCACTCACTTAACCTATCTATATCCCTTTGCAGAAAATCTTTGGTTGCGATGCAGTTTGTGACTTTATCCATGTCATTAATATATGTCGTAAATTGTTGAGGCCCCAGCATTGATACATGAGGCACTCCATGAGGTATTTTAAACGTATTCTCTCTAAAAGCAAAATATGGTGAATGCAGCATTTTCTGTTGTTCCTTTTTCTTCTGTTTGTGTTTGTGAGCTTCAGCTGTAAGGATTTGGCAAATGCTATATGAACACCTGGTCCACCAGCTGGAGGTTCCTCTCCAAACCATTTACCAGCCTGTCTTTGAAATATATTGCGGTTCCATCACTGTCGCTGGATCAAAATCCTGGAACTCCCTCCCTGACAGCGCTGTGGGTATATCTAAAACACATGGACTGCAGTTGTTCAAGAAGGCAGCTCCACGCCCCCCCCCCTCATAATTAGGGATGGGCAATAACTTTTGGCCTAGCCAGCGACACCCACATCCCTTTAATGAATAAAAAAATATTCTGCCCAAAGAGACACCTGAGCTTCACTTGACTGAGGAGTCACATACTGAATGTACTCTCTGATACCTCACTCATCTGAGAAGAAGTACTCTTTGATTGATGTTGAAGTAGGTTCACAGAGCTAATGTCAGTATTTTACTGCTTGATTCTATTTTCATCCTATACAGATAAGCAAATGGGAAAATGATTCATTTTCCATTGAGTTCCACAATGAGTTACCCGATGATGGAGAGCATTAGATTGCTGAGATTTGAAATACTGACCGTCAGTAAACAAATTTAAGGGAATCTGAAATGCTTCGTTTATACTGGTCAATGTCGGTCATCAGAGCTGAGTTTCCAAACTTCAATTAGCAGGCCATTTTATAATATCAACATGAGAGAGTTTCTTTCAGCACAATTGTTTCACAACACTGAATCAATACCATTAGGCACTTGATGTGTTCATAGATTACTTGATGCTAGACTTTGCAGTTTTTGGATTAAATTAGACTTGTTTAATGCTGCTTAGTATCCAGTCAGTATTACAATGTGCTGTTTTTAAAAATAAAGCACTGCTTGTCTGGACAACAGCGTTATATTAGGGCTGATTTTTAAAAATTGTCAAGCCAGGTTGGAACAGGGCGAATGGGTGCTTACGTTTGAGATAAAGTACTTAGCACTGTGTTCCCAATGGATTCCTTTCATAACTGCACCGTTGTTTGAGTCAGCTGAGGCAGAGGCAAGCAGAGGCCTCATCAATACATGTAAATTGGAGCCGTTTGAAAGACTCTTGTAATTTTAACCACAAATGCCATAAATTTGCCTCGTGCCTGACCTGCCGATCAAACCAAGGGAGACTGGTCATTTGGAGCAATTGAAACCGAGTTTAAAATTGCACTCACCTGCAAGTAATTGGATCAGGACATCTGTGTGCTTCTGTGCTCTTTGGATTTCCTGAAGAGTTGCCAGCTTCCACATCATTGCTTTCTGATATTCTCGCTTAATTATCCTCAGTCAACTTTATCTGCTTATAGTGGCTGCTATTATTGCCACTTTCAGTTGGGTGGTTGAAGAGGAGCAACAGCAGCAAGCTCAGCAGTGAGTGTCAGCAACAGCTGGACCTATTCGAAGGCAGTGGGCGAGGGGTGTGCTGGTAGGAATGCAAACCAAGCACACAGGATGTCTAAGCCACAAGTCAATTTCATGGATCTACCTGAAGAGAAGCAAACAAGGAGGCTGCATTCCTCTAGCCACTTATGCAGCCATCTGCAACAATACTTTTGCTTCCAAAGTCACAACAGCCCTTCTGCCACTGACACATTATAGTTTGCTGAAGAATCTCATTTTGAATTCAAGTATGCTCAGAAACAATCGGCAATCATTTGACATCAAATATTCTAATTTGGGATCAGTTTTGTTTCAATTCATTCAAGGGATGTCACTGGCTGGGGAAGTGTTTATTGCTAATCCCTATTTGTGCTTGAGGGGGTGGTGGTGAGCTGCCTTCTGGAACCCCTGCAGACCCCATGGTTGAAGAAGCGGCTCACCACCACCTTCTCAAGGGCAATTAGGGATGGACGATAAATGCTGGCCTGGCCAGCAAAGCCCACATCACTTGAATTAATTTTTTAAAATATCAAAATATTTGGGTATGGACGGCAGTATATTGCAGGGAGACTGAGTGATGCCCCCTGCAGAAAACTGTAATGAGCCAATGGCAAAAGGATTGTGGTGTGGAGAATGATGGGGGGGGGGGGGGTGCGGGAGGGAGGTTGGAAAAAAATATAGACTGCGACACTGCAGTCAGCATCGTTTTGCCAGCTTTGCCATCAAAAGTGATCAAAGACAAAAGATGAGGTAAAGAGGAGGGTTGGGAGGTAGAGAGGGTTGGGGAGATGTGAGGTAGAGAGGAGGATGGGGAAGGGGGTGGTAGAAAGGAGGGTGGGGGAAGGGTTAAATTGAAGAGGAGGGTGCAGGAGGGGTGAAATTGGAGGTTAATTTTAAATCCAAGATAGATAGATTTTTGTTAAGCAAAGATATTAAGGAATGAAGGCCAAAGGCGGGTATAAGGAGTTAGGCCACAGATCAGCCATGATCCATTTAAATGGCGGGACAGACTTGAGGGGCTAAATGGCCTACTCCTGTTCCTATGGGAAATTAGAGAGGAGTGAGTGAGAAGGGGGAAGGTAGAGAGGAGGGAGTCGGGGGGACGTTAGAGAGGAGTGAATGAGGGCAGGAGAGAATGGTTGAAGTAGAGGGGGCTAGAGAGTGGAGATGGAGAGAGGAGAGACTGGAATAATGAGAGGAGAGGGGTGGAGCATGGGGATAAGGGAGGTGGGTGATGGGGGGAGAAAATGCTGCAATCTGAAGGGGGAGCTTGGGGTGGGGGAGGGGAGCAGAAAAATTATTGCTGGGGAGAGGGGAGGGCGGGGTTAGTGGCTGCAGTTCAGGTGGAGGGAGAAAACTGGTGCAATCCGGAAAGTGGGCAGGGATGTGCTGTACTAGTTATAGGCTCTGAAGAAAAACATAAACTCACTTCTCTTACTGTATGCTTAGAAAGAGACTGGGGGCAGCATGGTGGCGCAGTGGGTAGCACTGCAGCCTCACGGCGCTCAGGTCCCAGATTCGATCCCGGCTCTGGGTCACTGTTTCTGCGGAGTTTGCGCATTCTCCCCGTGTTTGCGTGGGTTTCGCCCCCGCAACCCAAAGATGTGTAGTGTAGTTGGATTGGCCACGCTAAATTGCCGCTTAATTGGAAAAATGAATTGGGTACTCTAAAATTTTTTTAAAAGAGACTGAATTTTCTAAAGTTAGCTCAGTCTTAGGATGTTTGAAGCTATATAAAATCAGAAATGTGGAGAACAAACTCTATGATTGTTTCCAGTTTCAAATTCTGACAATTTTTGTGGCGGGGTATTAAGCACATCACCAATCAGTGCAACACCTTCCACAAGGATTGTTGACCTCCGCAATTAACTGGACAGAGGTGGTGGATTTACCCCTGTGTCTAGCTCCTTCATGTTCAGGGTGATGGGCCAGGTCAGCAGAACACCAGCCAGCAGCATCTGTCATTGGGAAAAGATAGCAGTCCATTAAATTACAATGGGGGGAGAAAAATGCTGCAGTCTGAAGGGGGAGCTTGCGGTGGTGGAGGGAGTAGAAAAATAATTGCTGGGGAGGGTAGAAACTGGGGGCAGCATGGTAGCACAAGTGGCTAGCACTTTGGCTTCACAGCGCCAGGATCCCATCTTCGATTCCCTGCTGGGTCACTGTCTGTGCGGAGTTTGCACGTTCTCCCCGTGTCTGCATGGGTTTCCTCCGGGTGCTCCGGTTTCCTCCCACAGTCCAAAGACGTGAAGGTTAGGTGGATTGGCCATGCTAAATTGCCCTTCGTGTCCAAAAAGGTTAGGAGGGGTTATTGGGTTACGGGGATAGGGTGGAAGTGAGGACTTAAGTTGGTTGGTGCAGACTTGATGGGCCGAATGGCCTCCTTCTGCACTGTATGTTCGAGTAGCTGATCACTGAAACAAGATTATGCAGGTTTGTGCATGACACCCAAAAAGTTGCAATAACCTTGTGACACAACTAACCTTCCAGTATTGGATATGGAGGAGGCAGACTGACAACAACAATGTTTAACAGACTAGGATGACCCGGGGGTGGGAGGGGGGAACGTAGCAGATATAGGAGGGCCATTACCAACATCTTGCAGCAAGTGGTGTGAGACATGAGTTATTTGCTCAGTGATTTCAGTGATCTCATTCCCTTGCCCAGAGAACTTGCACAGAGCTCCTCCATCTTCCATCCTTCACAACTTCATTATCCTGTTTGAACCAACCTTGTAGGCAACTTTTATAGAAAAGATGTTCTGACAGAACAGGCTGAGAACACATTTGTTAACATCATCAGAGAACGCAACACATTACTGCAACGCCATGAGCTGGGCCTCATCACGTGCAAAGATGTGTGGGAAAGTGGGTGCCAGAAAATGAGGCTGTATTAAGATGTCACCAAACCTTTGATTCACCTCTGATGTTTGGATTCCCATGTTAGATCTGGTTACTGCAGCTGTTTCTTTACCTCAGAGTACTTTGTCTGATTTTTTACTTTAACTTCACCCAAAAGGACCTTGTTCTTGTTCCTATAACTTAACTGTCTTCCTGAGACATTATTTTTGTTCCAACTCTCTGGTTCCTGGACTTCCTTTTGTTCCTTTGGGCAGTTTGCATTTTTCCAGCTCCCTGGCCCTGTCCAAGCCCTCCTGCTTAAAACCAAACTCAAAGATTCTTTCTAACCTAGTGTGGCCCCTGATTGCTAAGCATCAGCCTGGTCTTTCTTTAACCCTTCCACATCATGAACCCTTTCATTACAATGCAGGTACCATTGTTTAGTATCATAGAAACTCTACAGTGCAGAAGGAGGCCATTTGGCCCATTGAGTCTGCACCGACCCTTCAAAAGACCACCCCACCCAGGCCCAATCCCTCACCCTATTCCTACAACTCCACCCTAAGTGGTAATTTAGCATGGCCAATCCACCTAACCTGCACACCTTCGGACTGTGGGAGGAAACCGGAGCACCCAGAGGAAATCCACACAAAGGGAGAAAGTGCAAACTCCACTGTCATGTGAGAGTACCTTTAAGACATGGATGTTTAAGCAATGTACCTTTAAGAAAACAGAGATGTCAGAGAGTGGGTGGCGCGGAGGTCAGATCAGCCAGTTTGCAGTTTTTAGTTTCAGTTTGAAAAAAAGCAGCTTGTGTGTGTCTTGTGTGTTTCCAGAGTGCTGCAGTTTGGAGTTTGAAAAGAGCTTGGGGGTGTCTGTGTTTGCAGTGAGCTGGATCTCTGCCATGAAAGACTATCTCTGGATCATTACGGTGATTTAAACTCATAATAGTAAAGCCTTTAACCTGATGTGATTCTGTTTAAAGGTGTTAAATCTCTTGGAAGTTTGAAGGAACATTTTGAGGAATTATTTACTGTTGCAATATCTTCGGCGTTATCTTTGAAGTAAGGGGTGTTAAGAGATCTAATGTTTATTTAAGATGTTAAGTTGAGTTCATGGAATAAACAGTGTTCTGTGTTTAAAAACCCACGTTTCCATAATTGTAATCCCACGCCTAGGGAACAAGCCGTGTGATAGGAAAAGCAACAAATACATTAAAGGTTGAACTCCATGATACATTTTGGGGTTCTGAAAACGCCTCGCCCCATAGCACCACACAGACAGTCACCTGAGGTCGGAATCAAACTCGGGGCCCTGTTGCTGTGGGGCAGCAGTGCTAACCATTGTGCCACTGTGCAGTCCACCCATCAGTTGTGTGTGAGGTTGTTGTCCCCGCTGCTGTCTGCGTTGACAGCAGTGTTGATACCCTTCACCAGCCTGACTTTTGCACCGCTACGCAAACGATTCTTCATCAGTTAATTGTTCTCTATGGCAGAGATCGAGAACAAAACATAAGGAAATCAATTTAAATTCAGTTTTCCAGAATGCATCTTAGATTTCCCTATCCAATTGCTCAGGGAATTTCCAGACAAATATGCAACATGCTTTCAGTGTAAGAACAAATGCTAAGCTTTACAAATGCTGTGATGGCCCCCATGCTACTCATAGCATGAAGTTAACTAAAGTTTTAACTTTTCTTCTACAGAATCACAAAGTTAAACTTACTTAAAGCTATATAATACCCACAAATGTAGATTACTTAAAACTACCTCTGCTACAGTATCTCTGCTGAGTTTTCTGTGTCTTAACTTCTGAAGTGAGGTTGTTTCAGTGCAGACAGTGTAGAAGGTGTCCTTTCCTTCATTCATCAGCATTGCTGTGAGGATATGGATTTTTTTAACCTTACTGCTGGCGTGATGGATTCTATTACTGGTACAATGGTATATTTTGTTGTCACTATGCCACTGCTTGGACATCATGAAACAGTCTTTTATAAGTTGCAAAGAAGTTGTTATGAACAATACTTAGCTGGGTACACATTTATATTAGATATGGAGAGGACTCCATACTAGGTCCTGACACATTGCTACTTGTTGCTAAACCAGCCCAGCTCTTGATCATATGCCTTCTCATATCACCGCACTCTGTCTCATGTCCTTGCTAAGGACCTCGGGAGGAGACCGAGATGGATCATCCACTCAGCACTTTTGGCTGAAGATGGCTGCAAATGCTTCAGCCTTGTCTTTTGCATTCATGCGCTGTGTTTCTCCATCATTGAGGATGGAGATATTTGTGGAGTCTCCTCCTTCTGGTAATTGTTTAATTCAACCCCGCTCATGACTGGATGTGTCAATGCTGCCGAGCTTAGATCTGATCTGTTGTATGTGGGATCACATAGCTTTGTCGCTTACTGCTTCCGCGGCTTGGCATGCAAGTAGTCCTGTTTTGCAGCTTCATCAGGTCAATCATGGCACCCCATCCCCACCATTTCCCACCTATGCTCCTCTCCTCCATCCTCATTGCATCCCTACCTCAACTGGGAAAACGTCTTCTCCCCCAGGCACCACAGTCCTGGACCTACATCCCCCTTGCACCCTAATCTTGGGTTTAATGTCCCCATTCTCCCAACATAACCACCCCCAGTCTGAGGCTTATCATCCCTCCCAATCTGTGGCTTAATGCCCCTCCAGTCTTGGGCCTACCCTTCACCACTGAACCTCTGTGTCCACCACCAGCTGCTGAACGCTACATGCGTGTGTATGGATGCGCACACAGAAAAGGGGCTAGGTGTGAAAGGCAAGCATTTGAAGTGATTAGGGCCAAGTTGGATGTTCTACAGGTAAATATGACGTTGGTAGAAATTTGCACTTGGAGATAATTGCGGATTTGGATTTTTAGCTGTTGAATTTTAAAAGGAGGTGAGAGTTTGCAACTTAGAAGAGGTCATAAATAACTAAGGCAAAGTTTTTCAATTTTATTTCACCTTAAAGTGGGTATCCTGGGAAAGCTAAATTTTAAAAAAGGATAAGAACAATGGGAAAGAATGAAAGAGGGCTTGGGAGCTGTGTTGAGGTGTGGCCATGATGAGACAGAATAATGAAGATGTGCAGTGAGCAGCATTCAGATAACCCAGAGAAGTGTCCGGTTGTCCCGGAAAGCAAGATTTTGTTTTAAAGTCTTGAATTTCCATATTTGAGAAAGACAGAGAGAGATCCTGGTGAAACTTTTCCCCTACAGCAGCAAGGATTTGTTTCTTGTGGTAATACTGGAATTTTAGAGATTAAGGGCGGGATTCTCCCGCAACTGTCCGGCTGGCTCGACGCCGGCGCCAAGAGCAGCGTGAACCACTCCGACATCGGGCCAACCAGAAGGTGCGGCGGGGTTGGCGTTGCGCCAACCGGCGCCGAAGGGCCGGCGTCAGTTGGCGCCTGCGCAGAACCGCTGGCGTGGTTCTGCGCATGCGCAGACCGGCCGGCATGTTTCCTGCACATGCGCAGACCGGCCGGCGTGTTTCCTGCACATGCGCAGGGGGCTTCTTCTCCGCGCCGGCCACGGCGGATCTCTACAGAGGCCAGCGCGGAAGGAAAGAGTGCCCCCACTGCATAGGCCTGCCCGCAGATTGGTGGGCCCCGATTGCGGGCCAGGCCACCGTGGAGACCCCCCCAGGGCCAGAACCCGCCACGACCCCCCAACGACTCAACTAGCCGGCCTACAAGCCAGGTCCTGCCGTGATGGACCATGTCCATTTCACGCCGGCGGGACTGCTCCAGGAAACGATGGCTGCTCGGCCCATCATGGCCTGGAGAATTGCTGGAGGGGCCGCTGCCAATGGACCCCGACCGGCGCGGCGTAAACCCCGCCCCCGCCCGAAAACCGGCACCGGAGAATACGGCAGCCGGCGTCGGAGCGGCAGGGCGGGATTCGCGCTGCCCCCCCCCCCCCAGGGATTCTCCGACCCGGCGGGGTGTCGGAGAATCCCGCCCCTCATATCTATTAAGACTGTTGCCGAAACAGGGGCGGCCCGGGGGTGCAGTGGTTCACACTGCTGCCTCATGGCGCTGAGCACCTGCGTTCGATCCTGGCCCCGGGTCACTGTCCGCGAGAAGTTTGCACATTCTCCCAGTGTGTGCGTGCGTCTCACCCCACAACCCAAAGATGTGCAGGATGGGTGAATTTGTCACGTTAAATTGTCACTTAATTGGAAAAAAAAGATTTGGGTACTCTAACTTTATTTTTAAAAAGACTGTTGACTGAACAAATGTTTATCTGTGTGCCTAACCAAGTAATATTTTGTAAGACTATTTTTTATTATATAAGTGTAATCTTGTGTCTTTAAGTTTTCTTTTATTTTGTTAATAAATGTTTTCATTTTAAGATTTAAAATCTCATGGTAAAATAGAAACGCAAATACGTGATTGCTTGTCAGGTTTTCCTCTTTTGAGATTTTGGAGTGTAAAACTTACCACCTGTCAGATCATGACAATATAAAGTTCCAAGATCGTGGTTACTGGTCACACCAGAAATTATGAATTTGAATTAATAATCCTACATGATGGAATGCTGAAAAGGATATTTTTATGTTTCTTAACTTTCTGTAAAGCTTTTCCTACTGATAATATAGTTTAAATGTGCAAATGTGAAAATCTGAAATTTTGATTAAAGAAGTGTGAAATTAAGAATAAAATAATTAATAGTTTGTATTTTCTTCCCACTAAATTTCAGAGAGATGCAAATGTAGATAGACTGAAGTTGAATCACTCCTCTACAGAGGAAATACACAGCGAAACAAAAGCCGAGCAAGGTATGTATATGATTGGTTTAATTTTTGAAGTTTAATATCCAGATAATTGGTAGTTACACCAATAAGGTGATTTAATTCTCAAATTCTATTTCAGATTGTGGAAACTCTGTAAACTTGTGTATTCGGTGCAGAAACTTCTTAAATTATCTTAGTTGAGATTTGTTATATTAAGAAGGAAAAGTACAGCTCTCAACATCAGGTAGCAACTGGGGTTAATCCAGCAGAACTGTCCATAACTTGGAGCCTTTTTCAGAATTAATGGAGGGTCACACCCATTTTCATTTGGTTTTCTTCATCATAGATGTTGTTCTGATGTTGTCTGACCTGCTATGCAATGCACTGTTTGTTACATTATTGATTGTTTCCTTCTGGAATAGGGTTGAACTGATTTGATTATGTGCAGTGTTTAGGGCAGGGGGGGTGGGTGATGGAATGGGAATCTTGGTCAATTGCAGCTTTTGATCAGCCCTTCCACTTGAGAGCGAGCGAGTGGCAAACTGATTTATATTCCATGGTTAATAAAATTCTGCCTGATATGAGTTAATGATTACCTTTAGTTTCTGTCCTTTACTTAAAATGTTGTTTGTGGGATGTGGGTGCTGTTGGTTAGGCCAGCATTTGTTTCCCATCCTTAATTGCCCTTGGTAAGCTGGTGGTGAGCTGATGACTTGAACCACTGCACCCACAGTGCTGTTAGGAACAGAGTTTTAGGAATTTGACCCAGCGACTATGAAGGAATGGAGATTTGGTTCTAAATCAGGATGGTGTGAGGCCTGGAGGGTAATTCCCAGATGGTGATAGCCCCCTCTAATGCCATTCTTCTAGGCTGTCGAAGTTTTGAGTTTGGAAGGTGCTGTCGAAGGAGGCATGGTGAGTTGCTGCAGTGTATCGTGTGGATGCAACACAGTGCAAGAAGTGAATGTTGCGGGCAGTGAACAGGGTTCAAAACAAATGGGCCGCTTGTCCTGGATGATGTTGAGCTTCTTGAATGTTTGTGGAGCTACACCAATCCAGGAAAGTATTACATCACACTCCTGACTTGTGCCTTGTAGATGGCGGACTGGCTTTGGGGAGTTTGGGGGTGCATTATGTGCTTCAAAATTCCCAGCCTCTGACTTGCTCTTATAGGCCCTGTATTTATTTGGCTGGTCGATTTCAGTTTCTGGTCAATAGTAACCCCCAGGATGTTGATAGTGAGGGGTTCAGCAATGGAGATGCCATTGAATGTCATGGGGAGATGGTTAGATTCTCGCTTCATAGAAGCCATTGAATCCCTACAGTGCAGAAGGAGGCCATTCAGCTCATTGAGTCTACACCGACCCTCTGAAAGAGCACCCTACGTAGGCCCATTCCCCCACCTAACATGTACATCTTTTTAACATTAAGGGGCAATTTTATCATGGCCAGTTCACCTAATCTGCACATCTTTGGACAAAGGGAGGAAACTGGAGAACCCAGAGGAAACCCACTCGGACACGAGGAGAGCATGCAAACTCCACACAGTCACCCATAGCTGAAATTGAACTTGGTTCCCTGGCGCTGTGAGGAAGCTGTACTAACCACTGTGCCACCCTGTTGGAGATGGTCATTGCTTGACATTTGTGTAGCATAAATGTTACTTGCTACATATCAGCCCAAAGCTGAATATTGTCTAGATCCTCTTGCATATGGCCACGAATGCTTCCGAATCTGAGGTGTTGTGAATGCTGCTGAACATCCCCATGATTCTGACCTCATGATGGAGGAAGGGAGGTTAATGATGAAGGAGCTGAAGATGTTTGGGCCTCGGACACTACCCTGAAGAACTCTTGCAGTAATATCCTGCGACTGAGATGATTGACCTCCAACATCCACAACCATCTCCTTTATGCGAGACATGATTCCAGTGGAGAATTTCCCCCCTCATTCCCAATGACTTCAGTTTTGCCAGAGCTCTTGATGCCATACTTGGTCAAATACTGCCTTTATGCCAAGGGCAATTATTCTCATGTCACCTCACCTCTGGAGTGCATCTCCACAATAATAAGATCAGGAACTGGGTGGCCCTGGTGGAAGCATAACTGAGCATCAGTGAACAGGCTATTGCTGAGTAAGTGCTGCTTGATAACGTTGTTGATGACTCCTTCGATCACTTTGTTGATGATTGGGAATTGTTCAGAAAACAAAGGTAGTAAGGGATTTTTATTTGTATTGGTAAACATTAGAAATAAGGTATAGTTTTAGTGGGTTTAATTGAATGTTTCTGTGCCTGGAAGGATGAAACCTATAGTTCGATTCATGTTGGATAAAGTTGTTTTTATGTGTGGGGGTTGGTTATGTTCGAACTGTGTTTCTATTGTGCTTAGAGAGGGTTACAACGTGAAGAATAAATGAAAAATATGTGGGTGTTGTTAGCAACTGGGGCCTTGTAAGGTAGAGAAGCTTTTAAGGTTTAGTTTAGCTAATTTGATAGCAGTTGGAGATAGCTAATGAGAGTGAAGGCAGCTTTCCTCTCTGCTAGAAGCAGTTGGTTTTAGAAAGTTAGAGAGGGAACATCTCTCTCAGCATTGCTAGAAGAAAAGCTACAGTATGGAGTAATGTTTAAGAAAATTAAGGCTGGAAATCTAAAGTCCAGCAGGTAAAGAAACTAGAGAAATGAAGAGAAGTGTCCAAGAAGCCTGGAGTTAAGTGAACAGAGACCAAGATATAATTCAGAAGGATTCAAGGAAGAGTAAAGGGAGGCTAAGTGCCGACGCCGGTGTAAAAACAGGAGTGTTTTACTCCGGCGTCGGCGCCCGTTCCGAGACCCGATTCTCTGGGCCACAGTGGGGTAGCACGGCGCTGGAGCGGCCCATGCCACTCCAGCTGCCGATCCCTGCGTGAAACCGGTGCCGCGGGGACCATGCATGCACAGTTGGCCCGGCGCCAACTAGCGCATGCGCAGTGGCCTTCTTTCGCGCGCCGGCCCCAACGCCAAATGGCGCAGGGCTACAGGAACCGGCGCGGAGGAAAGGAGGCCCTCCGATAGAGAGGTCGACCCGCCGATCGGTGGGCCCCGATCGCGGGCCAGGCCACTACGGTGGCCCCACCCGGGGTCGCCGCCCCCCCCCCCCCTCCCCAATCCATAGTCCGCCCTTCAAGGCCGAGGTCCCGCCGGCTCAGAGGATGTTAGAACGACGCCGGCGGGACTCGGCTTTTTGTTGACGGCCGCTCGGCCCATTCGGGCCGGAGAATCGGCGTGCCGGAGAGTCACCGCATACCCCGACCGGCACCGCGCTGGCCACGCTGGCCCCAGTGGCGCCGATTTTCTCCTCTGCGGAGAATCGCGCCTGGGCATCGGGGCGGTGTGGCGCGATTCATTCGACCCGCCGGCGATTCTCCGACCCGGCGGGGGGGGGTCGGAGAATTCCGCCCAATGTTCTTGGTTAAAGAGACAATTGTTGTAACCAGACTTGAAGTGGGACAGCAACCTTCAAAAGTCAATCAAAAGTCTGGCCATTTTAATACAGTTTGGGAATTGAGAGTTAAAGCAATTGTGATTATTTTGCACAGTGGACAAGACAAATAAATCTTAATGGGGTGGTGTAAAATCCTGGGCTGCATTTGCTGTTAAAAGTAGAGCAGAAGCTTTGTTTAAAAGTATTGCTTGAAAGTCTGGTCTGGATTGTGGAATGCAAACGCTAAGGAAAAGCATAATTATGAGAGAAGATTTTAAAGTATGTTTTTGTGAGTGGAGTTTTGACACTCTCACGTGACAATCATCTGAGGCATTCTGAAGAGCCCTTCACTTGGGGTTCAGAGCGGAGATTGTATTTACCAATAGTCGTCGTGTATACTTAAAAGGGACTTTGTGTTAATGAGATCATTGTAGATTAAGACGTACTTTGTAATCTGTGTTAACCCTAAAACCTGTGCGTAATTGTTAAGGGGGAGCAAAGGGATATTGTATCAAAATCCAGTCTTTTCATGTTTAATACATGTTTTTTTCTTGCTAAAATTAAATAGTGGTCCTGTGACGCTGTTCCTCCATGTTTTATATAAAAAGTAGAAGTTATGGTCTTTTGAGCCAGGGTTCAATTTGGCATCTTCCCTTCCAGTCCTAATGCCAAATGAGTTTGTAATTGAGTAGAGTCAGTAATTGCCTTGGTTGGATTTGTCCTGCATTTTGTGCACAAGACATACCTGGGCAATTATCCTCATTGCCGGGTCGATGTCAGAGTTCCCTCTGTACTGGAACAGTTTGGCTAAGAGTGCAGCTAAATCTGGAGCAGAAGTCTTCAGCACTATTGCTGGAATATTTAGGGCCCCTGCCCCTGCCCTATCACCGTAACCCTACCTAAATTTGGACACTAAGGGGCAAAGCATGGCCAATCCACCTAATCTGCACATCTTTGGTCTGTGCGATGAAACTGGAGCACACGGAGGAAATGAGCAAACTCCATACACACGTTCACCCGAGGTCAGAATCGAACCCGGGGTCCCTGGCACTGTGAGGCAGCAGTGCTAGCCACTGTGCCGCCCCTTATTGACATGGGCCTGCAATTTCTGCACCAACCTCTCCCCACTCCCCTGTTGCCTAACTGTCTGTCTCTCACACCTGCCAGCTGTTAATTAACAATATTGCTCCATTCCTGTGTCATCCATTTTACATTTGGAAAATAGGACTTTGTCACGGTCAGCAAATTTTGCCTAATTTCTCTCTTTCTCTGTCAGAAACTTTCATTTTCTCGACTGCTTGATTTATCCCATAATTCTTCATTGAAATTTGTAATTTATGTTTTACCCTCAAATCAGCTCACTTTTATTACACCCTGAGAACACAGTGGTCAGTCTGATCATTTCACTATTATTGCAAAAATTGTTTATACCTGATGTTGTTTTATTTTCTAAATGGATGAGTTACTGAATTGATGAGCTCGATCTCATTTGCACAGAAGCACCAGCTGTAATATTAACACCTCTTGGGACTCACCAAAACTAAATCAGAAGAGGTACTTTAACCTGCATTCGAAAGACAGCAGATGGAGCTGTGTACTCGAGTGTGCTTAATATTCAGAGCAAATTGCAACAAAAAATTGGAATGTTTCAAATAAATGGAAGAAGAGAAATGCAATTATGGAATTCTTTCCTTTTTCAGGACATCTTCTGTGATAATAAAGGGGGAAAAGTAGAGTGTGTCAAGTTGAGATACAGAGGGACCACCTGGTTCAGAAATGGCATAGACATTGGTTCAACAATCCCCTATTTAATGAGACTATTTAGAATGAAATAAGCAACAAATGAGGAACTTGGGAACTAGAGTAGGTCAATGGCAGAGAGAAATTAAGGACAATGTAAAGCAAATTTCTATCAATACATCTTGTGCTGCTGAGAAAGATACATTTCGCCCCCACTTGGATAGAAAATGCTCGGTCACACCATTGAAGCCCGTGTACAAATCCCTGGGAAACATGACTGAGATACCATGGGCCCTGATGACATAACCAAGATTGGAAAGGGCGTTGCCCTTTCGACACTTCGCACCTGATGACGCAGTGTTCGTTCGTAACTGGCTCTCTGGGATTGTTGTCCATCAAATGGACCCAGTCTCTTCCCAAGTTGGTGTCTGGGGGCATCTACTGAAACGACACCTGGATCACATTCGCTCATGGAGGTGCCTCGTGAGGTGCCTCAAAAGAAACCTGACCTAGATCCTCTGGCTCCATTGGGGCTGGTTTAGTAAAGTGGGCTAAATAGCTGGCTTTTAAAGTAGACCAAGGCAGGCCAGCAGCACGGGTTCAATTCCCGTACCAGCCTCCCCGAACAGGCGCCGGAATGTGGCAACGAGGGGCTTTCACAGTAACTTCATTTGAAGCCAACTTGTGAACCCAATGTGGAGTCTTCCGACTCCGAAATGGAGACGCGGGTCTCTGAGGTCTTGGACATGGACTCCATAGTTCAGCCACACCCTGACGATCATCCGCCACGGCCCTCATGCAGCAGACGGCGTTCGCCAGCAAGGTATATGCAGAGCCGAAGAGACTCTAATGCCCTCTGCCTATTCCTCCGCCTCATCGCTGATCGAGGGGGTCTTTGGACTTTGGGGGTAGAGGGATGTAATATCCCATACTGGATCTACAGGGTGGGAATGTTTGTCTTCCCTGTGCTCCTTGTGGAGTATGAACTCCCCTGTTAGGGGCGAGGAATCTCTATTAACCACCGTATATGAGGTCGACCAGGAACGCACCAACCAGAGAGGAACCCGTTTGTGTAACTAAAGCTTTGTTCTTACTTTACTTGGTTGCCCTCATTAAAGGTATTGTCAGGCTGACAGTTCCATTTTTTGTTTAAACTAAAGTCTTCAGGTCTGGCTCCTGAGTCTGGCCGAGGGCAGAGGGCAGTAGAGCGGAAATGCTGATTGGCTGTTGTGGGGGTAATTTGCATACGTCTGTTGTGGTCAGCCTAACTTGAAGGTGTACCTGTGCAAGAGACCCTAGCTGTTAAAGTGAAGACAAGCATTCAGCAGAGGGCAGTAGAGCGGAGCTGCTGATTGGCTGTTGTGGGGGAAATTTGCATACGTCCATTCTGGTCACCCTAACTTGAAGGTGGTTTGTGGAGGTGCTGTTGCCAAGTGACAGTTAAACCCAAACACTTCTTCAGTGTTTCCCTCCTTATCCCCTCCTCTAACCAAAAAAAACAACCGCTGTAAAGATCAAGAGTAATGCTGGAGGGCAGGTAGAAGTAGAAAGAAGTTGAATCATGACATCACAGCCTGCAGGTAAGGGATTGGCTGGTGACTGGTAAGTAGTTTTTCTTTTACTTTCCCTCAGGTTGCTGAGTGAGTGCTTGCTGAGAAGCGGAGTGAATAACAGATAAGCTCTTTCTTTCTTTCTTTTTTTATCTAGAGCGGATGGCAGGGAAGATAGTGCAATGTTCCTCCTGCAGAATGTTTGAGGTGCGGGACGCCGTCAGTGTCCCTGCTGATTTCATTTGTGGGAAGTGCACCCATCTCCAGCTCCTCAGAAACCGCGTTAGGGAACTGGAGCTGGAGCTGGATGAACTTCGGATCATTCGGGAGGCAGAGATGGTCATAGATAGAAGTTTCAGGGATGTAGTTACTCCGAAGAATAAAGATAGATGGGTGACGGTGAGAGGGGTTGGGAGGAAGCAGTCAGTACAGGGATCCCCTGTGGTCGTTCCCCTTAGTAACAAGTATACCGCTTTGGATACTGTTGGGGGGGGGGCTTACCAGGGGTAAGTCATGGGGTACAGGTCTCTGGCACAGAGTCTGTCCTTGTTGCTCAGAAGGGAAGGGGGGATAGGAGTAGAGCATTAGTCATTGGAGACTCCATAGTTAGGGGGATAGATAGGAGATTCTGTGGGAACGAGACAGACTCGCGGTTGGTGTGTTGCCTCCCAGGTGCCAGGGTGCGTGATGTCTCGGATAGTGTTTTCGGGATCCTTAAGGGGGAGGGGGAGCAGCCCCAAGTCGTGGTCCACATAGGTACCAACGAAATAGGTAGGAAAAGGGATAGGGATGTAAGGCAGGAATTCAGGGAGCTAGGGTGGAAACTTAGATCTAGGACAAACAGAGTTATTATCTCTGGGTTGTTACCCGTGCCACGTGATAGCGAGACAAGGAATAGGGAGAGAGAGGAGTTGAACACGTGGCTACAGTGATGGTGCAGGAGGGAGGGTTTCAGATTTCTGGATAATTGGGGCTCATTCTGGGGTCGGTGGGACCTCTACAAATGGGATGGTCTACACCTTGACCAGAAGGGTACCAATATCCTGGGGGGAAATTTGCTAATGCTCTTCAGGAGGATTTCAACTAGTTCAGCAGGGGCTTGGGAACCTGAATTGTACCTCCAGTATACAGGAGGTTGAGAGTAGTGAGGTCATGAGTAAGGTTTCAAAGTTGCAGGAGTGTACCGGCAGGCAGGAAGATGGTTTAAAGTGTGTCTTCTTCAATGCCAGGAGCATCCGGAATAAGGTGGGTGAACTTGCGGCATGGGTTAGTACCTGGGACTTTGATGTTGTGGCCATTTCGGAGACATGGATAGAGCAGGGACAGGAATGGTTGTTGCAAGTGCCGGGATTTAGATATTTCAGTAAGCTCAGGGAAGGTGGTAAAAGAGGGGGAGGGGTGGCATTGTTAGTCAAGGACAGTATTACGGTGGCAGAAAGGACGTTTGATGAGGACTTGAGGTAGTATGGGTTGAGGTTAGAAACAGGAAAAGAGGGGTCACCCTGTTAGGGGTTTTCTGTAGGCCTCCGAAAAGTTCCAGAGATGTAGAGGGAAGGATTGCAAAAATGATTCTGGATAGGAGCGAAAGCAACAGGGTAGTTGTTATGGGGGACTTTAACTTTCCAAATATTGACTGGAAACGCTATTGTTCGAGTACTTTAGATGGGTCCGTTTTTGTCCAATGTGTGCAGGAGGGTTTCCTGACACAGTATGTAGATAGGCCAACGAGAGGCGAGGCCATATTGGATTTGGTACTGGGTAATGAACCAGGACAGGTGTTAGGTTTGGTGGTAGGTGAGCACTTTGGTGATAGTGACCACAATTCGATTATGTTTACTTTAGTGATGGGAAGGGATAGGTATGTACCGCAAGGCAAGAGTTATATCTGGGGGAAAGGCAATTATGATGCGATGAGGCAAGACTTAGGATGCATCGGATGGAGAGGAAAACTGCAGGGGATGGGCACAATGGAAATGAGGAGCTTGTTCAAGGACCAGCTACTGCGTGTCCTTGATAAGTATGTACCTGTCAGGCAGGGAGGAAGTGGTCGAGCAAGGGAACCGTGGTTTACTAAAGCAGCCAAAACACTTATCAAGAGGAAGAAGGAGGCTTACGTAAAGATGAGACATTAAGGTTCAGTTAGGGCGCTCAAGAGTTACAAGTGAGCTAGGAAAGACCTAAAGAGAGAGGTAAGAAGAGCCAGGAGGGACATGAGAAGTCTTTGGCAGGTAGGATCAAGGCTAACCCTAAAGCTTTCTATAGATATGTCAGGAATAAACAAATGACTAGGGTAAGAGTAGGGCCAGTCAAGTACAGTAGTGGGAAGTTGTGCGTGGAGTCCGAGGAGATAGGAGAGGTGCTAAATGAATATTTTTCGTCAGTATTCACACAGGAAAAAGACAATGTTGTCGAGGAGAATACGGAGCTTCAGGCTACTAGACTAGAAGGGCTTGAGGTTCATAAGGAGGAGGTGTTAGCAATTCTGGAAAGTGTGAAAATAGATAAGTCCCCTGGGCTGGATGGGATTTATCCTAGGATTCTCTGGGAAGCTAGGGAGGAGATTGCTGAGCCTTTGACTTTGATCTTTAAGTCATCTTTGTCTACAGGAATAGTGCCAGAAGACTGCAGGATAGCAAATGTCCCCTTGTTCAAGAAGGGGAGTAGAGGCAACCCTGGTAACTATAGGCCAGTGAGCCTTACTTCTGTTGTGGGTAAAATCTTGGAAAGGTTTATCAGAGATATGATGTATAATCATCTGGAAAAGAATAATTTGATTAGAGATAGTCAGCACGGTTTAGTGAAGGGTAGGTCGTGCCTCACAAACGTTATTGAGTTCTTTGAGAAGGTGACCATACAGGTGGATGAGGGTAAAGCAGTTGATGTGATGTATATGGATTTCAGTAAAGCGTTTGATAAGGTTCCCCACGGTAGGCTACTGCAGAAAATACGGAGGCATGGGATTCAGGGTGATTTAGCAGTTTGGATCAGATATTGGCTAGCTGGAGGAAGACAAAGGGTGGTGGTTGATGGGAAATGTTCAGACTGGAGTCCAGTTACTAGTGGTGTACCACAAGGATCTGTTTTGGTGCCACTGCTGTTTGTCATTTTTATAAATGACCTGGAGGAGGGCGTAGAAGGATTCGTGAGTAAATTTGCAGATGACACTGAAGTTGGTGGAGTTGTGGACAGTGCGGAAGGATGTTACAAGTTACAGAGGGACATGGATAAGCTGCAGCGCTGGGCTGAGAGGTGGCAAATGGAGTTTAATGCAGAAAAGTATGAGGTGATTCATTTTGGAAGGAATAACAGGAAGACAGAGTACTGGGCTAATGGTAAGATTCTTGGCAGTGTGGATGAGCAGAGAGATCTCGGTGTCCATGTACATAGATCCCTGAAAGTTGCCACCCAGGTTGAGAGGGTTGTTAAGAAGGCGTATGGTATGTTAGCTTTTATTGGTAGAGTGATTGAGTTTACAGCCGCATTTGGAGTATTGCGTGCAATTCTGGTCGCCACATTATAGGAAGGATGTGGAAGCATTGGAAAGGGTGCAGAGGAGATTTACCAGAATGTTGCCTGGTATGGAGGGTGTCGTGTTGGGTGCTCTGCTACACAGACGAACCAACACGGTTGCGGAAGGTACAACTCAGTTTTATTACTAACAATATTAACATTTGTATACTGGTTACTGTGGTTCGTTCATTACCCTCTAACCTGTGGACCCAGCCCTAACACTATCTTGGAGAGGCACTCAGCACATGGTGAATGTCTGAGTGGCTTGCTGTGAGCTCTGTGCACTGAGCTGTCTCCTGCTGGAATGAACCGGAAGTGTCGTGTTCCCCGTTTTATAGTGTGTCTGCTCCTGCTTGTGATTGGCTGTGATGTTGCTCTGTCCATCAGTGTGTATGTGTGTTTGCACCTTGATGTTTATCTGAATATCAGACATCCCCCTTTTTTACAAGAATATGTGCCTATGTGGTAATAAGTATAGATGTGTACTGAGTTCAGCTGAATGTGTGTGTGTGAATGTGTACAGCATGTACATGAGGTTAAACTATATACATGGGAAGGTGTCAGATGCAACATAGCAATGAGGTTGTACCATCAACAAAACACGTGTAAACATCAAGCATCAAAACAAACTCCTGTAATGACAAAAGAGAAACTTATTAACATAGTGCCATAAAACCTTTAGTGAGTCCAACGTTCAAACAGGCTCATAAGTCCAGCCTAGTAGGTGGGCGACGAATTTGGGTTGACCGCCTCAAGGGTGGCTCAGGAACCACCAGCTGAGGAATGGGCCTGGCCACAGGCAGCAGAGGAATGGGCATGGTGGCAGGAAGCTCCACGAATTCAACATCAGGAACAACAGGAGGGCGTGGCACCGGTGTATGATCACGTAGCGAGCGCGGAAGCAGGCGAAGAACCCGGCGATTGCGCCGGCGAATGGAGCCATCAGGCATGCGAACCAGGAGCGAGCGGGGAGCCACGTGTCGGAGAACTTTGGCAGTTGTCGACCAGCCACCCTCTGGTAGGTGGATGCGGACATTGTCTCCAGGCGCCAAGGCAGGAAGACCAGTTGCCCGAGTGTCGTGTGCCACCTTCTGCTGAGCACGCTGCTGTTGCATCCTTTGTAGTACTGGAATATGGTCGAGTGTAGGGACAAGAATGAATGGCACAGTGGTCCTGAGGGCACGACCCATCAACAGCTGGGCTGGTAAGAGGCCAGTGGCTAGTGGGGCCGATCGATAGGCCAGCAGGGCTAAGCATAAATCCGATCCGGCATCAGCAGCCTTGCAGAGGAGCCACTTCACAATATGGACGCCCTTTTCCGCCTTGCCATTTGACTGGGGATGCAGAGGGCTGGACGTCACGTGTGTGAAGCCATACGAAGCAGCAAAAGAAGACCATTCTTGGCTTGCAAAACAGGGCCCATTGTCCGACATGACAGTAATCGGATGCCATGTCGAGCGAAGGTGTCTTTGCATGCCCTGATGACAGCGGATGATGTCAGATCGTGCAGGCGTATGACCTCTGGATAATTTGAAAAGTAATCTATGATGATTACGTAGTCCCTGCCAAGCGCATGAAAGAGGTCCACACCCACCTTCGCCCAGGGGGACGTTACCAACTCATGGGGCTGAAGCGTCTCAGGGAGTTGCGCCGGCTGAAAGCTTTGGCCGGTGGGGCAGTTGAGCACCATGTCGGCAACGTCATCACTGATGCCCGGCCAGTACACAGCTTCTCGGGCCCTCCGTCTGCACTTCTCAACCCCGAGATGGCCTTCGTGCAGTTGGTCGAGGACCAGCCTGTGCATGCTGTGTAGGATCACAATCCGGTCCAGCTTTAGGAGGACACCGTAAATGACGGCCAAGTCATCCTGGACATTGTAGAATTGTGGGCACTGTCCTTTGAGCCACCCTCCCTTCATGTGGCGCATTACACGTTGTAGAAGGGGGTCAGCCGATTTGAATTGTCAGCTGGCAGATTGGCCGATGTGAAGGCCACATGCGCTTCGACTTGACAGACGAACCCCTCCGAATCGGGCGGTGTGCTCACTGCTCTAGGTAGGGCATCCACAATGATGAGGTCCTTACCCGGGGTGTAGACCAGTTGGAAGTCGTACCTCCAGAGCTTGAGCAGGATGCACTGGAGGCGAGGGGTCATCTCGTTCAAAGAACAAAGAAATGTACAGCACAGGAACAGGCCCTTCGGCCCAACAAGCCCGTGCCGACCATGCTGCCCGACTAAACTACAATCTTCTACACTTCCTGGGTCCGTATCTCTCTATTCCCATCCTATTCATGTATTTGTCAAGATGCCCCTTAAATGTCACTATCGTCCCTGCTTCCACCACCTCCTCCGGTAGCGAGTTCCAGGCACCCACTACCCTCTGCGTAAAAAAACTTGCCTCGTATATCTACTCTAAACCTTGCCCCTCTCACCTTAAACCTATGCCCCCTAGTAATTGACCCCTCTACCCCGGGGAAAAGCCTCTGACTATCCACTCTGTCTATGCCCCTCATAATTTTGTAGACCTCTATCAGGTCGCCCCTCAACCTCCTTCGTTCCAGTGAGAACAAACCAAGTTTATTCAACCACTCCTCATAGCTAATGTCCTCCATACCAGGCAACATTCTGGTAAATCTCTTCTGCACCCTCTCTAAAGCCTCCACATCCTTCTGGTAGTGTGGCGACCAGAATTGAACACTATACTCCAAGTGTGGCCTAACTAAGGTCCTATACAGCTGCAACATGACTTGCCAATTCTTATACTCAATGCCCCGGCCAATGAAGGCAAGCATGCCGTATGCCTTCTTGACTACCTTCTCCACCTGTGTTGCCCCTTTCAGTGACCTGTGGACCTGTACTCCTAGATCTCTTTGACTTTCAATGCTCTTGAGGGTTCTACCATTCACTGTATATTCCCTACCTGCATTAGACCTTCCAAAATGCATTACCTCACATTTGTCCGGATTAAACGCCATCTGCCATCTCTCCGCCCATGTCTCCAAACAATCTAAATCCTGCTGTATCCTCTGACAGTCCTCATCGCTATCCGCAATTCCACCAACCTTTGTGTCGTCTGCAAACTTACTAATCAGACCAGTTACATTTTCCTCCAAATCATTTATATATACTACAAAGAGCAAAGGTCCCAGCACTGATCCCTGTGGAACACCACTGGTCACAACCCTCCAATTAGAAAAGCATCCTTCCATTCCTCTGAAGTACCACTGAAGTGTAACCTCACTACTTTTGTAAACTATTCCCCACACAGTAAATAATAACATTCTATCAGCTTTCCTAATTACTTGCTGTACCTGTATACTCCACTTTTGCGATTCATGCACGAGAGCACCCCGATCTCTCTGCACCTCAGAACTCTGCACTCTCTCACCATTTAGATAATAAGGTTTTTATTCTTCCTGTCAAAATGGAGAATTTTGCGCACATTATATTCCATTTGCCAAATCTTTGCCCACTCGCTTAACATTTCTATTTCCCTTTGTAGCTTCCTTACATCCTCTTCACAACTTTACTACCTATCTTTGTGCAGTCAGTAAATTTAGCAACCATACGATCAGTCCTTTCATCCAAAGATTTTCACTGCCTATGTTTGATTGACAACTTTGAGGCAGAAATGTTATTCAAAATTACTGTTGAATGGTTATTTTTTTCCCCAGAGCAAAGCCTTGCCAGTGGGGTTATATGGGTCACTGCTTTTATACATACATACAAGATGAGGGGCATGGGAGACATGAGGGAGCATGAGGGCAGATGGAAAGTAAGGGGGCATGATGGGTTTATGAGAGATATTAGGAGGCATAAGAGAAAGTGAACATGGAGGGGCATGGGAGATATGAGGGAATCTGGATATGGAGGGGATATAAAGGTTTTAAAGGGGAGACGGCGGGACAGTGAGTATAGAGGGCCTAACAATCATGATTACAGTTGGGTCAATGCCCCAGTAAATGGAGGCATGTTTTCTAACTTGCCCATTTCCATTGCCGCCTCAGGCCCACCCACCCACCTCCCTGACAGAAAAATAGGCTGAGCGGTTAGCCCAGAACAGAATCAGGGTCACAGGTTCAGGAAATCTCCTGACTCCTTCATGAAAATTAGTGTTAAGAAGCTCAATTGTCCGTGTTACATATAGTTTTTAACTAATGCGACCCCTGTTGTGTGAGGTGACCTAATATCTAGAAAGTTATCAGAAGCTATTGAATGCAGTGAGTAAAATACTATTAATGGCATTAATGGGGAATTATTGGATTAAGAGGAGATGTTGTTGCCTCATTGGCAAACTGCAGTTGCATCATTAAAGTACAGAGTAGCGTGGAGGGGTTTGCTCATGTGAAGATTAAAATCTGAATGTTATTGCAGCAACATTTCAACACAAAAAAAGATACACACCACTTTGTAATGTTATAGACTCTGACTTGCAGTACCCAATACGTTCAATGTGTTGCTTCTGTTTTCTTGCCCTTTTGCCTAACCTAAGATATATCTACCATAAGTGATGGCAGTGTGCCCAGTGGTGAGAAAAACAGAAACAAAGTTGTTTTCCAAAATAATAACCTTATGCACAACAAATGACTAATTCTGTATCCGAGCAGTGCTGGCAGTCATGGGCCACTTAAGGTTCACTCTCATGGGTGATGACATCGTGAGAAATCTTACAATGAATTACAACAAGCAATACATTTGCAGTGTTGCAAAAATGCCTGCTATCCATGTAAATTATATTGTTACTACATTAACTGATTACTTTTCATACACCCCCTTGTTGTTTTTGTTTTGCCGTTTTCTTCATCTCCTTCCAGGTTCCCAGAAATCTCTGTTATGCTTTTAGCATGAAAGCTATCCACTCTGTTACTGATGCCTAATCAGACCTCAACAAAGGTTATGGTACTGAACAAGACGCTTAACGTTTTAAAGTTTTAAGACTGTGCAGAAAAGAGATTTGTTCCGGGAGTGGTAATATAAGAAATTGGGCTTTGTTGTTTGTTACATAAAACTTTCTTAAAACAAAATAAAATAAAACACTATTTAACTTTCAGACGTCACAGTTCTAACTCTAACAGGTTATATACAGTTTAACTTTAATATAGATTCCTATTAATCAACACTTGGCATTAGATCTCAGCTCTCGTTCCACTTACACATCCAGGCGAAGGCAACACTTTGATTTGGGAAGCAATCCTTCTCTTAGAGACACCTCTTTGTCAAAGTTTTCTCTCTCTGTAGCAATTTTTCATGACCCCTTCTGCTGGCTGCCTACATGCCTCTCTTCCTGCCTTTGTTCCCCAAAAGATTTCACTCTCTATTTAAGCTCAGCCCAGCCCTTCAAACTAAGCCTCTTCCTTGAGGTGGTCAAACCTGAATCCATTCCCATTATTTGGCTGAAAGCCCATTCCCGTCTACAAAAGGCCGGAGCTAGGCCATTCATCTGCAACTAGATTTTCATTACTAGACCATTGGGTCCTCAGACTCTGTTAATGGGAGGATGTCTGGTCCTGCAGGAATGTCCTGAAGAACAATGGGTCTTTGCTGAATCACACTATGCATTCCCTAAAGAGGTTAGGTGAGATACCCTCAATTACGACTCAGGAGAGGAGTTCGATAATACAAAGGCTTCAATTACCAGAGAACCAGACAGCTGCTGAGAAGTGTGATCACTGCATGCTGCCTACTGAACGTAACCTTATATACGGCTTCCTGGGGGCGGAGTCCCACAGGGTTCCAATCCCGGTCTTAAAGGGACCTACGCATTAAAGGTACATGTGTATACAGATATGATTCATCACATTCACCCCCTGTTTTAAACAAAAACGCATAGTCCATCGGGGGTGAAGTGGAATTACAAGTTCAGTCTTTTGGGTGGTCTGATTGTCCGTGTCGACCTTCTCCGCTCCGGCGGTGGTGCGAAGGATACGGTCGTCCTCGGTGGTGGTATATCCGGGAGCACGGTTGTCTGAGCCTTTGCCAGCATTGGAGCAGGGGGGTGACTAGGGTGATTGGTGCCAGCGCCGGCTGGGGGGAGGGGGGCGCTATGGGAGGACGCTGTCGGAGTCGACTGCCGGTGCGGGGAGTGGAGCGTCGGTGGAAGGGGGACGTCAGTGGGCGAGCCAGCGGGTGCCAGGTCTCGCAGGGAAACAGTGTCCTGCCTGCCGTCGGGGTGCTCGACGTAGGCGTATTGAGGGTTTGCGTGTAGACCCTCTCGACCAGTGGATCTGTCTTATGGCTCCTCACATGC
Organism: Scyliorhinus torazame; assembly: GCF_047496885.1. Lineage (NCBI taxonomy): Eukaryota > Metazoa > Chordata > Chondrichthyes > Carcharhiniformes > Scyliorhinidae > Scyliorhinus > Scyliorhinus torazame. Next base: position 70,535,472 of record NC_092715.1, on the reverse strand, counting down.
CTCCGGAGTAGAACTGGTCCCGGAGTCGTCAGCCAACGTGGAAGCAAGACCCCAGAGGTGGACTTCCTGGGGAAGACAAACAAACAATTGTGAGGGGTCTCATTCGTGGCCGTACAGAGGAACGACCTAATGGAGTGTAGGCCATTGGATAGGACCTCCTGCCAGCGGGCGATTGGGAGACTTCTTGACCGTAGGGCTAGAAGAACAGCCTTCCAAACTGTTGCATTCTCCCTCTCCACCTGCCCGTTTCCCCGCGGGTTATAGCTGGTCGTTCTGCTCGAGGCGATGCCTTTGTTGAGCAGTTATCGGCACAGCTCATCGCTCATGAACGATGTACCCCGGTCGCTGTGAATATAAACGGGGAAACCAAACAGCGTGAAGTTGCTGTGCAGTGCCTTGATTACAGAGGCCGAGGTCATATCGGGGCAGGGGACAGCGAAGGGGAAGCGGGAGAATTCATCGATGACAGTGAGGAAATAACTGTTGTGGTTGGTGGACGGGAGGGGCCCTTTGAAGTCCATGCTTAGTCGCTCAAAGAGCCCAGAGGCCTTTATCAGGCGAGCCTTGTCTGGTCGATAGAAGTGCGGTTTGCACTCCGCACAGATCTGGCAAGCCTTGGTCATGGCCTTGACCTCCTCGGTGGAGTAAGGTAGGTTGCGGGACTTGATGAGATGGGCAAGCCGGGTGGCAGAGGTCATCGTGGATGGCCCGCAGGCGGTCTTTCTGCGCGTTGGCGCACGTGCCGCTGGACAGGGCATCTGGGGACTCGTTGAGCTTTCCCGGACAATATGTAATATTGTACGTGTAGGTGGAGAGTTCGATCCTCCACCTCAGAATTTTATCATTCTTTATTTTGCCCCGTTGTGCGTTATCGAACATAAAGGTGACCGACCATTGGTCGGTGACGAGGGCGAACCTCCTACCAGCTAGGTAGTGCCTCCAGTGCCGCACGGCCTCCACTATGGCTTGTCCCTCCTTCTCGAGTGTCGAATTTCCGAGGCGGTGAGGGTTCGGGAGAAGAACGCTACAGGTCTGCCCGCCTGGTTGAGGGTAGCAGCCAAGGCGACGTCTGATGCATCGCTTTCTACCTGGAAGGGAATGGTTTCGTCCACTGCGTGCATGGCGGCCTTGATGATATTGGCCTTGATACGACTGAAGGCCGACTGAGCCTCAGCCGTCAGGGGAAAAACCGTGGTCTTAATGACTGGACGGGCTTTGTCCGCATCTCTGGGGACCTGCTGGGCATAATAGGAAAAGAGCCCCAGGCACCGTTTGAGTGCCTTGAGGCTACGGGGGAGGGGAAGTGGTCGGGGTCTGGCCCTAGAACCCCATTTTCCACGACAAGAATGGCTAGCCGGGTTGTGTGGAACACGCAGTTCTCTTTATTGTATGTCAGATTGAGGGCCCGGGCGGTCTGGAGGAACTTCCTCAGGATTTCGTAATGGTCCTGCTGGTCATGGCCGCAGATGGTGACGTTGTCCAAGTACGGGTATGTAGCCCATAAGCCGTACTGGTCCACCATTTGATCCATTGCCCTTTGGAAAACGGAGACTCCGTTTGTGACACCGAAAGGGACCCTGAGGCAGTGGAAGAGTCGACCGGCTGCTTCGAAGGCCGTATCGGGGCGGTCCTCTGGGCAGATAGGGAGTTGATGATAGGCCGATTTTAGGTCGACCGTGGAGAATACTCGATACTGGACGATTTGGTTTACCATTTCTGCTAAGCGGGGAAGTGGGTACGCATCGAGTTGCGTCAAGCGGTTTATGGTCTGGCTATAGTCCACCACCATACGTTGTTTTTCTCCAGAGCGGACTACCAGCACTTGTGCCCTCCCAGGGCTGTTGCTAGCCTCTATGACCCCTTCTTTTAGTAGCCGCTGAACCTCTGACTTGATGAAAGTCATGTCTTGGGCACTGTACCGCCGACTCCTGGTGGCGACGGGCTTACAGTCGGGGGTGAGGTTCGCGAAGAGTGGGGGGGGGGGTGCAACTTTGAGTGTCGGCAGGCTACATACCGTGAGCGGGGCAGGGGTCTGCCGAACCTCAGGGTCAGGCTTCGGTGGCTGCACTGAAAGTCCAGACCGAGCAGCAGGGGGGCGCAGAGGTGAGAAAGGACATAAAGTTTAAAACGGGCGTATTTGGCGCCTTGGATAGCGAGGTTCACGACACAATACCCCGTGATTTGGACCGAATGAGACCCAGATGCGAGGGCGATAGTTTGGGCGGCGGGATAGGTGCGCAGGGAGCGGCGTCTTACCATGTCTAGATGGATAAAACTCTCCATGCTCCCGGAGTCAAAAAGGCAGGGGGTGTCGCGGCCGTTGATTTGAACCTGCATCATTAAGTTTCGCAGGTGCTTCGGCCGAGATTGATCGAGCGTGATCGCTCCTAGTTGGGGGCAGTCAGGGTCCTCGGTTGAATCGGACTTGCAAAATGGCCGCCACCGTCGGTTGCACGTTTTGAGTTTTGAAGATGGCCGCCGCCAAGATGGCCGCCCCCATGACTCGCACAAGGCTGATGACGCATCGGAAGTAGGCGTGTCCGGCCGCCGTGCGGCCACGTTGCGGGGCCTGTGGTCCCGGGAGTTTGGTTTCTGGACCCGATGAGAGTTTTGTTTCTTGCCTTTGGGCCCAGCCAGGCAGACCTTTGCGAAGTGCCCCTTCTTTCCCATTCGCCGCAGATAGCGGAGCGGGCCGGGCAACGCTGGCGTGAATTCTGGCCTTGCCCACTGAAATAGCATTGGGGGCCCCTGGTGTGAGCGGGTCACCGCGCGGCGCAGGCCTGAAGCGTGGCCGAGTCTGGATGGGATCGAGAGGGGTTCGCAAGGTCCGCGGAGTACGTGCAGAGATTATGGTGGGCTGCTTCCAGGGACGAGGCGAGCGTTACCGTGCCTTGGAGGTCCTTTGCTCCGTCTTCTAGGAGCCACTGCCGGATGTACGTGGATCGGATACCAGACACAAAAGCATCACAAATATGTAAGTTCATGTGGACTTCTGCCGTGTCCTCTTTATGGTCGCAGTTCCTGGCGAACGCAGTGAGTCTCTCCAAGTATTCATCTAGCGTTTCCCCGGAGCGCTGACGGCAGGTCGAGAGCAAATGTCTGGCGTGTACCTCGTTTATCAGCTTTACGAAGCGCTTCTGTAGGATTTCGGCGGTGGCCCACCCGGGCAAGTAGTAAGCTCAGCTTGCGAGGTCCGTCAACTTCAGTCTTTGAGGAATTCAGATAGGCCTCAAAGCACTGGAGCCAGTATTTAAAAATTTCAGTGGCTTCCGGCGACTGAGCGTCCAAATTGAGCTTCTCCGGCATTAGACCGCTGTCCATCTTGATGTAGTCTGGTAATAAAATTGAGATACCCTCAATTATGACTCAGGAGAGGAGTTCGATAATACAAAGGCTTTAATTACCAGAGAACCAGACAGCTGCCGAGAAGTGTGCTCACTGCATGCTGCCTACTGAACGTAACCTTATATACAGCTTCCTGGGGGCGGAGTCCCCCAGGGTCCCAAACCCGGTCTTAAAGGGGCCTACGCATTAAAGGTACATGTGTATACAGATATCATTCGTCACATTAGGTTTGAATGGGAGCCTGTGACTTAGCTAGGTATGGGTGTATCCCTTTGCCTCTGCTTCTAGCAGGTTTCCATTCTACTCAAAACTTCAGGTTACTTCATTTTTGGACCCTATTTCTGAACCCATATTTCTAATATCTCCCTATAGTGACAACTCTGAATGTGGTAATTAAATGGTGGGGTGGGGGGGGGAAGAGTGTTTTGGGCTTTGGAAATGCAATCTTGCACTACCTGACTAACTGGCTGCTAAATTCATGTGATTCTGCCATGAGGCAAGCAGTGTAGACTGCCATTTCCAGCCAATTATATAAAGCCTCTTACAGCGGAAATACGCTGATTGAAAACTGCTGTCCTTGTACATGAAACATGGTGTGGAGGAGTGCAGAAAAACTGGATTTCTGAACCCTGGAAAAAGTGTAAAGAAGACAGTGCATAATAGATGGATATCCATTTGACGAATCAGGTAGGAGAAGATATTCCGCGATTCACACTGTTTTATTGTTATCCTTCAGTTCAGTAGAAACACCAGTTTCCATTCTTTCTTTCTGGATTCTCTCCCTGTCCAGAAGCAACCCTCTACTGGGGAAAATACAGTTCTTAAGTACAGGCTTCAAAGAGTATCACCTGCTCTCAACGCACACTGAAACTTGCCCAGGTTTACTCTTAAAGGGGCCTGCAATTCTAACTGTCACTGAGCATCCAGGAACACCAGTTCACATCTTCAAAAAAAACTGCTGTAAAGAACAAAGCAAATCAGACGTCTGCAAGTGGAACACACAGAAGTACAATCTGTAAGGAAGCCGCTGGAAAGAGGACGAAAGAATAGTAGACATGGGCTGCAAGTGAAACTGCTGGCTGCAGAGAAAAGGACAAAGGGAAAGCAGGCATAAAGGCACTAAGAAAATTACTGAGTGAGTAAAAATGGCTGCAATAAATTTCCCAATCCCATTTCCAGTAACATTGGACGGTAATATGTGGCAAAACTATCAGTTTTTCCACTTAGAATTGCAGAGCTATGAGATTGCAACAAACTTAATGAACAAGCCTGAACCAATAAGAGTAGCTACACTTTTACAACTGCTACAAAGTGTATACTACTCTAAACCTAAAGACGAGCAAAGAAAAAAGATACCGAGATTTTGAAAGCTCTGAGTGCACATTTTCAACCTTGAGTGAATGTTACTTATGAATGTTATGTACTGAAAACTAAAGATGTGCAGGTTAGGTGGATTAGCCATGCTAAATTGCCCTTAGTGTTCAAAATTGCCCTTAGTGTTGGGTGGGGTAACTGGGTTATGGGGATAGGGTGGAGGTGTGGGCTTGGGTGGGGTGCTCTTTCCAAGAGCCGGTGCAGACTTGATGGGCCGATTGGCCTCCTTCTGCACTGTAAATTCTATGATTCTATGAAAACTAAGTTCAGAGTAAAAACAAGACCACTGAATGCTACGTGATAGCAGCAACGTAGCTGGCAGAATCATGTGCATTCGGACAGCTAAAATATGATCTGATTAAAGACAGAGTAGTCTTAGGTGTGAGAGACCCTTCGGTGAGAGCAAGTCTACTGAAAGATGAAGTATTAACGCTGGAGAGAGTGATAGATGTAAGTCTAAATTCAGAAGTTGTGAAACATCAGCTAGAGCACTTGTATGGCAGAGCAGACCAGCACATACATTATGCTGAGAAGTCTTACAACACGATGCTGAAAAGTCTTACAACATCAGGTTAAAGTCCAACATGTTTGTTTCGAATCACTAGCTTTTGGAGCTCAGCTCCTTCCTCAGGTGAATGCTGTGCTCCGAAAGCTAGTGATTTGAAACAAACCTGTTGGACTTTAACCTGGTGTTGTAAGACTTCTTACTGTGCTCACCCCAGTCTCCACATTATGCTGAGAGATAGTCCAGAAGCAATTACAAAGGGTCAGATGCAGATACTGCTGAAGATAGCATACATTGGAATAGACGAATTTCCCAGCATAGGAAAAGCAGTATTTAATGGCAAGAAGCAAAATCATTTCACACAATAGTGTTTGACCGGGAAAAAAAGCAAAACAAGGCAATAGATGGTCACTGGAACGGTATTACCCGACAAGTCTGAAGAACTCTGTGTCATTTTGGACGAGTTTGATGGGGTGCTTCCCGCTGGCTTTTTGGGTGAGATCCGCACCGGTATTCGCCCACACTTAATTATTCTTTTGGGCCTTGGCGGGGTTCTCCCCGATCTAGTCCACATTTAGAAATGTTTTCAACAGTGGGAGTTAAACTTGCCAGCAACGCTGGCTCCCCAGAGAGCAGGCCTCCATTTTGAAAGGGTGGCCCGCTCTTTAAATGAGCAGGAAGGTCCCCCATGTCATAATATACATCAGTACATTATGGTGCAATCACATACACACACTGATGGACATGCAGTGGGACCAACCAGCATACATAACACCGCAGCCAATCACCAGTGAGAGCACAAGCACTATAAAGTCAGGGGACAGGAGAGTTCCCGCTCATTCTAGCAGCAGCCAGCTCAGAGCACAGAGCTCACAGCCTGCAACACAGACATTCACCATGTGCTGAGTGCCTCACCATAATTAGTGATAGGAAAGGGTCCACAGTTAAGCTGATATTGCTTATACCCACGTTTACAGTATGTTAGCATAGTTGAACAGTTAATAAAATAGCGTTACACCAGTTCCAGCATTGTTGGCTTGTTTGTGAACTAGAACACCCAACACGACACCCCACACCCACCCCACCCACAGACAATGTCACCCCCACACACTCCCTTCGTCCCCCTCCCCCATCCCAAGTGAGGACACCCTGCTATGGGGCCACTGAGGTCAGGGATTAAATTGCTGTATACTCAGCCGCCACTACCGATGGGAGGAGAACCCTATCCAGAATGAAAAAAATCAAGACAAGAGTATGCTTGGTGAACATGAGAGAAAAATGAGAAATCCCTGTTGTTTGGATGTAAAAAAACACCAGGGGTCTACCCCTCCCATCTGAGCCAGGAAGGAAGACAAAGCCTTGACTGATGGGACAAAAGATTTGGGGTTTGAGTCATCCAATTGTGAGTCCAGAACACCGTTCAGGTCTCCTCCTAACATCAGATGGTGTGTGTCGAGATTGGGGAAGGAAGATAACAAAAGAGTTGATGAAGTTCGTATCATCCCATTAGGGACATTGTACGGTATGGTTCCATGAGCATGACTCTGTTGCGCTGTTGCCTGACTAGTCTGTGGGACAGCTCTCTCAATTTTAGCACAGGCACCCAGGAGTTAGCAAGTAGGGTTTTGTAGGATCAACTGGGCTGGGTTTGCCATTGTCATTTCTGGTGCTTAGGCCAATGGCAGGTGGTCCTTGGATTCCTTGAAAGTAAGATGGAAACTATATGATGGCATGATACTCATTCAGAAAGGAGAAATTAGTCTGACAGCTCAATGCAATGGCAAGATGAAAGATCTAGATTTCCAGATCACAGATGGACATAATGGTCACTCGTTCCAGCTGAAACCAGTCTAAAGCTTGGTAACCCTGAACGTGCCAACAGAGATTTACAATGTGTCACAGCACACAAAACCATTGATCGCTGAACAGATCCTAGAGGAGTACAAAGAAGTGTTTATGGGTTTATGATGTCTACCATGAGACTATCATTTAGAATTAGGTGAAAGTGTAAGACCAATTCAACATCTGCTGAGAAGAGTTCCAGCTGCCTTCAATTCAAGCCTAAAGGCCAATGACGAAGAGTTGGAAAAGAGGGAAGTAATCAAAACCGTGACAACTCCAACAGACTGGATTAGCAACATGGTAGTAGTGAAACAACCTGGAAAACCGTAAACCCAAAGGATCTAAATGAAACGCTGAAGAGTCTCAAGACACCATGTCAACCATCAAAGGAATTTCACTGCAATTTGTCCAGGCAAAATTATTCACTATCCTGACTATATGGAAACTACCCGGGAATTTTCAACTTCCACTGAGTAATTACCGTGTGTCTGGAATCGTCCGAAACTCTGTGTAAGGCGGTGACTTAGCATGGTTCTGATTCACTTAGCAGAATAGTCACCTGGGAAAAGCTAGAAGTTATGGGCAGCACGGTAGCACAAGTGGATAGCACTGTGGCTTCACAGCGCCAGGGTCCCAGGTTCGATTCCCTGCTGGGTCACTGTCTGTGCGGAGTCTGCACGTTCTCCCCGTGTCTGCGTGGGTTACCTCCGGGTGCTCCGGTTTCCTCCCACAGTCCAAAGAAGAGAAATGAATGAAATGAAATGAAAATGAAATGAAAGTGCAGGTTAGGTGGATTGGCCATGATAAATTGCCCTTCGTGACCAAAAAGGTTAGGAGGGGTTATTGGGTTACGGGGATAGGGTGGAAGCGAGGGCTTAAGTGGTGCAGTCCCGATGGGCCGAATGGCCTCCTTCTGCACTATATGTTCTATGTACTATGATTGAAGCCAGTTCCAACTCCTGAGTCACTGTAGTACTGATCCCCCCCCCCCCCCCACCCCCCCACAACTCCTCACTGGAACCCCCTGGCTACCTATCCCCCACCACTGACTACCCCCCTCCTGACCACCAAACAGCCCCCAACCCTGATTATCCCCTTACCTCCTTACTGCCCATCTGTTATTCAAACTCCTCAACCACTTGCTCTGCACACTTACCTTCTCTCCTTGTCAAAGTTTCTTTGGGACAATTAAACTTATCGGTGCATGACTGTTAATGTTTTTAAAAGGGTGTTTGGCTTGGCTTCACCGAACACTCCTGCGTCGTGAAGGAAGGAGACAAGGAGCAGGGTACGCTCCACATTTCTCAGGATCCCCCTAAAGTTTAGAACTGGTTCTTTCATTTTATTGTCATGCAATTTAAGAGAATTGTTATCTCACCATTTTATGAACTTCTCCACTGGGTTCCTATAATTTACTTCTTCGTTATTCCTGCTGCGACCTACATGTATCGTTACATCATACTCTGATGGACAATCATTTGTATAGAGGATGAAAGATACTGAGGAGACCTAGTATTCGTTATCGAGGGTTCTAAGTAAATCCTAGAATCTAACACCCACTGGGACCTTGTTTTTAGTTTTTTAATAATTAACTTGAATGGTTGCATGGTATGAAAAACTGAAGACAAACTAAGATAGTGTGAGAATAGATGCCTAATCGATCCATGCATTGTTGATCAGATGGATCAAGGTCAGTTCAGTGGTGTCCACTGACTTTATGAGGTTGTTAGGTAAACTGTAACTGATCTATATATGGAAAAAGAGGATCCCAAAGATACTTTGATGCAAAGTGCTCGAAACACTTCATGACTTTGATTAGCTCAGCAAGCTGCAACTTCTTAGCAACCAGGATGGTGATGGCTGATTTCCAACAGCTAGGAACAGCATGTTAAATCATTTTAGAAAGACCTGAGGGAAAGGAACTGTCAACCGATGAGTTCATTCTATCAGAATTATTCTGCTGATCTGAGCTGGGCCGCATGCTTTTGTGGATTCACTCACTTGAATTGCTTCTCTACCTCCCATTTGTTGATAGTGACACCAGATCCTTCTGGTTCACAAAGTGAAGTCTGCTGCAGAATCACATGTTCCTTAAAGTCATCATTTTCAAATCGGCTAAAAAATCCATTTAATGCATTCGCAACATCACGAGGATTATCTGTGCAGAAAAAATAGGCAATTTCTCTTTTTCATTGTGCAGCCTGATATTTTATGTGTACACTTCCATGTGTCTCGGGGATTACTTGTCCAAAAACAATTCTGCAGCTGATCTCTATGTGCATCTTTTGTATTCTGAATTTCACCTTGTATTCTCACCTTGACAATTAGTTTGTCTTGATCTCACGAAGCGCACTAAATGCGATTTGTCTTTTCTTCCTTTTGCCTTTTTAGCCTTTATTGCCTTTCAAGCCCTTTGTTATCCAAGTTTCCCATTTTGATAGATCTTAATCGTTTTAGCTGAAACATGAAGCAGTTCACTGAAGGTGATGTGATAATTTATGATGTGTGTTCTTATTTATATCTTTGTCCTCTGTGAATATACTCCAGTTTGTGTTATCAAAGCAAATTTGCAGATCTTGAATGGTCACTTTATCCAAACTTTAACCGCTTTCCTGCCAGGTTTTACTGTTTTCAATTTTACCAAAATATATATTTTTATTTGAGGCATTTTCAGTTTTATACAGAAACCAAAAAGAAATATTACATCAGAAATCAACGCTCACAAATCACCCTCCAAACACCTGGGACGGAATTCTCCGATATTGGCGCGATGTCCGCCGACCGGCGCCAAAAACGGCGCGAATCAGTCCGGCATTGCGCTGCCCCAAAGGTGCAGAAGTCTCCGCATCTTGAGGGGCCGAGCCCTCACCTTGAGGGGCTAGGCCCGCGCCGGACTGATTTCCGCCCCGCCAGCTGGCGGGAAAGGCCTTTGGTGCCCCGCCAGCTGGCATGGAAATGACTTTGATGGGCGGCGCATGCGCGGGAGCATCAGCGGCCGCTCACATCATCCCCGCGCATGCGCAGTGGAGGGGGTCTCTTCGCCATGGTGGAGACCATGGCGAAGGCGGAAGGAAAAGAGTGCCCCCACGGCACAGGCCCGCCCGCGGATCGGTGGGCCCCGATCGCGGGCCAGGCCAGGCCACCGTGGGGGCACCCCCCGGGGCCAGATCGCCCCGCGCCCCTCCCAGGACCCCGGAGCCCGCCCGCGCCGCCATGTCCCGCCGTCCCAAAGGTGGTTCAATCCACGCCGGCTGGCGTGGGTTGACAGCGGTGGGACTTCGGGCCATCGCGGACCGGAGAATTGCCGGGGGATTCCCGCCGACCGGCGCGGCGCGATTCCCGCCCCCGCCGAATCCCCGGTGGCGGAGAATTCGCGACACGGCGGGGACGGAATCCACGCCGGCCCCGGCGATTCTCCGACCCGGTGGGGGGGTCGGAGAATCGCGCCCCTGAACCGCCCCCCGTCCCATCCACTCAACCCCAGAGAACCCCCTATACTGACCACCCCCCACCCCCGCTGACATTTCACCACTTTTAAAGAAGTCGAGGAACAATCTCCACCTCGAGAAGAACCCCTCATCAGCACCTCTAATGGCAAACTATCTTTTCCAGAAACTGCGCAAAGTCACTCAGCCACACCGTCGCTTTAGGCGGCCCTGAGTCCCGCCGCCCTAACAATATCCGTCTCCGGCCTCTCGCCTCACCTGCACTCCCAGATCTTCTAACACTCCAAATATTGCCACCCATGGGCTCGGAGCCACATTCACCCCCAGCACCTTTTACATAGTTCCACTCCATCTCTTCCTCTCAAAGAACACCATGCTGATCCACGGTACCTTTTTTGCCCAGATAAACTCCGAGGTCATCCTATTGACCCGACCTAGAAAAGATTTGGGCACAAAAATCACGAGATTTTGGAAGACAAACAGAAACTTTAGCAACATCGTCATTATAACTATCTGGACCCTTCCAGCCAATGACAGCGGCAAAACATCCCACCTCTTAAAATCCTATTTCACCCCCTCTAGATTAATCAAATTCAGTGATGCACTATCAATTACCATGAAGACGAGAGTAGAGGCTTTATTGAGCAAAGATGTTGTGCCTCCTGTAGCTGGAACCAGAATGGCTGCAGCACCGGCAAGCACACACATTTATACGCCGCCTACTGGGCGGAGCCAGCAGGCAGGGATTTACCCATGTACCTCTAGTATATGTGTCTTACCATAATACATATAATACAGCTAGTGGTGACTACCACATTCAGCTTGTGCAACTGGGCCCAACTATGCACCTCAATTACCGGAAACTCGTTTCCACCAGTCGGAATGGCAGCTTCTCCAAACCTTTCCCCCTCACCTGCGAATTGACTGGGAATACCTCGCTTTTTCTCATGTTGTGTTTATACCCTGAGAACGAGACAAACTCCCCCAATATCCCCATGACCCTATCAAAGCTCTCCATCGTGTTCGTAATATACAGCAAAACATCATCTGCATGTAGAGAGACCCAGTGCTCCATTCCCCCCTCACGCCCCCTTCCCCAAGGCTCTACGTGCCATTGTCAGAGGCTCTATTGCCAAAGTAAAAACCAACAGAGACATTGGACACTCCTGTTTTGTTCCCTGATACAGACCAAAATACCCCAAGCTCACATTGTCCATACGAACACTCGCTGTAGGGGCCCTGTACAACAACCTAACCCAATCTTCAAACCCCTGTCCAAACCCAAACTATCCCATTACCTCAAATACCCACTCAACACGGCCAAACAGCTTCTCCTCATCCACAGACACTATCACTTCTGTTTCTTAGTCATCCGGTCTCATCATGATCATGGTCAACAGTCTTCTAATGTTCGCCAGAGCTGCCGCCCTTTCACAAACCCTGTTTGGTCCTCACTTATCACCTCCCACACAGAGTCCTCTGTACATGTTGCCAGCATCTTCGTCAACAGCTTCACGTCTACATTTAGTAAGGATATAGGGTGGTACGTTCTACATTCCTCTGGGTCCTTATCTTTTGTTAAAATAAATTTAGTGTACCCAATTATTTTTTTCCCATTAAGGGGCAATTTTGCATGACCAAACCACTTAACCTGCTCACCTTTGGGTTGTGGAGGTGAGACCCATGCAGGCATGGGGAGAATGTGCAAACTCCATTCAAATAGTGACCCGGGGCCGGGATTGAACCCGGGTCCTCAGCGCCGTAGGCAGCAGTGCTAACCCTGCATCATCTTGTCGCCCAAGGGGGTCCTTATCTTTTTATAAAACGAGTGAAATTGAAGTCTGAGATAACGTGGGCAGCAGCTCTCCCCTACCGACTGACTCATTATACATCTCTACTAGTAGGGGTCCTAATTCTGTGCCAAACATTTTATAGAACTCTGCCAGGTACCCATCAGTCCAGGGTCTTCCCGGATTGCATCGACCCCCGTGCACGCCGTTACTTACCCCAGCCCGAGTGGGGCACTCAACCCTTGCACCTTCCTTTCCCCGACCACAGGGATCTCCAATCTGTGCAGAAACTGCCTCATGCCTTTGTCGCACACCGGAGGCTCCAAACTATATAGCCTACAGTAAAAGACCTCAAGTACCCTGTTTACCTCCCCTGACTGTGACCATGTTATCCCCAAAATTCTTCAACCAACCAATCTCTCTTGCCACCACTTGCCACCTCAACTGATGCGTAAGTATCCTGCTGGTCCTTTTCTCATATTCATACATCATCCCCCCTGACCCACCGCCTTCCCCGTAGACATAAGCTCAAACTCCATCTGGAGCTTCTTATTCTCCTTTAGCAGCGCCTCCTCAGGGACCACCGCCTACCTCCAATCCACCTCCAGAATGGCCTCCACTAATCATTGCCTTTCTAGCTGCTCCCCCATCTCCTTATGAGCCCGGATCAAAATAAACTCCTCCCTGATTACAGCCCTCAACGCTTCCCACACAATGGAGACAGAGACCTCATCTGTCTTATTTAGCTCCACATAATTCCGTACAGCCTCCCCTGTCCTTTCACAGATCCCCTTATCAACCAACAACCCCAGATATAACCGCTGGAACCCCCTCTGTCCATGCGCAGGTCCACCAGCTGCAGTGGGTGATCTGAAACCACGATCATCAAATATTCCATCCCAACCACTGCCACCAACACCCTCTTATCCAGCACAAAAAACATCCATCTGAGAACACACCTGGTGAACATGCGAAAAGAACGATAATTTCCTCGTCCTCGGCCTCCCAAACTCCCACGGATCCACCCCCCCCATTCGCTGCATAAATCCCAACAATTCCCTTGCCATCATCAACATATCCTATCCTGAATGCAAAACTTGCCGCACCCACCCTTTCCTCAACTTTTAAATGAGGCTCTTGCATGAACACCACATCTGCCTTCAAGCTCTTTAAGTGCGCAAAGACACTCTTGATCAGCCCATTCAGTCCCCTAACATTCCAGGTGATCAGCCTGGTTGGAGGGCTCCACCTCCACCCCGGTCAGCCATATCCATTGTTTAATGAACTCCTCCAGGATCATGCCCCGCCGACTTCCTGGGCCACCTGAAGGCCGCCATCCCCCCACCCAACTGTGCCACATCAGCACCTTCCACATGAGCAACCCACCCCTTCCCTCCATCGTTCCGCCAACCCAAACACCAGACAACCCACTTTCCCTACCCCACCATCGACGCCCAGCCACAAACAAAGAAAACCATCCTCTTCCAACCACCCCACCCCCTCCTCCGTCTATCAACACACCACTACACTGCCCACTTTGGTTCCGTTAACGAGCCTACCTGCTAGCATGGTGACTCCTCCCCCACCCCCGAGGCAACAGCCTCTGCCCTCCCAAGACCTCTGTCCGCCCCCTCTGCCCCACCCAACCTCTGTGCCCTCCCGTACTCCTTCATGGCCACCTCCCCTCCCTCCCCAATGCTGCCACCAAAAGCCCCATACAGTAGTATACATCAAACATTGCTCCTGGTGCTGGGGACGGGGGGGACGGGGACGGGGGGGGACGGTTGGTCTGTGGAAGAAGTTACAACAGTTCTACCTTAATTCAAACAACTAATTAACCCCAGTAGGTATTTATAAACAATGCCAAGCGTAATTAACGGGCGCAAACATAAACCGCTCCCCTGCCTTTGTGAGTTCAGCACCTCCATTCCATTTCACAGGTATATCCACCCAAGTTCCAACGTTCTCATGAGTCCCCCAGTCCATGGTTCCTTAGGAACCTACTTGCCTCCTTCGGCGTATCGAAATAATGTTCCTGTCCCTCATGTGTGATCCACAAATGAGCAGAGTACAACACCCCAAACCACACTTTATTCCTGAATAGGGCTGCCTTGACCCTATTGAACTCGGCCCGCCGCTTGGCCAGCTCTGCTCCTGGTAACTGCGCTCGGCATGACATTGCCAGGAACACATTCACGTCTCCTTTGCCCAGCGTAGAATCGCTCTGCCACCTTAGCCAAGTCTTCTGAGGCCTCCTTCCTCTGCTGCAGGTATCAGGTGGTTTAAAATCTCCACTAGTTGCTCCGTTGCACATTGCGCAGGCAATGACGCCATAGAACTCTCCACCATCGTATCCTGTCACTCCTCGAGAGTCCTCATGGTCTGACTGTTGCCCTTTATTAGTTGCACATCTCGTTTGGTAGGGCTGAGACATTCCCTGCCAAAGGAGATTCACCAGCTCTCACTCTTCCTTCGTTTTCCACCAGTGCAGCACCCCACAAAACGGGTAAAAAGGACTAAAAAATCCAACCTTTGGCAGGATGAACCTAATGTGCGATCACTCACTCTATGGCCACCACCGGAAGTCCTGTTTTCAGTTTCTATCGATTATGGAGGTTTAGGGAGGATATGTCCGACATTAAAAGAGATGAGAGGAGCCGGGAGATTGAAAAGAGCGCGATAGGAGCTGAGAGACTGAAAAGAGCGCAACAGGAGCTGAGAGACTGAAAAGAGCGCGAGAGGAGCCGGGAGGTTGAAAAGAGCGCGAGAGGGGCCGGGAGGTTGAAAAGAGCACAAGAGGGGCCGGGAGGTTGAAAAGAGCGCGAGAGGGGCCGGGAGGTTGAAAAGAGCACAAGAGGGGCCGGGAGGTTGAAAAGAGCGCGAGAAGAGCCACGAGTTTGAAAAGAGCGCAACAGGAGCCGAGAGATTGAAAAGAGCGCGAGAGGGGCCGGGAGGTTGAAAAGAGCGCGAGAAGAGCCACGAGTTTGAAAAGAGCGCAACAAGAGCCGAGAGATTGAAAAGAGGGCGAGAGGGGCCCGGGAGATTGAAACAGCAAGAGGAGAAGGATAAATTCAGATGCCAGTTCAGAAAGTTGTGTGGGTCCAACCATAGCAGCTGATTGGTGAGTATGTCCTGGTGAGTATTTTCAATCTTTTACACTAATTCATTGCTTAATACTAATGTAGGGACTATGGAATAAAATAAAAAGGTTATAGAATTGTACTATACCATTACAATAGAACAGTACGAAGTCTTACAACACCAGGTTAAAGTCCAACAGGTTTGTTTCGATGTCACTAGCTTTCGGAGCGCTGCTCCTTCCTCAGGTGAATGAAGAGGTCTGTTCCAGAAACACATATATAGACAAATTCAAAGATGCCAAACAATGCTTGGAATGCGACCATTAGCAGGTGATTCTACCAGTCAGCACGTCTTTCGGGACTTGTGGGTGGAAACCGGGGCACCCAGAGGAAACCCATACAGACACAGGGAAAACGTACAGATTCCGCGCAGACAGTGACCCAAGCTGGGAATCGAACCTGGGACCCTGGCGCTGTGAAGCAACAGTGCTAACTACTGTGCTACTGTGCCAAATAGGAGGGTCGGTCAGATGAATCGTGGCTGGAGAGATGGTATAGCTGGGAGGGGTTCAGATTCTTTAGGCACTGGCACCGGTTTTGCGGCAGGTGGGATCTGTACAAACAGGATGGGTTGCTCCCCGGCAGAGCTGGGACCAATGTCCTTGTGGGAGTTTTCGCTCGATCTGTTGGGGAGTACTTAAACTCCCCAGGGAGTGGCAGGGGGATGAGATTCCAAGAGTAGAATCAAAGGTCAAAATCATATCAGGAAAATGGTGGTGGAGCATTATGTTAGGGGCCAGGGCTTAGAAACTCCAAAGTGTATTATGAAGCTCACCTGACCTATAACTTTTATGTTGAATTTGGCTAGGATGAGCACAAGAGCCTCCACTTCAGCAGTGATTCATCAGACTTCCTAGGTGCTTTTATCAAAACAAAGTTATTATAAGAATGTAGTTAACATATATGCAAGTTAGCAAGAAGTTGTTCCCAATTACAAACATGAAAAAATACACACCAGCTACAGTAATCTATGTATATAACTCTTCATGAATCCCCCTTAGTAGCTGTTCCAATTCAGTACAAAATCCAATAAACCAAAACCCCTTTCAAGGGAGTGGTTCAGCACACTGTGATCTCACTTGAATGGGACTGGTCCTTTCCCTGAGATTCTGGTCCTTTCCCTGAGATTCTGGTCCAGTCTCCAACCAGCAGATTCAAAACTCCTTCCGGAAAGCAACTCTATCTTTACAGTTACTAAGGCAGTTTGCCACACCTAATGTGCTTTCAGTTCACAGGAACAACTTTAAAATAAAAACAGAGAAACTTCCTGCAGTCCAAACCATCAAACCGAAAATGAAACCAAAACACTAAACTCCCTCTCACCTGACAGCCACAGCCACAAATGACATCACTGAAGCCATGCTACAAGCCATGTGGGAAGACCAAACCTTTCTTAAAGGGACACTCACAAAACAATTAGTTAGCGAGGTAGAAGATGTAATGATAGACTTATAATTACAGGAGAAGCAAAGTTTTTAAAGTGTCCAGCAGGGGAAATGGTGGGAGTGAAGTGTTTATACTTCAATGCAA
The DNA here is from genome assembly GCF_047496885.1 of Scyliorhinus torazame. Lineage (NCBI taxonomy): Eukaryota > Metazoa > Chordata > Chondrichthyes > Carcharhiniformes > Scyliorhinidae > Scyliorhinus > Scyliorhinus torazame. Next base: position 70,518,500 of record NC_092715.1, on the reverse strand, counting down.
AGAGTATTACAAACCAGGTAGAGTTAAGGGCACAGGTAGACACATGGCAACAAATTGGCAGTTCAATATCCCTGGATATAGTCTTCAGGCAGGCCAGATCGAAGATAAAAAAGGAGGGGGAGTAGCACTAATGCTTAAAGAATCAATTCTAGTTGTGAGAGGGATGATGTACTGAACGGATCAACAAACGAGGTTTTATGAGTTGAACTTAGAAATAGAAAAGGGGCAGTCACACTACTGGGAGTATACTATAGACTCCCACATTGTGAAAGGGAGATAGAAGATCAAATATGTGGACAAATTCCTACCTGTAAGAACAAGAGGGCAATAATAGTAGGAAACTTTAACTATCCCAATATAAACTGAAATCAAACAATATAAGAGGAACTGAGTGAGAAAGATTCATGCAGTGTGTCCAGGAACCGTTTTTCAACCAATTAGTGACAAACCCAACGAGAGGAGATGCAATTCTAGACTAGTCTTGGGGAACAGAGAAGGGTAAGTGGGTGAAGTGACAATTGGCGACCATATTGGGGATAGTGATTACAATTCAGTGAGATTCAGTATTACCATGGAAAAGGACAGAGATAAAGCAGGAATAAAAACTTTGAAGCGGGGGAAGGCAAATTTTGCATAAATGAGAAGGGACTTGGCTGAGGTGGACTGGCCAGTATTGCTCGAGGATAAATCAGTGGAAAACCAGTGGGAAGCACGAAAAGGAGAGATCCTAAAAGTACAAAGTAGACATGTCCCCTCCAAAAATATGAGTGGCACTGCCAGATCCAGACCCCCCTGGAGGAATACAGGGGAAGACGAAACAGAAAAGGAGAGCGTATGATCGACACAAAGAACTAAGCACTGCAGAACAAAGTCAAAAGGGAAATAAGGAAATCAAAGAGAGGGCATGAAAAAAGATTAGCAAGTAAAGTTAAAGAAAACCCAAAGTTGTTTTTCCAATATATTAATGGTAAACGGTTAGTTAAGAAACTTATGAGAGATGAAAAAGGGAACTTGTGTGTAGAATCAGAGGCTGTGGGAAGGGTTTAAATTAATATTTTGTCTCTGTGTTTACAAAGGAAATCGATGATGCAGATATAGTAGTCCAGTGTGTGAGATACTGGATGGGATAATCATAAAGAGAGAGAAAGTACTCGAAGGGTTGGAATCCTTGAATGTTGATAAGTCGCCAGGGCCAGATGGATTGTTTCCGAGGCTACAGAAGGAGGTCAGGGTGGAGATAGCAGATGCTGTGAGGATGATTTTTCAATCCTCACTAGATACAGGGGAGATACCAGCGGACTGGAGAAATGCAAATGTGGTAGCATTGTTGAAAAAGGGATCAAAGGAAATGCCAAACGATTGTAGGCCATTTAGTCGTATATCAGTAGTGGGCAAATTACTAGAAACAATCCTGAGAGATAGGATTAATTGCCACATAGAAAGGCATGGATTAGTCAGGGATAGCCAGCATGGATTTGTTAAATAGAAGGTCTTGCCTCACAATTTTGGTTGAATTTTATGAGGACGTGACAAGAAGGGTTGATGAAGGTAGTGCAGTGGATGTGGTGTATATGGACTTTAGCAAAGCATTTGGCAAAGTCCCACTTGGCAGATTGGTCAAGAAAATGAAAGCCCATGGGATACAGGGCAATGTGACGAACTGGATAAAAAGTTGTCTTAGTGACAGCAAACAAAAGGTAATGGTCGATGGCTGCCCTTACAATTGGAAAGTTGTTTCAAGTGGTGTTCCACAGGACTCGGTGTTGGGACCCTGACTGTTTGTGTTATATATTAACGATTTGGACGTGACCATGGGAAATATGATTGGCAAATTTGTAACTCACAAAGATTGGCCGAGTGCTGGACAATGTAAAGGATAGCTATAATCTCCAAAACAATATAGTTAGATTGGTGGAGTGGATGATAAAGTGGCAGATGGAATTAACACAGAGAAGTGTGAGGTCATGCATTTAGGGAGGTCAAACAGTTATAGGGAGTACACAATAAATGGGAATATACTAAGAAAGCTAGATGAAGTGAGAGATCTTAGCGTACAAATACACCGATCCCTAAAGGCAGCAGTTCAGGTAGACTAGGTTGTAAAGAAAGCAAATGGAATGCTCTCCTTCATTGGCAGAGGTATAGAATATAAAAGTAAGGATATAATGTTGGAATTATATAAGACACCGGTGAGGCCACAACTGGAGTATTGTGTGCAGTTCAGGTCACCACATTACAGGAAGAATGTAATTGCTCTGGAGAGAGTGCAGTGGAGGTTTACAAGAATGTTGCCAGGGCTAGAAAAGTATGGCTATGAGGAGAGATTTGATAGGTTGGGGTTATTTTCTTGGAACGCAGAAGGCTGAGGGGTGAATTAATTGAAGTGTACAAAATTATGAGAGGAAGAGGTAGAGTGGACTGGATAAAATTGTTTCCCTTGGTGGAGAATTCTAGAACTAGGGAACATAAATTCAAGATATGTGGCAGAAGGTGTAGAGGGGACATGAGGAAAAACTTTTTTACCCAGAGGGTAGTAGGAGTCTGGAATTCGCTGCCTGAATTGGTGGTGGAGGCAGAGACCTTAAACTCTCTTAAAAAGTATCTGGATCTGCACCTTAAGTGCTCTAAGCTACAAGGCTATGGACCGAGTCCAAGAAAGTGGAATTAGAAAGAGTGTCTGGGTGTCCTTGGGCTGGCACTGACAAGACTGGCTGAATGGCCTCCTTCTGTGCTGTAACTTTTCTGTGATTCTATGATGATTATGATCTGAATCTCCAACCGCTGGTCAAATCAAAAACCTGTAAGAGTCAAGAATGGAGCAAAAGCATTGATCCAGTATCTTCTCTCCACAACTTGGTTCGTCTACGCACCTGATGCAGTTATAGGGTGTCCCTCAAAGTCAAGCCACAGAGCTTGATATTACCAACGATGATCCTGGGGGAATCTGGAGACGGCACAACCTGTTCTTCGACTGTTTCATAAACAACTGCTGCCACACCCTTCATATTTGCATGTGGTGGAATCTAAACCAAAATAATATGTAATTGATTGAATTCATGGTCAGGTAGTGAGGCTGAAATGCAATGCATGGTAACTCAGTGTTAGCAAAGCAGATATGTTTCTTAACCCTGAAAATGTTGGCACTGGGGTTTATTCACTTACAAGCATATACCCTATTCTCAGGATTCATTTGCAACGGTAGCTGATCTAACCTGGGGTAGTCGATCAAATCCACCAATGTCAGTTGCATTGTCTGCAATGTCCAAAGTTGAGCAGGTTTCAGTGTAACTTGATACCCTTGTCCATGTCTGAATCTTATCAGTCTTATTTCTCACTGCCCTTGGTTACAAAATGTGGTGGACATTGCCCTCTCCTTTCATTCAAAGTCTCTCCTTGTTTTCCATCTCCTGCTGAATTGAGACCGCTTTGGCCCTGAATACAGGTTGCCATCCAGGCAAGATTACAGTTGTAACTTGCAACGTTCGACTTTGAGCAGATAAGTTCTGCGAGGAGGTGACTTGGCGATAAAAAGCAATATGGAGCTTAATCAAATCAGGTGATTTCCTCCTCCACGTCTGGGAGGCATTGAAGGAAGTGGTCCAGGGGGAGTTTATTTCTTATAAGGCCCGCAGGGATAAATTTGAGCGGGAGGAGAGGCAGAGGTGAATGCTATTGTAGAGATGGATCAGATGTACTCCGAGGCCCCGACTAGGGATCTGTTGGCAGAAAGGAAGAAACTGCAGGGGCAGTTTGACCTATTGACAACAGGGAAGACAGTGGATCAGTTTTGCTGCTCAAGGGGAGATCAGTATGAAGAAGGCTAGTCAGCTGCTAGCCCATCAGTCGAGGTGGCTGCATGGGAGATTGTGCAGGTGCGGAGGCTAAAGGAGGTTTGGTGACAACGCTGGAAAAAGCAAGTAAAGCATTTGAGGCCTTCTATCAGGGGCTGTACAGATCTGAGCCTCGGGGGTAGGATGGGGATATGGGGCATTTTTTGGATGGGTTGGTGATTCCGGAGGTGGAGAATGGGAAGAGACAGAGATTGGAGGGGCCATTGGGGTTGCAGGAGAGAGTGGAGTGTGTGGGATTGATGCAATCGGGGAAGGCATCGGGTCCGAATGGCTTTCTGGTAGAATTTTATAAACTGTTTTTGACAGAATTGGCCCCCCATCTCCTGGATATGTACAATGAATCGTTGGCGAGGGGGGTGTTGCCACTCATGCTTGTGCATGCTTCTATTTTGTTGATCCCAAAGAAGGATAAAGACCCGACAGAGTGTGGGTTTTACAGCCACAACTTCTTTCTGAATGTAGATGTGAAGGTATTGGTTAATGTGTTGGTGAGACGGTTGGAGACGGTGTGCCAGGTGTGATCTCGGAGAACCAGACAGGATTTATTAAGGGGCGGCAGTTGCCAAGCAACATCAGGAGGCTGTTGAATGTGGTAATAACCCCGTCAATGAGTAGGGTACCGGAAGTTATCATATCAGTATACTCAGAGAGTCTTTACTCAGAGAGTAGTAAGGGGGTGGAATGCCCTGCCTGCAACAGTAGTGGACTTGCCAACACTAAGGACATTCAAATGGTCATTGGATAGACATATGGACAATAAGGGAATAGTGTAGATGGGCTTTAGAGTGGTTTCACAGGTCGGCGCAACATTGAGGGCCGAAGGGCCTGTACTGCGCTGTAATGTTCTACATTCTAATGTTCTACGTTCTATACGAGGAGAAGGCCTTTAACGGGGTAGAACGGAGTTACCTGTTCGAGATCCTGAGGAGGTTTGGGTTTGGACCGATGTTTGTTTCATGGGTGTGGTTGCTTTATGCATCCCCCATGGTGAGTATGAGGATGACCGTGATGAATTTGGGCTGCATAGGGGAACAAAGCAGGGATACCCGCTGTCCCCATTGTTGTTTGCATTGCATTGGCTATTGAGCCCTTGGTGATTGCGCTGCGGGTTTCCAAAGAGTCAAAGGGCATTGTGAAGGGAGGCAGGGAGCATAGGGTGTAAATGTATGCAGATGATTTATTGTTAAATGTTTGAAACCCGCTAGAGCGCGTGGGGAAAATAACGGACCTTCTGGGGAAGTTTGGTGCATTTTCTGGGTGTAAACTGAACGTGGCAAAACATGAGGTATTTCTGGTGGATGCCCAGGAGAGGAGTGCGAATGTGGAAACCCTGCCAATCATGGTGACAAAGATAAGATTTTGCTATCTAGGTATTCAGGTGGTCCATGATTGGGCCACAATGCATAAATGGAACTTGACCAGTCTGGTAGAGGGGGGTCAGAGGGGATTTGAAGAAGTGGGATGCCCTGCCGCTGTCTCTTGTGGAGAGAGAACAAACCGTGAACGTTTTGCCGAGGTTTTTATTTAGTTTTCAGTCTCTTACAATATTCCTTCCCAAGGTGTTTTTCCGGAGGGTGTGTGAATTAATTTCTGAATTTGTTTGGGCAAGCAAGGCGCCTAGGATTCGGAGAACATTTTTGTAGAGAGGGTGGCGGGTGGGGGTTTGAGTCCCTGAACCTGTTGTACTATTATTGGGCGACAAACGTGGAGAAGGTGAGACGCTGGGGCGGGTGGGGGGGGGGGGGGGGGGGGGAGGGGGGGGGGGGAGGGGGTCAGAATGGATGCAGGTGGAGGAAGCCACATGTGTGGGCACAAGCTTGAGGGCCCTGGCAACAGTCCTGCTCCCATTTTATCTGGGTAGGCACACTAGAAGACCCGTCATCATGCCATCTCTCAAAATTTGGAATCAGTTGAGGTGGCACTTTGATAAAGAATTGGCCCCAATATGTGGGAACCATAGGTTTACACCAGGAGGGATGGATGCGATGTACAGGAGTTGGTATAGGGAAGGGTTAGAGAGGGTTAGGGACCTGATCGTAGAGGGGAGTTTTGGGAGGCTAGAGGAATTGCAGGAAAAGTTTGAGATGCTGAGGGGGAGCAAATTTAGATATTTTCAAGTCCGGGATTTTGCACGTAAGGAGCTGCCATCATTCCCTCAGCTTCCAAAGCATATGCTGTTCGATAAGTTGTTCACTTGGGATGAGCTGGGGGTGCAGGATTAGGGATATTTAGGGTGGTTTGTGAAGACTGCGAAGGCATCGTGGAGGGGATAAAGTAGAAATGGGGAGCCTGGAGTTAAATAATGCACCGGGTACATTCAACCTCTTTCTGTGCTAGGGTGAGCCTCGTAGGTCAAGCTGGTGTGTAGGGCTCATAAGACTCGGGCCCATATGAGTGGTTTTTTCTTGTAAGTGGAAGATGTATGCAAGAGATGTGGGAGGGGGCTGGCGAACCACGCTCATATGTTTTGGGGGTGCACAAAGTTGGGGAGTTTCTGGAGAGCAGTTTTCAAGCCTGTGTCGGAAATAGTGGGGATGAGGATTTGGCCTAGCCATTTGGTTGTTCTTTCTGTCCTTATTTGAGGATCTATTTTTCGCCAGTGGGTAGGAGGGGTGGGGGTTGGGGGGAAAGGAGTGTTGGGGTAGTTTAGGGGAGAAAAAGGAGAAAATTGACAAATTGAATCATGTTTATGTTTGGTTGTTGCATGTGTGACATTACTCAGTGTTTGGAATAAAATATATATATATTTTAAGTTCAAAGATCTGTCCAATGAAGGTAAAAAATATCTTCCCTTTAATGTTTTGGAACCTTTGAAGTTCTTTTTTAGAAAACAATTTCATTCCCCTTTAACTTTTTCAAGCTGCTGGGCTTGCTGAAAATTCTAAAAGCTTTGAACTGCCGTGTTTATAGCCAATTTTACGGTCCATTACCTGTTACAAGCTGCCTGATTGACAGGTTCAGGCTATTTCAAAGGAGGGTTAGCTTTGTTTGTTTTTATCGCTCTCCCAATACCTTTTACAAGCCTCTTGATTGACAGTTCCTGGCAGTTTTTTCATTGAGGCTTTTTCTTTATTTTGAAGAGCTTCCTAGAAAGAGCAGGTGTTTTTTCTAACAACAGTTTTTTCTGCTGGGGTTTCCTTTGTTCTGTAGGCCTTCCTAGGATGATCAAGTGCTCTGTCTGAGTGCTATCTCTGGCACTGCCAATCTGACAACACTGCCAAGTTGGCACTGACAGGTTTCCAGGTGTAGTGCCAGCTTGCTGGTGTCAGGGAGCACGGCCAGTTTGGCACAGCCAAGGGGAGGGCCTTGAAGAGAGCAACTGAGGGGAAAGTCTGAAGGGGGAGGGGCCTGAAGTGGGGCCCTGAAATGGAGCTTTTGGTGAACTCATAGCGGGATGGTGCTCACTTGGTAGGGGGGGAGGAGAGAGGACCTTGCCAGTGATTTGTTGGGGAGAGGAGGGGGGAACTTGCCAGCAATTTGGTGGGGGGAGGGCAAGAATCTTGCCAGTGATTTGGGGTGGGGGGGTGGTGGGCCTTGCCAGAGACTTTTGCAGGGGGGTGGGGTGTCCTACCAGCGATTTGGGCTGGGTGGAGCCTTGCCAATTTCGGTCGGCGGGGGGGGCTTGCCAGCGATTGGGGATAGTGCTTGCCAGCGATTGGAGGGGTGAACTTGCCAGCGATGTTTGGGGAAGGGTGTGCCAGCGATTTGGGGGGGGGGTGCTGGGCCCCAGCGATCTTTGATGGGGGTGAGAGCGGGGGCGGGGGCACCCTATTCTGAGGATCCGGCCTTGCCAGCTTCTTCAGGTCCCATGGTGCGAATCACCCCTAGCTCTAAAAGATTTCTCAGGGTGGATTGATTGCTTTCTGTGTTGCACTGATCCACTCGGCGGGAATTCCACCTCATTTCTTGCTGAAGGCCACACTTCAAAATGTTTTGGGAAAGTTGTGCCCTTTGTCTTTTGTAAATTCTTAAATTGTGTATTTGACTAACAGTTCCGTTTCGTTCAGTTACCCAGTGCTAGTGATTCCAGCTAGCCTTAGAGTATTGGTTAGGTTAATTTACTCAGTGTTTGAGTCAGAATTATTTGGTATTGTTAATGCTTTTATTGACTACGAACTTGTAATAAGTAATCAATCAAATACTAGAGTGTCTGATTCCAGCTAGCTTTCAATTATTAATTGGATTAATTGCACAGTGTTTGTTTCTAAGCTTCACGGTTAATCATGTTTAATATTTTATGTGAAAGCGCTCCATGTGCCTTGTGGATCGGTATATTGAACATGAGCATTCACATAAGAGTCTGTACTTAACTACTGTACATACAGATTGATTTATTCATTTGGATGTATCTAAATCACCCATGTTCAGAAAAGTGAAGAGAGTTGAATCCCTACTAAATTCATTGTGTTCGCAAGTTGTACTGAAGTAATGCTGCCTTATAATGATAACCATAGCAATGAGCAGGCTGGCTGCTTACTGCACTCATTCTGTGTGTTGATAATGTTCAGAGATAGTTCTGCCTGTTTTTCGAAGGTGAACAGAGTTGCTTTCTTAAGACTTTACTTAAAAATGCCTGAGCTATTCAGAATGATTCCTTTTGTGCCTTTTTTGGGGGATGGATTTGCAATATTATTAAATGCGCTAATATATTTTCAAACATTCACTGCTACATTATCTTGTAAAATGAGTAAATACTCCAGGGCTGTATTCTTTTTGTATTGCTGGCAACTCAACCAAGTTATTTCTAGAAATGTCTTGCATCGTATTTACCCCTAACCTTTCATTTTTCAAACATGGCTCAAAAGGTTCTGATGACTTTGGGACCTTGGGTGGAGAAACTTTTTAAACTCCTTTAAGCCCATTGTCCTTGAACCAGTGAGATTTGCCCATTTTTTTCTTCATTTATTGAATACACATGGTAAATAAAATACTTTATTTTTATTTATTTTGGGTAGAACATCATTTGAGTGTTTGACCTTGAAAACCAATGAATGCCGATTGTTTACTTCATGTTTTTTTAATGTTCTTAGCCTAATATCGGGTCTGTTCAAAGCCATGGTGATTTAACTTTTTTTTCAAATGTGGGTTCTCAAGTTCCAGTTCCAAATCTTGCTGACTAGTTTCCGCGAACACTGTTTTTCCACATTCCCCTCTGTGGTTGCAAACACGATCCAGATGACATTGACTTGGGACATTTCTGTGATTTCAATTGAATCAAAATTGAGAGCGTACCATGGGTCTGCTTCAGTTAGGATGGTAGTAAAACTGAAAGTCAGATATCTAATTCTATATAAATCTGTGATTCAAGTGGGAGGATCGTTTTGGCTAAAAATGTTCTTGGGGAGTTTGTAAATCTGACACTATGGGCGGAATTTAATTCTGTTCATTGCAGCAGGAGACACTTACTTGCGGGAGAAGCCTTGCATTAGTCAACCGGGGATGGGAAGGACTGGATGTGAGAAACTCGCCTGCTCATGGCAGGATGTTAATTCGGCTCATTAGTGAACAGCAAATTATTAATGAATCAACAAAAAACAAAGAAAAGTACAGCACAGGAACAGGCTCTTCGGCCCTCCAAGCCCGTGCCGACCATGCTGCCCGACTAACCTACAATCTTCTACACTTCCTGGGTCCATATCCCTCTATTCTCATCCTATTCATGTATTTGTCAAGATGCCCCTTAATCGATACAGAATAGCCAGAATGATCATCTTCTAGTTTCTGATAATATTGAAAACTGGACATGATTTTAGTATGATGGATACGTGGTGGATAGGCAGTGCTGTTTAAGGTGCTAATCTGTTAATTCGGGTGGTTAAAACACAGCCTGGACTCTGACCAATTAACAGACAAAGGGATTGAAGTACAAGGTAAAGAGGTCTTTCTGCACTAGTAGGGGCATTGGTGAAACCATACCTGAAGTACCTAAGGGAGGACATATCTGCCTTATTGGGAGTGCAATGAAGATTCACTAGACTGATTGTAGGAATGGAGGGTTGTTCTTTGAGAAGAGAATAGGACTATGTTCCTTAGAATTTAGGAATGTGCCAGCCTTCATTCTCACATCACAGAATCACAGAAAATACAGTGCAGAAGAGGCCCTGCGGCCCATCGAGTCTGCACCGATGCATGGTAAGACAATGGTTTGTACAGATGTGGTTACCTCCGCATTCAGCACCAGCTGACATGGCTCAGGATCCCCACTCTGGCAGTCTCTGCTGTGTTTGCTACAGTGTAAGGCAGTGGGCTCAGAAGCTTTCCATCAGTTCTGGTATATAAGTAGACACCCTCTATAGATGACCTGAGGGCTTTTGACAGCAACAAAGTGAAGAAAATGTCAAAGAATGTCAGTGTCGCAACACTATCCTGTTTCACCCCATTGAGGATCTCAAAAGGGTTCTAATGTTGCACCAGCATAGTTGACCTTACCCATCATGTTATTACAGAAAGAGGAGATCATATTGTGCAGCTTTGGCGGCCAGCCAATTTTCTCGAGCAGCATATCACATGGTTGAACGCTTTGGTGCATGCAATATTCCAGGTGTGGCCTCACCAAGGCCCTGTTTATTTGCAGCAAGACACCTCTACTCCTGTACTTGAATCCTCTCGTTATGAAGACCAATATACCATTTGCCTTCTTTACCGCCTGCTGTACCTGTATGCTTACCTTCAGCGATTGGTGTGTGAGGACACCCAGATCATGTTGCACACTCCACTCTCCTAATTTATGGCCAGTCAGACAATAGTTTGTCTTCCCATTTTTGCTGTCAAAGTGGATAACCTCGCATTATGCAAATTATTCCGCATCTGCCATTCATTTGCCCACTCACTCAACTTGTCCAACTCACTCTGAGGGATCTCTGCATCCTCCTCACAGCTCACCCTCCCAGCCAACTTTGTATCATCCATAAATTTGGAGATATTACATTTTGTTCCTTCATGTAAATCATTAATATATATTGAGAATAGCTGGGGTCCCAGCAACAATCCCTGCAGTACCCCACTAGTCACTGCCTGCCATTTGGGAAAAAAACCATTAATTCTTACTCTTTGCATTCTATCTGCCAACCAGTTTTCTATCCATCTCAATACACGACCCTTAATCCCATGCACTTTAATTTTACAAGCTAAACTCTTATGTGAAATGCCTTCTGAAAGTCCAAATAAACCACATTCATTGGCTCCCCCTCATCGACTTGACTCGTTACATCCTCGAAGAATTCAAGTAGATTTGCCAAGAATGATTTCCTTTTCGTAAATCCGTGCTGACTCTGTCCGATCCTGCCACTGTTGAACTAAGGGGCCACTGTCTCAGAATAAGGGTTCAAACTTTAAGGACAGACATGAAGAGAAAATTCTTCACTGAAATGGTTGTGTAACTTTGGAATTCTCTACCCCAGAGAGCTGAGATTACTCAGATATAGCATATATTTGGAACTAAGACCATCTCCAACTATTGCACCAATGCCATCCTTGAATAACAACAGTGCTCCTCCTCCATCTTTAGCTAGTTTCCTACCCTTCTTAAATTATTGAAATGTAAAAGCCAGACTAAAGACAGTCTATCAGTCCTCCTTGTGGCGGACGTGCATTGTGCAATCATTTCCGATTAATCTGATGCAGACTTGGAAATATAAGCATCAACTGGGGAAAACCACAATCTGTTGGGCATGAGTTACACTGCTGGAGTAAAATATTTTGCGCTAGAGAGACAGCAGTGAATTAAATAGGTTGCTTCATGTACTGCTAGGCATCGAGGCTCGCTAACTATATGACTAACTTTAGTAGTTAGACTAGGGAGAAGCCACAGTTCCTGCTTTTAATTATAATGTGCAGCTGTGGATATTATGGGGAGTATTCATTTGTTGTTTTCAGTGGAATTGCAACTCCTAGGTTATGATTTATGCTTACACGTTTGTTGCAAATAGGAAACTAGAGGAAACCTCCAGGATGAGAATATGTCTCTTGGCTCTGATGATCCCCTTATTCAAAAGCTCACCAATTCTTCCTCTCTAGACACAGATTTGAAAATTAATCTCTTGCACAATGTACTTGGGTTAGTCACTATATATCATGCCTTCTGGTAGATGGTTGGCGTTGGGAGGGTGGAGGTGGGGCTAAAATAGTGCTTTCAAATACTTGCCTAACCTTGGCTCAATCTATATTTTTTCACCATTGTGGATGTTTATTCTTGTAATCTGTAAATTATTTGGTCATTCAAGGCACATGGAATAATTTACTGTACATTGTTAAGATTATCTACTTGTTGCACCAAATATTGACTAATCTATTTTAGTAAAACTATAACTAAAATTAAATAATATGATTTGTACAGGTACAATGGCCTGAGGAGCCATGCATTTTCTTATCCAAAAGTCTTTGCCATTTAATTATTTATTTTTCAAAATAAATTTAGAGTACCCAATTCTTTTTTCCAATTAAGGGGCAATTTAGTGTGGCCAATTCACCTACCCTGCACATCTTTGGGATGTGAGGGTGAGACCCACGGAGACACGGGGAGAATGTGCAAACTCCACACAAACAGTGACCCGGGCCAGGATCAAACCCGGGCCCTCAGTGCCGTGAGGAAGCAGTGCTAATCATTGCACCACCGCGACGCCCCGTCTTTGACGTTAATTATGTCTCCTATCTTCACTGTTTCATCCCCTGTAATTGCCCAGAATAATTACCAATAATAATTGATTATTAATTATTAGTAATTACCTAATTTCAACTCCTATGATTCTGATGAAAATATCAATTGTGCATGCAAAGTGCATGGGCTGCAAAAATCTTGGCCGGGATTCTCCGAGCTCGCGCCGGCTTGGAGAATCGTCTTTGACACCGAGACGGCCCGCGACACCAGGATGCGATTCTCCGGCGACCGGAGAATTCCCACCAGCCACGCGCATGAGGTTGACGCGGCGCCGGTCGGGGGCCGTTGAAAGAGGCCGCCGCGCTGATTCTCTGTAGTCGACCGGCTGAGTTCCCACCGAGTTCCGGTGGCGTGGTTCCCGTATGGTTCCACCCAGCGGGAGCTCAGACCCACGGCCGCGGTGACCATCCTGGTGAGGGGGCAGGGGGATCAGACTCCGGGGGGAGGGCCTCCACAATTGCCAGGCCCGCCATCGGGGGCCACTTATCGGCAGGCGAGTGCGATCCGGGGGAGGACTATTTTCCGTGCCAGTATTCTGTGTGGCTCCGCCATGTTGCGCGGCACTGGCCTCCTGTGGGCAACAGAATCGCTGGGCCAAGAGTGACGCTGGCGTGAAACCGCTGCATTTTCAGAGAATCCCAGCCCTTGTTCTAGTTTAAACTAGTATGGCAGGCGGGTGGGCACGGGAGCAATAGGTCAGAAGGTGAGAGCATTGAGGGAGAACTAGGGAATAGGGACAGTGGGGCTCTGAGGCAGAGCAGACAGGGAGAAGTTGCTGAACACAGCGGGTCTGGTGGCCTGAAGTGCATATGTTTTAATGCAAGAAGTATTACGGGTAAGGCAGATGAACTTAGAGCTTGGATTAGTACTTGGAACTATGATGTTGTTGCCATTACAGAGACCTGGTTGAGGGAAGGGCAGGATTGGCAGCTAAACGTTCCAGGATTTAGATGTTTCAGGCGGGATAGAGGGGGATGTAAAAGGGGAGGCGGAGTTGCGCTACTGGTTCGGGAGAATATCACAGCTGTACTGCGGGAGGACACCTCAGAGGGCAGTGAGGCTATATGGGTAGAGATCAGGAATAAGAAGGGTGCAGTCACAATGTTGGGGTTCTACTACAGGCCTCCCAACAGCCAGCGGGAGATAGAGGAGCAGATAGGTAGACAGATTTTGGAAAAGAGTAAAAACAACAGGGTTGTGGTGATGGGAGACTTCAACTTCCCCAATATTGACTGGGACTCACTTAGTGCCAGGGGCTTAGACGGGGCGGAGTTTGTAAGGAGCATCCAGGAGGGCTTCTTAAAACAATATGTAGACAGTCCAACTAGGGAAGGGGCGGTACTGGACCTGGTATTGGGGAATGAGCGCGGCCAGGTGGTAGATGTTTCAGTAGGGGAGCATTTCGGTAACAGTGACCACAATTCAGTAAGTTTTAAAGTACTGGTGGACAAGGATAAGAGTGGTCCTAGGATGAATGTGCTAAATTGGGGGAAGGCTAATTATAACAATATTAGGCGGGAACTGAAGAACATAGATTGGGGGCGGATGTTTGAGGGCAAATCAACATCTGACATGTGGGAGGCGTTCAAGTGGCAGTTGAAAGGAATTCAGGACCGGCATGTTCCTGTGAGGAAGAAGGATAAATACGGCAATTTTCGGGAACCTTGGATGACGAGAGATATTGTAGGCCTCGTCAAAAAGAAAAAGGAGGCATTTGTCAGGGCTAAAAGGCTGGGACCAGACGAAGCCTGCGTGGAATATAAGGAAAGTAGGAAGGAACTTAAGCAAGGAGTCAGGAGGGCTAGAAGGGGTCACGAAAAGTCATTGGCAAATAGGGTTAAGGAAAATCCCAAGGCTTTTTACACGTACATAAAAAACAAGAGGGTAGCCAGGGAAAGGGTTGGCCCACTGAAGGATAGGCAAGGGAATCTATGGCTGGAGCCAGAGGAAATGGGCGAGGTACTAAATGAATACTTTGCATCAGTATTCACCAAAGAGAAGAAATTGGTAGATGTTGAGTCTGGAGAAGGGTGTGTAGATAGCCTGAGTCACATTGAGATCCAAAAAGATGAGGTGTTGGGTGTCCTAAAAAATACTAAGGTAGATAAGTCCCCAGGGCCTGATGGGATCTACCCCAGAATACTGAAGGAGGCTGGAGAGGAAATTGCTGAGGCCTTGACAGAAATCTTTGGATCCTCGCTGTCTTCAGGGGATGTCCCGGAGCACTGGAGAATAGCCAATGTTGTTCCTCTGTTTAATAAGGGTAGCAAGGATAATCCCGGGAACTACAGGCCGGTGAACCTTACTTCAGTGGTAGGGAAATTACTGGAGAGAATTCTTCGAGACAGGATCCACTCCCATTTGGAAGCAAATGGACGTATTAGTGAGAGGCAGCACGGTTTTGTGGAGGGAAGGTCGTGTCTCACTAACTTGATAGAGTTTTTCGAGGAGGTCACTAAGATGATTGATGCAGGTAGGGCAGTGGATGTTGTCTATATGGACTTCAGTAAGGCCTTTGACAAGGTCCCTCATGGTAGACTAGTACAAAAGGTGAAGTCACATGGGATCAGGGGTGAGCTGGCAAGGTGGATACAGAACTGGCTAGGCCATAGAAGGCAGAGAGTAGCAATGGAAGGATGCTTTTCTAATTGGAGGGCTGTGACCAGTGGTGTTCCACAGAGATCAGTGCTGGGACCTTTGCTCTTTGTAGTATATATAAATGATTTGGAGGAAAATGTAACTGGTCTGATTAGTAAGTTTGCAGACGACACAAAGGTTGGTGGAATTGCGGATAGCGATGAGGACTGTCGGAGGATACAGCAGGATTTAGATTGTTTGGAGACTTGGGCGGAGAGATGGCAGATGGAGTTTAATCCGGACAAATGTGAGGTAATGCATTTTGGAAGGTCTAATGCAGGTAGGGAATATACAGTGAATGGTAGAACCCTCAAGAGTATTGAAAGTCAAAGAGATCTAGGAGTACAGGTCCACAGGTCATTGAAAGGGGCAACACAGGTGGAGAAGGTAGTCAAGAAGGCATACGGCATGCTTGCCTTCATTGGCCGGGGCATTGAGTATAAGAATTGGCAAGTCATGTTGCAGCTGTATAGAATCTTAGTTAGGCCACACTTGGAGTATAGTGTTCAATTCTGGTCGCCACACTACCAGAAGGATGTGGAGGCTTTAGAGAGGGTGCAGAAGAGATGTACCAGAATGTTGTCTGGTATGGAGGGCATTAGCTATGAGGAGCGGTTGAATAAACTCGGTTTGTTCTCACTGGAACGAAGGAGGTTGAGGGGAGACCTGATAGAGGTATACAAAATTATGAGGGGCATAGACAGAGTGGATAGTCAGAGGCTTTTCCCCAGGGTAGAGGGGTCAATTACTAGGGGGCATAGGTTTAAGGTGAGAGGGGCAAGGTTTAGAGTAGATGTACGAGGCAAGTTTTTTACGCAGAGGGTAGTGGGTGCCTGGAACTCGCTACCGGAGGAGGTGGTGGAAGCAGCGACGATAGTGACATTTAAGGGGCATCTTGACAAATACATGAATAGGATGGGAATAGAGGGATACGGACCCAGGAAGTGTAGAAGATTGTAGTTTAGTCAGGCAGCATGGTCGGCACGGGCTTGGAGGGCCGAAGGGCCTGTTCCTGTGCTGTACATTTCTTTGTTCTTTGTTGTTCTTTGTTGAATGAATTAATATCTTCTTATTTGGCATCTTTGTGCATTCATAAGTGATCATTTTGACATTTGTTAAAAATTAAAATATTGAAGTATTTCCATGTTATTAAAGGGGTGAAGAACAAGAGAAAGTACAAAGAAGATTTATAAGGATCACCCCAACACTGAGAGGGCTCTTTGGGAAAAACTGAACAAGCTGGAGCTTTTTGCTCGAGGCTACCCTACAGAGGGTTTTAAAATTATGAAGGTATTTAATCGGGTCGATGTAGGGCAGCACGGTAGCATAGTGGTCAGCACAATTGCTTCACAGCTCCAGGGTCCCAGGTTCGATTCCCGGCTTGGGTCACTGTCTGTGTGGAGTCTGCACGTTCTCCCCGTGTGTGCGTGGATTTCCTCCGGGTGCTCCGGTTTCCTCCCACAGTCCAAAGATGTGCAGGTTAGGTCGATTGACGATGATAAATTGCCCTTAGTGTCCAAAAATGTTAGGTGCGGTTGCTGGGTTACGGGGATAGGGTGGATGTGTGGGCTTAAGTGGGATGCTCTTTCCTAAGGGCTGGTACAGACTCGATGGGCCAAATGGCCTCCTTCTGCATTGTAAATTCTATGAATGTGGAACTTGCCACCACGTGGTGTGAATTGTATCATTATCCTAAATGCATCTCAGAGGAAGCTGGATATGTACAGAAAGGAGAAAAGAATAGGAAGAAAATGTTGATTAAGGTGCGATGAATAAGATGGGAGCAGGCTCGTAAGTGGAGCATAATCACCAGCATAGATCCGTTGGGCCAATGGCTTACATCTGAGCTACAAAATGTATTATAAATCTACTCTATTTTAATTCTAGGAAATGTTTAAATAAATAAATCAATTAAGTTGCTCTTGAATATGGTGCTGAAACATTATTTTGAAGTATTGAATAGTGATATGAACACTTGTTATTTAAATGCACAGGATGCAACTGGATTTTGATTTACTATGTGGGCAAATTAATTGGCAGTAGTGTAAGAAGAATTTGAAAATATGGCAGCACCTCACTTCTGGGAGGTTACACATATACATTTCATCATTAGAGTTGATAAGAATTTTCTTTTTATCCAGGATCCTGTTCTGAAATATATACTTATGAATCTGGTGGGTCAACAGGAAGCACAGACAAGGAGACCCATGTTGAGGTACTGAATTCTTTAACTATCTAATTAGATTTAATGATTGCAACACATTTATTTCTCTGATCTGTCATCGGGATCTGTTGAGCGAAAGGAAAATCTTTCTTTGCTTACTGTTAATTGTTATATAGTGCAAATAGATGACTTGAGAGGCTTGATGATTTTGTTTCTTAACTTGAGATTTTGTGCCATGAAAAATATGTAAATTATATTTTTGATATTTCGGTGTTGCACCATCATAGTCATGATGGGCCGAATGGCCCCCTTCTGTGCTGTAACCATTCTGTGATATGGAAGACAATTTTTCACATTCATTTACGCGGTGTGGGCGGCGCTGGTTACGCCAGCATTTATTGCCCATCCCTCGTCGAACTCCAGAAGGTGGCGTCAGTTGCATTCTTGAACCGCTGCATTCCTTGAGGCATAGGTACACCCACTGTGCTGTTAGGGAGGGAGTTCCAGGATTTTGTCCCAGCGACCGTGAAGGAACACAATATGTTTCCAAGTCAGGGTGGTGAGTGACTTGGAGGGGAACCTCCAGGAGGTGGGGTGCACAGGTATTTGCTGTTCTTATCCTGCTAGATGGTAGTGGTCATGGGTTTGGAAGATGCTGTCTAAGGAACATTGGTAAGTTTGCAAGGCATCTTGTAGATGGTACACATTGCTGGTACTGTGTGGAGCGAGTGAATGTTTGTGGAAGGAGGATGATTCAAGTGGGCAGCTTGCTATTGAGCTTCTTGAGTGTTGTTGGAGCTGCACTCATCCAGGCAAGTGGAGAGTATTCCATTACACTCCTGACCTGTGCCTTGTAGATGGTGGACAGGCTTTGGGGTGACAGGAGGTGAGTTACTTGCCGTGGGATTCCTAGCCCTTGACCTGCCCTGGTAGCCACAGTATTAATATGGCTAGTCCAGCTCAGTTTCTGATCAATGGAAACCCCCAGGTGGGGTTTAGGTGTTTACCCAATTTGCATTACCATAAATATGATGTGAAACATTTTGATGGAGGTTAGTATTCTGAAGAAGCTCAAGTATTTGGCAAAAGCTTATTGATTCATATCCTTCTCAGAATCTAACTTTCCTTATTTTCCTCCCCATATTCTCCTCCCACTGTGTTTGTTTACCACAACTAAGCAAGCAACAAAAACTCCTTATTGCACTCAGCAATCTTCTGAATGATAAACAAAGGATGCAGAAGGGTTTGATGCAAAAACAGCTGAAGTATGGCTTTATAATATGCCTGGATGTAAATTACAAAGCTGTAGGTTGCAACTGTCCTGTGTTTGTAAATATCATTATAAAGTCGAAGCGTGCTTGCTAGTTTCTTTCCAAACTGCTTTAGAATTATGCATGTATCGTTGTAACATTAAGTGAAAAAGTTTACTTTTTTGTTACTTAATGTAATTAGATTGATTAAAATATTGTGCAGCTCTTTAATTGAACATGCTGAGGCCAGCATCAATTCCACAAAGTGTTTCATGAATTGGCGAAACTGTGAGCTCTTTACAATAGCTTCTTTGAGACCTTATCAGTTACACCCATAATTGATTTGTGTGCCTCATTTAGCTACTTGCAATTAATCATTATAATTAGCTTTTAAAAGAGTTTCATATTAAAACTGGGCTCAGAGAATGGTAGCATTGGATACTTAGAAACTATTTTATTGTACTTTGAATGCATGGCATTGTGTAATGCACTGTTCTGAAAGCTTTGACTGAAAGCAATGAAGCATTTGTAGATCTGACCAAACTTTGATATTCTAAAATGCATAAATTAACAAAGTAAGCCATTAGTCCAATTTGACTTGCGGCTGGAGATTAGTTATGATAAGGTATAATGGGAACAAGGTTTAAAGGACTAAAATTCTGAACAGATATAGTGCCAGCATTTCTTTAAGCACTCTATTGTACAGTGTGGACTTAACTTTCTCTCAGGTACAGCATAGAGTTGTCAGCTCTAATTTATGGAGCAAAGGAAGAAAGAAACAAAGGCCACATCCACTGTGAAACTTGAAACATACATGTTGACCACTATTTTGCAAGCCTCTTAATATTGAGTCTGATGCATGAAATTCTTTTTTAAATTACATGTTCTGGGCATTAAATAATTTCCCTTTACTGCACCTACATTTTGTATGAAGCCAAGTCAACATTCTTATCCCACAAATTCAGGATCATGTAAGTTTCATGTTATTTTTCCCTTTTTTTGTTTCAAAATACTTATAATGGTTCCTCAATAAGATCCTCTTAGATGTGTGTTATTCCAGGTTTGTAGCTTTTTTGTTAAAAGAGCAACGTCTATTGAGGGTATTAATTTTGATTTAATTGACATTTTAATTACTCCCACATTTCCATAAGAAACGAGTTGATTATAATATTTGTAACTTTTCTTAAAAAGTAATGCGGTTTAAGGATATTAATTTTGTTTTGAATGAAATCTTACTATTATGAATTATTATTTATTGTTTAGCATGCTGTAAATTTCAGTACAATGAAAATCTTGTATGCTGTGTCTCGAAGTGGATGTGGCACAGCTTCATGATTCCTTTTGCTACAAGATTAACTTTCTGAACTCATTCAACCCTGAAGAAGGTTACATTTTGATTTCAGGCACCAGCTGTGCCATCCTTGTTCAAAAGTCTAACTGCCTTTTTCTTATTCATTTAGCATGTTAGCACTGTGAGAGATCAAGCAGGTTTATTGCTGGAAGAAGTGGACCCAACTCTACTGGATACAGGTAGAAAATAAAGATCAATTTGTCAGATATTTATGTATCTTGTACATGTCAGCATTTGTGGGTACTATATCATCGTCTTTAATGCTGATTCATGGTGGGAGGTATGAGATTCCAGCAAAGTTCTTTTCAAATAACTATGGTGGAAGGGTCATCCTTATTAATTTAATTTAGTAATTGTTGTAGATTCATAGTGAATCTAGCAGCTCACAGAGGGGCTGTGGGCCATCAGCAGCAGAATTGTATTACACAACAATTTCTAATCTTAAGGTCCAGCTTATCTCTCATTTTACGGTTGCTATCAAACCAGGGGATCAGCCCTAATTCAACGAGGTGTGTAGGAGCATGCCAAGAGTAGCAGCGGGCATTCCTAAAACTTAGGTGCCAACTGGGTGAAGCTACAACATGCGATTATATACATGCTATACAGTGCAAGCAATATACTACAGACAGAGATAAGCAATCCCACAATTAATGCATCTGATCAAACTTCTGCTGACCTGCCACATCCAGCCATGAATGGATAACTGATCAACTACTGGAGGATGAGGCTCCATGAACGTCCCTACCATTAATCATCATGGAGCCCAGCATATGAATTGAAAAGACAAGGTTGAAATATTTTTGCAATTACCTTCAGCCAGAAGAGCTGCTGAGCAATTGATCCATCTCCTTCCCCATAAGGTCTACATCATTACAGAAACCAGCAGTCAGTGCGTTTGATTCACCTTTTGTGATATCAGGGAATGGACGAGCACATTCGCTACAGCAAAGCCTATGGGTCCTGACCAGATTTTTGCTGCTGATGAGCATCTATCCTAAATAAATAACTATGGTCTTAGCAAAGCTGTTCCAGTACAGCTACAGAACTTGCATCTACCTGGCAACGTGGAAAATTGTCCAAGTGTGTCCTTTCAGAAAAAGCAGGACATATCCAATCTGGTCAATTACTGCCCCATCAAGTCGACTCTCAATCATCACCGAAGTGATAGAATGTGTCATCAACAATGTTGTTGAGTGACACATACTCAACATTAATCTTCTCACGTGTGCTCCATTTCGATTCTGCCTGAGCCACTCTGCTCCAGACCTCGTTGCAGCCAATATGCACAAAGGAGCTAAGTTCCAGAGATGACGTGGGTGACTGTCCATGTTACCAAGGCAGCGTTTAACTTAATGAGCCATAAAGAAACCCATCAAAATTGAAGTTGAAGAGAATCATGGGAATCTCTAATTGGATGAGGACATAACTAGCAGAAATAAGATGGTTGTAAGAGGCTAATCAGGAAACCTGCCCCAGATTCTCAGAATGCTGTACGCAGTGGAGGAGAGGAGGGACACCCTCTTCCCCAGGGTGGGCCAGAGACTAAAGCACATGTTGTGCACAGGCTTGGGAGGAGGAGGCAGAGGCAGCCACTGCTGCCAGCCTCACCAGGTGGACTGGAACACAGTACATGGAAGAAGATGAATTACTGCCTTAGGGCAGCTCGGGTGGGTCATCACCTCTGTGCCCCTGTCATCACTGTCGTCCCTCATTCCTCACATCCCCCCCCCCCACTCCCCTAGTAGCACATCGGTGAGAGTTAGGGGTCACCAGTAAACACATTTGCACTAACATTCCGACTTACCTCTAGCCTTTGTCTGAGACATGTTAGGGATGGGCTGGCCCTGGGTGTGGAAGGTTTGCCTAGTGGGAAGGTGTTGGGGAAGGGTGGGGGGTTTGGTTTGGGGGTGGGGGAATTGGAGGATGGGATGGGGTAGGGCTCAAATGAAACTTGAACGTCCCACATGGGGTCACCCTTAGCGCGAGAAGGCAGGGTATGGGGCCAGAAGTGTGAGCACACCTTGTATGACAGCTCACTCAGTGAGCAAGCCCTAACCACTCGTCATCTCCAGAATCTGCTGATACTGTTAACCCAGAGCCAACAACCAACGGTGTGCTTGTAGGACCCTCGGAGGGCGACGTGGGGGCTGGAGTTGTGGGTAAGCGTGAAGAGCAGTGGGAGAGAGAAGTTGGAGTGAAGGGTTGTGTGACAGGGCAGGTGGAGTGAAGGAAGGAGGGACAGGGAAGGTGGAGTGAAGGGACGAGGGACAGGGAAGGTGGAGTGAAGGGAGGAGGGACAGGAAAAGTGGAGTGAAGGGATGAGGGACAGGGAAGGTGGAGTGAAGGGAGGAGGGACAGGGAAGGTGGACTGAAGGGAGGAGGGACAGGGAAGGTGGAGTGAAGGGATGAGGGACAGGGAAGGTGGAGTGAAGGGAGGAGGGACAGGGAAGGTGAAGTGAAGAGACGAGGGACAGGGAAGGTGGAGTGAAGGGACGAGGGTCAGGGAAGGTGGAGTGAAGGGACGAGGGACAGGGAAGGTGGAGTGAAGAGACGAGGGACAGGAAAGGTGGATTGAAGGGACGAGGGACAGGGAAGGTGGAGTGAAGGGACGAGGGTCAGGGCAGGTGGAGTGAAGGGACGAAGGACAGGGAAGGTGGAGTGAAGAGACGAGGGTCAGGGAAGGTGAAGTGAAGGGAGGAGGGACAGGGAAGGTGGACTGAAGGGATGAGGGACAGGGAAGGTGAAGTGAAGGGAGGAGGGACAGGGAAGGTGGACTGAAGGGAGGAGGGACAGGGAAGGTGGAGTGAAAGGATGAGGGACAGGGAAGGTGGAGTGAAGGGAGGAGGGGCAGGGCAGGTGGAGTGAAGGGAGGAGGGACAGGAAAGGTGGAGTGAAGGGATGGGGACAGGGAAGGTGGAGTGAAGAGAAGAGGGACAGGGAAGGTGGAGTGAAGGGAGGAGGGTCAGGGAAGGTGGAGTGAACGGAGGAGGGACAGGGAAGGTGGAGCGAAGGGATGGGGTCAGGGAAGGTGGAGTGAAGGGATGGGGGACAGGGAAGGTGGAGTGAAGAGTTGGGGGACAGGGAAGGTCGAGTGAAGGGATGGGGGACAGGGAAGGTGGAGTGAAGGGATGGAGACAGGGAAGGTGGAGTGAAGGGAGGAGGGACAGAGAAGGTGGAGTGAAGGGATGGGGGACAGGGAAGGTGGAGTGAAGGGACGAGGGACAGGGAAGGTGGAGTGAAGGGAGGAGGGACAGGGAAGGTCGAGTGAAGGGATGGGGACAGAGAAGGTGGAGTGAAGGGATGGGGGACAGGGAAGGTCGAGTGAAGGGAGGAGGGACAAGGAAGTTGTGAGCGGCTATGGGGAAGGGGGGTTCCATTTGGATGGGTGGGGGAATGGAGATGTGGAACAGGGCGGTGGAGCTGCCGGTTGCCAGGTCTCTTAGTTCGAAAATCGAGAGGTGATGAGGTTGTCCTATGTGTGGTGACCCTGGGGCACACTTTGAGCAGCCTTGCATGCCAGCCCCGCCTCCACACCGGGTTCTTCCAGCACAACCTCCTCATCTGCCTCGTCAGATGAGGCCTGGCATTCTTCCTTCTTCTCCAGCATATCGCCCTTCTGCTGCGTGATGTTCTGCAGGATGCAGCAGGCCAGCACAATGCTCGAGACCTGCTGGGCTATATTGGAGAGCCCCACTAGAGGGGTCCAGAAATCAGAAGTGCATCTTCAGTAAGCCGTGCACCACTCAATGACACTGCATGGTCATTGTTTCATTGGATTTTCACGTCGGTCTGGGTCTCCAACCATTATTAAACTTCAGTGGGTAACCATTGTCGCTGAAGAACCAACCCTCACCTGAGGGAGTGCCTCGAAGGTGTCGGGAACCTTAGAGTTTGTCAGGATGTATGTGTCGTGCACGCTGCCTGCCTGGGTTGCACACGAACTGCACATTCAGGGAATGAAACCCCTTCCTATTGATGAAGGACACCTTCGGATGAGCCGGTGCTCGTAGGGGGACATGCATCCATCAATTACCCCCTGGACCTGGGCATGGCAGGATGGCAGTGAATCCTACTGCCTGAGCATCCTTGTGTGCCTGGCCCAGACTGAAGGTTATATAGTCCACTGCCCGGGCGCATAGGACATCCGTCACAGTGCGGGTGCACCTATGTGCGGATGTTTGTGAGATCCTAGATAGGTCCCCGCTCGACACCTGGAAAGACCCAGAGGCATGAAGGATCAGCACGACTGTCACCTTGATGGCCACTGGGACAGGGGGTCCTCCTTCAAACCCCCCAGTGTATACAAATGCCTTAAAAAATATATATTTTGAAAGAAACCCACAGTGCAGGAAGAGGATGAATGAACTCATTAGGGCAGTTCGGGTGAGTCATCACTTAATAATAATCGCTTATTGTCACAAGTAGGCTTCAATGAAGTTACTGTGAAAAGCCCCTAGTCGCCTGTTCGGGGAGGCTGGTACGGGAATTGAACCCGCGCTGCTGGCCTTGTTCTGAATTACAAGCCAGCTGTTTAGCCCACTGTGCGAAACCAGCCACGTCTGTGCCCCTGTCATCACTACCGTCCCTCACTCCTCACATTACTCCCCTAATAGCACAGATGAGAGTTAGGGGTCAGGGCACAACAATGTACAGTCACCAGTAAACACTTTTGCATCAACATTCCAACCTGCCTCTAACCTCTATCTGCAGGGTGTTAGGGATGGGCTGGGAATGGGTATGTTCCACAGCGTACTGCTCGCAAAAGAAATCCCTATGCAATCCACAAATTCTTTTTCTATGCTACCCTTGCTGGTTTTGTTTGTTCAATCAACATGCAGATCAAAATCTCCCATGATAATTGCAGTTCCCTTCAAACATGCCCTTGATACTTCCCCAATTATGCTCTGACCTCTTCAGATGTCACGTTTTGGGGGTCTGTAGACCACCCTTGTCTCCCTTCCCTGCTATTCATGATTTCAACCCAAATGATTCTACATCACTATCCTCTCTCTGCCTTTATATCACCACTCAGCATTGCTATGAAACCTTCACTAATTAACAACACTACCCCACTCCTTTTCTCTTTGGCCTGTCCTTTTGGAACATTGTATACTCTGGAATGTTGAGCACCCAGTCGTGGTCACCCTGCAACCACGTTTCTGGAATAGCTAATACATTATGCTCATATACTGCAATCTGTGTTATCAACTCATCTATCTTGTTGCAAATGCTTTGTGCATTCAGATGTAGAACATTTAGCTTTGTTTTTTTACAGTTGTTTGCAACTCTGGATTTACTCTCTGTTGCATATTTTTGTTTCCGTTTCCTGCCTCGCCTGTCACAGTCAAGTTCCCCCTCACTATGCTGTACCACCGCTCTCGCATATATCCCTGATTTTTGAAACAAAGAAAGAACAAAGAAAAATTACAGCGCAGGAACAGGCCATTCGGCCCTCCAAGCCTGCGCCGATCCTCTATCTAAAACTGTCGCCTATTTTCTAAGGATCTGTATCCCTCTGCTCCCTGCCCATTCATGTATCTGTCTAGATACCTCTTAAATGACGCTATCGTGCCCGCCTCTACCACCTCCACCGGCAATGCGTTCCAGGCACCCATCACCCTCTGCATAAAGAACTTTCCACGCATATCTCCCTTAAACTTTTCCCCTCTCACCTTGAACTCGTGACCCCTAGTAATTGAGTCCCCCACTCTGGGGAAAAAGCTTCTTGCTATCCACCCTGTCTATACCTCTCATGATTTTGTAGACCTCAATGAGGTCCCCCCTCAACCTCCGTCTTTCTAATGAAAATAGTCCTAATCTACTCAACCTCTCTTCATAGCTAGCACCCTCCATACCAGGCAACATCCTGGTGAACCTCCTCTGCACCTTCTCCAAAGCATCCACATCCTTTTGGTTATGTGGTGACCAGAACTGTACGCAGTATTCCAAATGTGGCCGAACCAAAGTCTTATACAACTGTAACATGACCTGCCAACTCTTGTACTCAATACCCCTTCCAACGAAGGAAAGCATGCCGTATGCCTTCTTGACCACTCTATCGACCTGCGCAGCCACCTTCAGGGTACAATGGACCTGAACACCCAGATCTCTCTGTACATCAATTTTCTCCAGGGCATTTTCATTTACCGTATAGTTCGCTCTTGACTTGGATCTTCCAAAATGCATCACCTCGTATTTGCCCGGATTGAACTCCATCTGCCATTTCTCTGCCCAACTCTCCAATCTATCGATATTCTGCTGTATTCTCTGACCAGTCCCCTTCACTATCTGCTACTCCACCAATCTTAGTGTCATCTGCAAACTTGCTAATCAGACCACCTATACCTTCCTCCAGATCATTTATGTATACCACAAACAACAGTGGTCCCAGCACAGGTTCTTGTGGAACACCACTGATCACAGTTCTCCATTTTTAGAAACTCCCACTACTACTCTCTTTCTCCTGTTGCCTAGCAAGTTCTTTATCTATCTAGCTAGTACACCCTGGACCCCATGAGACTTCACTTTCTCCATCAGCCTACCATGGCTTACTGAAGTCCATGTATATAACATCTACAGCCCTTCCCTCATCAATCAACTTTGTCACTTCCTCAAAGAATTCTATTAAGTTGGTAAGACATGACCTTCCCTGCACAAAACCATGTTGCCTATCACTGATAAGCCCATTTTCTTCCAAATGGGAATAGATCCTATCCCTCAGTATCTTCTCCAGCAGCTTCCCTACCACTGACGTCAGGCTCACCGGTCTATAATTACCTGGATTATCCCGACTATCCTTCTTAAACAAGGGGACAACATTAGCTATTCGCCAGTCCTCCGGTACCTCACCCGTGTTCAAGGATGCTGCAAAGATATCTGTTAAGGCCCCAGCTATTTCCTCTCTCACTTCCCTCAGTCACCTGGGATAGATCCCATCTGGACCTGGGGACTTGTCCACCTTAATGCCTTTTAGAATACCCAACACATCCTCCCTAACCTGGGATAGATCCCATCTGGACCTGGGGACTTGTCCACCTTAATGCCTTTTAGAATACCCAACACATCCTCCCTCCTTATGCCTACTTGACCGAGAGTAATCAAACATCTATCCCTAACCTCAACATCCGTCATGTCCCTCTCCTCGGTGAATACTGATGCAAAGTACTCGTTAAGAATCTCACCCATTTTCTCTGACTCCACGCATAACTTTCCTCCTTTGTCCTTGAGTGGGCCAACCCTTTCTCTAGTTACCCTCTTGCTCCTTATATATGAATAAAAGGCTTTGGGATTTTCCTTAACCCTGTTTGCTAAAGATATTTCATGACCCCTTTTAGCCCTCTTGATTCCTCGTTTCAGATTGGTCCTACATTCCCGATATTCTTTCAAAGCTTTGTCTGTCTTCAGTTGCCTAGACCTTATGTAAGCTTCCTTTTTCCTCTTAGCTAGTCTCACAATTTCATCTGTCATCCATGGTTCCCCAATCTTGCCATGTCTATCCCTCATTTTCACAGGGACATGTCTGTCCTGCACTCTATTCAACCTCTCTTTAAAAGCCTCACACATATCAAATGTGGATTTACCTTCAAACAGCTGCTCCCAATCCACATTCCCCAGCTCCTGCCGAATTTTGGTATAGTTGGCCTTCCTCCAATTTAGCACTCTTCCTTTAGGACCACTTTCGTCTTTGTCCATGAGTATTCTAAAACTTACGGAATTGTAATCACTATTCCCAAAGTAATCCCCGACTGAAACTTCAGCCACCTGGCCGGGCTCATTCCCCAACACCAGGTCCAGTATGGCCCCTTCCCGAGTTGGACTATTTACATACTGCTCTAGAAAACCCTCCTGGATGCTCCTTACAAATTCTGCTCCATCTAGACCTCTGACAGTAAGTGTATCCCAGTCAATGTTGGGAAAATTAAAATCTCCTATCACCACCACCCTGTTGCTCCTACATCTTTCCATAATCTGTTTTCATATTTGTACCTCTATCTCACGCTCGCTGTTGGGAGGTCTGTAGTACAGCCCCAACATTGTTACCGGACCCTTCCTATTTCTGAGCTCTGCCCATATCGCCTCACTGCTCGAGTCCTTCATAGTGCCCTCCTTCAGCCAGCTGTGATATCCTCTCTGACCAGTAATGCAACTCCTCCACCCCTTTTCTATCCCGCCTGAAGCATCGATATCGTGGGATATTTAGTTGCCAATCATGCCCTTCCCTCAACCAAGTCTCAGTAATAGCGATAACATCATACTCCCAGGTACTAATCCAAGTTCATCTGCCTTACCTACTACACTTCTTGCATTAAAACAAATGCACCTCAGACCACCATCTTTCAAGCCATGTATTCATCCTGCCTATTCTTTCATTTCTACTCTGGCTACCACGTGGCACTGGTAGCAATCCTGAGATTACTACCTCTGAGGTCCGACTTTTTAACTTGGCTCCTAACTCCCTAAATTCTGCTTGTAGGACGTCATCCCGTTTTTTACCTATATCATTGGTGCTTATATGCACCACGACAACGGGCTGCTCACCCTCCTCCTTCAGAATGTTCTGCAGCCGATCTGAGACATCCCTGACCAGTGCACCTGGGGGGCAACGTACCATTCAGGAGTCTCGTTTTCAACCACAGAACCGCCTATCTACTCCCCTTACAATTGAATCCCCTATGACTATAGCCCTTCCACTCTTTTTCCCTCCCTTCTGTACAGCAGAGCCAGCCACGGTGCCATGAACCTGGCTACTGCTGCCTTCCCCTGGTGAGCCATCTCCCCCACAGTATCCAAAACAGTATATCTGTTTTGGAGGGAGATTACCGCAGGGGACACCTGCACTGCCTTCCTGCTTTTTCTCTGCCTTTTGGTCACCCATTCCCTTTCTCCCTTAGCAATCCTAATCTGTGGTGTGACTAATTCGCTAAACGTGCTATCTACAACCTTCTCAGCATCGCGGATGCTCCAAAGTGAGTCAATCCGCAGCTCCAGAGCCGTCATGTGATCTAACAAGAGCTGTGCAGCTGGACACACTTCCCGCACGTAAAGGAGCCAGGGACATCAGCCACATCCCTGAGCTCCCACATTGAGCAAGAGGAGCATGACAGGTCTGAGATCTCCTGCCATTTTTAATCTTAAGCTTAACATAGTCCAACTATAATATCAAATAATAGATAAATGAAAAAGGAAAAAAAAAAGCAAAATTGTTACCAATCACATGATTAAAAAAAATAGAAATAGAAAAACCCTACCTTATCAATACACCTCAGGGAAAAGAAAAACTACTTACCAGTCACCAGCCAATCACTTACCTGCTGGCTGTGATGTCACGGTTCAACTTCTTTCTACTTCTACCTGCCCTCGAGTCTCACTCTTGATCTTTACTCAGCTAGGATCCTTACAGTGATTGTTTTTTTTTTGGTTAGACGAGGAGGTAGGGAGGGAAACACTGAAGAGTGTTTGGGGTTTAACTGTCACTGGACACAGCTCCTCCACAAACCACCTTCTGGATACAGTGACCGCAATGCACTGATGCAAGTTTTTTCCCGCAACAGCCCATCAGTGGCTCCGCTCTGCTGCCCTCTGCTGGATGCTTGCCTTCACTTGAACACGGAGGGTGTCTTGCTCAGGTACACCTTCTGGATTCAGTGACTGCAATGGACTGATGCAAATTTTCCCCGCAACAGCCAATCAGCGGCTCCGCACTGCTGCCCTCTGCTAGATCCTTCGGTTCTTGGAACCTTCCCCTCCTCCTAGTTAGTGCTCTTGTTTGAGTCCTTGGTGCAATATAGGGCAGAATTCTCCGATTGCCGATGTTTGGCGATTGGCCGGAGAATCTGTTTTTACGCCGAAATCGGGGGCGGCGGCGCTTTTTGGATGCTCCGTTCCCTGAAAAACTACGTAGTCACGCCGCTGAGCCGGACTTAGGACGTCACCTGAGGCCCTCCCCAATGCTCCGCCCCCGATGGGCTGTCTTCCCGACGGCGTGGGACACGTGTCCTCTCAACTTTCGTGAACCTGGCGTGGCGGCCCCGGACTGTTTCCTGCACCGTACAGTTGAGGTGGAGCCATTCCTCTGGCAGGGGTGGCTTCGGCGGGAGCTGGGGGGGGGGCACTAGTGGGGGCTGGTCCGGGGGTGACGAGGGAGGTTACCGGGGGGGGGGGCACTATCTTGCATGCTGGGTCCGCGTGCGGCCAGCGCCATGTTGTACGGTGCGGTCGCCGTAGGTCGCTGCCATGCGCATACATGCCCATGGACCCACCCATTCTGTGTGCCGGGGCTTTACCTGGTGCGGCTGCTAGCCCCCGCCGGGTGGAGCATCGGTGTGGGGGCGCCGCCGACCTTTTGTACGTAAGACCAGACGGACCACCTGGACATCGCCGGAAAATCGGAGAATCCAGCCCTATGTTTATATGGGGCTGGATTCTCCGGTCACCGTCGCCGAAATTGCGTTCAGTAAATGGCTGGAGAATCACATTTCCCGACCGAATCGGGGGCGGCGCTGCTTTTCACGATGCTCCACCCCCTCCAAAGCGGCGTACTCACAGAGTACCGGCCGGCCGAGTTCCCGATGGTGTGGGACATGTGTCTCATCCATCGGGAACTCAGCGTGGTGGCTGTGGACTCAGTCCAGTGCTGCCACAGTTGGGGGAGGGCCAATCTGCTGGCAGTGGGGGATATTATTCGGGGCTGGGGGCACTGTGGTGAGGCGGTCCGGGGCGCGCGAGCCAGCTGAAGGTGGGGACTAGTTCGTGGGCCGGGCCCGCGAATGGCCTCCGCCATGAAGCACGGTGCGGCCGCTGCAGGCCGCCGCCATGCGCATGCGCAACCACAGACCTGGCAATTCCCCGGGGCGTATCGGCAGCTGGAGCCGGATGCTCTATGCTACAGGCCTGCTAGCCCCCAGCAAAACGGGGAATCGGTGGCCGTTTTGCCCCAGTTTTCAGGGCGTAAAATGCAACCGTTCCCATGCCAGCGTGGGGACAATGTCGCCAAATCGGAGAATCCAGCCCATGATCTTTCAGTTTTGCGCGATTCTCCGTCCGATCACGATTCGTACTTCCGGCGTCGAAAAGTGAAGAATTCAACCCAATATCTTTAGGAGAAGAAAACTTGTCTTAGGTTTTTCGCCGTTTAGTTATATTTGCAATTGCATGTGCCTGGACATAGAGAATGCCACATAAGTTGGTGTGATATCACATTCGGGCATGGGAACCCAAGAGTAAAACTTGTCGGTGAACATGTTACCTGTGGTTAGATTGATGAGTTGCTTAAATCAATTAGTAGAGGAGCATAGAACATAGAAATTGGAACAGGCCATCAAGCCTTGGTGCTGGTTGCACCATTTAATTAGACCATAGATAATCTGTACTTCAACTGTATATATCCACCATTGCATTATATTTATTTGTACTCGCACTGAACAAAATATGTGTAAAGTCGCCACAGTCCCAGATGACCCTGGCCTGATTCCCCTTTAAGGGGGAGAGCTAACTGGTGGTGATTTAACCTGAGGATCACCATGGTTGAGAAGGCTGGGTCTTCATGAATAAACTTCATGAATAACAAAATATATCTGAGTGTTGAAAGTTTCAATTGGTCCAACATCTCTGGGCCTTATGGGGGTAGATT
The DNA here is from genome assembly GCF_047496885.1 of Scyliorhinus torazame. Taxonomy (NCBI): domain Eukaryota; kingdom Metazoa; phylum Chordata; class Chondrichthyes; order Carcharhiniformes; family Scyliorhinidae; genus Scyliorhinus; species Scyliorhinus torazame. The sequence goes on along the minus strand of NC_092715.1, from coordinate 70,486,962 downwards.
TCCAAATTTCTGTTATATGAAGCAATGCTTACTGTTTTCACTCCTAAAAGGCCTGTCTCTAATTTTAAAATCATCTGTGGCTCCTTGCTCTGGATTCTCCACTAAATGAAATAGTTCCTCTGTATCTCTGCTACTGCATCGTTTTATTTTAAGCACCTCTGTGAGATTATTCCTCAGCCTTCCATACTCAAAGGAATACAAGGCAAGTTTAGAGGAGCAGTTCCTGTAATTTAAGCCTTTAGTTTCTGATATTGTCAGAATCTGTCCTGTAGCTACATCAAGGCCTCCCACAGTCCAAAGATGTGCGGGTTAGGTGAATTGGCCAATGATAAATTGCCCTTAATGTCCAAATTGCCCTTGGTGTTGGGTGGAGGTGTTGAGTTTGGGTGGGGTGCTCTTTCCGGGAGCTGGTGCGGACTCGGGGGGCCGGGTGGCCTCCTTCTGCACTGTAGATTCAATGATAATCTATGATTAATCTAGGACAAAGGTTCGGCACAACATTGTGGGCCGAAGGGCCTGTTCTGTGCTGTATTTTCTATGTACTATGTAAGGCCAATATATCTTTACGATGGAATCGTTCCTGTGACATTGCATTGAGAGGATGCTTTACGTCAGTCAACATTTGAAAATAAATTGTTAGAAATGTGGAAAATTAAATCAATATCAGTCTTGCCTTATATGGACCGGTTAGGAGAAATATGTCTGCAACCCAGGGCTGCTGGAATACGGATTTATAATGGCATTTAAAAGGGAAATTAATAAATAATCGTAAATGGAATAGCAATTAAAGAATGCATGAAAGGGCAAGGTCCTAAGAAAAGTGGATAGTTCTTTCTGAGAGGCAGCAGAGGCTGGATGTCCAAACAACTCTCCACCTTATTGTAACTCCTGTGGTATGATTCTATCCTGATCCATGACAAATTATTGCATGCATGATTTGATTGGTTTATTTTGTTGCATATCGATGTTTCATGGATTGTTGGTTTTGTCACTAATTTTGCTTGTTCTGTTTATTTCAGTTATTTTGTGTTGATATGCTTATTTTAGTTTTTCTACCTTTTTATTAATGGTATGTAAAACATGACACGTGGTCAATCTAATCAAATTTTTGAAGTAACCCCATTTAAAATATATATTGATACAAAGTGGTGTTTTTTCAGCTCCGGTGGGACAGCCATTTTATAAACAATCACACTCACACGAGTCACTTCACTTGATCATCTGGCTTACCAAATGTTGACTATAATTAACTGGAACATTCTATTGCTGAAATAAATACAGTCTAGATTTAGAATAGTTATTAACATTTCATTCAACTGCAATAAATCATTTCAGTGCCAAGAGAATGGGTTCAGTGATCTCCTGTGCTGTAAATCACTCTGGTTCCGCTGTAATACACAGTTCTGCACAGTCCTCGGCCTCACTACCTCCCCACAGCTTGGGGAATGTCAATGTCCTTTCTTTGGGTACAGTAAGAAATCTTACAACACCAGGTTAAAGTCCAACAAGTTTGTTTCGAATCACTAGCTTTCGGAGCACTGCCCCTTCCTCAGGTGAATGGGTGCCAGGGATAAACAATTAGGAAAATTAAAATACAAATACACTAATTGTATTTCTTCTGATACTGGTCTAATATTCTTTGAGAAGACTATCGCATTATTAATTCCAGTAACGATCTCCACTTCCCAAACTGCTTCCTCTAAATTAGTACTCACCGATTTTAACTGCGGTGGTCATTTCATTATCCTGCCTGTGTTACATTTCAGTATGAATCGTGCTGCATTAGCTTTCTTTCTCTTAGTTGCATGCCTTCCATGATGGGAATGGCCCTGCCTGTTTGTAATATCAGGTCTGTAGACATTTTGAATTCCTTAATACCGTTTGGGTCCACAAGAGTCGTTCTGTGGAACAAACAACCAACTGCTTTTTGGAGTGATGGATTTTGACTGGACAATTGCAATGCTTTTCCTCGTGCTGAATACTAAAACAAGCTGTTGTAGTTACATCTGGCCCTTTTAAGGTCTAAAGGACTGAGGAATCTGGGATAGTTATACCTTGGGTGAACAATAAATTTATTGTCTTCTGGGTTTCATGCAAAATTTACACTACATGCCTTCATTGTATCCAAAGCTAACAATATCAATCACGCTACACGCATTTTGTAGAATAAGCGGTTAAACAAGTTTATTTACGAGAATCTACAGGAAGAACTATGGTTGAAATCCATTTGAATTATATAATCGCTTTGAATCACACCATGGAGATGATGAAAAGATAAACTGATCAGCTGGGCTCCTTGAGAAGCTTTGTTTTCAGATCATTCAGAAAATAGACAAATGCTTAATGAAAAAGGGAAGGTGCCTGAGCCCTACCAATTACAGTCTTTATTAAAGTTTGTCACCTTTCCTATCTGCAGAGTGACAAATTAGTTGTATTAGTCTGTTATAACCAGGTTATAACCATAATGAGATGGTATAGGAAAAATATTTGATCCTTGCACCTCAAATTCTTTGAAATGCAACCTTTCCTTTTGAAAAGTGTATCTTTTAGAACATAGAACATACAGTGCAGAAGGAGGCCATTCAGCCCATCGAGTCTGCACCGACCCACTTCAGCCCTCATTTCTACCCTATCCCCTTAACCCAATAATCCCTCCTAACCTTTTTGGACACTAAGGGGCAATTTAGCATGGCCAATCCACCTAACCTGCACATCTTTGGACTGTGGGAGGAAACCGGGGCACCCGGAGGAAACCCACGCAGACATGGGGAGAACGTGCAGACTCCGCACAGACTGTGACCCAGCGGGGAATCGAACCTGGCGCTGTGAAGCCACAGTGCTATCCACTTGTGCTACAGTGCTGCCCACGTGTCTGTAATACTTGGTGAGGTATCCAAGCATCTGTAATACTTGGATACCTCACTTGAATGATGAGCAACCAGCACCCTTACTCCTACACAACGCCAAACTGTGACCGTACGTAGAATATGAGAAACCTCTCCATGCTGGGATTTCCTGATGCGATTATGATGTTTAACACAATAGACTTTATGGAGAGGTATTGATCAGAGATTCCTTCTGTTCACAGAAGAGATATGGGGCAAGGTTATTGGCATGCATTGTGGGTAGGAAAAGGGGTGGGTGGTGTATAATTTCACAACGCACATATAGGCACAATGGAACAAATGGCTGTAATAATTCTGTGAATCTGTGAATAGCTCAATGATGCATTTTATTTCTTATACTTCGGTCTGCTTGGTGATGCTTCTTTTCAGCTCCCTTTTCCAAGTACCTAGATATACTAATAAAAATGTGCACCATTTTGACAGTCAGGGGCAGGACTTTGCATTCTGAGTCGGGACCATGGCCCCACACTGTTGGACACAGTCACCCATAAGACCATAAGATGTAGGAGTGGAAATAGGCCACATGGCCTATCAAGCCTGCTCTGCCACTCAATGAGATCATGGCTGATCTGATATATTCCTGAACTCCACTTTCCTGCCTTATTCCCATAACCCTTGATTCACTTACTGAATAAAATATCAGCCTTGACCCAGCTTCTACAGTTGCTGTGGTAAAGAATTCCACAGATTCACTACACTGTGAGAGAAAAACATTCCTCCCCATCTCTGTCTTAAATGGGCATATTTCCTTGATTGGTCAATCAGTGAGCAGAGGGTGTGCTCAGCATCTAATCAAGGATCATTGATGGGCTCTTGAAGCTAAATAGAACGCCCTCCAGCATAGAAAGAGCAGCAGCTGCTGTTGCAGGAGAGAGGGCACCTTCAACTTGAGGCTCCATCTTGAGGTACCCTCTCAGCTCCTTTTATATATTTGAACTCAAATATGCCCTCAGTTGCCAAGTGATCATTGTGGAGGGAAAATCACTCCATAGGGCAACCTGTGACCACAGATGCCGCCAGGTTAGGCGGATGGGACCTCAGAGACTTCTTGGAATGCTGCACCCTCTCCCCGGGACTGGGGCCAGGATGTCACCTTCAGGCACTCTGTTGACACTATGGGGGCGATTCTCCGAGCCCCGCGCCGAGCCGGAGAATCGGCACAACCTCGCCACGACGCCCGACGCCGGCGCGCGATTCTCCGAGGTGCGGAGAATCGGCGCCATTTGCGCTGGTGTGTTTGACGCGGCGCCGGCTGAGGACCGATTCTCCGGCCCGGATGGGCCGAGCGGCCGCGCGGATACGACAGAGTCCTGCTAGCGCTGTTCTGCCCTGGTCGCTGCCGGCGGGAACTCTGTGCGAAGGGTCGGGGGATGGCCTGTGGGGTGGGGGAAAGCGCTCCATCACCGGTTGGGGGGGGGGCCTCCGATGGGGTCTGGCCCACGATCGGGGCCCACCGATCGGCGGGCCGGCCTCGTCCCCCACCCCCTGCCGGGCCTACTTTGTTGCGCGGCCGGCCCCTGATTCCACACCCCATGTTGCGTCGGGGCTGGCGCGCTGAAGAAGTCCCCTGCGCATGCGCAGGTTGGCGAGCCGCCCATTTGGCGGCAGGAAGGGAGGCTGGAGCGACGTGAACCGCGACAGCGCCGTGTTGGCCCCCAACTGTGAGGGACAGAAACGGTCGTCCCTGTGCCCGTTTCTCAACATCGTGAATCGCGATGGCGTTCACGACGGTGCGAACACTTTGTCTCCATTTTGGAGAATTCGCCCCCTATAGGGGGGCCATAGGCTGACTGGAAAATTCCTGTTGGCCTCTGGTCCGTGGGCTTAACTGGCCTGTTAATGTGCTTAACTCGCTATCTAAAGTTCGTGGGCAAGTTGCTTTTCTGCCCCTGAAAGTTGGCAGCCTTCTGAAAGTTTATAAAAATAAATTTAGAGTACCCAGTTATTCTTTTTTTGCAATTAACGGGCAATTTAGCATGGCCAATCTACCTTATCTGCACATCTTTGGGTTGTGGGGGTGAAACCTACGCAGACACTGGGAGAATGTGCAGACTCCACACGGACAGTGACCCAGGGCCGGGATTCGAACCCGGATCCTGAGCGCCGTAGTCCCAGTGCCAACCACTGGATCACGTGCTGCCCTTAGCCTTCTGAAAGTTGGCGATAGCAGGGTTGGTGCTGGCAAACTGGCACACCAGCTAACATTATGAAATTATGCTCCTGCCTACCTCTTTTCCCACCCCCATTGGTCACCAAACATTTTGCCATAGATCTCTTCTGTCGTTAGGCAGAGGGGTGAAGTGTCCATCTCAGGACACCCGAAGTACATTTCCCAATGGCACAGAGAATTGTAAAATCGGGATCGGTGCCTGGAGTCGGCAGGCGTCAATCCGTTTCCGATGCCCCGACCCCTGCTGAAGGTGGAATCGAGTTTCATACCTGCGCGCCGGCGGGAGGATGTGAATGAATACAAATAGGTCAGAATGATCCATTTAGCGGGCCTGGCACCCTAATCTCTGGCCCTAAGTGATTCTCCAGTACACAAGACAGGGAATTACGTGGGGGGGATTACTACAAGTCTCACCAAATGTGAGCCTAACGTGGTGGTGCTCGCAGTAGGCCAAGGGGGTAACTTTTAAGAAATCCCTCTAATAGGGAGACCCCCCCCCCCACAGGCCCCCTAACTAAAGGGACCCCCCCCAACACAGACCCCCTAACTAAAGGAACCCTTCCCCCACATGGACCCACTAACTAAAGGGACCCCCTCAGGGACCCCTTGACGAGAGGGACCCTCACAGGTGCAGCCACTTACAACAAGAAACATGGACGTTCGCAAAGCCTAAAGGGAAATATGGACAATGTAAGATTCAGGCAGGCACAGAGCCTACATGTATATTCGTGCGCAGAGAATCCAGACAGCATCAAAACCCCCAACCGATTAGCATTTTAATGGTCCATCTCCGTAAGACAAAGGACTGATACTCGGGTAACCGATACAATTCCAGACACATCGGCGCCACTCCCTTTACTCAGGAAGCATAGACAGCAAGGTCAATGACCGCTTAGGACACGCCCAGCCATCAAGGCACCCGCCCCTTTATTGGCTCAGATCGAAGGCAGTGATCAAGAACTGCCCAATTAATTGGGTCCAAACCTAAGGACCGCCCAAAAGAGCACAAAACCCCCCCCGAGGATGAAGAGAGACATTGCCATGTGTTCGATCTCTTTTGGACCTGGCGCTCCGGCAACGTCCATCTCCAACTGCAGCACCACGACCAGAAGCAAGTCCAAGTTCAACGTTCGCTACCAGACGGATGAGCCTAGCTGAACTGCAGTTACTTCGCCAGACCCAGCAGATCCAGATTCGAACAAAGGCCACTGTTCCTCTGACCTAAGCTGGGTGCCTGAAGCTAAGTACAGGTTGTCATAGTTGTTAGGTGTAGTTTAGCTCGTAGTGTTTATGTTGCATGTAAAAGTTAATCTTGGGTGTAAATAAAGTATTACTGAACTTGAACTAACTAACTGGTTGTTGGGTCTTTGATCGCTATCTGGTTGAACCTTGTGGTGGTATCATTTGATACCTGGCAACTCTGAAAGCAATATAATATCAATATCTCGATAAAAGAAGGGCAACCTTATTAACTGCCATATTTATAGCAAGTAAATATAGCAACATTTATTGGTGACCTCTGATGGGACTCGACCCAGAAGTGATTTTGTCACTCAGAGAGAACCCACAAAACGTTGGAATTAGAAACCCAATTGGAAAAGTGAAAGAAACCACAAGTGTAAGACCAGTATCGATCAAACCTCCAAGAGTCGGAAGTGTATAGTAATTTGCATGTGTACTAACAGGGATATAAGGTAAACTCGTTAGATTTTGTTGCGTGAAACCTTTGGGAGTTGTGCGAACCGGAAAATAGCTTAAGCCATACCCGCTGTCTGCATCACCGCTTTATTCTCCCCGTCCCAAATTCACGGTACAGATACAGAGACATAATCGTAGAAATGGCAATGAAGGAAATGGAACGCCTTATGTACCCACAGGAACCCGAGGTCGCAGCGACCAACAGAGCAGAGCAGTGTCCCATATAGGAAGAGGAAATTAGGAAGTACCTAAAGGGGAAAGGATGGCCGCTATGGTCTGAGTTTTGTGCAAATGAAGAGACAGATCCTGGTAGTATAGGACAAACCTGGTGGGATAACCTGACCGAGATCCATAAAAATAGTTTAGGTAGAGTTCGTAAGCCGATGGCAATCGTGTCCTGTTTGGCACAACTGCGAGGCACAGAGGAGGTCATGAGGACGCTCTTCAGGCAGCTTGTAGAGAAAGAGAAGAGTAATGAGGGAAACGTTAGTGAATGCGAAAAAGTAAATGAGCAACTCCGAGAGCAGCTAGCAGCGAAGGACAAGGAGATGGCTGATGTCAAACGGGGACACCAATCTTGTCGAGCTCACCTAAGCAGCTTTCAGACCCAATATGATGAGGCCTACCAAGACACGCAACGCGCAGTTTTGGTAAGGGAAGAAATGAAACACCAGGTAGAGCAATTGAAGAAGCAATGCAAGGACATAAAGGCAGCCCTACGAGCACTCCACAGCTCCACCACGGAACAAAGGCAGAGTTCGGTAGACCATGCCAAATACAGGGAGCAAATTGAAAATTGCAGTCACTGCTCTCAGTTCAGAATGGTTTCAGAGATACCTTTGGACCAAATTTAGACCAGGAAGATGGCCCCGATTGGCAGGAACTTAACAAAATGTCCCATCGGTATGTAAACGTATTGATTCAATTGTTAAACTGCCCTTGCCCCATAATGTTACAGCATTCCGGTCATTTTTAGGACTGGTTGGTTACTGCAGGAATCATATAGACGGTTTCGCCACAAAGGCAGCCCCACTTTCCGAGCTCCTTAAGAAACAGGCCCCATGGAAATGGCTTCCGCAGCACACGGATGCCGTCGATGCATTTAAACGCGCCCTAAGTACAGCTCCCCCTTTGCAGGCACCAGACCCACACTCCCCATACGCAGTAGAGGTAGCGATCACCTACCGAACCCTTTCGGCCGTACTTCTCCAGGAAAAGCATGATCGTTTAGGACCCGTAGCCTATGCCTCACGAGTTTTAGATCCCGTAGAGCAAGGATTTTCAGCCTGCGAAAGACACTTGCTCGCAGCTTTTTGGGCTGTTCAGTACTTTGCGTACATAACAGGACTCAAACGCGTAACCATTTTGACCGAGCACACCCCAACATAGCTACTGTTAGACAGTAGGCTAAAAGACGGTACAGTAAGCCAAATTAGAGCAGCGCGCTGCACCCTACTCCTACAAGGACATGACATCACAGTGAAAAGGACAAAGACGCACACATTTCTGGCCAATAATTTACAATATGCAGGAACCCCACATGAGTGTGAAATCATTGCAGCCAAGCACAACACAGGACCCTTTATTTCCAAATCGTTACCGACAAAAACAGGCTTCCGACCACAGAGAACCCAGCCCACAGATAATTCGCTAAAATTTATGTAGATGGCTCCTCCACCACTGTTAATGGAAAAAGGATCACAGGATGTGGCATATACGTAGAAGACGCGCAGGGAAGCACATTAGAGGAGATATCACTAAAATTGCCAGGACATTTAGGTTCGCAGGCAGCCGGGTTAGCAGCCATTGCTTACATTGTCCAGCATCCAGATTCGTTCCCTACCCCAGCAGACGTATATTCGGACAGTTTATATGTTTGCAACAGCTTGACGGAATTCCTGCCCCTGTGGGAATCTAGAGTTATATCCGCCAACGGTATACCCCTACCGTCAGCGCCATTACTAAAGCAGACGCCCTAGCAAAAGCAGGCTCACGACATGGGCACTTTTGGCAACCCCCACGAGAGTGCCCCAGTACACGCGGTCCACACCAATAGTCAAGATTTGGCACAGGCACAAAAGGAAGACGACACTCTTAAGGAAATTTTCAAAGGAGACTTCCCAGCTCCCTATGATAGGTTCAAAGACACTTTAACGGTACATGACGGAATCATATTAAAGAATGGTATTTATGTGGTCCACACCCAGGCCAGGAACCAGATTATTTGTCAATTCCATGATGGACAGGACACCAAGGGATAGAATCCACCCTTGCCCACCTCAGACCTCTCTGTTGGTGGCCCGATTTAAAAACTGATGTAACCCACTACATTGAAAATTGTTTAATTTACGCCCACAACAACCCAGACAGATACGCAAAGAAATGTCAGCTATGACACATCCGCCCTGTTAATGGCCCATGGACGAACTTACAATTAGATTACATTGGTCCCCTCCCCCCCCTGCAGAAATGGATTTAAATATGTGTTGGTCGTGATCGACACCTTCACAAAATGGGTGGAAGCATTTCCTTCCAGGACAAACACAGCTAAAGCGACAGCAAAAATTCTAACCCAGCAAATATTTACTAGATGGGGACTCCCCTGTAGTATTGAGTCGGACCAAGGTTCGCACTTCACAGGAAGAGTAATGAGAAACGTCCTAACAATTTTCGGAATTAAACAGAAGTTTCACATTGTCTATCACCCACAATCCAGCGGCATTGTGGAACGCATGAACCGAACCCTAAAGACAACACTTAGGAAGATGGTGCAACAACATAATACAACATGGGAGACAGTTCTCACATTTGCACTGATGTTTATTAGGAACACGGTGTTGAGTTCAACAGGCTACACCCCCACACCCTCATGACCGGACGACCCATGAAGGGTACCGAGTATTTATTTGGACTTGATTTGGCCAGCCCCACAGTCACCGTCCTTACCCACGAAAAAGCAGTCCAGCAAATAATGGAAAATATTAAAACAGCACAGCTCGCTGCAGCTATTCAACTAGGCACTAGGAAAAAGCAGAGTAAGGCCTGCTTTAATAAAACAGTACACCCGGTAGAGTATATAGTCGGACAGCAGGTCCTGATCTCCCTGTACAATCTGAGTTCATTCCTCTCCCCCAAATTTGCAGGACCCTAACCGATTTCTGACAAAGTAAGCCCCTCAGTTTATAAGATTACGTATCCAAATGGAAAGTCAGGATGGTTTCATATAAACCAACTTAAGGTTTATGGAACTCAGTGCAGCCACTCACACCACATTTCACTGGCAATAGCAGACAACGACGACCCGCCCACTGGCAACCCAATCCAGCCCTCCCCAGCCAGGACAGCACGTCCACAGGCGCGACTTTGACTCCGCCCCCAGAGACGAGTTTCCGCCTCTCACTTGATTCGATCGCTAGCGATAGCGACAGCGAAAGCACTACGGGCGTACTTGAAATCCCCGACCAATGGCAAAACAGACCAGGCCCATCACCACAGCCCCAGTGACACCAACCACGATATGTTCGGCCCCTCAGAGACCATTTATTTGCCACTACCAGAACCTGACCCACCACCCGATGATAGCGATCCCCCCCTTTGCCGCTACTGCCCTACAGAATAAGAAACAATGGCACCGCGCACGATAACCCTTATCGACTGATAAGAAACGACGAAATGGATCCCACATCAGCCCATGCCGCCATGGCACAGAACCTCCAGTCACCAGTTTGGCAACCGGGAGATGGTGATGACTCAGAGTCTGACTCCCACCTTGCTAACCCCGTTACGACCCTTTTCGGAATGGAACCCTGAGGTGTCCAGATGATGAGACAAAGGAACCGATTGAGATTTACGGTGTCCTATTCTCTGATGGAACCTGCCTGCTTTCTTTCTTTAGTTTGTTTTTGTTATGTTGAATGTTTGTCTCTTGTACGACTTTGTGTGTCGATCTCATTCCAAATCTCTTGATGCAGTCATAACTACTCTTTTGACGCCACATGGTAGTTAAAGGAACAAGTTTGTCGGAAGTCCATAGATATTCAAATTCTTTCCGTTCTTGTAAGGTTACCCAGGCAGTGGAGTAACGGCACTAATCCCCGCCCTGCCTGACGACCCCCTGTGTATTTGGTCAGCCAAGCTCGGGTAGTGGAGCAACGGCACTGATCACCGCCCTACCCGGGGATTCCACCCATTCTTGCCCTGCCGCGGCTCATACGCACCCCATTCAGAAAGCTCTTCTCGAAACTCTTTTACTGTTCTTTTAAAGTGTAGTTTAAAGAATACACTTTGCTACAGTTTTTGTTTGCTTTCCGGCGACCCTTCGGTCGCTAACCCCCAACTGCTATTTACATGTTCAAACACTTGGTTGAAACAAATTTGCTGCTAGGAAAAATTACCTGAACACTGGACGGAGAAATTGTCCGCCCACTCAGTGCATCGAACACAGGCTGCGAGATTGCTCGCACTGTGACACGATTTCTTTCTCGGATGTCTCGTCTCCCAAATGGTTGGTTTAAGAAAAAAATGAGGGAGTCACATATGGTGACATTTCTAAATGGGAAATTGATGTTAAGGAGAAACAGACAGACAAGCAAGATATTAAACTAACAAAATAATAACAGATATTATGCTTGTACCCCCAAGAAGATACGAATATACCAGGAAACAGAGGAAGACAAAGACAAAATGAATACGGACCTGATGACTTGCATCATGATTGTCGTTGGATCACTACAGTTGCGTGCGTTATCAGCCCCTATATCCTTCACCACACAGGCCCTAAACATGACCACCCAACACGATACCCCTAGCCCGGACACTACACCACACATAGAAACAGCCATTGATACCCCCACATGGTACGATACCATCATAAAGTGGTATTCCCTTTCTTACACGGTAGAAGCCCTTTGATTATAGCAATACTTTGCAGTGTCATCCAGACACTTAGACTTCAGAAATGGCGAAGGAGAGCCTCCCGCCCCACAGTATACACACTCAGAGCCCCTTTTCTCGGACTTCAACAGACCCCACACTCTTTCTGAACCCTTTTTCTGCCTGATAAATTCCGCGATTTTCAAGACAAATTACTTTCTCTGTAAATGGCATAAGTGTGAAGTAGAAATGTGATGCTGCTATTGTTTATTTTGTACTGTAATGTAAGTTATTTTGGTTATTAGCTAGCAGCATGAATGTAGTTTAGGTAAGGACAGTTAGAAGTTCCCCTGTTTGTGTAAAGAAGTTGAAATGTATGATTGAATGATATAGTGCCCCCTTAGAATTTTTATAGATGTGTGATGTATTAAAAATGTAGGTAAATGTTCCAATCCATAGGATAGAGTAGGATAGAACCTGTCCTTGATTAATGGTACCCGGCATACCAGAGAACGGAAGAAGATTCAGTAATGTGATCCATCATGCTTCACGTTTAGGACAAAGAGGATGGACTGTAGCCATCTGGGAAGGCCACTTACAACAAGAAACATGGACGTTCGCAAAACCTAAAGGAAAATATGGACAATGTAAGATTCAGGCAGGCACAGAGCCTGAATGTATATTCGTGAGCAGAGAATCCAGACAGCATCAAAACCCCCAACCGATTAGCATTTTAATGGCCCATCTCCGTAAGACAAAGGACTGATACTCAGGTAACCGATACAATTCCAGACACATCGGCACCACTCCCTTTACTCAGGAAGCATAGACAGCAAGGTCAATGACCGCTTAGGACACGCCCAGCCATCAAGACACCCGCCCCTTTATTGGCTCAGATCGAAGGCAGTGATCAAGAACTGCCCAATTAATTGGGTCCAAACCTAAGGACCGCCCAAAAGAGCACAAAACCCCCCCCGAGGATGAAGAGAGTCACTGCCATGTGTTCGATCTCTTTTGGACCTGGCGCTCCGGCAACGTCCATCTCCAACTGCAGCACCACGACCAGAAGCAAGTCCAAGTTCAACGTTCGCTACCAGACGGACGATCCTAGCTGAACTGCAGTTACTTATCCAGACCCAGCCGATCCAGATTCGAACAAAGGCCACTGTTTCTCTGAATTAAGCCGGGTGCCTGAAGTTAAGTACAGGTTGTCATAGTTGTTAGGTGTAATTTAGCTCGTAGTGTTTATGTTGCATGTAAAAGTTAATCTTGGGTGTAAATAAAGTATTATTGAACTTGAACTAACTAACTGGTTGTTGGGTCTTTGATCGCTATCTGGTTGAACCTTGTGGTGGTATCATTTGATACCTGGCAACTCTGAAAGCAATATAATATCGATATCTAGATAAAAGAAGGGCAACCTTATTGACTGCCATATTTATAGCAAGTAAAGATAGCAACACAGGGACCCCTTGACTAGTGGGACTCTCATAAGGACTCCTTGATTAGAGGGACCTTCTCGGGAACCCTGGATTAGAGAGTACCTTATAGGGACCCCTTGACTAGAGGGACTCCGTGACTAGGGGGACCCTCAACAGGAGCCCCATGACTAGAGGGACCCCCACAGGGATGAGCTGACTACAGTGACTCCCCACCCCTACAGAGCCCCATCCCCAGAAAAGAGACCCCAGGTCTAGAAGCTAGAGGGCAGTCCAGACAGGGACAGTGAAACAATTACAGCTGTAACACATACCTGGAAGCCTCACATGCCCATTCTTCGAAGGAGAACAGCAATGGCCTGTGTTTCAACCCCTCAGATCCATTAGCTGCAAGCAATTCATTCCTTTCTAGTAGTGGGCTATGATTGACAGCTTCCACAAAACAGCTGCAGCCTTGATCTCCCTCCACAGATGCGTGGCTTTAAGTGCTGAAGCCCCAATGCTTACAAAGATCAACCACATCAAAGAGGTAAGTGCATTACAAACACTCCAGCTAGTGATTGCAATGAACTTACTGCTCTTTGATGTTTGTAAACACCTTGCAAGAGGCCGGCATCAAGATTCGCGACACTTGAAACGTCTCGCGAAATTCACAGAATCTTGCATCGCAATCAGGATCTCGCTCTCGTTGGGGAATATCCAGGCGAGCATATTTAAATGAGTCATTAGGCTCATTTAAAAATATGCTCGACCAATTCACCCAGGACCTGGGATTTACCGGCCTCATCATCGAGGCCTCAACTGTTTGGTAGTGGTTCACAAAGTCATGAACCAGTCATGGCGACATGGGGCCACAATGGCACAGTGGGTAGTACTGCTGCCTCACAGCTCCAGGGACATGGGTTCAATTCTGACTTCGGGTGACTGCGTAGAGTTTGCACGTTCTCCCCGTGTCTGCGTGGGTTTCCTCCAGGTGCTCCGGTTTCCTCCCACAGCCCAAATATGTGCAGGTTAGGTGGATTGGGCATGTTAAATTGCAACTTACGGGGATAGAGTGGAGCCATGGGCTTCAGTAGGGTAATCTTTCCAAGGGTCAGTGCGGACTCGATGGGTCTAAAGACTTCCTTCTGCACTGTAAATTCTATGATGAAGACACCTCTTGGGGGTCTCGCTGGGGAGTTGAGGCCCCTGGGAGGTCAGGGCAGAATGGCAACCTGGCACACCCCTGATGCCTTGCCACTCCCAACCTGGCATCTTAGCACTGCCAGCCTGGCACTACAAGGGTGTCCAGATGGCACTGCCAGATTGACAGAGATGGTGCCAGGCTGGCAGCGTCCAAGTGCCAGGTTGCCCCTGCCAGGGGTTGGGCCCGGTGGGGGCCTTGCCCATAAGTAGTGGGGTGAGGGGGGGCTTGAGGACCCTGGAAGAGGTACTTTGAGTGAAATGGGGGTGAAGCCATGGTGGGAATGCAGAGGGGGGGGTCGAAAGATCAGTGGTGGAATTCTCCATTTCTGGGACAAAGTGTTGAAACCAGCGCTGAATCCATGGACTTTCACAACAGAAAAACCTGCGTCGCACCTGGGCCGATTCGCTACTGTTGAGGGGCTGGCACCGGTGCCGCACCTGGGCCGATTCCGCTACTGTTGAGGGGCTAGCACCGGTGCCGCACCTGGACCGATTCCCTACTGTTGAGGGGCTAGCACCGGTGCCGCGTGGAACACACTCGATTCCAATGAAAAGCGGTGCAGGATTCGCCGGGTCCGTGATCGACATTCGGGAGGCTGACAAGTTGCAGCCGCACATACACATTACACTCCCCACACACACTTATCCCAGCCAAAAAGATGGCACTGGTTGTGCTGGAATGCAGCTGCTGGGTCGTCTGGGGCAGTGGGGTGGCCTGGGGGGACAACAATATGCCCCACGGCCCTAAGCTCACAGTGGGCTTTTAGCGGTGTGAGCAGCTGCATGACTGCCTTGCCAGCTGCGGCAATGGTGTTCCCTGCCCGTCCACCCCACAGCCCACCTCCTGGCCACCCCACACTATTACCCGCAGCCCTGGCAGAAGCCCCCCAGCCAGCAGCACAGCTGTCAGCAAACTATGGTGATGTTGGACACCTTCTGTACCCCCTCTCTCTCGTTCAGCTGCTGCCATGCCGGTTTAACGATTTTTGAAGCACAATTGAACTACGCCATAGGGAACTCGGCCCATCGGAGGCGGAGAATTGCGGAGGGCTCGGAGAATACTAGGCCCGGCCCGCTAATGATATGCAAACGGTGTCCACTGTAAGTGCATTCTAGAATGTATTGATGCCACTGTTGAGGTGCTGGAGCATTGCAATTTGGCGTCAAATCGGTTGCTGAGATTTTGGCGTCGGAACCTAATCTCTGCCCAATTGCCTTTCCCGATTTCGGAGTCAGCTAACAGAGAATCCAGCCCCAGGGCTGCTTTACAAGTAACGCCCGATGTGCGAGTAGTCTTCTCGGAAATGACTTAAAGAGTGGTCTTGACAGGGAGTTCTTTGCCGAAACCAAAAAATGGCAAAGTGGCGTTGAATAGCAGGATCTTTCTCAGCATTACAGGTGCTGAGAAACACCCCACTAATGTGCCATTCAACGGACTTTAACTTGGGTCTGTTGAATCGCGCCCTTGATAGTGGGACATTTTAGAACCATGGTAGCTGTAAGTTCAAAGTTGCATGCAACTCTTTCTTTGTTGTTTTATTATTGTGGACATCTATAATTAATTATACAATGGTACAAATCTTCTTACAGTTTATAGATATCATTTTCCTTTAACAGCCTATTTACAGCCTTGACAACTCTGCAACCAAAGTAAATTTGTAACCAGTTTTCACCAGAATTTCTGTTAATGTTTCAAAAACCTAAAGCAAAGGACACACCATGACACATTTTTCTGAAATATTTATTGGTTGACATTATTAGGAGCACAGCTTATAATGTTAATTACTTTATAAACTGAGAAAGCGGCTGGGAATTACAATAACAATTCATTGTAATGCAAACAGTTTAATGCTAATGTCCCTGCTAAGATATGAAGGGAGAGAGAACATTCAGTGAACCATGGAAATTATTGAAGTACTATCTGTACCTTTCAGTGACATCATGCAAAATTTAATTGCAAAAGTTTTAGTTTCTATCATCTTCGAACTCACTACATTTTCATAGAATTTCATAGAATTTACAGTGCAGAAGGAGGCCATTCGGCCCATCGAGTCTGCACCGGCTCTCTGAAAGAGCACCCTGCCCAAGGTCAACACCTTCACCCTATCCCCATAACCCAGTAACCCCACCCAACACTAAGGGCAATTTTGGACACTAAGGGCAATTTATCATGGCCAATCCACCTAACCTGCACATTTTTGGACTGTGGGAGGAAACCGGAGCACCCGGAGGAAACCCACGCAGACTCCGCACAGACAGTGACCCAAGCCGGAATCGAACCTGGGACCATGGAGCTGTGAAGCAATTGTGCTATCCACAATGCTACCATGCTGTCCAAACAATGGTCATGGTCATCATTCGACTTTTTAATTCAATTCAAATTTCAACATCTGCAGTGGCGGGATTCGAACCGGAGTCCCCAGAGCATTACCCTGGGTTTCTGGTTTACTTTCCAGTGACAATATCACTATGTCATCGCCTCCCATTTAGTAGCCTTAAGAAAAAACTGAGTATATGTTTTTGTTTCTTAATAATAGCCAGATTTTTTCACAAATGACAATCCAGATTTTGAGTAAATTTTTATTGTAAACACCAATTTTGCAAAGATGAATAATAACAAATGCTGTCAGTAAGATTGATGTACGTAGTATCATTTAAAAACTCTCTTATTTTCTTAAAATTGAAGCTCGCCAAGCTGATGGAATGTTATATAATATATGTGTATATTTATTTATTCCCTTTCTTTCTTTCCTTCTGGTTCTTTTTCTCACCCAAGCTCTCTGTCCCTGTCTCTCCCTCTCATCCTTCTACTTCCTTCCTACACCCATCTCACACTGATGCAGTCAAAGTTATTCCTCTGATGTTAATGGAGGATAGTTCCACTCCTCCAATTCTGGCCTCTTGCGCATCCCTGAATCTAATTGTCTCATGACTGGTGACTGTGCCTTCAGCTCCTGAGGCCCTAAGCTCAGGAATTCCCTTGCTAAGCCTCCCCAACTCACTACATCTCTTTCCTCCTTTAAGACGCTCACTATTTCTTTGAACAAATTTTTGCTCATCTCCCTTAACACCCCCTTGTGTAGCTCAGTCAAATTTTGTTTGTTAATCTTACTGTGTGGAGCTCTTCTACATTATACTATAATGAATGTGCTACAGAATCACAACTTGTTGTAGTTTGTTATTGGAAAAGTGTAAACGAAGCTATATTTTGCATCTCTTAACCATATCTCACAATGGGAACCCAGTGTTATAAATACCGGAACTCATTTTCTTAACAAACTTCAACCCTTTCACACATCAATATCAATCTGTGTGCAGCAGGGTAAAATATTTATTTCACATCAGTGGATTCACATCAGTATGGGCGGCACGGTAGCACAGTGGTTAGCACTATTGCTTCACAGCACCAGGGTCGATTTCGGCTTGGGTCACTGTCTGTGTGAAGTCTGCACGTTCTCCCCGTGTCTGCATGGGTTTCCTCCGGGTGCTCCGGTTTCCTCCCACAACTTCCGAAAGACGTGCTGTTCGGTGAATTGGACATTCTGAATTCTCCCTCTGTGTACCCGAACAGGCGCCAGAGTGTGGCAACTAGGGGATTTTCACAGTAACTTCATTGCAGTGTTAATGCAAGCTTACTTGTTTCACTAATAAAGATTATTATTATTGAATAAGGAATCCAAACAATTTTTCATCAAAGAATGGTATGACATTTAAATGACTGAAATAACAATTTTAAAGTTTTGATAGTAGAAATGGTCATTATTTGTCGAGATCTGTTGAAAGCCAACGCAGTTTTGATAAGTCTGAGGAAGCAATCATTAGCATTCAGAAATGTTTAGTTTGAAGGCAGTTATCCTCCTAGGGACATACTCTCCTGGATGGGATATAAGGCCGCAACAACCATTGGGCCTTGTCTTGTGGCTTGTGCCTCAACCCATATAGGCCACATCTCTTCCAGTTCAGTCACAACAATCCTACACCACGTTGTCTTTGGCCTGCCACATTTACGTTTCCTGGCTAGTATTCATCTTATAGCAACCTCCGGTAATCGCACTTGGGACATCCTCAGTATTTGTCCAAGCCATCTTATCTGATGTTCTTGATCTCAAGGACAATGCTGTAGAAGCGTGTCTTCTTACACTTTTTGTAAAAAAAAAAAAAAAAATCAATTAAGGGGCAATTTAGCATGACCAATCCACTTACCAGGCACATCTTGGGTTGCGGGGGTGAAACCCACGCAGACACGGGGAGAATGTGCAAACTCCACACGGACAGTGTCCCGGGGTTGGGATCAAACCCGGGTCCTTGGCGCAGTGAGACAGCAGTGCGAACCACTGCACCACCTTGCCACCCTGGAGCAATGCATTGTTGCACGTCCTCCCCGTGTCTGCGTGGGTTTCCTCCGGGTGCTCCGGTTTCCTCCCACAGTCCAAAGATGTGCAGGTTAGGTGAATTGGCCAATGATAAATTGCCCTTAATGTCCAAAATTGCCCTTGGTGTTGGGTGGAGGTGTTGAGTTTGGGTAGGGTGCTCTTTCCAAGAGCCGGTGCAGACTCAAAGGGCCGAATGGCCTCCTTCTGCACTGTAAATTCAATGATAATCTATGATTAATCTAGGACAAAGGTTCGGCACAACATCGTGGGCCGAAGAACCTGTTCCGTGCTGTATTTTCTATGTTCTATTTTCTGTTGTTGACTGTGGCGATGGGGTCAGCGGAAGGAGTTCTTACTCGGGCACATTAAGCTTCTGCACTGACTCAGCTGCTAGCTGCAACATTGTTGGTGCTATTAGGTCGTGTCAATGGGATTACTTGGGGTAGGTGGGATACAGATTTGAGTTTACTATCAGATCAGCCATGATCTTATTAAATGTCGGAGCAGGCGTGAGCGGCTGAATTGCCTACTCCTGCTCCTTGTTTGTGTGTTCACACAAGAATGGGGAACAGTGTCTGCAGACTTCAGTCAGTTCGCCGTTCACAAGTCAGCTGTTTCCAGTAAATCACAACTGACCACAGCTAAAGTTGGCGAAATAACCTACTGATTTCCAGTTGGATTTTGCAATTGTTTTGTTTGCTCCTCATGCATGCCGGTAACTTGATCCCACTCCCCGCCAACACAGCATGCGGAGACTGGTTAGATACAGTTGCAGTCTTCAACCGGGTTCCTTGGATTTTTCTTCCTGCAAACACAGTGCACACTATAATCTGAAAATTGACATTACCCCTCCATCATGTTTTTTTTTAGTGCTAATAGGCTGGTCGCGACGCACACTTCTTCAAAAGCTTGTTCTGTGTTACTCGGCAGTTCTTCAAAGTATTTTGTTGTATTTAATTGACATGGGGTGGGTGGGGGCCGTTCATGGCTATATTTGAGGAGCTGTTTGTCGCAGGGGGGGGATTAAAAGGGAACAAAGTGTACAAACTGTGTACTTTGATTGGATGTTAAGCTTGTGCTATTTTGTTGAATGTGTTTGGAATAAAATATCCTTTTTAAAAAAAAGACTTGGGGCTGCCCTGAGAAAGGTAAAGTGCTGTCCCCATCAGTGCAGGTTTGTTCTTTTTGTGTCTTCTAAAATTTCAATTGGGTATAGCCACTGGGGAGCCTTTGCACACTGATTTACATACCTCCTCAAAGAATTCCAGCTGATTAGTGAGGCATGGCCTTCTGCTTAAATCTATGATAACTACTTCTCATGACTTGGTGCTCTTTGGAATGCGATTGGCATTTATCAATGTAATGTTTTCAAATGTTTTCCCCAAGGCAGATTTTTAGCGTCGTGATTTATAATTTTAAAAATCACGTCTATAATCTCATTCTTCAAATATTGAGAAAGCATTTCTAATGTTCCTAAAAGTATTATCAAAGTAATTTGTCTAACCCTGGACCAAAATAGCTAAATATGTATTTGAAGATCTCTTGCTGATATGAGCAATGCACCACTTTGTTTTCCTTTTTCCTATTTATAGTACACATTTTAGGTGTTTTTATCTGATTTTGGGGTAGCTGACCGTTCTTGTTTGCTTGTAACTTTTATTTTTGTTGCATTTTATGGTTTTGGTCTTCCTATTTTTCTTTTCAGGTATATTTCCTATCGACAAATAAACATCTCTTCTACCTACCGACATATTTCAGTATTTTCATTTGTTGTATATATTTCTAATTTTTGTAAGTTAATTTTGAATGGTCTTTTTAATCCCACTTTATATTGGCTTTTTGCTCAGATTTGAAACTTCCATATTTTCAGTTTTTCATGAGTGCTTACTTCTGTTTAAAAACATGTTAATCAAACCGGCGCCAAAAAAATGTAAATAATTGTTGTTAATTGCGTTATTTTATTTAATTCCTCCAACAGATCAATTTTAAATCTTGTCATGACAGGTCTTCTTACTTGGGCATTTCTACCTAAGAAAATAACCCAGTTATCTACAATCGCCTCTGTCTGCAATATTTTAATAATTGTTCATTGATGACAGTAATCCAACACATTTTTATCACACGGAGTCACTAGGACAGTCTAATCTCTCTCTCGAGAAAAAAACCCATAATTAGCAACACTGTCTGGAGCCTGTTCACCCTGTGGAAAAGATTGCACTTATTACTGCCTCCATCCCAGGTGTAAACTTTGCCTTCACACCAAAGAATCGAGCACAGACTTTTGGATACCAGCTATTGTCCTCTGGTGACTGGCCCACTTGATTCCCTGAGATCCAGTACCTGACTATTTCTTGTTTATTTGTTTTTTAAAAATTTATTTATGGGTGTGGGCATCGCTGTTTAGGCAAACATTTATTGCCCATCCCTAGTTTCCCTTGAGAAGGTGGTGGTGAGCTGCCTTCTTGAACCGCTGCAGTCCCTGAGATTTAGATACATCCACAGTGCTGTTAGGGAGGGAGTTCCAGGATGTTGCCCCAGCGACAGTGAAGGAACGGCGATATATTTTCAAGTCAGGATGGTGAGTGACTTGGAAGGGAATCTCCAGGTGGTCTGTTTCCCAGGTATCTGCTGCTCTTGTCCTTCTGGATGGTAGTGGTTGTGGTTGTGGTTTGGAAGGTGCTGCATAAGGAACCTTGGCGAGATACTGCAGTGCACCTTGTAGATGGTATATATGGCTGCCACTGTGATGTTGATTCCCTCACCCATGGTTTTCTTGTCTGTAGACTTGATTACTCTAGTACCCTGCTGCCCAGCCACCTGTCTTCCAACACCTATAATGTTGAACTCTCATTCAAAATGCTGCTGTCCATATGCTATAACCTGCTCTCCCATTCTGCCATGACCCCTGCGATCTCCATCAGTCCCTTTCTATCACCCTAATTTCTCGAGCTTTACAACCTCTGAGATTGCTTTGATCCTCCGATTCTGGTTTCTTATATATCCCTGCTTGGAGCTTGTGTCTTCAGCTGCCAGGGTTCTGTGTTGTGGAATTTTAAAGATATATATATTATGCAAGGATTCCAGTTTCAACCAGGTGAAGCTCTTCATTCTCTGGATTCTCATCTGAGTATTCATTATTCCCATGCGAGCCTTGATGGTGAGTTGTTGCCGATTTGTGTGTTGCACAGGCATTACAGCTTAACATGAAACCTTTCCTCCTTCAATATCAAAGCACACTTGCGTTTCTGGTAGGAGGGGACTAAAATCATTGGTTAGAGATCAGGAACAGAAACCACTGCCCCCCTGGGCCTATCCCCACCGCTGCTCTCTGACCCGGAGGTGCTGAAACTAGCTGTTGCTGCACATTACTCGAGTTAAACTGACGTCCAATAACTGAGACTGAACTGATAGGCTCGAACTTTATGTTGGCCCGGTGGTCGGGTGGAACCTGGAAGTGCATGAGAAGATGTTGGGCCACGTTTCGACTTGCTCCTGTGCAACATTCTGGTCAGCAGGCACCTGCTGGAGTCTGAAGCGTGCCTGCGACAATTAAGAGGGCAGTTAAGCTCATTAAAGAAGCAATTGTTAGCGCCCAGGCGCCATCCTCGATCCAGGGTGGGATGAAATGTCCGGGGTGAAATATAATGAAGAAAGATGTCTGGATCTGAGATCTTTTTGATTTCTGCTGTCAGGTATTTGAATGTGCTGCAAAGACACAGTTTGCTGCATTCTTTTCATCGCATTTAATTTGTACAGGTCTACAGCAACTGTCTGCCTTCAGGGACCATGTTAGAAGCACCCACCCACACCATCGCCTTTCCAAGTGGAACTTGCCCTGGGGAAGCAGAGGTTTGCCAGGAAAAAGATCGTACCTGCCCCGGGTAACGGATGAGTACAAGGTGGGCTGGTTAGAAGGATCTCCTTAGTTCTCTGGGACATCATCCCTGTTGTTTTAGAAGTTGTTGGGCCCTCCTGCCCTCACCTCTCACACCCTTTTTTCCTCCACCCACATATCCCAATACTCTCATATCCCCATGCCACCCATGCTGATGCTTCCCTCATATCTTCATGCCATCTCTGTGCCATCACACCCTCTCCATGACACCTCTTACGCCCCCCATGCCACCTCCATAACCACTCACCCGGTATCCAGTATGGACAGGACTCAGGAAACATGGAGATGAAAACAAATTGAACTTCTAACAATCTAATATAGTTCCCATTCATACACACAAAATAAATCTCATTCATGAAACCAATTTAAAGTTTTTTCTATTCTAAAACTTCTGACATAAAGTCCCAGAGAACCAAAGCGCTCCTTCTAATCAACCCACCTGGCATTCGCCAGCCACCTTGGCCACTGGATTTGTTTCCAGGTTGACGAGGCAGAAATTCACTGTAACAAGGACCATTAAAGTAAGGTGGGTCTGACAAGCTGCCTCTCTAGATAGTGAACATCATTTGAAACTCAGCCAATCACTCATCATAGTCGCAGGTGGCATAACAAGCCATTCCAGCCCATAGTCAATGTGAATTTGCAAAAATAAATATGTAAATTTTTACTGAAGGTACATCATATAGCCTGTCAACCAATGCACTCTAGTAGAAGGTGGAATCTCTTTTTTCACCTCTAACTGACAACAGTTGAACCTTTATTCATTTTAAAAGGATTCTAAGCATTTAAAAGTGTAATCTGCTATTAAAAACAAAATTTTTATTCAAGGTCAAACAAATCTTTCAATAGCCTCATTAAACTGTCAATCAAACTGTGAACTCAGCCCACTGCTGAAATAAATACCTTTGTAGATTTTGAAACTCAGCCAAGCAATCATATGATCTCTGCTGTAATATGACCCCATGGAAATATCGACAAAGAACTCCACTGAAACTGCAGGAACAGATGGTAATTACCCACATTATACTCCATTTGCCATAACTTTGTCCACTCACTTAAGCTATGTATATCTTTTTGTAGCCTCCTTATGTCCACTTCACAACTTACTTTTCTACTAATCTGTGTGTCATCAGAAGGTTTGGCAACCATCCCATCCATCCCTTCATCCATTGTAAAGAGTTGATGTCCCAGCACTGATCCCTGTGGCAGACCATTCATTACATCTTGCCAACCTGAAAAAGACCCAGTTATGCCTACTCTCTGCTTCCTGTTAGCTAACCGATCTTCTCTCCATGTCAGCTTTTCACAGTAACTTAATTTGAAGCCTACTTGTGACAATAAGCAATTTTCATTTCATTTCATTTTCATTCATTTTATTTTTCATTCACCTTGGATGTGGCATTTTATTAAATGCCTTCTGGAAATCTAAGTATAGTACACCCACCAGTTCCTCTTTATCCACAGTGTATTTTATTTCCTCAAAGAACTCCAATAAGTTGGTTAAACATGATTTCCCTTTCAAAAAAACCATGTTGCTTCTACCTGACTACCTTGAACTTATCCAAGTGCCCTGCTATAACTTGTTTAAGAATGAATTCAAATATCTTCCCAAAGACGGATATTTGGCTAACTGTCCTACTTGGCGCGATCTAATGGCCAAACTGCGCTGGAAAAGCAGCGTGACCGATAAAAACCGGGAGACCCCGCTCCACGGATCTACCCAGCTCGCAAGATCTAACATGATGTAAATCCCGCCCATTGTGGGTGGGATCACATTTTGGCAAATCGGCATATTAGAGCGAGACAGTGCAGATTCCCGAAGTACCTGAGGCTTTGATATTCATCCCCTTCGCCTCGGAGACCTCGGGTGAGCGCCATTCAGCACTGGTCCCCACAAACAGAGATCAGGCAGAACGGCACTCGTGGGGGTCTCCCAGTGGATTGGAAGCCCCCAGCTGCAGGTGGTGCCTTGGGCAAGTGGTGCCTTGGCACTGCTAGTGGCACTCGAGCAACTTGGCAGTGCCAGGTGGGTGCCAGTCTTGCACTACCAAGGTGCCCAGGTGGTGCTGCCAGCTTGCATAGGCACTGCCAGGGTGCTAGGTTCTCTGCATGGGTGTTGAAGGGGTGCGGGGAGGGCGTTAACTAACCGATCTCTCGCTACACTGGGGATCCGCACTCCCCAGTGTACAAAATGGGGCTATGTGTGGCCTTGGCCGCGCATTCCCCACTGAGACCTCTTATATAACGGGAGTCGCGTTCTTTAGCCATGTGGTTTTCGGCACTGCAAGCGCCGGGAAACAATGTGGGTAAACACGTTCGCTATTTGACTTTGTTCCCATTTAGTTGAATCGAGCTCGTAGTTTCCCACTTTCTGTCTCACTCTCTTTTTGAATATTGGAGTCACATTTGCTATCTTCCATTTCAGTGGGACCTTCCCCGAAACTGGAAGATTTTGGAAAATTAAAACCAACCCATCAACTACCTCACTAACCACTTATTTTAAGACTCCAGGACTCTAGGATGTAGTCCATCAGTGTCCGGGCATTTGTCAGCTCTCAGCTCCCAACATTTTACTCAACACCACTTCTCTGATGGTTATAATTTTCCTGAGTTTCTTCCTCCTTCTATTACCTGATAAGTCATCGAAATATGTTATCATGTACTCAGCATGAACCTGGTTTGGGGGTTGTTGAATCTTTGATGCGTACAGTCACATTGAAAATGATTAGAGTGAGAATACGGCACGGTAGCACAGTGGTTAGCACAATTGCTTCACAGTGCCAGGGACCCGGGTTCGATTCCCGGCTTGGGTCACTGTCTGTGCGGAGTCTGCACGTTCTCCCCGTGTCGGCGTGGGTTTCTCCCGGGTGCTCTGGTTTCCTCCCATAAGTCCCGAAAGATGTGCTTGTTAAGTGAATTGGACATTCTGAATTCTTCCTCAGTGTACCCGAAAAGGCGCCGGAGTTTGGCGACTAGGGGATTTTCACAGTAACTTCATTGCAGTGTTAATGTAAGCCTACTTGTGACACTAATAAAAATTGTTATTATTATAAAAGAACCAAAATCACAGGTTATATCGCACTCTAAAACCTTTTCACCTGCCATTGTAAAATCAAGGTAAGAATGTTTTTAAATATCCAGAAGCAGCACTGTTACCCATACTTTGAACCTTTGTACATCTTTAGACTGAGTGGTGACTCCCCAGTTCCCTTTCCTGACTTTGCAGATTTTTACCAAGGTACAGCTTACTATGGGAATCATTAATGTCTTAAATTGGTGACTATATTTTTGTACCAGGTTTTATATTTGTTCTGTATTATTTAATGTTTTGTTTTTATTATATATGTGCCAATAAAAACATTCAATAGCCTTTTCTGATGTCTTTCATTATATGCTGTTCTTGCTTACATTTCAACTTCAAGTGCCACGATGAATGGGGTTGTTGCTTTTGCTGACCTGATCTTATTTACAGCTGCTTTACTGTGTTTTTAATAGTCACAGCAGTGATAATGGCTGGAATTCTCCGGCTGTTCATTGGCTGCAGGATTCTCTGGTCCCGCTGGCAGGCCACCCAAGCCCACGGGTTTCCCGGCGGCGTGGGGTATCTTCAATGGGAAATCCCATTTACAGCGGCAGGAGCCAAGGATCCTACCGCCAGAAAATGGCGCGTTGCCTCCCACTGCCGAGAAACATGCGGCTGGGAAACCGGAGAATCCCGTCCAATGTATCTGCATCCATTTTCAGATTTTAAAAATCAAACCTTGACTATTTTTGGACATGATACAGGCTTGGTTTTGATGAACCATGTCCAAGAGTCTAATCTCCTCTCCCAGCCCTTTTGTTGAGAACAGCTCTATGCCATGGGCAAATGTGTGGAAACACATCTTAAATATACTGATAGTCCATTGCAACATATTTGCCAATGGAATATTTTCTGTACAAAAACATGCTAGCTTGCATATAATTTAACCTGAGTTCCGAGTTGTCTTTTTCAGAGTCCTAGAGAGATATTTCCAAATTTATCATTTGTGGGTTCCTCCTTGGCGATGTCATCCATGGAATTTGTTGGAATATGCAGGATGGATGGTCCCATCAGTTCTAACCTATTGAAATACTCGGATTTTGATATAAAGGAGCCTTTCATCTAAAGTAGTTGGGTACGCACATACCCAGTATGCCCATCTTAAAATGTTGCCTTCCTCACTGTTAGTGTTAAGAGAGGCATAGGGTTACCTACCCCATTTTGGAGCTGTATTTCCTTATTAACACCAAGTGATACAAGGGAAAATTCACCCCGTTGCACCAAAGTCAAGTCTTATTGATTTGAATAGAAAACAAAATGGGCTGAGGTATAAAATCTGCCACCAAAGACTTTATACCTCAGCAGGCCTGGCTGCATCTGTGGAGAGAGAAACATAGGGTTAATGTTTTGATCAAATATGTCTCTTTAGAAATGTGAACTCAGTCCCATAACATTATCTCTCTTTCTCTCCCCACATATGCTGCCAGACCTGGTGAGATTTTCAGCACTTTTATTTCAGATTTCCAGCATCCACAGTATTTTAATGCTTCTTTTCATTCCTAGCCATTCCTAGCCAGCTTGCCTTAATAACATTCTGGTTGCACTCTGCCAAGGAACGCAACTGCAGTCGTCAAATTCTCTTCATTTAGGCCATATGCCTAATAACGGTGGGAAATCTAGTTCCTGAACAGCTTAGAGTAAAGTAATAGGTAACAACATAAGCTATTTTCAAAGTTGAAATGCTTTCCTAGATAACCCCCTATTAGAGAAGAATTTTTATTTTACTTTACATACCCTGATACGAGTAGGTAAAGTAAGGTAAAGTCGCCATTGTCCCAGATGACCATCGGCTGCTTTCCCCTTTGAGAAGGAGAGCTGACTGTTGCCGATTTAACCTGAGGATCACCACATCTCAGGCAAGGGGCAAGGTTGAGAAGGCGGGGCCTTCAAGAATAACCTCAGCAGGTATGGGGGGGCGCAATTCTCCCAGCCCCGCGCCAGAGAATTGCCGCAACCGTGCCACGCCGCCCCGACGCCAGCGCGCGATTCTCTGAGGTGCGGAGAATTGGCGCCATTTCTGCCGGCACGTTTGGCGCGGTGCCGGTCACGGGTCGCTGTACGAGGCCGGGCCGCCGATTCTCCGCACCATGTTGCAACGGGGCCTGCGCGTTCCGTAAAGCCACCGCACTTGCGCGGGTTGGCGCGTCGTCACTGCGCATGCGCGGGTTGGCGCGTCGTCACTGCGCATGCACGGGTTGGCGCGTCGCCACTGCACATGCACGGGTTGGCGCGTCGTCACTGCGCATGCGCGGGTTGGCGCGTCGTCACTGCGCATGCGTGGGTTGCCGCGCCCCCAGTGCACGCCAGGAAGTGAGGCTGGAACAGCGTGAACCGTTCCAGCGCTGACAGGGGGCCAGAATCGCTAGTGCCTGCGCCCATTTCGCACCATTGTGAAACGCGACGGCATTCACGACGGCGCGGACACTCTGTCCCGTAATCGGAGAATGGTGCCCGGGCCTTGTTCTGCATCATGAACCACCTGTCCAGCCAAGTGAGCTAAATCGGCCCCCCCATAAGGGTAGACATCATGCTAATGTTTTGGTTTTTCCCTCCGATTATTTTTACATCACAGAAAATAATGTGCTAAACTGTTTTTAAATACGGACTTTGAACCACTGTTCAGTTTATAACTCCTGATCTCTATTTTCCTCCATGTCTGCATGTTTTGCAGTGTCCAAGCCTTGTGAAGAAAGTCTGCACCAGTGAAGCGCCCAAATTATCCTGCATAACAATTAAATTCACCTCATCCTGTTTAAAATCAGAATCACTTGTATCTTTGAAATTTGTTTCCATCATTTAATGTTTCAGTGCTCTTTTCCAGGTGATGCAGGATTAATGCTGCCTCCTTTTGTGCAAGCAGTTCAATTTTCTGTTGATTAAAGTCCTCTTATCAGCTTTGAGAACTCTGTTAAGGTTATTTCAGTGATCAGCCAAAAATACGTTTGATACTCCTTTTTTGTCAGTCATGCATTCTTAAACATTTCCTTTTGCTTTTTGTCCTCCCAATCAGCTCAAACTTTGTCTAATTTATTTCAGCAAGAGCAACTGCTTCTTCATTTTCATAGAATCATAGAATTTACAGTGCAGAAGGAGGTCATTCGGCCCATCGAGTCTGCACCGGCTCTTGGAAAGAGCACCCTACCAAAGGTCAACACCTCCGCCCTATCCCCATAACCCAGTAACCCCACCCAACACTAAGGGCAATTTTGGACACTAAGGGCAATTTATTATGGCCAATCCACCTAACCTGCACATCTTTGGACTGTGGGAGGAAACCGGAGCACCCGGAGGAAACCCATGCACACACGGGGAGGATGTGCAGACTCCGCACAGACAGTGACCCAAGCCGGGAATCGAACCTGGGACCCTGGAGCTGTGAAGCAATTGTGCTATTCACAATGCTACCGTGCTGCGTTTGAGGTTTTAATTTACATTCAAGAACATATACTCTTCCTCGCTTGAGTGTGTCTTGCTTGCTCAATTTTTGTTTTTCAATGGAATGTATTCTTGCTGAAGATTTTGAATTGTTTCTTTAAATGGTTCCTACCATTCATTTACCTCCAAACCTTTTAGTCTACTTACCCAATCAACCCTGGCCAGTTCTCTCCTCACACCATGTAATTGGCCTTGTTTACATTTAAGATTCCTGGGTTCTTACTTTAAGATTGGGGTATGTCACTCTGATACTTAATGTGGAATACAATGGTATTATGATCACCATTTCCCAGTGGATATTTAACTATGACGTTACTAATTAACCCTGCTTTATTACACAATACTAGATCTAAGATAGCATTATCCCTACTCGGTTCCACAATGTTCCAGGCAACTGTCAAGGAAACATTCAACAAACTTAGCTTTTAGACCACGCTTGTAAATTTGTTCCAATCTTTGTGATATAATTCTCCAATAATTTCTTGCTTAATGCTCTGTCCAATGGTATAACTACTATTATACCATACATACACATAAACTACTCTCACCAGTTTTCTTTGTAACGCTTGCGATTCCTAATTTCCACCCATACTGATTCTACTTCATGGTCTTCTGAGGCCAGATCCTTTCTCACCAATGTTCTGATGTTATTTTTTTTCCTCCTTTGCCATTCGGTCTGTCTTTCTGAAATATTATCTACCCTGGAATATTTATTTCCCACCCTTGGTTACTATGTAACTATGGCTGGGAGTTTCTGTGCCTATTTGCTTTGGACGGGTTTGGTGGCGAGAGCAGAATATATTGCGAGAAGGCCAAAGTCACGTTTTGCGTCGATGTAAAAGCAGGAAGTAATCGCCCCACCCCTCCCCCCTCCACAACCCCCCATCAGTGGCGGGCTGCGTTTCTTGCCATCCAACATCAGGAACCTAATTGGAATATATTATCATACGCCGGAATCCAAAAATGTGTTCAGGGCGGCGTGATGTCAGGATGACACGATGCACCTGGTCTCAGAAGACGTGCACCTGGCGAGCAGTACTCCGAGGATGGCTCGGAGGCAAGCACAGTGTTTAGGGGCGAGAGAGCTGTGACAAGAATGTATCAGTGGTTCGCCTGGCTGAAGAATGATTACTGGTGTGCTCGCTATGCACTGGGATGGTCTTTAAATATGGCACCTGGGCCATCAAAGTGCTGAGTTGATGGTGGGGCAGGTGAATCAGAGGCCACTTGTCAGCGATACACTCTGGAATCCCTACCAATGTTGTTTATGCGCTAAGTGCTGCATTCTATGCTGTTAAAAAGCCCACATTGTTTCGGAGGCCTCAACTCCGCTTTTCCTGCCCGACATCGGACTTTGCCGATATTGGAGAAAATCTCGCCGTAGTCTCTGAAATTACGATCAGACACTAGTCCCATCCTGGTTTAAATGGTGTCTATCTAGTAGTGCAACTCACTGATCCTTGTCCACTGTTGAAAGTGCTCCATGAATCAAAAACCCTTCTTTCTACACCACTCTTTGAGCCGTGCATCTAATTTTCTAAATTATCTGCTGATCCTACGCCAATTGACTTGTGACTCAGGTAACAGTCCAATGATGATTACCTTTGATGTTCTGGATTTTAATCTGGCCCCTAACTCCACACATTTTCTCAGCAGTACGTCATTCCTTTTTCTTCTTTAATAAACATTTTATTGAGGTATTTTTGGTATAGTAACAACAACAAAATAAACAATGTGTATGAAACCATAAACATAGTGCAAAAGTCATTTACCTTTTGTACAGGTCCCACCCTTATTAACCTCCTACTCTAATCTCCCCCCCCCCCCCCCCCCCCGCCGTCTGCTGCCGATTAATTTTCCGCAAAGAAGTCGACGAATGGTTGCCACCTCCAATTGAACCCTAACAGTGTCCCTCTCAAGGCGAACTTGATTTTCTCCAAACAGAGAAAGCTAGCCATGTCCGATAGTCAGGTCTCCCACTTCGGGGGCTTTGAGTCCTTCTATGCCAACAGTATCCATCTCCGGGCTACCAGGGAAGCAAAGGCCAGAACGGCTGCCTCTTTCTCCTCCTGGATTCCCGGGTCTTCTGACAGCTCGAAAATCGCCACCTCTGGACTCAGCGCCACTCTTGTTTTTAACACCGTTGACATGGCGTCTGCAAACCCCTGCCAAAATCCCCTAAGCTTTGGACATGTCCAAAACATGTGGACATGGTTCGCCGGTCCTCCCGCACATTTTGAACACCTGTCCTCCACCCCAAATAATTTGCTCATCCGGGCCACTGTCATGTGAGCCCGGTGAACAACAGTATCAGGCTGAGACTGGCACATGTTGCGGATGCGTTTACTCTACTCAATGCGTCTGCCCATAGACCATCCTCTATCTCAGCTCCCAGCTTCTCCTCCCACTTGCGCTTCAGCTCCTCGGTCTGCGTCTCCTCTGACCCCATAAGTTCCTTGTAAATGTCCGAGATGCTCCCTTCTCCTACCCACCCTCTGGAAACTACCCTGTCCTGAATCCCCCTTAGCGGTAGGAGCGGGAAGGTTGACACCTGTTTATGTAGGAAGTCCCGCACCTGCAGATCCCTGAATTTGTTTCCCCTCGCCAACCCAAACTTTTCCTCCAGCGCCCTCAAACTTGGAAAGCTCCCCTCTATAAACATATCCTCCATCCTCCCAATCCCTGCTCTCCGCCATAACCGGAACCCCCCGTCCATACTCCCCGGGCCAAACCGGTGATTATCACAGATTGGGGCCCAAACCGATGCTCCCACTGCTCCCACATGCCGCCTCCAATGGCCCTAAACTCTCAGGGCCGCCACCACCACTGGGCTGGTGGAGTACCGTGCCAGCGGGAACGGTAGAGCGGCAGTTATCAACGCCCCCAAACTGGTGCCCTTACATTAAGCCGCCAGCAGTACATCATTCCTTGGATAGGATTTGTTTGTTGTCACGTGTACCGAGGCACACTGAAAAGTATTGTTCTGTGTACAGTTCAGACAAATCATTCCATAGATGAAACAAAACATAGAGCAAACATAAATACACAATGTAAATACATAGACACAGGTATCGGGTGAAGCATACAGGAGTGTAGTACTATTCAGTAGTGAAGATGTGTGAAGAGATCAGATCAGTCCATAACAGGGTTGTTTAGGAGTCTAGTAACAGCGGGCAAGAAGCTGTTTTTGAGTCTGTTCGTGTTCTCAGACTTTTGTTTCTCCTGCCCGATGGAAGAAGTTGGAGGAAGGAATAAGCCGGATGGGAGGGGTCTTTGATTATGCTGCCTGCTTTCCCAAGGCAGTGGGAAGTGTAGATAGAGTCAATGGATGGTAGGCGGGTTCGCATGATGGACTTGGGCTGTGTTCACGACTCTCTGTAATTTCTTACGGTCTTGGACCGAGCAGTTGCCATACCAGGCTGTGATGCAGCCAGATAGGATGCTTTCTATGGTGCACCTGTAAAAGTTGGTAAGAGTCAATGAGGATATGTCGAATTTCCTTAGGTTCCTGAGAAAGTACAGGTACTGTTGTGCTTTCTTGGTCGTAACGTTGACGTGGGTGGACCAGGACGGATTGTTGGTGATGTGCACACCTAGGAATTTGAAGCTGTCAACTATCTCCATCTCGGCCCCATTGATGCAGATAAGGGTGTGTACAATACATTGCATCCTGAAGTCAATGACCAGCTCTTTAGTTTTGCTGATACTGAGGGAGAGATTGTTATTGTTAGACCACTCCACTAGGTTCTCTATCTCCCTCCTGTATTCTGAATCATCATTGTTCGAGATCCGACCCATTACGGTCATGTCATCAGCAAACATGTAGATGCCACGCAGTCGTTTGTGTATAGGGAGTATAGTAGGGGGCTAAGTATGCAGCCTTGCGGGGCCCCGGTATTGAGGACTATTGTGGAGGAGGTGTTGTTGTTTATCCTTACTGATTGTGGTCTATGGGTCAGGAAGTCGAGGGTCTAGTTGCAGAGTGAGGAGCCAAGTCCTAGGTTTTGGAGCTTTGAAATGAGCTTGGCTGGGATTATGGTGTTGAAGATGGAGCTGTAGTCAATTAATAGGAGTCTGATGTAGGAGTCCTTGTTGTCGAGATGCTCCAGGGATGAGTGTAGGGCCTATGGTATTGATTTCCATGTGGACCACGACAACTAGATCCTCCCCTTCCCAAGTTCTAATTTAGTCATGTGGTGATGTCCTTAACCCTGGTATGAAGCAGGCAACACAACCTTCAAAGCTCACAGTTAAGTCTTCAGAGAATGGTACCTAACCTCCTGCCGCTATAACACTCCTCTTCGCTCCCCCCACTTGAATGGCACCCTTCACCATGATGCCATGGCCAGTCTGCTTGCAATCCTCCTTCTCATCCCCACAGGTGGCAAGCAGCTTGTATCTGTTGGACAAAGTCAGGGGCTGAGGTTCCTCCATCACTACCTGCTGATTCCCCATATCTCCCCAACTCGCAGTCATACCCTCTTGTCCCTGACCACTGACCGTTCCTGACTACTGACCAACTCTAAGGTTCTGCCTACCTCAGGGGTGTGACTGCCTCTTGGAGAAACATGCCCAGGTAACTGCTCAGCAACTCTGAGCTGAAGTTGCCTGAGCTGCAGACACTTCCTGCAGATATGGTTGCCTGGGATTGCAGGTGCATTCCACAGATTTCCACAAGCTGCAGCCACGGCACACCACCAGCCCTGTCATTTCTGTCCGAGCTATTTATTTATTAGTCAATTAGTTTACACAGTTAAAGTAACAGAAAGCTAGCTTGGAGACCAGCGAGGTGCCCTGTCCCACTGCATGGAGAGGTTTTATGGATGGGCTGCTGCTGCACAGTACCATGTCCTCCCCTATCACCCGGATACATCTTGGCACATCTTATTGTCGTCAGGCGGTGGAGGTCCCCATTGGAGCTTCCTCTCTGGAGGAGTCCTCACTCTTAAACTCGGGGGCCTGGGATGGAGAGTGTTTCATGGAGCAGTCCCATAAAACCGGAGACTGAATCGATTGACGGACTCCCAAGCTGCCTGCCTTGTTTGTGGCCTTGTGGAGTCTGTGGACTGTGGATATGTAAGTTGCTATAGGCTGCACCCCATTTTCAGTTTTTTGAAAACTCCTTTGTTTCAGTTTTGTTTGCACTTCAGCCCTGTACACCTGATCTATGGGTACCTGGTGCAGAGAGGAGCGGGAAGGGAGGACGACCTCCTCGTGAACTTGGCCTGGCCAAACTTGCTATTTACAGGCCCAGGCAGCGCGAACTGAGGGGATCATCGACCCGACTGTCTCCTGTGGGTACATTCGCGGCTGGGTGTCCCTGAAAAGGAAGCATGCAGTATCGAGGGGTACCATCAGGGCCTTCTTTGCCCGGTGGGCATTGCAGGGTTTAGGGTGCTTTATCGACCCATTTAATCATATTTTGGTTTGATGTTTTAAGTTTCATTTGCTCTTTGTTTTTGTTTAAGTCAGTATCCTTTTAAGAGGCTACCCATTTTAATTTGCCCCTCAGTTTGTTTAGTTTATTTGGTTTATGTTATAACCTGCCTGCTTACCACTGGCTGAGGATTAATGACAATCCCACAATCCTTTGGTAGTATGAGCTTCCCCAATGAGGGGGGCGGAGAAATCATTAGCAGACTCCCTGTATAAATAAAGCTGGCCAGTTTGGAACCGGCTAGAGAGGAGTGAGCAGCAAGGGAGCTGCTGCTGCTGCTGCTGCTGCTGCTGCTGCTGCTGCTGCTGCTGCTGCTGCTGCTGCTGCTGCTGCTGCTGCTGCTGCTGCTGCTGCTGCTGCTGCTGCTGCTGCTGCTGCTGCTGCTGCTGCTGCTGCTGCTGCTGCTGCTGCTGCGGCGGCGGCGGCGGCGGCGGCGGCGCAGCATGTATATATATATGTTATTGTAAATAAATGTTATTTCTTTCTATCCTTCAACTCGTGCTGGATTCTTCGTGGCCCTCACAAAAGTTTAATCAAAATAGTTGGAGTCCAGGAAGAATACTGATTGACTGGAGGCTCAAAAATAATAGAAAATTAGCATTTATTTTTGCCCTTCTGCACCAATTTCCCAACTACACACTGTGTATACATCTCACATCTGGGTAGTCTAATTTCTGTGCATCCCCTTGTGTTGTGTGGTTTGAAAAGCCTATCTGTTTATATAGAGCTTCTGATGAGCTACTACATGGGCGGCATGATAGCACAGTGGTTAGCACTGTTGCTTCACAACTCCAGGAGCCCAGGTTCAATTCCCAGCTTGAGTCACGGTCTGTGCAGAGTCTGCACATTCTCCCCGTGTCTGCATGGGTTTCCTCCGGGTGCTCCGGTTTCCTCCCACATGTCCCGAAAGACATGCTGTTAGGTAATTTGGACATTCTGAATTCTCCCTCTGTGTACCTGAACAGGCGCCGGAATGTGGCGACTCGGGGCTTTTCACAGTAACTTCATTGCAGTATCAATGTAAGTCTACTTGTGACAATAAGATTATTATTATTATTACAAAGCGTAGTTTACTGCCACATAATTAATGTTATGTTTGGTCTTCTATACCTTACGAAGAAATCTTCCAAACATCTCTACTTGTCCAAAATAGAATCTTTATTGAATCTTGTGTGGTAAGATAGCAATGGTATCATGGAGTCTACTATCTACTCCTCTGGAAGTTGCACCTAGCACTGACCATTCACCCGTACGTCTTATTACCCCCTCAATTTTTTTCTGAAGATGGCCGGGTGTATCTCCCCTTCTTTAGGAGTCACTGGTCACATGACCTTGATCGTGAGACTGCATGGTGTGTCTGCACCACCACCTGCTGGCTGGAGGTCATAGATTTAGGAGAATTTTATTTTCATAGAATTTCCAGTGCAGAAGAAAGCCATTCGGCCCATCGAGTCTGCACCGGCTCTTGAATAGAGCATCCTTCCCAAGCTCACACCTCCACCCTATCCCCATAACCCAGTTACCCCACCCAACACTCAGGGCAATTTTGCACACTAAGGGCAATTTAGCATGGCCAATCCACCTAACCTGCACATCTTTGGACTGTGGGAGGAAACCGTAGTACCCGGAGGAAATCCACGCACACCCAGGGAGAACGTGCAGACTCCGCACAGACAGTGACCCAAGCCGGCAACAGAATCTGGGACCTTGGAGCTGTGAAGCAATTGTGCTAACCACTATGCTACCGTGCTGCCCATAGGTCGCACACCATCCAACTATGATATAGCCCATAGGCATATCTCCACAATTAACACCTATTAACCAAATAATTTCTGGTGATTGACAATAACTGCCACTGACAGGCAGGTCCTTGTCGACAGGTAATTTAATTGATGTGAACGTTCTATGTCAGAGCATGACTAGTCTAAATTTAAACTTGATAGAAAAGAAAACTTACCAGAACTTAGCACCTGAATCAAATTTCCAACTACACACACTGTCCATATCTCACTGTGGTGCAGTCCTCTTTGTGTGCCCCCTTACTCCAGTATGATTTCCAACCCAACTATCTTGTTTCACCTTAATGTAAAAGAGACTTTTAAAAATACAGCTGTCCTGTAAAGTTCACCATTTGTAACCCTGTGCAATAAAATTCTTTCAGTTGCTGCTTTGTTTTTCTGGAAATGACAGTGAAACCATTGTGACAATAATTTTTTAAGAAGTACGAAATCAAAATACAGGTTGAGCAACTCTTATCCTGAAAACTTGGGGCCGAACTTGGGACTCGAATTTCGGGATTTTTCGGATTTTGGAATACCTGAATCATCCAGTGAGTCTTCCACATTGCAGACAGAAGATGGCCTTGTGATCCCCTGCTGACTGGAAAGGTGCTTTACAAAGCCGATTGAAAGAGAGATAGCGAGAACTCTGGGCCCCGCCTCCACAGCCATGAGCACCGCTCTCATGGTGTCTTTCCTTCTGTACGCCGTCAGCTTCCGGTAGTGCGTGCCAGAATCCCCCCATACCAGGTGGACCAAGCCTTTACACTCTCTTCCCGGCAACCAGGATGGACACGTTGGATTTCTGGTTTGCCTGTAACAGGTTCAGGCATATGGACCGACATCCCAAGACACTGAAGTGGCCAAAGCGATCCACCAGCGCTATGTGGAGAACTGCGCCCAGGCAGCTGAAATCCGCCACCAAATCGTACATCAAAAACAAAGTTTGACCAAGCAGAAAAAAGTGCGGATTTCAGAGCTTTTCGAATTTCGGATAAGGGGTGCCCAACCTGTACTATTGACTCTGGAAATCTGGAAAAAAAAATGAGAACATGTTAGAAATACTCAGCAGGCCAGATAGCATCTGTGAGAGAGAAACGGATCAATGCTTTTTCTTCAAAACTGGTAGTTCCACTAAAGCTGTAATTATTGATGGAATCAATACATCTACAACAGTAACAGCATCTGAATTTCTTAACTTGATGAAGGGTTTTGTCCAATCCTCCAAGCTTTTGAAAAAAGTGCTATCAATGTTGATTAATCAGTGGAGCAACATGTTTCTACACAAAACTCAAGTTGTACAAAAGGCCTTTGTCTTCACTCTTTGGTATAATGTGTAAATATTTTTCTCCTTGCATAATCTTCAAGATGGTCTAATAGTTTGCTGGAATTTGCAAGTTAAATTAACTGAAATGTATTGTGCTGTTCTGTGTGCACAGTGTTAAAAAAAACTGCTAACTAATGGATAATTTCAGCTTGGTACAGAAATACTACTGTAAGCTGCAGTGGGTTGAAAAATAATTGAACTGAAGTGAGGAATGTTAACAAGCTCAAATGTCAGTCTTGAAAAGCTGACATTTAACCAATCTGCACATTCAGTCTCCATCTTTACCAGCTTTTAGAAGTATGCGCACAACATGAGGCTTGTGTTCCTTTTAAAAAAAATAAACTCTGTCAAGTTTAGCAAACGATGGAACAAATTATTCTGTGGTTGCTAATGTGTGACCGTGATTTTAGACACAAAATCTGTATGAAAACATGATGGGGGGGGGGGGGGGGAATGAGACCTCGCTGAATACTAATTGCCTGCAAGTTGTTCAGAAGACTGTAAGAAAGGAGGATTTGTTGTAAATTGGCCACTTGCTCTATTGTGCATAGCTGAGAGGTTAGACTGGTGCTGTAAAGGTGCCAGGCTAGTAAAATCCAGCAGTACTCACTGATTTGGTGAATAATATCGAGTGGGCTTGGGTGGGGTGGGGAAGTGTGTGAGATAGCGACTACTTTTTCACTTTTTACAAATATATCTTTCACTCTAATGTTTAAACTGCACGTTGCTTTGCCTTGAAGAGATAAGTGTGTGGACCTTCAGATTGTCGGTTTATCGAGTAGTAGTTGTTGGCAGAGAGGTGTTATCTTGCTTTATCAGTTGCCAGCTCTCTGTGTCTGACAATGTTTGCAAGTGTCTCTGCACTGTCTGCAGTTTGACAAAGAACTCGGAACAGTCCAGCAGAGGACTGCCTGACCATTATGAGAAGTTTAGACTATTTGTTTAACCTCTGCCTTGAACTTCCTATCAAGAGGTCACGGAAACAGTTACGTAAATACACAATTTCTTTGATGTTTACTTGTGAGCAATTTTTCAAGTTGTATTTTGTTTACCTTTTTTCTGGGAAAGGAAGGTCTATCTCAAGATTGGGGAGCGGGAATTCGTTTTTGCTTTGTTTCTGATTTACGTTTACCCTCCCATGGTTGGTCTCTGTGGGAGTTGCATTTGCATAGAAATGAAAAGGTGAGTTAATGAGTTATGGGCTGATGCTGACCTCCCGAATACACGTGGATAGTGGGTGCAGCTCCACTTACATTTCCTGATTTAACATTGAGTTCTGCATCGTTATTTACAACCCATCTACATGCCTGATTGACTGAAGAGACCAAACGTTTTACTGCTACACCCTCCCCTAGGTTGCAGGGCAATTTGATCCCAGCTGCCTTCATTCTTTTATTTTGCATCACAGCTAGACTTGAGTCATTTGTGTGCACAACAAAGTCCTGCTCCAGTATGTCAGATCAATCTGTCGTGTTTATTTAAAGTCACCAAAAATGGATTCAGACTCAGATTCACCTTTCAATTACTCCTGGCCATCTTTTCCTAAAATGAGGATTCAACGCAGGGCATCCAAACAAGGTAGAAATTATATGTAATCTCTTTATTTAAAAAAAATAGTCTCAACCTTTTTTGTACTTTTTGTTGTATTTTATTTTTTCTTGACACAGCAAAAGTGTAAGTTCAAGGAGGAAACAAAGGTTTCTGTTGTGCTGCAATAATGTTTTTATTCACTTGTAAACATGCAATGCTGACCAGTGAACTAATCTCCGAAGTGTTCATATTGATTAAGAACTTCATTTTCTAAATCAACATTTTCTTTCAGGGCATCAGTCCAGTTTGCTGTGAGGATTAATTGGCTGAAATGCGTTTTGATGACCACTGTTGTCTCCTTTGACTATGTGTTCTGTTCAGTTGAGTACCTGAGCGGCTGCCCCAATGTTTAAGTTGGATAACAAATAATGCCTGTGTTGTGTGCTAATTCATAGGTTCAAGCAATTACCAAAGTCCGGGTTTAAATTGTGTAGTCTAAACGCCACAAATACTGGCATTCGAATTAACCTAGCTACTCGCAAAATGCAATATTTTTCAGATATTGCATATCTAAAAACATATCCTAAAAGTTTGGAGAAGGATGCACACCTGCGACGTAACATTGCCTGTTCTCTCCACATGACCTGTTTGCTTGCAGCATTTACGTTTTCTGCTGTGAAGTTAATATTATGCCTCATGTAGAATTAAGTGTTTTTTTAAAAAAACACATGCTCCAGTAACTTAACTCTTTTTATGTATGTGAACGTTTTTTGAGTATGTTTTGTATTGAGCATTCAACATTAATGTTTTTAATATGCAATGACCTGAATTTTCGCAGAAACAGAATGGCTTCGCGCCTGAACACCAAAATGGCACCAGAACCCTGATTCCAGAAGCCCCGACTCCGAACCCCTGACCCCGAACCCGGCACCCACCACTTTCACTGTGATATGGGAGGGCTGCACTTTGCATATTTTTGGTTCACAGAGACAGCTTTGTTTCAATCATTTATTGGATGTGGGCTTTTCTGACGAGGCCAACATTGATGCCCATCCCAATTGCCCCTTGAAAAGGTGGTGAGGCGCTGCCTTCTTGAACCACCGCAGTCCATGTGGTGCATGTACACACACAGTGCTGAGCAGTTTGATGCAACTGAGTGGCTTGCTGAGCACAGGGGTTAACACCGCTACCTCACAAGCCAGGGACCCAGGTTCAGTTCCGCCCTTGTATGACTGCGTGGTGTTTGCACTTTCTCCCCTTGTCTGCGTGGGTTTCCTTCAGGTGCTCCGATTTCCGCCCACAGCCCAAAGATGTGCAGACTAGGTGGATTGGCCATTCTAAATTGCCCCTTAGTGTCCAAAATGATAGGTGGGGTTATGGAGTTACGAGGATAGGGAGGGGGCTTGGGCCTAGGTTGGGTTTGTTACATTACTCTACGTAATATATATATTACTTTTTGAACCAGCCGAGTTGATGAAATAACAATAGTCTTCTTTTCAAGATGAATTAATTTAATGAGTAATATATATAATATTTGTGAGTCCTTGTACTTAATACTCAACTAGTAAAAGAAATAAAATACAGTAAAGATAACTAACTATGTAATGTAATAATGAAATAACTTAGAACTTCTCTCTCTCCAGCTATTCTATGTCTTGTCTGTTAACTCTCCTGAAGCACACTTTCTTAGAAAGAGCGGGAAAGTCTTTCTTATACCATCTGATAGTGAGACATCTCGTGTTGAATTGACTGTACAACATTTACATACATTGATCATGTATATTAATATGCAGAGATCATTACATCCCCCCTTTTTAACACATTTTCTTGCAAATATTAAAAGAAAATGTTTTACATATGAAATGCCATGTATACAGTGTATAGGAATCACTAGAATCATGAAAGTGTTCACAATTTCAGATGATTGGGTCTTCTCCTTGTCGATCTACTTAACATCAAAGGCACTGAAGAAGTTTTAATGTCTTTGTTGATCATCAAATTTGAATGCAGTTGCTGTTCAGTTTGTTTTGAAATTGTCTGGTTCAAATCAAGATTAGGAAAAAATCTTTGCAGTATCTGTGACTTGAAGTAGATCTCTTCGATTTCTTTTCAGAATGTTTCCATCTGAAGTTCTTATCAGATAAGGTCTTGGAGAGAATTGCCTAATTATGCGAGCAATGTCAGACCAACCTCCATTAGGAAGTCTTAATCTAACTCTATCATTCTCAGATAGAGTGGACAATTCTTTTGAATGTTGATCAAAATATCTCTTTTGCTTCATTTTCTGTTGTTGAATTTTCTTCACAGTGCAATGTTGTTCAGGATCAGGAAAATGTAACTGAGGTAGAGTCGTCCTCAAAATTCTATTGTATAACATTTGAGATGGAGATAATCCTGTTGATAAAGGTGATGTCCTGTAATTGAGTAAAGCTAGATAAAAATCAGATTGTGAATCTTTTGATTTGCCAAGTAGTTGTTTCCTAATGTGAACACCTTTCTCTGTTTGTCCATTGGACTCTGAAAAATGAGGGCTTGAAGTTATATGTTCAAAATTGTACTTCAATGAGAATTCTTGCCATTCATGATGTGAGAAACATGGGCCATTGTCAGACATGATGGTACGAGGAATACCATGCCTGGCAAATATTTCCTTGCATGCCTTTATGACAGTACTGGATGTGATGTCGTTCAATTTCACTAGTTGAGGAAAATTGGAAGAATAGTCAGTGACTATGAGATAATCCATACCAAATAAGTGAATGAGATCAGCACCAACCTTGATCCATGGTGATGTTACAAGATCATGTGGTTTCAGTGGTTCTTTGCATTAATGATTTTGATGTGACTGACACATTGAACACGATGATATCATGTCCGAGATATCATTGTTGATACATGGCCAATAGATCGATTGTCTGGCACTTAGTTTACATTTTTCAATGCCTAGGTGACCCTCATGAAGTCTCGAAAGCATTTCAGAACTCATGCTGTGTAGAATCACAATGCGATCGTGTCTTAGCAGCATACCATCTACAATATTCAGTTCTGACTGAATGCTTTGGCATTACGGACAATGACCTTTAGGCCATCCTTGTTGAAGATGATGTATGACTTTCATCAAAGTAGCATCTTTCAGTGTTTCAATGCGAATTTGTTGAAATTTTATATCAGAGACAGGAAGTAACTCTCTGAATAATTGCAGTTGAGAATCAATATAATTTATCGATTCTTCTTGGAGAATTTCAGTGTTGACTGGTCTAGATAAGGGGCGGGATTCTCCGACTCCCCACCGGGTCGGAGAATCGCCGGGGGCTGGCGTGAACCCCGCCCCCGCCGGTTGCCGAATTCTCCGGCACTGGATATTCGGCGGGGGTGGGAATCTCCCCCCCCCCCCCCCCCCCAAGCGATTCTCCGGCCCGTGATGGGCCGAAGTCCCGCTGCTGGAATGCCTGTCCCGCCGGCGACAATCAAACCACCTCTCTTACCGGCAGGACAAGGCGGCGCGGGCGGGCTCCGGGGTCCTGGGGGGGGGCGCGGGGTGATCTGGCCCCGGGGGGGTGCCCCCACGGTTGCCTGGCCCGTGATCGGGGCCCACCGATCCGCGGGCGGTCCTGTGCCGTGGGGGCACTCTTTTCCTTCCGCCTTCGCCATGGTCTCCACTATGGCGGAGGCGGAAGAGACCCCCTCCACTGCGCATGCGCGGGGATGCCGTGAGCGGCCACTGACGCTCCCGCGCATGCGCCGCACGGCAAAGTCAGGTTCGCGCCAGCTGGCGGGGCACCAAAGGCCTTTCCCGCCAGCTGACGGGGCGGAAATCAGTCCGGCGCGGGCCTAGCCCCTCAAGGTTAGGGCTCGGCCCCTCAAGATGCGGAGGATTCCGCACCTTTGGGGCGGCGCGATGCCGGAATGATTCGCGCCGTTTTTGGCGCCGGTCGGCGGACATCGCGCCGATTACGGAGAATCCCGCCCCCTGTGTCAGCAATTACCAACTCTATCTGGTGTATATTTTAGTGTGAAATCAGATCTTCTTAATTTCAACATCAGACGTTGAAATCTATGAGTCATATCATTCAAGTTTTGTGTACAAGTGGGCGATGGTCAGTTTCTGCTGTGAAGTTGGGTCGGCAATAAACATAGTCGTGGAATTTGGAAATCTCAGTAACTAGACCAAGACACACCTTTTCAATTTGGGCGTACCTACACTCAGTCTCAGCCATGGATCTTGACGCGTAGGCAATAGGAACCAATTATTGAAATGGTCTTGTTGAAGTAAAATAGCACCTATGCCATTTTTACTAGCATCCATTGAGATTTTAGCAGGTCTTGTAGGAGCCCGAAAATGGTTGCGAAGGATTGTTTCCGTTCTTCACAGTTTTCCGCTTTGCCTGTGAAACCATTTTGATTTTCCCTGCCTCGTGGTAGAGATTCGCGCTTTTTTCCTTGGGATAAAATGCTAAATACTGACTTTTGGTCTGTTCCACGGAGATGCACTTATCAATCGCGATTTGTGACGTTAAATCAGTATGCCGAATTAATGCTTCTCTGACTGTATCATTAAGCATGCCCTAAACAATTTAGTCTCTTGCAAGTTAATCATGTAGATCTGCATAGTTACAGGTTTTAGCTAAGAGTTTGAGATCTGTGATGAAATTATTCACTGGCTCACCAACTTTTTGAACTTTCCTGTGAAATCTTAATCTTTCTAAAATTTCATCGGTCAGCATCTTGCAATGCTCATCGAACTTCGCTATAACCTGATCGAATTTTGTTTTATCTACACCAGCATTAAAATTAAAGAAATTGAAGATTTTGATTGCTTGCTGTCCTGCTAGGGACAGAAGTAAAGCAATCCTTGTGGCTTCTGGTGCAGCGCTTAAGTCACTATCTTCTAAAT
This sequence comes from Scyliorhinus torazame, assembly GCF_047496885.1. Classification (NCBI taxonomy): domain Eukaryota; kingdom Metazoa; phylum Chordata; class Chondrichthyes; order Carcharhiniformes; family Scyliorhinidae; genus Scyliorhinus; species Scyliorhinus torazame. Next base: position 70,442,941 of record NC_092715.1, on the reverse strand, counting down.
AGAGTTGAAACTGTTGTTTGAAAATTTCCAATTCAAATTTAAATTACCAATGGTCTTGAGATGTCTTGGTGCTTGAACTTGGTCCATTGAAAAGTTGTTTTTTGTCGAAGTTTCCGATGTTGTGATGACTTCTGTAGTCGAATACTTGATTCTGATTTTTGTTTTCTTCTTTTTATTCTATGTCTTCACTAGTCTTTTTTAAAAGCTTTAATCAATCTTGTACCATGTTATATTACTTTACATAATATATATATTACTCTTTGAACCAGCCGAGTTGATGAAATAAACAATAGTCTTTTAAAGAGAGTAATTTAATAAGTAATATAAATAATATTTGTGAGTCCTTTGTACTTAATACTCAACGAGTAAAAGAAATAAAATACAGTAAAGTTAACTAACTATGCAATGTAATAATGAAATAACTTATAACTTCGCTCTCTAGCTATTCTATGTCTTGTCTGTTCACTCTCCTGAAGCACACACTCTCAGAAAGAGCGGGAAAGTCTTTCTTATACCATCTGATAGTGAGACATCTAGTGTTGAATCATACACTATTGATCATGTATATTAATATACAGAGATCACTACAGAGTTCTCTTTTGGTGGGTCAGTGGAGGCTCGATGGGATTCTATGATTTCAGAGGGCATTTAAGAGTCAACAGCATTGCTGTGAATGTGGAGTTACTTGTAGGCCAGACCAGCTAAAGACAGCAGACTTCCTTCTCTAAAGGAGATTAATGAACTAGATGGGTTTCTACAACAATTGACAATGGTTTTGTAGTCATAATTAGACTTTTAATTCTATATATTCATTGAATTTAAACTTCACTACCTGCTGTGGTGGGATTCGAACCCGTGTCCCCGGAACATTACCCTGGGATTCTAGATTACTGGTCCAGTGATAATGCCACTCTGCCACTGCCTCCCCTACCACTATGCTATTGCATACCTTGCACGTGTAAATGTGCAGCTGCCTTTAAACAGCTGGAATTATTTGAAGGGATGAGATGCCCTTTGCAAGAGGTCAGGTGGGTTTTGAGAGTGGTCAAGTACCTCTTTGAATTTGTGAAGCAATGTTGGTCCTTCCTTCTTGTAACGGGAGTGGAGTACAAAAGTAGAGAAGCCTTATTACAGTTCTACAGAGCATTGGGTACTGAATACAGTTTTGTTTATCTTGGCTGGAACTCTCCAGCCATTCGCTGGTGGTAGGATTCTCTGGTCCAACCATCAATACACCCCCACCGGCAATACACCCCCACCTACGGGTTTCCTGGCGACGTGGGAATTGACAGCAGAGGGAACAGAGATTAGCACTCAGCAAATCCAACCTCGGAACAAAAACGCAAAGGTTCAGGGCACTTTCTCCCAAGTCGATTTTATGGAATCAGGAATTTTGAAATCCCTATCTGTGGTAGAGGATTCCAAAGATTAACGAATCTCCAAGAAAAAAAATCCTCCTCATCTCTGCCTTAACTGGGTGGTCCGTAGTCTAAATCTCTGTCCCCAGTTCTAGATTCCTCCGTGAGGGGAAACATTCTCGCAACATCTACCCTGCAAAGCCCCTGCAGAATCAGACATGTTTCAACAAGATCACTTCTCATTCTTCTAAACTCCAATGAGTAGAGGCCCCATCTGCTCAAACTTTCCTCATAAGCCAACCCCTTCAATCCAGGAATCAGGCAAGTAAACCTTCTCTGAATTGCCCCTAATGCATGTATACGTCCCTCTTTAATAAAGGAACCTTATCTGGGTATGGTCTCACCAATGCTCTGTAGATCTGTAATAAGATTTCCCTACTTTGATACTCAATCCCCTTGTAATAAAGACAAACATTCCTTTTGACTGGTACAAAAGGTGAAGTCGCATGGGATCAGAGGTGAGGTGGTAAGATGGATACAGAACTGGCTCGGTCACAGAAGGCAAAGGGTAGCAGTAAAAGGGTGTTTTACTGAAGGAAAAATTGTGACTAGTGGTGTTCCACAGGGATCTGTCCTTGGGCTCTGTTGTTTGTAGTGTACACAAACAATTTGAAGGAAAATGTAGCCGGTCTGATTAGTAAGTTTGCAGATGATACCAAGGTTGGTGGAGTGGCAGATAGTGTTGAGCATTGTCAGAAGATACAGCAGGACATAGATAGGTTGGAGACTTGGGCAGAGAATGGCAAATGGAGTTTAATCTGGACAAATGTGAGGTAATGCATTTTGGTAGGTCTAACATAGAGGGGAAATATACCGGAATTGGCAAAACTCTTAGGAATATAGAAAGTCAGAGAGATCTGGGCGTGCATATCCACAGATCTTTGAAGGTGAACATGAAACACCCTCCAGCCTGTCAATTTCAAGATGCTGCTCCTGGTGTTTGCAATATTCACAGGATTTTAGGAAGGTAGGACAGGAATCCCCTGCTTTCCTCCCAACTGAAGCCAGTTGAAGCTGTTCAAAAGTTTGTCAAGTTTTGAGGTTGAAATTGGGAAAGGGAGGGACAGATTACTGTGACTTCAGAAACACATGGGGAGCCAGTCATGTTGCCAATAAGCATCACTTTGACCCCATAAGAAGGTCAACTAGGCAAAGCGGGACTTGATAGTTGGGGAGTCAGTGGCATAGTGATAATGTCACTGGATTAGTAAACCAGAGACCAGGATAATGCTCTGGGGAAATGAGTTCCAGTTCCACCACAGCAGGTGGTGGAACTTACATTCAATTAATAAATCTGGAAGTAAAAATGAGTCTAATGGTGACCATTGTCAATTTTCGGAAAAACCCATCTAGTACATTAATATCCTTTAATAAAGGAAATCTGCCATCCTTACCTGGTCTGGCCTACATATGGCACCAGATCCAAAGCCATGTGGTTGACTTTTAACTGCTCCCTAAAATGTCCAAACAAGTCATTCTTGTTTCAAACGGCTACAAAATCTAAAAAAGAATGAAACCAGCTGGGGATCACTTGGCAGCGACCTAGACCAGGGTTTTTCAAACTCAGGGTCACAGGCGGGTGTCGGAAGGATCGGGGACCGATTGGTCGCAGAGTTTCCGATCACGGGAGAAGCGGTCATCAGCTGTGATTGGCTTTTTAAGAATGCAGGCCACGACCGGATTTTGGTTGGAAATGCCGGCTGCGAGGCTCGTGCGTATAGGGAAAGGAGGGACAAACATGACCGTCTCGTGAACAAGATAGTGGAGGTGGATAGGGAATATTCGAGGGTGCCCACCGTGGAGGGATTGGTGAGGAGGAAAACGTTGCAGGGGCAGTTTGACAGGCTGACAACCGGGAGGGCAGTAGGGCAACTGCGTAGGGCAAAGGGGGTGCAGTATGAGTCTGCGAAGAAGGCGAGCCGCATGCTGGCGCACCAGCTGCGGAGGCAGGCTGCGTCCAGGGAAATATTGAAGAAATGGACTGGGGCTGGGGATGTGGTGTCAGAGCCAGTGAAGATAAATGAGGCATTTAGAGATTATTATCAGGAACTTTATAAAGCAGACCCGGGAGGAGAGGAGGGGGACATGGGGCAGTTTCTGGACAAGCTGGAATTTCCCGAGGTGGAGGAAACAAAGAGGCAAGCGTAGGAGGAGCCACTGGGGCTGAGGGAGGTGCTGGATAGTATCAGGGGCATGAAGTCGGGGAAGGCCCCTGGGCCGGATGGGTATCCGGCGGAATTTTATAAGGAATTTGCGATGTGTCATGAGAATGTCACTTCAAGAAATGTTTGTCTGCTCATGTTACTGCAGTGATGTCAGAGTGTGGGTGGAGCTGAGCTCTGGCTCTGCTTTTTAGTTTCACTTTGAGAAAAGCTTGGGTGTGTGTGTTTTTTTTGGTTTCGTTTTAGTGTTGGAGCTGCAGTCAGCCGCAGGAGGTGTACTGTTGCTCTCTCTGCCATAATGAAGCACTGGAGAAGGGGGAGTTGCCGGAGACGATGATGCAGGCAGTAATCATAGTAATCCCAAAAAAGGGGAAGGACCCGGTGGAATGTGGGTCATATAGACCTATATCACTATTGAACACGGATGTGAAAGTATTGGCTGAATTGTTAGCTGGGAGGATGGAGGAGTGTGTCCCGGGGTTGTGGCAGAAGACCAAACAGGCTTCGTGAAGGGCAGGCAGCTCGCAAGTAACATAAGACTACTGTTGAATGTGGTGATGAATCCATCGGGGGATCTGGTACCGGAGGTGGTGTTGTCCATGGACGCGGAGAAGGCATTTCATTGAGTGGAGTGGCGGTACTTGTTCGAAGTTTTGGGAAGGTTTGAGTTTGGGCCGAGATTTGTGCCATGGGTGCGGTTGCTGTATGCGGCACCAAGGGCGAGGGTGAGGATGAATGATATGAGCTCATGAAGCTTTGACATACACAGGGGTACAAGGCAGGGGTGCCCCTGTCATCGCTGCTGTTTGCACTGGCCATAGAGCCATTGGCGATGGCTCTCAGGGGGTCGGCAGAGTGGCAAGGGATTATGAAGGGACAGAGGAAGCATCGGGTGTCACTCCATACCGCTGATCCCTTACTGTATGTTTCGGATCCGTTGGAGAGTATGGGAAGGATTATGGGCCTGCTGGGGAAATTTGGAGGGTTCTCAAGGTACAAGCTGAATGTAGGGAAAAGCGAAGTATTCCCGGTAAATGAGCTGGCACAGCGGGCTAATTTGGGGGGGGGGGGTTACCGTTTACGATAGCAAGGGATAGGTTTAGGTATTTGGGGATTCAGGTAGCGAGGGAATGGATGGGGCTCCATAAGTGGAACTTAATGAAGCTAGTGGAGGAGGCTATGGAGGATCTTAAGAGGTGGGATACACTGCACTTAACGCTGGTGGGGAAGGTCCAAGTGGTGAAAATGAATATTCTGCCGAGGTTCTTGTTTATCTTCCAAGCTCTCCCGATCTTTATACCAAAGGCATTTTTTCGGAAAATGGTCATTTCTTATCATTTCTGACTTTGTATGGGCGGGAAAGGTGTCAAGGGTTGGGAGAACCCTGTCACAGAGGCAGAGGCAACGGGGGATTGGCGTTGCCGAACTTGCTTCATTATTATTGGGCGGTGAATGTGGACAAGGTGCGATGGTGGTGGGAAGGAGAAGGGGTAGAGTGGGTAGGATAGAGGTGGAATTTTGTAAGGAGTCTAGTTTGAGGAATATCGTGACGGCAGTATTGCCAATGGCTGCAAGTAAGTATTCAAGGTAGCATGGTGGTTAGCACAATTGCTTCACAGCTCCAGGATCCCAGGTTCGATTCCCGGCTTGGGTCACTGTCTGTACGGAGTCTGCACGTTCTCTCCGTGTGTGCGTGGGTTTCCTCCGGGTGCTTTGGTTTCCTCCCACAGTCCAAAGATGTGCAGGTTAGGTGGATTGGCCGTGCTAAATTGCCCTTAGTGTCCAAAATTGCCCTTAGTGCTGGGTGGGGTTACTGGGTTATGGGGATAGGGTGGAGGTGTGGGCTTGGGTAGGGTGCTCTTTCAAAGAGCCGATGCAGACTCGATGGGCCAAATGGCCTCCTTCTGCACTGTAAATTCTATAAAATTCTATAATTCTGTGGTGCAGTCCACAGTGAAGATATGGAGTCAGTTGAGGAGGCATTTTAGGGTAGAAGGGATGTCGGTGCTAACGCCACTGTGCGAGAATCATGCGTTTGAGCCGGGGGGATGGATCGTGTATACAGGAGGTGGAGGGAAGTGGGGCTGGTCAAGGTGAGGCATCTGTATTTGGAGGAAGGGTTCGCCAGTCTGGAGGAGCTAAGGGGGAGGGTAGAGCTGCCGAAGGGAAATGAGTTCAGGTATCTGCAGGTTAGGGACTTTGCACCAAAGGTCTGAAGGGGGTTCCCTAGATTACACCCTGCTGGAGCGACTGCTGCTTCTGGAAGTGGAAGGGGAGGGAAGAATTGGGGATATATACAAGTGGCTGGGGGAACAGGGAGGCCAACAGATGGTGAAGATTAAGGAGAAATGGAAACCGGAGTTGGGAGGGGAGATAAATTGGGGAATATGGAATGAGGCACTGCGTAGTGTAAACGGGACTTCCTCTTGTGCAAGGATGAGCCTGATACAGTTTAAGGTGGTGCACAGGGCGCATATGACTCGGGTGAGAATGAGTGGGTTCTTTCAGGGGGTAACAGATGCGTGTGAGCGGTGTGGGCGGGGGCCAACGAATGTCTTGGGGTTGCGAAAAATTGGGAAGAATCTGGGCGGGAGTGTTCGCTAAACCTGAATTTGCATCTTCCCACTGGCGTGGAATGGGTAACGTGCTACGGCCGATGGCGAGGCAGCGGAGAATAGCTTTGGATGTGGCACCCAGCACCGAACCCGTTTTTCAGGTGACGGTCCATTCTCCGCCTGATCGGAATTCCCGTTCGTGTCGGTGGGGAATGGAGAATCCCGGCCATGATCTTTTCACCAAAACCTTTTTTAACCTCCTGATTCCAAAAGAGATGCAGTTACCAAATGTTATTTCCAATGTCAAATTAACATTATAATGGCACCCCAATACGGAACATGCCAAAGTGCAAGCACTGTGTCGCCAGTCCCTTCCATGGCAGCCTTTATTATGTGTGAGTAAGAGAACTCTGACAGAGTGAAAAAATGTAGCTACAAAGCTACAAAGACCTTTTCTCCCACCTATGGAATTGAACAAGGATCAGTTGCTGTATCCTGAATAGATAGACCGTTAAATCATTAAAACACGTGTGGAATGTAGTGTGATTTTGTATGTGTATTTGTTTTACTAGTATCTTCTCTTTCATACTCTGCTCTGCATGATTGCTATCACTGCAATTTAGGGTTACTTGATAAGAATGCAACCCCACAGGGTTTCACACTGGGAGCTATTCCAAAGTCGTTAATATGCTGGAAGCTTGCTATTATATTACCTGCCCTGTGCATTGACAGTACTCCAAAACTAAATGGAACTGGAGATTTGTGACTGGCAGTTAATTGACCTGATATAAATTTTCAACTGCAGCTCAGATCTGCACCTGGAACTGGATCTTAGCCGGCGCAATTCAGTGTGCCGTTACAATTTGCAAGCGCAGTATTAATAAGCCCTTATTTTCTGGTTCTGTAGAAACCCATTAAGCTTTTGGATGGAAGGAAAAACATGTCAATAAGATGCATAAGATTGCCATGATCTAGTTAATGTAGAAAATACAGAAAGCAATTATGTAGCTCCTTTCATGACCCCCTTTACAGCAAATTAAATATTTCAAAATGCTGGTTTTTAATAACCTTTCTTGTCACAAGTCGGCTTACATTAACACTGCAATGATGTTACTGTGAAAAGCCCCTAGTTGAGACACTCCGGTGCCTGTTCGGGTACACAGAGGGAGAATTCAGAATGTCCAATTCACCTAACAGCATGTCTTTCGGGACTTGCGGGAAGAAACTGGACCACCCGGAAGAAACCCACGCAGACACGGAGAGAACTTGGAGAAAATAATCCAGAAAATACAGAATGTCGTGAATTAAAAGGATGCATTACTCTGGAGGAATAATTGCAATGCAAATCCCCCCCCCCCCCTTTCTTGATGAGGACAATATTACGGAAAGCTCTTTTTGTAGGCCACAAAGAAGTCCGAACCGAGTCAGTAAAAAGAAAACGTGTTTTATTGTATTTACTCTATTTATTATATTGTAAATTGTATTTACAAAATACATCAGATCCCAGCCGGATCTGCTCTGTCGGTTCCATACCTGGCCAACTTTATACAGATCTGAATCATCAATGATCTCGGGCACCCTGGCCCCTTAGCGAGTGAGCTTGTATTTGGTGAGACTCATGGAGAAACTGATTGCTCCAACACCGTAGGTCTCGTGTGGATTATGACATCCCTACCCTACAAAGTCCAAAGGCTCTTCTGACGTCTGCGGAGTAGAAGGGTGCCAGACTCTATTTGCACTTGGCCGTGCTTCCTGTACTCGCCGTGCTGGAATTGGAAGTGTTAATCTTCTGGACAGCAAACGGCACTTCCGATTGGAACGTCATGGTGGATGCACTGTCTGAGGCTGCTGCACTGCTTGCATACCGTCAGGGACCTCTGACACTGGGTTTCCATGTCTGAATCCATAACTACGACTTCTCTCATTTTGATGTCTTGATCCCCTTGGCTCTAGGCGTTGGATTTATTTTGATTGTAACTTTCCTCTCCCAAGGAATTTTGCGTAAAACAAGCCGTCTGAAACATATGTGATTGAGGTGCTTTTTCATGACTTGACCTGTGCCTGAACATTTTTTTAAATTATTATTATTTTTCCAATTAAGGGGCAATTTAGCATGGCCGATCCACTTACCCTGCACATCTTTGGGTTATGGGGGTGAGACCCATGCAGACATGAGGTAAATGTGCAAACTCCACATGGGCAGTGACCCGGGGCCAGGATCGAACCAGGGTCCTCGGCACCACAAGGCAGCAGTGCTAACCACTGTGCACCATGTCGCCCCAATTGTGTCTGAATGCGATTTTGTGCCTGAACGCGATAAGGTGCCTGCCATAAGCGATAGAGATTGCTAACGTTCCCTAGGATAACATTCTCTTAAAATGATGTTCTTGTCATAAAATACAACGTTACAACCTATCAGCTAATTATTCATCGAATCCTAGAATCCCTACCCTGCAGAAGGAGGCCATTCGGCCCATCAAGTCTGCACAGACCCTCCGAAGAGCACCCTAACCTCGGACCACTACCCCGCCCTATCCCCATAACTCCACTGAACCTTTGGACATTAAGGGGCAATTTAGCATGTCCAATCCACCTAAACTGCACAACTTTGGACTGTGAGAGGAAACCCACATAGACACGGGGAGAACATGAAAACACCACACAGTCACGCAAGGTCCGACACAAACCCGGGCTCCTAGCGCTGTGCGGCAGCAGTGCTAACCACTGTGCCAACTTAAGAGCGCTTTCTGTAATATATCCCTTCTCTAACGAGTTTTAAAATAGGAAGAATTCTTAATTAATGTGCTATAGTAGAGAAAGTGTTAATCTTCTGGGAAAAAATGCTGTTATTCATTATTTGGAGGACTGAAGGTGAGCTTCTGCTTTTAACTCCCATAGCTGCAGTGCACCAGCAGCAGGGTATTTCAATATTTAGAATTTATTTCATAGCGACCAAACCTGGACAAAACAACTAGTGTGTTTTTGGACTATTTCTCACAAGCAGAACAAATTTACTATTCTTCAGCTTGTTATCATAAATTTGAATTGTTCCATTGAGTTTTTCATAAAGGCATTTGAGTACCTTATTTGGTAATGAAGGGAAGAGGTCATTCAGTTCATCTAACTCATCCATTATTCAGCTACACGTGTGGAACTTCGAGTATTTTCATTTCTCTCTACTTGGCTCATTTCAAAGTTTGACCATTTGTTTTTTGAATTAGGAATTCAGAACATCAACAAATAGGAGCAGGAGTAGGCCCCATGACCCTTTGAGCTTGCTCCACCATCCATTACAATCATTGTTGATCTATGACTTCACTCCCCATATTGCTTGACTCCCTCAGAGACCAAAAATCTAACTATCTGTTTTAATTATATTCCATGACGGAGCATCTGCAACGCTCTGTTGTAGACAATTCCAAAGGTTACAGTCTTTTGAGTGAAGAAGTTCATTCAAAAGAACAGGTTTACCCTAATTTATAAATGAATAAATCTGATGAAAGTTTCTTAGACTAGAAGCCAACATTTTTCCCCACTCACTCATTTACACAAAAGTCTTTATTCACATCATTGAAAGCATGTGCTTAGCTTTCGTATTAATTCGGATAATACTCTGTTCAACTCCATCCCTTCCACAAAATGGTCGTTGTAGCTCTCGCCAGTTGCATATCTGATAATTGGCTTCTAGATGAGCTGAAATTCCCTTCAGCTAAATGTTGGCAAAAGTCATTGTATCCACTTCCCATCTCAACACCATCAACCTTTCCAGCAGTCCCCTGAGGCTGAGTTCAGAGTTGTGGATCTTTGATAGCCTCATCATAACTCCCTTGCCTACGTCTGAGCTGTTATTTTTATCATCTAATGGATATATTTTTACAGGCGTTTCCTTGTCAACCTCTGCAATCTCATTCTAAATTACAACATCCTCTGACTTGCACCAGGATCGCATCTCCAGCAGGTACCACATAGGAGGGTAAGTCGAGCAAAGTGGGACAGGGCACTTCGTAAGGAGGTACCCATGCCATGCTGCTGTGCAGGTGGTAGGAAGAGTGAGCACTTGGTGTCAGGGTATTAAGCAGGGTTGGCACCTGGCTGGAATGGTGACAGAACAGCAGGTGGCAAAGCTGATAATCACAATAGGGTGGCTCGAAATCAAGTTTGCCATTCGAGGGGTGGAGGAGGGGTACACCTTGAGGTGGAAGCTGTTTATCGACTTCTTCAAAGAGTATTGAGTCGTTAGCGGTGGGTGGGGAGTTTACTTTATGTTGGAAGGGTGATCAGCTGGAAAAAGAAGGCGGGTACCGGGGTGGCAGCGAGATGAGTGGGGAGGGGAATGCAGGGAGATGGGGGGCAGGATTCTCCAATAATGGGGCTATGTCCCCACGCCCGTGAGAAAACAGGCGCAAATTACTCTGGACTTACCTGGAGAACGCCCAGGGTGATTCTCCGATTTGCAGGGGGCTAGCAGGGCCCCGGAGTAGCTCTGGTTGCTGATACAGTGCCCTGAACGTCCGGTCGGGGGTCCGCGCCTACGCACGGCGGTGGCCTACGTCGGCCGCCCCGCGCGTCATGGCCGACCCACACCATGGACTGGCTCCCAGATCGCTTGCGCCCACGGATCAGTGGCTCCCGATCGATAGCCTGGTCGTCCTGGAGGCACCCCCCCCCCCCGGGTGAATGATCCCCCCGCCCCCTACCAGGGCGGCAGCGGACTGATTCTGCAGCCGCCACGCCGAGTTCCCGATGGGTGGAACCATGAGAGAGCCACGGCGCAGGGACCTCGGCCAGCTGCACTCGCCGAATAGCCGCCGGGCCTCATTCTAAGGCCCCTGACCGGCGGTGCGTCGATTCTCTGGTGACCGGCATCACACCTGATCTCGGGTTTGATGCTCATTTTCCGCCCCCACGCCGATCACGATTTTGGCGCGGAGGCTCGGAGAATCCCGTTCGGAGTGGGGGGGGGTTGTTACCTGTTGCCATGGTTGGCTTTTGTATTTTTTGATCATGTATATATGTAAAATGCTTTCAATAAAATGTTTTTCCCCCAAAAAATAGGGTGGCCAGAAAAATGACACGAAAGTCAGATTATGGACTCAATGGCGATGAGGGGTGACAACACCCTTTGGTGCAGTGGAAGGCTTAGACACAGTGATCGGATTTCCCCCTTTGTGTAACAAATAGCCTCAGTGATGGCTGCCAGAGCGTTGGACTCATTTAGATGCCCTTCATCTGATTAATCTCCATTGCAGCCCCCACTGGTTCCATACGGACAGGAAACCAATCTCCATAGTGATTAAGTGGTCACTGATGCGAAAATCTTAACTTCAATCAGTCTCCCGCCGGAGGCAGGTTTTTATCCAGATAAAAAAGCCTCCTTGGCGGAAATTCAGCCCATGTTCCAGCAACTCTTTGTCCCAGAGAGATTATTGAAGATACTAAACTTCACATTTAACTTATTTTATGGCCTTTCTTCCCTCCCTATCTCTATGTCCTCTTAAAGCCATTTAGAATCACAGAATATTGCATCACAAAAGGAAGCCATTTAGCCCGTCAGGCTTGTGCCTGCTTTTTGGAAGAGCCATTTCCATTCGCTCCATTATCTGGCTCTACCTCCATTGACCTGAATTTTATTTTTCAATTCTCTTTTCAATGCTAAATTGAATCTGCTTCAAGTGTTACATTCCAAATCACAGTAAGAAGTCTCACAATGGGGCAGCATGGTGGCGCAGTGGTTAGCACTGCAGCCTCATGGCGCCGAGGTCCCAGGTTCGATCCTGGCTCTGGGTCACTGTCCGTGTGGAGTTTGCACGTTTCCCCTTGTTTGCATGGGTTTCGCCCCCACAACCCAAAAATGTGCAGGCCAGGTGGATTGGCCATGCTAAATTGCCCCTTAATTGGAAAAAATGAATTGGGTACTCTAGATTTATTTAAAAAAAAACAAAAAAACTTTTACAACACCAGCTTAAGGTCCAACAGGTTTGTTTCAAATCACTAGCTTGGGAGTGATTCAAAACAAACCTGTTGGACTTTAACCTGTTGTAAGACCTCTTACTGTGCTCACCCCAGTCCAACACCAGCATCTCCGCATCATGGATGCCAAATCACAGCATTATGCTATGTAAAACAATGTTTCCTATTAAATCTATGTCCTCTGGTTACTGATCCTTCTGGCATAAGAAAGTTTTTCTTTAATTACTCCATTTTGGAAATTACTTTCATTTTGAGCCCTTCTTGTCAAATCTCCTTTTAACCTTCCAAAGATAAAATGCTGGAAAATCTCAGCAGGTTTGGCAGCATCTGTAGGGAGAGAAAAGAGCTAACGTTTCGAGTTCAGATGACCCCTTGTCAAAGCTATAATCCAAAAAAAGTGGGAAATATTTATACTCCTTTTAACCTTCTCTGCTCTCTAGAGAACCCTTTTAGTTTCTTTAGTCCAACTGATATCCGTTATCCCTGCTGCCATTCTCGTAATCTCTTCGGCATCTTCTATAAACCCTAACATATTTCCAGAACTGTAATGCCCATAATTAGCTGTAATACTGCCCTTGGTGACTAACCAGTGTTTCAAGAAGGCATAGCGTAGCTTCCTTACTGTTTTACTCCATGCCTCCATTTATAAATTATAGGATTCTGTATATACTTTGTCATGTGAGAGTACCTTTAAGAAATGGGTGTTTATAAATGGGTGTGTATCTAAGTATCTGTAGTGAGAGTACCTTTAAGAAATGGGTGTTTATTACTGCAGTGATGTCAGAGAGTGGGTGGAGCTGGGCTATCTGTCAACCTTTTACTTTTGTTGTAGGCTGGTTGCTGCAGGGGTGTGTTTTAGTTTCGTTTTGTGTGTTTTAGTTTCGTTTTGAGAGCTGGATAGCTGCAGTCACAGCCAGAAGGTGTATGAATCTCTCTCTGTAATCTAAAGACTGTTAATCGATCTTGGTGATTTAAAACTAATAACAGTAGTGACTTTAACCTGATGTGCTTCTTGTAAAAGGTGTTTTAAGTCTTATGGATGTTAAACGGAAAGCTTAAAGGATTACTTAGTGTTGAATTGTTTTGGGTTTGTATTTGAATTAATGGTTGCTAACATGTTCACTGCATGTTTTAAAAAGGTTAACTTGAGTTCATAGAATAAACATTGTTTTGCTTTAAAAATTACTTTTCCATTTCTGCTGTACCACACCTTAGAGTGGGCCATGTGCTCCCCATACCACAATCTATTAAAAGTTGTGGGCCAGGTGAACTCCATGATACACTTTGGGGTTCTCTAACCCTGGCCCATAAGAAATTGGGGGCTCGAGGGGGATAAAAGTCTTATCTATTGGATTGGCTTAGTGAACTTAAAGACGGTGAGGAGTGAGCATATTTTGGTTGCTTTTCAGGTGTGGTATTATAGTTTAAGTAGGGAGTGTGTTGTGGACAATGGCTCTTTCAGAGGCTCTGAAGTTTTTGGGGGTGGAGCAGGTCACACGCAATACCTTACAGACAGAGACTAAAAGCAGACTGTTAGATTTGGCAAAAACATTGCAGTTAACATTACCTGACAAAATGCGAAAAGATGAGGTAAATGGCGGTGGCTAAGCATTTAATGTTGCCTGAGATACAGTTTGACTCATTGGAAATGGCAAAAATTCAGTTACAAATTAAACAAATGGAACATGAGAAAGAATTGAATACGAAAGAGAGAGAGAGAGGAAAAAGAAAGAGAAAGAGAGACAGAGGAAAAAGAGAGAAGAAAGGAAAACAGAAAGAATAGCCCCAGCAGAACAAAAAGAAAGAGAAAGGGAGATACGGATCATGGAAAAAGATAAAGAGAGAGAGTTTGAACTTCAGAAAATGGCCATGAAACATGACAGTCAGTTAAAATTGGCAGACGTGAAGGGAAACGTACAGTTGGTGGATAGTGATGAAGATAGTGAGAAAGAGCGTCAAAGTCGAAGACTTGATGGGGATCTATTTAAATATGTCCAAGCATTGCCAAGGTTTGATGAGAAGGAGGTAGAAGCCTTTTTCATTTCATTTGAGAAGGTAGCTAAACAAATCAAATGGCCACAGGACATGTGGGTATTACAGATTCAAACAAAGCTGGTAGATAGGGCTGGTGAAGTGTTTGCATCACTACCAGAGGAAGTATCTGGGATGTATGAGGAGGTGAAAAAATCCATCTTGGGTGCATATGAACTAGTGCCTGAAGCCTACAGACAAAGGTTTAGAAATTTAAGGAAATAATTTGGTCAAACTTACAAGGAGTTTGAAAGGCTCAAACAGAGTAATTTTGATAGGTGGATAAGGACTTTGAAAATAGACCAAACGTAGAAAGCTCTCAGAGAAATTTTACTTTTGGAGGAGTTTAAAAATTCAATTCCTGATGGCGTGACAATTCATGTGGAAGAGCAGCGGGTTAAAACTGCGAGTTTGGCAGCAGAAATGGCAGACGATTATGAATTAGTTCATAAATCAAAGCTTGCTTTCCAACATCAGTTTCAGCCTGTGAGGGATAGAAACTGGGGACATGAGAAATACTCAAGTGGTAAAGGTAAAGGTTATCTGATGGGTGATAATAAGGAGAGTGTACCTCAGATTAAAGAGGAAATCCAGGAGGGTGGAAGAGACATGAAAATTTTCAAAGGTTTTCACTGTAATAAACTAGGCCATGTAAAGTCACAGTGTTGGCGGTTGAAGAAAAGCACTGGGAAGGCTGATGTGGTAAAACAGGATAAGACAGTGGGGTTTGTTAGAGTGGTAAAGGAAAGCCCAAGTGAAGCGAAGGAGATGCAAAAGATTGCACAGCCTGATCAAGAGGTGATTGATAGGGCAGCACGGTAGCATAGTGGTTAGCACAGTTGCTTCACAGCTCCAGGGTCCCAGGTTCGATTCCCGGCTTGGGTCACTGTCTGTGCAGAGTCTGCATGTTCTCCCCGTATCTGTGTGGGTTTCCTCCGGGTGCTCCGGTTTCCTCCCACAGTCCAAAGATGTGCAGGTCAGGTGGAGTGGCCATGCCAAATTGCCCTTCGTGTCCAAAATTGCCCTCAGTGTTGGGTGGGGTTACTGGGTTATGGGGATAGGGTGGAGTTGTGGGGTTGGGTAGGGTGCTCTTTCCAAGAGCCGGTGCAGACTCGGTGGGCCGAATGGCCTCCTTCTGCACTGTAAATTCGATGAAAGATTAGAACGTGCCAGATCTCTTTCAAGAATTTACTTGTGTGGGTAAAGTTTACTCATGTGTATCAGGAGGAGCAGGTAAAGACGTCACAATTTTAAGAGATACGAGAGCTAGTCAATCTTTAACGGTAAGAGATGAGGAGTAATGTAGTTTGGGAAGAATGTTGCCAGAAAAGGTGGTAACATGTGGAATTCAGGGTGAGAGGAGCAGAGTTCCATTATATAAGGTAAGGTTGGAAAGTCCAGTGAAGAGTGGTGAAGTGGTAGTAGTAATAGTGAAACTATCCTGTCCAGGAATACAGTTTATCTTGGGTAATGATATAGTTGGATCGCAGATGGGAGTGATGCCTATTGTGGTTCATAAGCCAGTGGAAAATCAGACAACTGAAGTGTTGAAGGACGAATATCCTGTGATTTTTCCGGATTGTGTAGCACCAAGGTAGCAAAGTCAAAGGTTAAGACAAGAGGAGAAATCAAAGAGTGAAGATGAAGTTGAAGTGCAATTATCAGAAACGATTTTTGATCAGATGGTTGAAGAAGAACAAGAACAGGTGGAGGATGAGGCGGATATTTTTAGTTCAGGAAAATTGGCGGAGTTACAACAAAAAGATATAGAAATAAAACAAATGTATCAGAAAGCATATACGGAAGAGGAATCTGCGAGTATACCAGAGTGTTATTACCATAAAAGTAATGTCTTGATGAGAAAATGGAGACCTTTACATATGCAGGCGGATGAAAAGTGGGCAGAAGTTCATCAAGTAGTATGGCTGGTAGGGTATAGAAAGGAGGTGTTGCGAGTTGCACGTGAGGTACCAGTGGGAGGTCATTTGGGAGTAAGGAAACTCAAGTAAAATCCCAAAACATTTTTATTGGCCTGGACTACATCAAGATGTAGTTAAATTGTGTCAATCATGTCATACATGTCAAGTGATAGGGAAACCTCAAGCAGTGATAAAACCAGCACCCTTAATACGCATTCTGGCATTTGAGGAACCTTTTATACGGGTCGTAATTGATTGCGTCGGACCGCTTCCTAAAACAAAAAGTGGGAATCAATATCTTTTGACGATAATGGATGTGACTACTAGGTTTCCAGAGGCCATTCCAGTACGTAATATTACAGCTAAGAGGTTTGTGGAGGAGTTACTTAAGTTCTTTACTAGATATTGACGACCCACTGAAATACAATCGGATCAAGGATCGAATTTTACCTCAAGGTTATTCAAAGGAGTTATGGATAGTTTAGGATTAAAACAATTTAAATCAACTGCATGCCATCCAGAATCGCAGGGAGCATTAGAAAGGTGGCATCAGACATTAAAGACAATGTTGAAGGCTTATTGTCACGATTATCCAGAGGATTGGGATAATGGAATTCTATTCGTACTGTTTGCAATTAGGGATGCACCTAATGAGTCAATCAAATTTAGTCCTTTTGAACTAGTTTTTGGTCATGAGGTAAGAGGACCATTTAAATTGATTAAGGAAAAATTGGTGAGTGAGAAATCGGAAATTATATTATTGGATTACGTGTCAAATTTTAGGGAATGATTAAATAGAGCAGGTGAATTGGCTAGACAACATTTAAAAGTTGCACAAAATGTGATGAAACGGGTAGCGGACAAGAAAACCAAAGTTCGTAGTTTTGCCAGTGGAGATAAAGTTTTAGTGTTGTTACCAGTGGTAGGTGAGCCTTTAAAATCCAGGTTTTGTGGACCTTATCAGATTGAACAGAAATTAAGTGAGGTGAATAATGTGGTAAGAACACCAGATAGAAGGAAGACTCACCGAGTGTGTCATGTGAATATCATAGATTTTATCATATAATTTACAATGCAGAAGGAGGCCATTTGTCCCATCGAGTCTGCACCGGCTCTTGGGAAGAGCACCCTACCTAAGGTCAACACCTCCACCCTATCCCCATAACCCAGTAACCACACCCAACACTAAGGGCAATTTTGGACACTAAGGGCAATTTGTCATGGCCAATCCACCTAACCTGCACATCTTTGGACTGAGAGAGGAAACCGGAGCACCCGGAGGTAACCCACGCAGACACGGGGAGAACGTGCAGTCTCTGCACAGACAGCGACCCAAGCCGGGATCGAACCTGGGACCCTGGAGCTGTGAAGCAAAAAATGTGCTATCCACAACGCTACCGTGCTGCCCTAATAGGCTTAAAAGGTACTTTGAAAGGGAAGGAGAGAAAAAGGAGGGGGTTTTAATGATTCTAACTAAAAGTGACGAACTAAATCCAGATGACTGTGAATTTGACATACCTCAAATTAAATTGGAAAAATGAGGATGTTCTTAAAAATTGGGATAAATTGTTGAGTTACTTTTCGGAGGAAAAAGCGAACTGACCTGAAAGAGTTATTGATATCACATGGGCATATGTGTGGAGATTGGGAAGTACTAAAATGGCTATACATGATGTAGATGTGGGAAATGCTGTTCCAATCAAACAACAGCCATACAGACTTAACCCTTTAAAATTGGCACAGATTAACAAAGAGATTGAGAGTATGCTTAAAAATTGCATAATTGAAGTGGGTTGCAGCCAATGGAGCTCACCCATAGTGATGGTACCTAAACCAGATGGTACCGAAAGGTTGTGTGTGGACTATAGAAAGGTTAATGCAGTTACAAGAACGGATCCTTATCCTATCCCACGTTTGGAAGATTGCATTGAGAAAGTGGGACAATCAGCTTTTATTTCCAAACTGGATTTACTTAAAGGTTACTGGCAGGTACCTTTATCCGAAATGGCGAAGGAGATTTCAGCTTTTGTGACTCCAGATGGTATATACCGATTCAAAGTTATGCCATTTGGCATGAAAAACGCCCCAGCCACATTTCAACAGTGAACTAACAAAGTCGTTTCAGGATTACCCAATTGTGCGGTATACATCAACGATCTGGTAATTTTCAGCCAGACATGGAAAGAACATTTAAAACATCTGATGGAGTTATTCAATCGACTTCAGGAGGCGGGTTTGGTGATAAACCTTGCTAAAAGTGAATTTAGAAAAGCCCAAGTCACTTTCCTTGAGGAATTTCCGATACCCTCAAGACAAATAATGCGATTTCTTGGCATGAGTGGATTTGATTGAAGCTTTGTGAAAAGTTTTGTAGCGTGGTTGCTCCACTGATGGTCTTGCTGAAGACACGTCGAAAATTTCAGTGGACAGCAGACTTTCAACAGGCATTTGACTGCCGAAAGCTGTGATAACCAATGCTCCTGTGTTGGAGAACTACACGGGACTCTGTGATCAGATTGAACTAAAGTATCTGACTTTAAAGAGAATTGCCGAGACGTAGAGAAATGGACGGATTGTGCAGAGACCTTCTTGTTCAAAGAGACTGTCAATCAAGAGGGATTTCAGTTGGAGGAAGAAAAACAAAAAAAAATGGACTATATTATTATACCTGTATGCGTGTGTTGTTTTTTGAAACAATAAAGTATATTTACTGTGTGCATTTCTGAAAGGATTGTGAAAAGGTGAAAAATGAAACCAACTTGAAGTTGTTGGTTTATTTTTTGGGTACTCCAAAGACCCTATTATCGTGAAGCTCTCAGACCTCACATCTCGGACCGTCATCAAGGCCTGTAAGGAGACGTTCTCCAGGTATGGTATCCCACTCACTGTCATGAGTGACAATGGCCCGTGCTTCAACAGCCACGAGTGGTCCATGTTTGCCAAGTCATACCATTTCAAACATGTCACTTCCAGCCCACACTATCCGCAGTCCAATGGGAAAGTTGAAAAAGGGGTGCACATTATGAAACAGCTCATCTGCAAGGCTGCGGATTCTGCTTCTGACATCTATCTCACGCTGCTTGCATACAGGGCGACCCCACTGTCCACTGGCATGTCGCCGGCTCAACACCTGATGAACAGGGACCTGCGGACGACACTTCCAGCCATACACTTGCCCAACCTGGATCTCCTCTCAGTGCTACAGTAGGTGCAGCAGCTCCGAAACCAGCAAAAGCAGGGCTATGATGCTCATGCCACCGATTTGCCCGTGTTATCCCTGGCAGACGCTGTCACGATCAAGATACCGGATGGTGGTTGGTCTGCTCCAGCTCTCATTGTTCGACAGGCTGCGCCCCGCTCGTAGGTTGTACGTATGGCTGATGGTTCTGTTGTGCGTCAAACAGACAGGCACTGCGCAAAGTTGCCTGCCCGCAACCGCTTTCTTCTCCGTTTCCGTCTGTTGTTTTGCCACCTCCTGATACCTCTAACTATGAGGCCACCAGTCAGGCTTCCATCCCGCCTGTCAAGGCACCGTCGTCCCCACCACCACCTCTCCGGCGGGTGACAAGGATCAGACGCAAGCCCCAGAGACTGGACTTATGAACATTTGTTTTGTTTGCCATGTTCTGTTTTCTCATATTAGACAGCTGTCTCCGCATGTAAATACGTTCACAGATGCCACCACTTGTAAATATGTTTTTTAAAAAAATATATTTATTAAGAATTTTTAACAGAATTTTCAACCATATAAACCCCCCCCCCGGTAACAAAAAAAGAAGAAAAAACTTGCATAGCAAGACATATACATGGCAAATCAATATGATACAGAACTTTGTACATTGGATTCCTCCCGTACATATCAGTTTTCCGGATCGTTTATGTTTTTCTTGCTCAGATGTCCCCCCGAAGACCCTCCCTCCCTCTCCGCCCCCCCCTCCCAGAAAGAGATGCCCCCCCCCTCCACCTCCTCTCCCCCCCCGCCCCCGGGTTGCTGCTGCTGTCGACCGAACTCCATCTAACGCTCCGCGAGATAGTCTAGGAACGGTTGCCACCGCCTGGAGAACCCCTGCACAGACCCTCTCAGGGCAAACTTTATCCTTTCCAACCTGAGAAACCCTGCCATATCATTTATCCAGGCTTCCACACTGGGGGGCTTCGCATCTTTCCACACTAACAAGATCCTTCGCCGGGCTACCAGGGACGCAAAGGCCAGAATGCTGGCCTCCTGCACTCCCGGCTCGTCCGCTACTCCAAATAGTGCTAGCCCCCAGCTTGGCTTGACCTGGACTTTCACCACCTTAGATACTGTTCTCGCAACTCCCCTCCAGAACCCATCCAGTGCTGGGTATGACCAAAACACATGGACATGCATCGCCGGGCTTCCCGAGCACCTCCCGCATCTGTCCTCCACCCCAAAGAACCTACTCAACCTCGCCCCCATCATATGCCCTCTGTGAACAACCTTAAATTGTATCAGGCTAAGCCTGGCAGACGAGGAAGAGGAATTAACCATCAGCTCATAGACCCTCCTCAATCTCCTCCCCCAGCTCCTCTTCCCATTTACCCTTCAGCTCCTCTACCAAAGCCTCCCCCTCTTCTTTCATCTCACTTGTTAATATGTGCCACCACATGTAAGTACGTTCCCATATGCCAACAAAACATTTTGAAAAGGGGGAGATGTCATGACATGCAGACATGCAGATAATGATATACAAACAGGCACAGACAGGCAGCTAATGAACAGCAGAGAACAGGACATGACCAATTAGCAGGCAGGACACTCAGGGGTGGTATCTCACTATAAAAGGCACAAGGCACTCACACTCTGCCTCTTTCCACTGATGAACATCTACAGAGTGAGTCAGGGTGTATTTACAGTATCACACCTCCAGCACGTGGCTAAGAGCTAGTCTGGTTCAGTCAGACAGAGTAACCACACTTAGGTTAGCAGAGAGTCAAACTCATAGAGAACTGTGCTACTGGTTCAATAAATCAGATTGAACTAACTTCAAGGTCTGGAGTATCTTTTGGTTAAAGCTGCATCCAGTTGCAGCCTGTGTTATCCCAGAGTACATAACACAACACCTCTTACCACCTGTCTGTAGGCAGAAAGCCTTTTGAATTTGTTTTTTAAAGAATTGGTGGTGGCATGTTTACCCAATCCCTCGGTTTGTATAATCCAATTTTATTAATAATCCACAGCAAACCCGAGTTAGAATTAAATGAAAACGTTAATTCATTTTTCACATTCAAAACCGAAGGGAATTGTGAGTGTTTACAAACACACACACACAAAAGCGCACACAAGCACGCACACACACAAATACCAAAGCACACATGCGCATGTGCATACACACACATACACATGCACCATACATACACACGCACTACACAAACACATGCACACACACATTGGGTGGAGAATCGAGGAAAGGGGTTTTACAGGACAAGGACCACAGAAAATTATTAGTTCAGGTAAGTTCCAGAGTCCAAAGCCAGAATCTACATGGTGTTTCCTTCAGGGTAGAGGTCAGTTCCGATGAGTTTCTGGTTGGTTAAACAGTATGAAAATCCTGGAAATGATTGATGCTGCTTCACGGTGAGCTTTCAGTGTTTAGATCGCTTGGCAGGCATGGTCAAAGACTTTTAAAATCAAGCTGGCTTCATGGAAATGAGAATCCCTACCCAGCATGGCTGCAGGAGTTCTGTGGGTGTCAAAATCTCTGGAGTGGCTGTCCAAGAATCTTAACCGTTGAGATGTGACAGCAATGAGACCTCCGAATGATGCAGCCTGAGTAAGCAGTGTGCCTATTGGCATTGCCGATCCCTGCAGCATAAAGCAACCGTGCCCTCAAACATTCCTGAGACTTATGCTCGTCAAACTATTTGGCGATCAAGAGTTAACCCTTAACAATGTGAGCTGCACACAGTCTCAGAAACAAGGAGTCGTTTAATTGCTTTAACTTCCAAAAGAGTTCAAAACCAAGGAGTGGGATGAGCACTCTGTGTTCAAGGCTAAATGCTTGGTGCACATTAACCCCCAAGGTGGACATCACCCATTAGGGATGTGCAAGCATTTAATCCTCCTGTCAGAACCACCAGTGATGTAGAGAATAAGGGAGGGGAGAACCAGACGAGAGGCCAAAGGTAACTCTGACTGGGCCAGGGCCAGTCATGCAATGAAGATGGGTGGGCACCTGAGCTGTGAGTGAGTGGTAGCCGCTGGATAATGCGTGGGACTGAATGCTGCCAGGTCCGGGAGGCCAGTGAGTGATGGGAGGTACTGATGTTAACCAGCTGTGACACCGACCTCTCTCTTATCCATCTCAGGTCACTGAGCGATATCTGTATGGAGCCAGTGGAGCTGGCTATTCTTATTACAGTGCAACTCCAGCAATGTACAGCGGCAACCAGAAAACACCCAGTAGCAGGAGACTGGGGGCCGCAGGGCAGGGTGAGAGGCTGGAGGCCACACCAGCCACACAGAGGGCACAAGGGCAAAATGGAGACTGAGGGTGGACAGGATCCAGGTGTCCTCATGGAGCTGTTCGCCAACTTGTACCATCAGAGACTCCGCCTCACCAGGGAGACTTTCATAGAATTTACAGTGCAAAAGGAGGCCATTCGACCCATCGGGTCTGCACCGGCCCTTGGAAAGCCTCCCTAAGCCCACACCTCCACCCTATCCCCATAACCCAGTCACCCCACCTAACCTTATTGGGACACTAGGGGCAATTTAGCTTGGTCAATCGACCTAACCTGCACATCTTTGGTCTGTGGGAGGAAACCAGAGCACCTGGAGGAAACCCACGCAGTCACTGGGAGAACATGCAGACTTCACACAGACAGTGACCCAAGTGGGAATGGAACCTGGGACCCTGGCGCTGTGAATAAACTGTGCTAACCACTTGTGCTACCTTGCTGCCCTGTGTGATACCTGTGCCACATCTTTGCTAACTTGGTGCCATGTGGTGGTGGAGGACATCCACTCCCTGTGGCCGTGAATGTCACGGCAACTCTCAACGTTTATGCAACGTGATCGTTTCAGGGCTCCACAGATCACCTGTGTGCCATCTCGTAGACATCTTATAAGTGAGGTGTGCACTTCGTGCAAGGTCTTTGGACTTTATTCATTCAACCTGGACCAAGCCCAGCAAGATGAGAGGTTTACTGGATTCAGCTCCAGAGCTGGTCTACCACGTGTGCAGGGGGCGATTGCATCCATGTCGCTCTACGTGTCCTGTGGCATGAGCGAGTCATGGCCCCTCTGCGACCAGGAGACGAAGTTTGCAGAGATCTTACTCATCAGGGTGCTGGGGCTAGGGAGTCCTTGAGGGCCTGCTACCCAGTCAGTGCAGGAGTGTAGGACATTGCCGCCTATATTGCCGTGAGGAATAGTTTGTGGTGATCCTCAGCTATTGCTTATGTCAGACTCTTGTCTGTCCACTGCCAGCAGACTGACTCCCTGGTTCATGTCTGAGTGAGGTTCGGCGCTATTCCTTTGTCCCTTAACTCTAGAGGGGGATTAGTGGCGAGGATCTAGGGTTCATTGAATCATGCGTGAGTCCTATCACTGCAAATGAAACATTCACCCTGAGAGGGTCAAACCACCTGCCTGATAGCGAGGGTCAATGAGAAGAACTATGTCCAGATGGGGAGATGTGCTGCACCACTAGGAGAAACGGTAAATAATGTGAGGCGTTAAGATGGTAAAGAACATTAATATTTAATTTGGTGACATGTGCAGATGTTACAAGTGATAATGACCCGCAACTACTTGTGCCTAACTTCACCTATTCCCATGCTGTGTCCTTACAGTTTCTTACACTTGCAAACCCTTCCACTACTCTGCGTATGTTCCCAGGATGCAGATCAGAAGTGGAGTCGGTCTGCTACCTTCCATGCAATGTTGCTTCTGATGCCCTTGGCGGGCATCCTCTGGAGGCCAGGACTTGGAGGACCCCTGTGTACCTTTAGTGGCACCCATGTTGGCATGGCACCCTGTTCTATCCGCTATGCCTGAGTTGCACCAGTCTCAGAAAGGGGCGATTCAGATTGGTTGATCACTCCCAGGATCACCTGGGTGGGTGGCCCAGGGATGTACTTTAGCAGATCCTCCTCCCTCCTGGTTTTTGTGGGCCCCTGAGTTACACCACAGGAGGAAGGGGCAGCTGGAATGAGCTCCAGGAGCCTCACTGACACCTGACGTTGCCAGTCCTGGTGGCCCGCTATTGTCTCCACCATGGTGTTGAACCCCTTACCCATGGTCCTCTGGGACTGAACCATGCTTAGGGGTTCTCCCATCTTGGATCTGACCTCTTGTCCCAGGCTTTCCAATGTGGATGTTACATTCGCAGTGTTGGTCTGGGTGCCATGCATAGCCAGCAACAAGCCCTGCGACTGAAGACTTTGGGACTCCTCCATTCTGCCTTGTAATCACAGGAATAGCACTGACAAACCCCTCTTGGTATTCCCTGCTCAGCCTTTGCATCTTCAGCAGCTGAGGGATGAACTGTCCAGAGACGTGGCACCTGGTTGGGACACAGCTAGGTCCTGGGATCCAGCAGTCCTCCGACTATCTAATCCCATGGACGCTCCTGCCTCCACCTGTTATGGATCAGAAACTGTGTGCTGCTCACCAGATAGTGACCCAGAAGGCTGCCTGCTAATTCCGCCTACCGAGGTGTGTGTCTCTGTGACGGTGGATGGTGCGGGTGATAGCTGCGATGCTTCATCCACGTCCTCCTCCGAGACCTCCTCTGAGGCTGTGAGGAGTGTGGCTGGTGGGACACTGCCGCTGGACAGGCCAGGCTCTTCGGTTGATGTTCCTGCAAAGCAAGGGACATGGTTTTAGTACGAGGTCTTGTCAAGGGTTTGGACTACACAGAACACACTTGAGACTGATCATCTGGATGAAGGTGCAGTGGCTCCTCACTTTTCTCTCGAAGGTCCACCTTGCTCTCAGCACAGGCCCACTCCTACTCCTCCCTGGCGAGCTCCATGGCACTCTCTTCGTGTGGATTCAGGATCCGCAGCTCCGCCATCCCACCATCTGTTTTCTCTTGCTTCTCTTGCAGGCTAACAAATGGGGTTAATGTGAGCTGGACACCTGGCAGCTCAAAGGTCGATGACACCTGGCATGGCATGTGTGATATACCTTCAATTCACCAAGAGGCCGAGAGAGCGAGTGAACATAAGGCTTTATTAGTCGTGAACTTGTCTAGCTAGAGTCGGTTGTGCAGATGAGTGCCATTTCCGCAGGTGGCCAGGTTATATATGGCCCCGGCACCGGGGTTACAGTACAGTACCTGGAAGCAGCTCGTAACACCACTTCCAGGTCAAAGGTTACATTAGGTGGATACAATGGTTACAGTGTCATGCATTATGTTGAATAGATTCACCACAATGTGGAACTAGGTTCTGATGAGGAGTGCCGGGGGGGTTTAAGGATGCTGGTGGGAAGTCAGGTCCTGGGTCCTTCGAGATGCCAGCATGTGTGATTGAGGGGATAGTGCAGGGGATGACGGAAGGGTGGGATGCAGAGAGGAGACGGGGAGCTCTTACCCTGGCTGATTGGAGTAGGCCTTTCATATTTTTTTCTGCATTGCACACACTTGGCCAGGCTGTAGGCACTGACCATTGCTGCCACTGTCTGCCAACGAGATTTGTCATCTTTCTGCCAGTTCGAGGGGATATTGTAACCTGCCTCTCCAGCACGGCATCCAGGGTCCCTTCCGTAAATCTAGGATCTAGTTTCCTAGCATCTGTCCTCCTGGCTTGAATTAGAACAAGTGCTGTGGAGCTGTTTAAATGCAGCGCCCCCTTCATTGAAGTGCTCAGATGAGTGCTTCAGCACTTTTCATGTGGGAGAAATTCTTTTTCAAAAAATACGTGAAAATTGCGGCCTGGAATCGCGCCGATTTCCTTGCTGAAAATGACACTTTGCCAATTTTTTGAAAATTCCGCCTGTCATGTTAAAACTAACCAAAGGGCCAGAGGCTGGGGCCAAGTAACATGACCGACTAATGGTTAATGGCAGCTTAACAATCGGTTTCTGTGCTGCTGGCCTGAATTCCATTGTTTCTCCCTAGGATAGATGACTTGGTTATTAGCATCTCTTCTGATAATGAGTTTTGATCATTCTCTTTTGTGATAGTTCTGGATGGAGGGGTGGGGGGGAGCCAGTTCATCTGCATTTCCTCTGCTTTTGTTTATTACAAGCGGTTATACAATGTGTGAAATTCCAGAAACTGAGAAACTGAAAAAATTTTGTTCTTGAAACTGCTGAGGATAGCTCCCAAACAGAAGGCCAACCCTGTGATCAGGTGACTTGTAGCAGCCATCTTCATTTTCTTCGTTCAGCGGAAAAGCCCAGTTTTTAAAAAAGCGCAATGAGACTAAAGTTTTGAAGATATACAGTGTTGGATTTTGTTCTCTATAATAGGAACCCAACACAATTCATGTTCATCAGTATCTTTTATTCCTTGGATACTGGTTGACTGGACTGGTTTCTTTGTAAATTTTTGAACTGGAGTTGAAAACTTCCTGCTGCAGCCTGAGCCATTGTTGCCGCCCTTGCTTTAAATTGTGTCTGCCACTGCCCAAGCCCTGCCTGCTTTGTATTGCAGCTATTAATTGGATAGTAAATGTGATTCCAGACCAATGATCTTATTTCCATAGTGAAATCTCAATGCTTGTGCGATGCTGATTCGGTGCAGTGTCGAGAGTTGGAAGTAACTGTGATGTCGGGGTTTGGACCCCTGAATGGAAACCCTGGGCGGGTTACTGTCAGCCCGCACGGGTTCGGAGAATCACCGGGCCGGGTGCGATTCGCGCGACGCCGGTCTGACGATTCTCTGGTCACCGGAGAGTCGGCGCCATTGGCGCTGGCGTGGTCGGCGCACCGCCAGTCGGGGGCCGCGTAATTCTCCGCCCGGGATGGGCTGAGTGCCCACGAAGAAAGCCCGAATCCCGCTGGCGCCGTTCACATGTGGTGTTACCCGGCGGGACATCGGCGTGCATCCTGTGGGGGAGGGGGGACCCTAACCCGAGGGGGGGGGGGCCGCCACCGTGGCCTGGCCCGCGATCGAGGTCTACCGATCGGCGGGCCGGCCTCTCCTGGTGGGGGCCTCTTTACTCCGCGCCGGCCCCTGTAGCCCTACGCCATGTTGCGTTGGGGCCGGCGCGGAGAAGGAAGCTACCGCGCATGCGCGAGTTCGTGCCGGCCGCAGTGTGCATGCTCAGACCCACGGCGCACGTTTGATGCCGGTATCGGCTGCTGGAGCATAGCGGTCTGATGACGCCATCATTAAACTCTCCGGTTTTTACGACGGCGTCAACACTCTGCCGTCAGAAGGGAGAATCCCGCTTCCTATTTTCTGTGTCTGAGGAATGTAAAATTATTGATCATTGTTTGTACAAGACAGTCCCTCAAGTGAATGCTCCAGATTGAACATCATTTCGAAACATCAATGTCCGTACTCAGATACAGTCCAAAGATGTGCAGGTTACGAGGATTGGCCATGATAAATTGCCTTTAGTGTCCAAAATTGCCCTTAGTGTTGGGTGGGGTTACTGGGTTATGGGGATAGGGTGCAGGTGTTGACCTTGGGTAGGGTGCTCTTTCCAAGAGCCGGTGCAGACTCGATGCCAAATGGGCTCCTTCTGCACTGTAAATTCTATGTTACAAGCATATTTAGATGGTGCCACGGAGTACAGCCATTGTGATCTCTACTACAGGTAATTTTCAGAGAATAGTGTACACTTTTCTAATTGTTACCATCTGATGGCTCTAGTAGACTGTATAGATGTCCTGTTAAAATCATATTTGCAGTGTAGCTTTGAAATTTTGACAAAGTGTTATTGTAGACTACATTACAGAACCAGTCCAGAAGTGAACAATAATTACATTTGAATTTACCTTGGTGGTATTGTAAGATCTAAGACGAGATTTAAGAGGCACAATACACTGACACATAATTGCACCGTTGCAGAACATCACCCGAAATTAAACATTAGATCTTAGGTTTGTTATTCAAAATTCTAAGAATTTTATTGTAGTACATATAATTTGCAATTACAGTGTGCAGGTTTGTAATTTGCAATGATTGGCTCTATTGAGTACGTTTGGTCAGATTCTCAAAAGTTATTTACCCAAATATTTAGTGGCAGCATGATGTCTATAAGCTAATCAAAACTGGGAAGCTGGTTGGTAAGAATTAGAAGATATATATATATATGTACATCTATCAGCGCTAATTTCACAGATAGCTTTGGGGTTTTATTCCTCTAATCCACTGTGACTGAATTCCTACAATCCATTGTGACTGAATTTCTCTAATCCACTGTGACTGAAAGCTACTTAAATTTTCAATGGAGGCGCAATGATAATTTGTAAAACAAATTATATTGAAAAAATGTTATTAAACGTGGACAGTGAAGATGGAGCAATCTATCATTTCTTAATTTACGCAATTCTTTGAATGAAGTAAAATAAATTAATCTTTATTTTTGAAGAAGAATTGCTGATCAAGTGTCTCATTCAAGTTTACTTTAAGACATTTGAACCGATTCACATCATTTAACAAAAGAAAGATTCGCGTTTCTACCACATCTTTCTTAATCATAGGACATCCCAAAGTGCTTTTCAGCCAGTCAACTACTCTGAAATGTTGTAATTTAGGAAACTGGTAACCAACCTGTGTAGAGCAAGCTCCCACAAACAGCAGAGTGATAATGACCTGTTTTATAATGTAGATTGAGGGATGTATTGATTCTCAGGGGGCTTGACATGTCGATGCTTAGAGGTTGTTTCCGCTTGTTGGAGACTCTAGGATAAGAGGGCATAATCTCAGAGTAAGGGGTTGCCCATTTAAGACAGAGATGAGGAGAAATTTCTTCTCTCGGAGGGCAGTGAAGCTGTGAAATTCTTTACCACAGAGAACTGTAGAGGGAAGGAGGTGAAGGGCTGCCACCTAGAGTAGAACCCTTCCACCAACCCCCCCATGGTATACTTAATATTCTCAAGGTGCAAAAATTCCATCAGGTCCCCTAACCAAGCTGAGGCCTTAGGTGGCCCCGAAGAGAACTCGCCTCCGGGCTATTAACGAGGCGAAGGCTAGGACATCTGTCCTCGTCTGCATCTGCCGCACGGCGGAGTCGATACTCCATAAATAGCTACCAATGGGCATAGCTCCAGCTGAATGCCCAAAATTCCAAGCTTGACATTGTATCGAAAAAGGAGATCCAGAAACTAACAAGCTTGGGGAAAGACCAAGAGACACGCATGTGATTGGCTGGCCCCCTGGAGCACCGTTCACACCTATCCTCCACATCCGGGAAGAACCCACGCATACGCACTCTAGTCAGGTGCGTCCTGTACACCACCTTGAACTGTATCAGGCTGAACCTCACACATGAGGAAGTGAAGTTGACGCTGTGAAGAGCCTTACTCCACACTCCCCCCTCAAAGATCAAACCAAGCTCACCCTCCCACTTCCTCTTTACTTCCTACAATGATGCCACCTCCGCCACCAACATCTGCCCATAGACACCCAAAATCTTACCCTCCTCGAACTCAGCTTAGGACAGGACAATGTCCATAAGCGAAGGCAACAGTACCAGGGGAAATGAAGGAAGCTCATTGCAAAAACAAATCAGCACCTGAACACTTTCCCTCTTTGGAACTGGAACTTCTCTATCACCTCAGCTAGGATGGTGAACCTACCCTCCAGAAACATGTCCTAAATGAAATGAAATTAAAATCGCTTATTATCACAAGTAGGCTTCAATTAAGTTACTGTGAAAAGCCCCTAGTCGCCACATTCCGGCGCCTGTTCGGGGAGGCTGTTACGGGAATTGGACCGTGCTGCTGGCCTGCCTTGGTCTGCTTTCAAAGCCAGCGATTTAGCCCTGTGCTAAACAGCCCCTAAATGTCTCCAACCCCTCCCCCACCCTAAACAATGGACCACCTGGATTCCCAGATACCGAAAGCTAGTCCTGACTGGATGAAACAACAGCCTCCTCAGATCAGCTCCCCTCCCTGCGGAGTTCACTGGAAAATATTCACTCTTGCTCAGATTCAGCATGTAACCTGAAAAGGAGCCAAACTTCCTGAGCAACGTCATTATCTCCCCACATTGGAGAGTGGGTCCATGATATATAGTAACAAATCATCCGCATTATAAGGATGCCCTATGCTACCTTTCCCCAGGCTCTATCCCACTATTTGTTAGATGAGCTCAATGCAATGGCCAGGGGCTCGATATGGCAAACAAAAGCAGATAACGGATACCACTGCCTTGTATTTCAGTTGCAAATGACCAGCACTCGGGGCATTAGTACGTAAAGTCGCAGTGGGGGCCCAGTACAAAAGTCGAATCTGACCCTAATGATGTCTCAAACCCCTGCCTTCATTCCTGCTCCCCCTCCAAAACGATGAACCCTCCTCTGGGGGCTCTGAATCATAAAACCCACAGTTGAAGGCCTCAAACACTTTGTTAACCTTCTCTGGGGCAGAAACCAACCCTCCGCCTGAGTCCCTAACCTGCAGTATCTCCCAAAAGGCAGCCTGCCGTCTCCGCTGGTGAGCCAACAGACATAGAACATGGAACATACAGTGCAGAAGGAGTCTGCACCGACCTAATTAAGCCCTCTCTTCTACCCAATCACTGTAACCCCAATAATCCCTCCTAACCTTTTTTTTTGGTCACTAAGGGCAATTTATCATGGCCAGTCGACCTAACCTGCACATCTTTCGACTGTGGGAGGAAACCCACACACACACGGGGAGGATGTGCGGACACTGCACAGAAAGTGGCCTAGCGGGGAATCGAACCTGGGACCCTTGCGCTGTGAAGCCACAGTGCTATCCACTTGTGCTACCGTGCTGCCCTGGTCTTCTCCCCATACTCATAAAAAGTCCCTCTCAAGCGTTGCAGCTGGCTCATCACCTTACCCGTTGACAACTTAAAGTCCATTTGCAATTCATTCTTCCCTCCAATAACTTGGGGGGCGGGATTCTCCGACTCCCCGCCGGGTCGGAGTATCGCCGGGGCGGCGGAGTGAATCCCGCCCCGATGACGGTTGCCGAATTCTCCAGCGCCGGTTTTGTGGCGGGGTCAGGGATCACGTCGCGTCGGTCGGGGGTCGTTAGCAGTGCCCCCCCCCACCCCCCCGTCGATTCTCTGGGGCCCGATGGGCCGAGCGGCTGCCCGTTTTCGGCTGGTCCCACCGGTGGTGGATTAGACAAGGTCCGTACCGGCGGGACCTGGCTGTGAGGGCGGCCTGCGGAGTCCTCGGGCGGGGGTGGGGGCGGGAGGGTGCGGGGGGTCTGGCCCTGCGGGGGCCCCCACGGTGGCCTGGCCCGCGATCGGGGCCCACCGATCTGGCTGGGCGGGCCTGTGCCTGGGGTCACTCTTTCCCTCCGTGCCGGCCTCTGTAAAGCTCCGCCATGGCCGACACGGAGAAGAAACCCCCTGTGCATGCGCAGGGATCACGCCAGTGGTTCTGCGCATGCGCCAGAACAGTCTGGTGCTCCCGCGCATGCGCCAATTTGCGCCGGCCAGCGGCGGCCCTTCAGCGCCGATTGGCATGGCGCCAACCACTCCAGCGCCGGCCTAGCCCCCGGAAGTACGGAGGATTCCGCAACTTCCGGGCGGCCTGACGCCGAAGTGGTTCACGCCACACTTTGTCCACCTAACGTCCCGCCCGCCGGTTGGGGGCGAATCCCAGCCAGGGTGTTCGAATACTGGCAGGCCACCTGGAGAATGGGGTCCGTCAGCCTCTGCCTCTCCACCTTCCCAAATTCATTCCTTATTTGCCATATAGGCGATTATCTCCCCCCAAATAACTGCCTTCAGGGCTTTCCAGAGCGTGGAAGGCAAGACCACCTGATTCCTGTCGAACTCAACATGCTCCCCAATGGCTCAAAAGGATATACGCTCAGAAAACCTTTTATCCATGAGCAAAGCCATGTGGTGTCTCCACGGGGGTCACTGAAAGCAGCCCGACTCCAATATCAGGTGCACAAAATGCGGAGCATGATACGATATAACCTCTCGGAAGGAGAGATCACAATATGGTGGAATTTAAAATACAGATGGATGGTGAGAAGGTAAAATCAAACACTAGTGTTTTGTGCTTTATCAAAGGAGATTACAATGGGAAGAGAGAAGAGCTGGCTAAGGTTGACTGGAAGCAAAGACTTTATGGTGAAACAGTTGAGGAACAGTGGAGAACCTTCCAAGTGATTTTTCACAGTGCTCAGCAAAAGTTCACACCAACAAAAAGGAAGGACGGTAGAAAGAGGGAATATCGACCGTGGATGTCTAAGAAATAAGGGAGAGTATCAAATTGAAGGAAAAAGCATACAAAGTGGCAAAGATTAGTGGGAGACGAGAGGATTGGGAAATCTTTAGGGGGCAACAGAAAGCTACTAAAAAGCTATAAAGAAGAGTAAGATAGATTATGAGAGTAAACTTGCTCAGAATATAAACCCAGATAGTAAAAGTTTCTACAAATATATAAAACAAAAAAGAGTGGCTAAGGTAATTATTGATCCTTTAGAGGATGAGAAGGGAGATTTAATAATGGGAGATGAGGAAATGACTGAGGAACTGAACAGGTTTTTGGGTTGGTCTTCATAGATTATCATAGAATTTACAGTGCAGAAGGAGGCCATTTGGCCCATCGAGTCTGCACCGGCTCTTGGAAAGAGCACCCTACCCAAGGTCAACACCTCCACCCTATCCCCATAACCCAGTAACCCCACCCACTAAGGGCAGTTTTGGACACAAGGGCAATTTATCATGGCCAATTTTTTGAAGACATTACCAGTGCGGTAGACAAAGGGGAGCCAATGGATGTGGTATATCTGGACTTCCAGAAAGCTTTTGACAAGGTGCCACACAAAAGGTAGCTGCATAAGATAATGATGCATGGCGTTAAGGGGAAAGTAGTAGCATGGATAGAGGATAGGTTAATTAATAAAAAGCAAAGAGTGGGGAATAAGGGTGTTTCTCTGGTTGGCAATCAGTCGCTAGTGGTGTCCCTCAGGGATCAGTGTTGGGCCCACAATTGTTCACAATTTACATAGATGATTTGGAGTTGGGGGACCAAATGCAATGTGTCCAAGTTTGCAGACGACACTTAAGATGAGTGGTAAACCAAAAAGTGCAGAGGATACTGGAAGTCTGCAGAGGGATTTGGATAGTTGAAGTGAATGGGCTAGGGTCTGGCAGATGGAATCCAATGTTGACAAATATGAGGTTATCCATTTTGGTAGGAATAACAGCAAAAGGGATTATTATTTAAATGATAAAATATTAAACCATGGAGCTGTGCAGAGGGACCTGGGTGTCCTAGTGCATGAGTCGCAAAAAGTTGGTTTACTGGTGCAACAGGTGATTAAGAAGGCGAATGGAGTTTTGTCCTTCATTGCTAGAGCGATGGAGTTTAAGACTAGGGAGGTTATGCTGCAATTGTATAAGGTGTTAGTGAGGCCACACCTGGAGTATTGTGTTCAGTTTTGGTCTCCTTACTTGAGAAAAGACATACTGGCGCTGGAGGGTGTGCAGAGGTGAATCACTAAGTTAATCCCAGAGTTGAGGGTGTTAGATTACGAGGAGAGGTTGAGTAGACTGGGACTGTACTCGTTGGAATTTAGAAGGGTGCAGGGAGATCTTCTAGAAATGTATAAAATTATGAAGGGAATAGATAGGATAGATGCAGGCAGATTGTTTCCACTGGCGGGTGAAAGCAGAACTAGGGGGCATAGCCTCAAAATAAGGGAAAGTGGATTAAGGACTGAGTTTAGGAGGAACTTCTTCACCCAAAGGGTTGTGAATCCATGAAATTCCCTGCCCAGTGAAGCCGTTGAGGCTCCTTCATTAAATGTTTTCAAGATAAAGATAGATAGTTTTTTGAAGAATAAAGGATTCTGGTGTTCGCGCGGGAAAGTGGAGCTGAGTCCACAAAAGATCAGCCATGATCTCATTGAATGGCAGAGCAGATAATAAGCCTATTTCTGCTCCTAGTTCTTATGTTCTTATAACATTCCCCGAGTAACCCCCACACCAAGGAGAAGAGACCTACCCACACAAAGAAGTCAATCCGGGAGTAATCCTGATAGACGTGGGAGAAATAGAAAACTCCTTATCCTTCGGAAGCTGAAATCTCTATGGGTCTGCTCCCCATCTGTTCCATGAACACCAATAACTCCTCTGCCCCCCCTGAAGGACTCAGAGACTTGGGACTCGACCTATCCAACCTACCAACCTCAGATTCAAAACACAATTGAAGTCTCTCCCCCCCCCCCACCTCATAATTAGCTGATATGAATCAAGATTTGGGACAGAGCTCAGCACCTTATTAATTAATGCCGTGTCATCCCAGTTCAGTGTACACACATTGACCAAAATCACCGACGTGCCCGCCAACGACTTACTGATGATTACATACCTTGTACATTACTCATATGAGGGGATCTTATTCCATCAAACTACACCAATTTCCTCCAAATAATCGCCCATAAATCACATAATGGGCCAAAAACAAAGTACCCTGGTGGGAGAACCGCACATAGCCGCCATCAAAGTCCAAAATGGTAAACTTGATGGGAATCTATTTCCTGACTATTTTCATGCCTCATAACAGCTGGCCAAAGAGCAGCATTGGTGGAAGCATATCAAAAGGGTGTCCAATTCTCTTTTCTACCATTGGATGTGCATCGAAAGAAACATCAAGGAAATATTTGATATCTTCATGAATTATGGTGATATGAAAGTAATGTTTCAGTGACAATTAATTTGAATCTGCCAAGTTCCCTGGATGTTTGATTGCATCCTTGCTTTTTTTTTAATAAGATTAGTTTTGGCCTGACAGCCTGGATGGACCCACCAGTACTTTCTACTGGTAAAGTATGTCTTGTACAATTGATTTATTTGACATGCCAATATCGCAGTATGGATCTCTCCATCTCCCATTCACATACCGCAACTGAGAACTCTGTAATTTATTGTAACTGGTTTGTAAACATTCTTGACTGACCCCCTGTTCTTCTTGGAAAACTCCTTGTAGTATATGTGATTATATGAACTTAGCAAGCAGGCCTATCCCAGCGTCGTATTGTGTATAGTCCCACAGAGACTTTTGGGAACTGCGTGGGTTGAACTTGCCCTCTGACATTCTCTTTACGCTATTGGGACTGAGCTGGCTCTCGTTTAATGTTCAACCTAAGTAACTAAAAAATTTAGAATTTTCTGAGCAGGAGATTATTTCAATTTAAAGTAAAAGAATTGTAAAAGGTTTTACGTAAGAAAATGTGCAGGATTTGCCTGACGTCTTCCATGAGATCTTCCTTTACATTAAGATTGGGTAATCTCCAATTGTCCCATTGCTGAAAGCTAATGGAGAAATCTGTCGGAATCTGGGAATTCTGAAAGATTTTGGGCCATTTAGGCCATGGGTGGCACAGTGGTTAGCACAGTTGCCTCACAGTGCAGGTGTCCCAGATTCAATTCTGGCCTTGGGTCACTGTCTGTGTGGAGTTTGCACTTCCTCGCCGTGTCAGCGTGAGTTTCCTCCGGTGCTCTGGTTTCCTCCCACAGTCCAAAGATGTGCAAGTTAGATCAGTTGGCCGTGTTAAATTGCCCCTCAGTGTCCAAAGATGTGTAAGTTAGTTTATGGGGTTATTGGGATAGGGTGAGGGAGTGGGCTTAG